>NC_083243.1:135336418-136009418 GCF_032191835.1 Heteronotia binoei | reverse complement strand
GATCAGACATAAACGCAGGAGATCTCCAGCCATCACCTGGAAATTAATACATACAGGAAACCACAGCGTATAGATAATTATCAAAACAGAAATCACTGTGTTAAACATTGCAAACACTCATGCTATATCAGTAAATACACATTTATCTTCATACATTCATTATTATTAATACACTCCAGCTTTTGTTGGATTTAAAGTCCAAAGTTCATCAACATAAATAGATATCCACTCTGGATGCTTGAAAATAAACAATAAGGTACCAGTCCTGCTGAACTTTGTATATTCTTTCTCAGATGCAGGTGATACCATGAAACAACATTTTTTTCTTTTTCAAGGCAGAAATCTTCAAATCCAACCAGTGCAGTGACACGAAACTGGCTGTAGTTGTGTTTCATTCAGACTTCCCCTTGGCCGCATCAATAAACTAGGAACCAGTGCTAAGGTAACTGCTCTCATTCGAATCAGCATGTCAATTTCAATTAGCACAAGGAGGTTCTTGAAAGAGGTTCTTAAAATCTTGAAAGAAGCAAATTTTAAGCGTATTGTAGATATTTCTTTACGTACTGGAATTTTGCCCAAATCTGAATTAGACCACAAACTTGACTGGACATTACCCTGGTTCTTCTATTTCTAATTAAATCATGTTATGTCCTCCATTAACCTTTCCAAAATTTTGAAGACACCGTTAACTGCTTTTGAGAAGTTATTGGACTCTTCGGAAGCATGATGAAAAGGCCTCATATCGGCCATATATATTGTAGTAAAACTAGACAACACCATTCCACCCTCCTCCCAACAACAGTGGAATCATGATTGTAACACTGATTTCATGGCTGAACAATGGTCAAGTATTTACTCATCCAATATGTTCAACTTGTCAGTGTCAGTGACCAGATTACAATCTTTTAAAATATTGCATCGATGGTACATTACTCCACAAAAACAAGCAAAGTTCGCTAAAAATAAATCCCCACAGTGTTGGAAGAAATGTGGACACATAGGATACTATGCTCATTGTTGGTGGGAGTGCCCAATCATACAGGTCTTCTGGAAAGACATTCTGGATCAAATTAGAACCATTACCAATTATACCTTACCCTTTTCACCTGCTTTAATTTTTTTAAACTTGTGTGAACATTCCCAAAATTAGACAAGATCTAATCATTAGCTTATTGGCAGCGGCAAAGTCCTCTATTGCATCCTACTGGAAGTCGTCACAAATTCCTCCAAGTTCAAACTGGCTAAAACATGTATGGGATCACTTCCTTATGGAGAAAATAAATGACAAGCTATTACAAGAGATTTTTCCAAAAGAAACTGATTTCACCGCCAAATAGCTCCCTTTTATCAATTTAATTTCAGCACAAGACAGCTCCTTACACAATCCTCTACATCTAAAAATACTCTATTCTTAATTACTGTCTTTCATTTCCCTCTACATCACACCTTCTTAGCATGGTATAACTGAGGTTGAGCCATGGCACAGGTCCATGGTTATGATCCATTGTTAAATGTTATTTTCAATATTCTTATCAGTATTTACTTTATACCATTATTCTCATTAGTACCACTAGTATTCGTATAGTCCTCACTGCATGACATTTTTAATAGTTTTCATTTTATATTTATTTTCGCTTCTTAACTCACTGCCTTGATATAAATAGCTCAGTATCTAGTAGTTTTCAGGCTACATGCAATATTAATCATTTTTAGCATGACACTGATTGTCTTTCCCCAATCAATCACTTTACTTCCTTCCCCAGCAGTACTTCAGATTACACACTATAGAGAGTGTCAGTAATGTGTTTGCTTTGAAACCAATTAATTTCTTACTTAGATACTCACATTAGCTAAATGTATGTTGTATATTGCTTACTTGAGAGAATAACTATATTGTAATCCAAAATTAATCAAACCAATTACCATCTCTGTGTATAACTTTGAAACATTTTACTAGCATTTATTGTTGTATGCATAAAACTTTCTATTGCAAAAAAAAAAACAACCCAACAACCCTGGTCTGAGTTATGGATATCTGAAGTAGCACAGCCATCCATAGATTACCTAACTGTGTCCTGAAGGAACAGATACCAGGAAGCCTTCTTAAATGCCCCCTTTCACCTGAGATGTATTGTATGATTGTCAGAAGCAGATTTAGGATTTATAAAAATCCCTACATTGATACCAACTTCCCAGTCCCCTTTTAGGAGGGTGCTGAAGACATTCTTTTTTAGGTGGACTTTAGGAAGATTTTTTCTATAACATCGTATTCTTGTTGCCTTTGTTTTTGCATATACTATTTTAATAATTATTTAAGGAGGAATTTTAATGCATCATATGTTTTGGAGAGTGGAAAGAAGAGAGAATGAACACAATATTTATTTTGTTTCATGAAGTTTTGCAAGCCACTTCATTGGCCATCTTGCAAAAGAATTTGGGGTAGGATATTGAGAGTGTGTATGTGTGTCAATGGTCCTCTGTATCTGTTCCCCACAGAGGACTGCTTTACTTCAGTTCATGGTAAGGCTAGACATTTATATTATCAATTCCCTCCAAGAGTCCAGGATCTTGAAAAATTAATTTAGTCAGTGAGCGCCAGGTTGTAAACAGTGCCACTGATCTCTCTCTAGTAAGTTTCATGCAACTTTTCTCACAGAGTTGTACCACTGACTACGGTAATTGTGTAGCATGACTTAATAACAGAATCACAACATGGTAATTACCGTACAATAAGAACAAAAGAGAATCCATGTTGGATCAGGCCAATGGCCCATCCAGTCCAACACTTTGTGTCACACAGTGGCCAAAAAAACCAAGTGCCATCAGGAGGTCCACCAGTGGGGCCAGGACTACTAGAAGTTCTCTCACTGTGTCCCCCCAAGCACCAAGAATACAGAGCATCACTGCCCCAGACAGAGAGTTCCAACAATACACTGTGGCTAATAGCCACTGATGGACCTCTGCTCCATATGTTTATCCAATTCCCTCTTGAAGCTGGCTATGTTTGTAGCTGCCACCATCTCCTGTGGCAGTGAATTCCACATGTTAATCACCCTTTGAGTGAAGAACTACTTCCTTTTATCTGTTCTAACCTGATTGCTCAGCAATTTCATTGAATGTCCACACGTTCTTGTATTGTAAGAAAGGCAGAAAAGTACTTCTTTCTCTTCCTTCTCTATCCCATGCATAATCTTGTAAACCTCTATCATGTTGCCCCTCAGTCAACATTTTTCCAAGCTAAAGAGCCCCAAGTGTTTTAACCTTTCTTCATAGGGAAAGTGTTCTAAACCTTTAATCATTCCAGTTGCCCTTTTCTGCACTTTTTCCAATACTATATCTTTTTTGAGGTGCGGTGACCAGAATTGTACACAGTACTCCAAATGAGGCTGCAACATCAATTTATACTGGGGCGTTATGATACTGGCTGATTTGTTTTCAATTCCCTTCCTAATAATTCCCAGCATGGCATTGACCTTTTTTATTGCAGTTGCACATTGTCTTGACATTTTCAGTAAGTTATCTACCACAATCCCAAGATCTCTCTCTCTCTTGGTCAGTCTCCTCCAGTTCACACCCCATCAACTTGTATTTATAGTTAGGATTTTTGACACCAATCATTACTTTGCACTTGGCCATGTTGAACCTCATTTGCCACGTTGATGCCCACTTGCCCAGCCTCAACAGATCCCTTTGGAGTGCCTCATGATCCTTTCTGGTTCTCACCAACCTAAACAATTTAATGTCATCCGCAAACCTAACCACAATATAAAGTTGTGCCTGTCCACTTGACTATAATTATAAGATCCTTATTCTTCTGTGTTTTATCCACTTGAAAAATAAGTAAACAAACCAGCTAGCATGATAACAGCATAGCTGTCTACAAAATATACCTTCAGGATATGTACTTTTGAAATAATGCATCTCTTAAAATTCCAGTTACTACACATGAAACTTCACTGCAGACCTTTCATCAAAGAAAACATTTACCATGATACAGTTATAACAATAAGTTTTAAATATATGAACAGAAATAGTAAATTTTATCAAGGTGAAGTTTTAAACACCAGTGAACTTGCTGTTAATTTAAAAGACTAAAGGAACTCTTCTTTAAAATAAATTATGGCATTTATTCAGGTCTAAAGCATATCGTTTAGAACAGAAATTTTCAGCCTGAAGGCAAGCAAGATGTGATAGCAGCAGATCCATATATTTAATCTGGGCCAGAACATCTTGTGTGCCCCTGGCATACTACCCTAACAGCCCCCAAGGATTGGGATTTTGCTTTTGTTTGCTGTTTTTGTTGATTCCACACTCTTAATTGTCAACACTCTTAATTCAATACTCTTAATTGTGAACATTCAGTTCTACCTGCTGCTTCCACCTTGGAATTTCTATACCTTTGCTCCAAGTGGCCATGTTAAGATTTGCACATAAATGACTTATCTCAGTAGCTATTTGAGACAGTATGTTTCAAGGTAGAATGCTCAGCATCCATTTGTATTTTTACACAAATTGTCACAATGCATGCTGTTGCTTTAAATTCTAATCAGGTCTACTGGATCATAGTAAGTACTGTGCAGCACAATGTTAAATATTCATATTCAGAACAAGATCCTAAAGAATTCATTGGCACTCAGATCTACTTTGAACTGAGTCCTGCTTTATTCGGTGAGTCTTAATCCCAGAAAAGTGTTTTTAGGATTCAATATACTACCTAAGTGAATGACAATTTTGCATCTTAATTTTGAAAAAAAAAATTTCTAAAAATTAGGCTATTAGGCTAGGATGCTTACTTAATTTTGCATCTTTATCCAACCAGGCAGGCATTTACTAGGTATTTTTAGCCTAAACTATCCTGTCCAGTTAGTGCAGATACAGGTTACAGGAAATCTATCAAAATAGATGGTGTAATGCATATATAGAACATAATCCTTCATGTCAATTTAGGGTTGACAGGGGTCCCTCTGTGTCCCCAGTGAAGAAGGAAACAAAGGGATCTGCTATCTTGGACTTGATTCTCACCAACAAGGAAGTATTGGTTGATGAGGTGGAAATAGTGGGCACTCTGGGAAGTAGTGACCATGTGATTTTCAAATTTACAGTCTTGGGGAAGGGAAAAGCTGTACATAGTCAGAGTTATAGGTTGGGCTTCAGAAAGGCAAACTTAGAACCATGCTAAGTAAAATCCCACGGTAATACTTAAGAAGAATGAAGATCAAGAGGGCTGGGAGTTTCTTAAAAGCAAAATATTGAAAGCGCAATCACAAACAATTCCTATGAGAAGAAAAAAATGGGAGAAGCCTAAAAAAGCTGAGGTGGCTTCATAAACAGCTCTCTAAAGACTTGAGAAATAAAAAAGACTCATTTTGGAAATGGAAGGAGGGCCTTATAACCAAAGATGAATATAAACAATTCACGAGTGCTTATAGAGAAAGAGTTAGGAAAACTGAAGCTCAGTATGAGCTTAGGTTGGCCAAAGATGCTAAAAATAACAAAAAAGGGTTCTTTTCTTATGTTCAAAGTAAGAAAAATAGGAAGAACATGATAGGCCTGTTACAAGGGCAGGCAAGTGAAATTGTAACAGGTGATGAAGAGAGGGTGGAACTGCTCAGTTCCTACTTTTCCTTAGTCTTCTTTTCTAAGGGAAACAGTGCTTGAAATGGCAAAAAGAGAAAATATAATGAGAGTATGGAGTTGCAACCTCAGATCGGCATAGGGGTAATACATAAACACCTAATTTCCTTAAATGAAACTAAGTCCTCAAGGCCAGATGAACTGCATCCAAGGGTACTAAAAGAGCTTGCCTCTGGCTATTATTTTTGAAAATGCTTGGAGAACAGGAGACGTGCCAGAAGACTGGAGGTGAGAAAATGTTCTCCCCATCTCCAAGCCGATGTGAATACTGCCATTGGGCTTCACTGGGGTAATGATGGGGGTCTCCCACTGTGCATTGGAGACCAGTTCTAAAACCCCTTGCAGCCCCAAGGTGGCCCAAACCCCTTGCAACCCCAAGGTGGTCCAACTCCTCCTCAATTTTTGGTTTTAGAGCGAAGAGGACTTGCCGGGTCTTCAGCAGTATGGGCTGCACAGTGGAGTTCAGTTGTAAGGACATGGGGGCCCCGGTGTAAGTTCCCAAAGTGCCATCAAAGACAGTGGGGAACTCCCTGCAAATTCATTGTAAGCCCAGGCCTATGTGGAGCTGGTGAATGCCTGTTACACAGATTCCTAGGGGATCGAATCACACCCGACCCAGCAAGCTTGAGAGGGACCTAGCAATGACTAGAAGGGGCAGAGTTCCCTTGAATTGTCCATATTTTACTTTAAAGAAACCCACCCCATGCACTGCGACTTCTTGCTTTTGAAAGTCTCTTACAACTACAGGGAATGGGTGCAGGTGGAGTCTCCCTTTTGGACACAGTCTTTGTGAGTTCACCAAAAAAGTGGCCCCCCAAGTCTATCTCCATTTTTCATGGAGTGCCCTCGATGATCACAGTGGTCTTCAGTGGTGGCAGACGGCATCCCTGAATCAGCATGAGCGGCACTTATGGGGCTCCCCGCAGCTGGACCGTACCTTGGCTCAGTGTGAGGGCTTTGACCAGGTCTACATCAATGATATTATCATCTGCAGCCCCTCGTGGGATACCCACTTAGACCACCTGCGACGGGTACTACGAGCCTTACGGGCCGCGGGGTTACGAGCCAACCCCCAGAAAAGTCATCTGGGGTTCCAGGAGCTCAAGTACTTAGGTTTCCTAGTTGGGAAAGGCCAGCTCCATCCCCTGCCCAAAAGATTGTAACCCTGGAGCGACAGTCTTGCCCCCGCACCAAAAAACAGCTTCCTGGGATTCGCGGGGCATTATAGCAAGTTTATACCCAATTTTGCAGCCCTCGCCACCCCGCTGACGGACAGCCTGCGAAAGGCCAGCCCCAATGTCCTGCGGTGGGGACCCAACCAAGAGGCCGCATTCGAACACCTCCACACCAGCCTGTCTAGAGAGTCGGTCTTGCAAAATCCGGACTTCTTGCAACCCTTCACCCTGCACACAGATGCTTCAGGGACCAGGATCAGAGTAGCCCTGTCCTGGGAAGACCCAGGCACGGTACAGCCAGGATCAGCCAGGACCCAGGCACGGTACAGCCAGGATCAGCCAGGACCCAGGCACGGTACAGCCAGGATCAGAGTAGCCCTGTCCTGGGAAGACCCAGGCACGGTACAGCCAGTCGTGTTCATTAGCTGCAAGTTGTTGCTGGCTGAGAGAGCCTATTCCACAGTAGAGAAAGAAGTCCTAGCTGTGAAGTGGGCCATGGGGGCCTTGCAATACTACCTGGCCAATAACCCCTTTCGTTTAGTGGTCGACCATGCTCCCCTCCTGTGGATGCATCGAATGAAAAATAATAATGACAAGGTCCTGCAGTGGTACTTATCCCTTCTCCCTTTTTGTTTCACAGTACACCACCAGGCTGGAGTAGATCACAAAGTGGCCGACTACCTCTCCCGACTCTTTGAAGAAGACTCCAAATGGCAGGAGGCCAGAGGGGTATGTCCCGTCTCAGGACTTGGCCAAGGGGAGTCGGCTCCCCTGCGGCCACCCCCCTGGCCAAGCTCATCTCCCCCGAGGCCGACCTCTCAGCCAAGCTGGATGAAGGAACTGCCCCAGGACACCAGAGATCAGCATCAGGGCTTATAAGGAGGGGTGAGGCCAGCCCAGGGAGGGGGCAGGATAAGGGGGTGGGGCAAGAAGGGGAATAAAAACAGCCACGCTGGGAAGTCAGGGAGGAAGGAGGTGGCTGTGAAAGAAGGGCTGCCCATCCAGAGAGTCGCAAGGAGCCCTAAACACCACCAGGGATAGGAGGCTGGGTGACGTAACCCCACCCCTACCCAATTATGAGACCTGCACAGTGGGCTACGAGGAGCCACCGGGAGGGCTGGCCGCAAGGGGACCCCCCAGGGGGCAGCAGGGGAACGACACAATAATATTACATTATCTCTTCAGCTTCATTTTTAAAACAGCAAAGGGAAGAAGAGGAACAACTGTGGCTTTGAAAGAGGAAAAGACTACTCAAGATTACTAAAAATCTTTATGGTACAACCTACAGCTATTTATGGCAGTAACTGGGAAAAAAGCATAAAGGAAAAAAGTCCAAAGTAAAAAGCCCAAAGAAAAAACCCCACAGACATAAATGCTCACAGGAAAAAAGCCCACATAGAAAAAATGTCAACATGGAAAGAAACACACATGGAAAGAAGCCCACAAGGAAAAAAGCCTATACTGAAAGAAGCCCACATAGGAAAAAGCCCCCATGGAAAAAAGCCCCCATGGAAAAATATGTAAAGCACTACAGATGTTTATAATTGTGGATAACCATTAATAATATTTTGTTGTTATTTTAGGATTAAAATAAGTCATATTCACATGCAACAAAAAGTGACCATTTTGTTATTTTCATATTGTTATTTTAGGATTAAAATATGTCATATTCACATGCAACAAGAAGTAACCATTTTGTTATCAAGAAACTTTATTAAGAAGGAAAAACAATAATAGCAGAAATTAAACTCTACATAGAAATATATTTAAATAAAATTAAATACTTTAACTTTATTAATTTACAATTTGTCAAACTTTTTAATGTTAATACATTGTGGTACACCCACTGACCATGACAAAAGACTATTTAACCCTAATAGTAAAAGCAACACTTATTTAATAACAATAATAACTCAGATATAATTCATTGCAAATTAGCCGATTTCTTTAAGCAACTAAGTTTATCTTCCAGTTACTCATATTACTGTACAGAAGTGGCAACCATGTCATGTAGTGCCTCATATTTCCTCTTTTTCACCTCTGGGCAACCTGCCTGTGCATTAGCCAACGTAACTTTGTGACAAGCCAGGTCACTCTGCAGTCCATCGAACAGAGACCACACACAAATGCCATGTGTACAGCTGATAAAACATATTTGGCACTTTATCAAAGGTGCCATCCCCATAGATGGTACCTTTGTTTAATTCAAGCATAAGATCTCTGTCACCTAAAACCAGAATTCTGTCTGGATTTTTCTACACCGGAATTGTGAAGTATCAGTATCATGTCAAAATGTATGGTTTTGGGGTTAGGCAAATTACTGCCTGCTCTGTGATAGCTTCTTTTTCTTAAATAGCAAAAGTAGTTAAGGCCTCATAGATCTAAGAAGCTAAGCAGGGCTGACTCTGGCAAGTATCTGGAAGGAAGAAATCAATACACATGGGGGGGGGGTGTAGAAAAAGCCCAGCAGGAACTCATTTGCATATTAGGTCACACTCCCTGACATCACAATGGTTTCACACAGGCTTTTTAGTAGAAAAAGCCCAACAGGAACTCATTTGCATATTAGGTCACACCCCCTGATACCAAGCCAGCCGGAACTGCCACCAAGCAGCTGGTACTGTGTTCCTGTGCATTCCTGCTCAAAAAAAGCCCTGCACATAGTTCAAATTAATAAAAAAAAATGGTATAATGTAGAATTGATCCACTGGTGTCTCGGGCTCTGGTGAGGCTGTTTTTGAGGTAGATGCACCAAAGTTGTAGCACAGCATCCAGTGCCTCTCCCCAAAATACCCTCCAAGTTTCAAAAGGATTGGACCAGGGGGTCCAATTTTATGAGCCCCCAAAGAAGGTGCCCCATTCTTCATTATTTCCTATGGAGGGAAGGCATTTAAAAGGAGCGTGGTCCCTTCAGATGTGATGGCCAGAACTCCCTTTGGAGTTCAATTGTGCTTGTCACAACCTTGCTCCTGGCTCCACCCCCAAAGTCTCCTGGTTCCACCCCCAAAGTTCCCAGATATTTCTTGAATTGGACTTGGCAATCCTATTCCATGTGGGCATGTTTTCTTGGGGGCCTTTTTCTTGTGAGCATTTATGTCCATGGAGTTTTTTCTTTGTGCTTTTTTCCATTTATAGCATTCTTTGAAAAGTAGGTATACAACGTTTTAAGATTCATCTACTATATTCAAATCTGTATGCCAGTGCTAAGTAAGCTCCACAAAAATCCATAATTTAAAAACTCATTTGCAGAAGATGTGTCAGCATTTGTGGCCAATTATTGATTTTTGGATTTTTATTAACTTGCACACAGTTTTGTTTCTCCTCAGATGTAAACAGGCTAATTTTTACTATTAGCCTAAAGTGATATTGATCATGAACAAATTTACATGTGAGCAAGTGCTATGGATGTCATTCATACAATAAATAAATTTTTGGCTACTTGAGAGGGAAGTATGGGTTAAAATAGATTGGTATAAGGTAATATTTCTAAAATAATCAATGAACCTCAAAATGAACCTCAAAATAATCAATGAACCTCAAAAAATAATAAAAAATAATAAAAATAATAAAAAACAAAAAAAATAAAAAAAAATGCGGAAAAACAAAGTAACTGTTTAAAGCAAATAAATTCTCAAACCAATAAAGGCCAATGAGGACGAATAAACACAATCCTGTGAAAATATAAAGGCTTGGAATTAGAATTCCTATTTTAAAAATTCTTGAAAATCCATAAATAGAAAGATTGTGCAAAGATTGTGTAAAAAGATGATCACTTGTGTGAAGTCAAATGGCAATATCTCATGAATATATGTGAACAGAACATAATAAACAAGTCCTTGTCAGACAAAACTCCCAGCACAATATCTGATATGTTTCTTAGGTGTAGGCAGGCTTGAAAGCTGTCTGCAGGCCTGCAACTTATTGGTCCAAAAATCTTTCTCTCTTCTAGCAGACAGGCTAGCTTGAGGAAAAACCATGTTTTGGTGGAAGCTTTATCAAAGAACCAGTTTTCAAAAGTTCATAACATTCTATCATTCTATAAACATATGCAAAACTTAGACAATAATATTGGAAACCCTGAAATACTGATAATGAAAACAAATTTACCAAAAATATCAGTCAGGTCATTTCAAAGAGACATAGAGTCTTCTGTATTGACCACGCAAAAATAACTGCATACCAACTCCAAAGAGAAATTCAGGAGCATTAAAGAGCCAAACAGGTGTTTCTGACATATGTTTACATGAAGTGTTAAAGCCACAATCATACTGCAGTTGAATGCAGACCAATATATTAAGAAATACAGCTTTCAAACAAAACAAGATAATTCATAGGATTGATTTAACCCCATAAGGGATAAAGTTTTCAGTCTGAAAATCCACACTGCCTCCTTTTTCAGTTGTTGTTGTTGTTGTTGTTGTTGTTATTATTATTATTTAAATTTATGAATTACCTCATCCCGGCCAATGCTGGGCTCTAGGCGATGTACAACAAAAGGTACACATAAAATCAATAAAACCAGTAATTTAAAACAGCTGCAGCCCAATGAACCTACTTTATCGTGTGTTATAATTCTGCTTTCCAGGCATTGGGAGCAGTTCCCCCCTTAAGCAGAGGGGGGGAGGGGTGCCAGCTTGGCAGCTGTCACTGTCTTCAAACAAAAGCCTGGCAGAACATCTCTGCTTTGCAGACCCTGCAGAATTGTAAAAGATCCCGCGGGGTCCTAATGTCTTCCAGCAGAGAGTTTCAGGTTGGAAATACCACTGAAAAAGTCCTGGCCCTTGTTGAGGACAGCCAGACCCACATTTACCCACATCTATGGAGTTGTGTCCCTGACTTTCATTTCTGAAAATAACGATGAACCACAGGGAATCTACATCAGTATTTAAAGTGGCAAAGTGCTTGGCGGGAGGGTTCAAAAATTTTATTACATTCCATTCACATGTACTCGTGAGATATTGCCATTTGATTTCATGAAAGTGATTCTCTTTTTGCACAATCTCTCTTTCTATGGATTTTCTATCTATGAATTATAATTCCAAGCCTTTATATTTTCACAAGATTGTCTTTATTGATCTTTAGACCATGGAAGTATGAGCTCTAGCATGTAAAAATAAGTACTGGATAATATCATCAAGCATATGAATATTTAGTTGTAAGATGCCCTGAGCAGGTCTCTGGAGAGGGGCTATATATTTTTCCTAAATAAATATAATGTATCTCTTTAGTCACCTCAAATACCACTAAAAATTCTGAGGAAAAGGAGGCATCATCAGCCTGAAGTCTACCTTGGGGAAGCTGGAACTATGAACATATTCACCATATTTCCTTGAAGTGAGAGGTTCTACTGATATCGGCAAAAAAATCTAATAGCGTCATGTGCTGGATAACTTGCAAGTAGATTCTACAATGTAAGTATGTACCTTGTAAGTTTCTTATAATTGATTTGTTTGGATTCACTGCAGAGCAGCCTTCTGTAAAAGGTTGTGCTTCTACTTGAATCTCAGAAGGGGGAGGTGTGAATAAATGCATTTTTCTTTGGAAGTTTGAACTGAGTAAAAACTTCATGAATTTTAAAAGTTTTTCTCCCTGGGCAGAGGAGAGGCAGGAGGGGAAAAGTCAGTTCAATGGCTTTCCAGTCTCATCTCAACCATCTTATAAGAAATCTCAATGGGTCTAGAGAGAGACAATGGGATGGTCAAGCTCCCCACCCCCACCCCCTCAGCTATTAGGGAACAGGGATTTGGAGGAATTAAGTACAAAAAAGATTTCAGGAAAGAAACTTCTAGAGACTTCAGGAAAAGTTTCTTTGACCTAGTCTGAACTGGTCAGTGGGAGAAGAAAGAGAGATAATAGAGCTCCTGGAAGCAAGGAGGAAAGGCTGATTCCACAGAGGAAGACAGAATCTTAAATGAGGTCTGGAGGAGGCAACCATTGCTATGTGCTGTTGGTAATGATACCCCTGTAAAACATCTATAACTTTCTAAGCTAGGGAGTCTGATTTATATTTATAATAATAATAATAATAATAATAATAATAATAATAATAATAATAATAATAATAATAATAATAATAATAATAATAATAATAATAATAATAATAATAATAATAATAATAATAATAGATTTTATTTGTATCCCGCCCTCCCCGCCTAGGCGGCTCAGGGCGGCTAACAACATTTTATGCATTACATTGATAGATAAAAACTTCAAATTTAACAATTAAAAATTAAACATATAAAAACCAGTTAATAGAATTAAAATACATAATTTAAGTTAAATTAAATATATCCGGCAGCAATAAGATATTCTGGCGCTGGTTCTGCCTGTTTAAATAGTTCCAAAGTAATATAGATGGCGGTTCCTTTGTTCACAGCATTCAGCAGTCAATGTCAATATACGCTTGTTTAAAAAGGACAGTCTTGCAGGCCCTGCGGAACTGGTCAAGGTTCCGCTGGGCCCGCACTTCCTCCGGAAGCTGGTTCCACAGTGCAGGGGCTGCAGCTGAAAAGGCCCGTGCTCTGGTGTTTTGGAGCTTGACCTCTCTCGGCCCAGGGATAGTCATTTTATTTTTTCCAACTGACCTCAGTGCCCTCTGGGGTTCATATGGGGAGAGACGGTCCCTTAGGTAGGCTGGTCCTCGGCCATATAAGGCTTTAAAGGTAATAACCAACACTTTGTACCGGACTCGGTATGTAATTGGCAGCCAGTGCAGTCCGCGCAGCCCCGGCCGTATGTGCTCCCATTTCGAGAGCCCCAATAGTAGCCTGGCCGATGCGTTCTGCACCAGCTGCAGCTTCCGGGTCTGGCACAAAGGTAGCCCCAAGTAGAGGGCATTACAGTAGTCCAATCTTGAGGTGACCGTTGCATGGATCACTGTTGCGAGGTCGCGACGCTCCAGGAAGGGGGCCAACTGCCTTGCCCGCTTCAGATGGAAGAATGCTGACTTGGCAGTGGCTGCTATCTGGGCCTCCATTGATAATGAAGGCTCCAGTAAAACGCCCAAACTCTTTACCTGGCGCGCTGATTTCAATAATGTGCCGTCGAAGGTTGGGAGAGCTATTTCTCCTCCTAGGGCGCCGCAACCCACACAAAGGACCTCTGTCTTCACTGGATTCAACTTCAGCCCACTCAACCTGAGCCACGTCGCTACAGCCTGTAAAGCCCGATCTAGGTTCCCCGGGGCGGAGCCGGGCCGGCCGTCCATTAGTAGATAGAGCTGGGTGTCATCTGCATATTGATGGCAACCCAGCCCAAACCTCCGGACAATCTGGGTAAGGGGGCGCATAGAAATGTTAAACAGCATTGGGGAGAGAACTGCTCCCTGAGGCACCCCACAATCTAGTGTTTGTCTCTGGGATCGCTCACCGCCAATAGCCACCCTTTGTCCCCGACCGTAGAGGAAGGAGGAAAGCCATTGCAAGGTCAACCCCCCAACCCCAATGTCGGCGAGGTGGTGCTTTAGCAACTTCTAGGGCAACTTAACATCTTCTAGGGCATGTATAAAGGAAGGGATAGAGGAACTGCATTTTACCCTTTTCTTCAGAATTCCTTGCTCAAATTGGTGCTGTGCTAAAAGTATGCATGTGGACATTTTATTTTAAATAAATACTCTATAATTGTTCATACTGGTAGTGGTTCTCTGTATTACTTAGACCTCTACCATCTTGGAAACATTATTTTAAAAGTAGTGCCAGAAGGAAGGGGAGGGCAGCCAGTTGACAAGTGGCTACTCCCCAGTAGTATGCAAGGCAATAAGTTATCTCCATGGTAACCAGAAGCTGGGTAGCAGGAGAAAGAGGCAAGGCCTCAGAACCTGGAAGGGAAGTTGAGAGTCTTGACCCTCTCAGTGGGCAATTCTTTCAAAGGCCAGGTGGTGGTGATGGGGTATGAATAAAGAGAGGAAAAGGCCCTGCAAGGTGATGGGGAAACCTTGGAGGGCACAGTGGAATAGAACCTGCAGGTCAGAGAAGGACTGTTCCACTACAATTTAACATATAAGTTTGGTTTCCAAAATGACAGATTTCCAGCTGTTACAAAATGCTATTATACAATATAAAGTCATCAGGTTATAAGATTAGTATATGAAAGTTCTTACACAGTCAGTTTTTCTATCATTAAAAAATTCCTGTAAAAACGAACAGGACAGTTTGGCACAGGTCATCATTTCTCTTGTTATACCAAGAAATAACATTAAATGTTCCATTTGGATCAACAAAAGAGAGAGAGAGAGAGATAATTTCTCTCCTATTTTCTTCTTAGAATCATGGCACAGCAGTCATAAATAAAGCACCAAACTTTTTGAAGAAATGATACCTCACTGAATGATGGAATGGAGTCTTCCCAAGCAAATGAATATTACATCACATCATCATTCCACAACATATATACCACATATATGCGAAAACACTTATCTCCGTCGTTTGCCTCTTTTGTGGTGAAAACTGGGGTGATGGTACAACCATGGGTAAACATATATAAAATGGGAAAACACTCACCTGTTTTTGGGTTCTACAAATGGTGAAGATCCATCTGTGTCAGGATCCAAAATATGATCTATCTCATTTTGTGTTTTTTCATACATCTTCTTCCTCTCTACCAGACCCTTATTGTTATCGACTTGAGGAAAATCATAATACCCTTTCCGCTTAGCTTTCAGACGCAATTTGTTGCGATAATGCTCTATATCAGACTTCTGCTTTAGGACTTTGTTAACCTGAAGGTAAGTACAAACAAATGTAAAAGGAGAACAAAAGATAAACTGTTTTAACTAAACTAAAATTAAAAACTGGTTTTCATTATGTCGTGCACATGCACACTTTCTCTTTCATACCTATAGAATAAATCAAGAGATTAATCACACTGTATTATTTTTCAGATGATTAACTGCCTGGAATTACTCACTGAAAAACTTACAAAAGAAGAGTCCTATGACATCTTAAAGCCAAAAAAATATATTGTGGCATAAGTTTTTGAGCCCACATTGTAAATTGATACAACAATTGTATTAATCTCTAATGTGCCACAAAACGTTTTGTTTTTGCTACCACGATTAATACAAGATGTCAAATTCATGACTTTTGGAGGGCAATGACTTCTACAGATTATAGATTACTTCTGGTAACTGAAGGAACAGTATGTAGTGTTCAGATCACATTTTAACTTCCTTAACAACAGACATTGAAAACCTCTAACAAAATTTTTGAAACTGATAGAGGTTGTAACAGGGATTAAAATGGGACACAATTATGAACTACTTGTGCCAAGCCCCAATAGCAAATCAAATCACAACAATATTTATTCTAAGAAGCAAGGAAATTTGACAGCATTCTTGCCCAAGAGTTCCCATACTGAGGTATCAGTTTATTTCTTTCAGTCACCATTCAATTTATGCATAACTGTAATTTATAGTTTTCTTGAGTCCATCCCTGGGCCCAGTCAACAAATGACATTTCCTTGCTTGGAACTCAATTCCCACGTGCATACAAGCTGATTCTGATCAGGACCATGGATAGCTGGGAGCAGGGCTTAAGCCTTCCTTTCCTCATGTTGTTTTCCCAACCAAAAATGGCAAAACTACTGGGAGCTGCATATGTTCTGCAAATAAATTGCCACAATATGTCAAACACAGGTTCTGTGGGCTGGGAAGGCTTCTGCCCCCTCTCCATGCATGCTGCAATCCAATCTGATTTGAGCTCCTGTGCTCCTGGGAACTGAGTTTGATATATGGAAATCCCAGACCTTGTCTGTCGACAAGACCTGGGGACAGACTTGAGAAATGTATAATATGTAGTTAGGTCCTCAGCAGCACTCTCATGAGCAATGTAACATGATACCCACTAACTCATTTAAGATCATTGTCACAATTTCTCCCACTTTGAACAGTTGCAAATAGAAGACAAAACTGTAGGATTCATCTATGACTATGTTCAACTGCTTTCCATCAGGCACAAGCATTATGACAATGACTGGCCATTGCACAGGAAACACAAAGCAGGAAGAATGACTTCAAGCCTTTTCATGCCTTAAAAAGTAAAGGCAAGCACTAGTCGTTTCGACTCTGGGGTGACGTTGCTTTCGCAATGTTTTCACGGCAGACTTTTTACGGGGTGGTTTGTCATTGCCTTCCCCAGCCATCTACACTTCCCCCCCAGCACGCTGGGTACTCATTTTATCAACCCTGGAAGGATGGAAGGCTGAGTCAACCTGGAGCCAGCTACCTGAACCAGCTTCCACTCGGATCAAACTCAGGTCATAAGCAGAGGGCTCCGACTGCAGTACTGCAACTTTACCACTCTGTGCCACGGGGCTCTTTTTCATGCCTTGCTGGACCTAAAAAAATAACAAATATACACCCTTACCTGTAATCAGAGGCCATGAAGCTGAAGGTCTCACTTGTTCTTAGACTGCTTTGCAGCAGCTTTTATGTATTCAGAGTGCCAGGAAAAAAGGTTTCATGTCCTACTGGATCTTAACATCCATGCCACTCTTTGGCCACTAGTCCCTTAAGCCTGAACATTTTATATAGACTTGTCAATATACAAATCAATACATAAAATCAACTATAGGATATGTTCTCACCTCTCCATTAAGGATGGCAGTTTCCTGACTCCTATCTGATGTTGGATGGACAGGAGGCAAAGCTACAGGTTTTATGGCAATGAGTTGTACAGATCCAGAGGATGTGTCAAAGGGATCGATGGAGGACTTGGCAACACTGTCAAAGAGCATGCTTCCCTCTTCTTCATCACTTATTGGCACTAAAACACATAGGGATTAAATCAACATATGGTTTTGGAATTGGAGGGGGGTGGCTAATGAGGCAAAAACCAAAAATGAATTAATGCATTAGATTGAGTCTGATGCTTGCTGTATACTTCATAGAATCATACTTGATAGCCAAACCCAGGGAATCATAGCTCTTAGATTTCAGATACTTAGAAACTGTTGTGAGCTTTATTTTTCATACAAGGACATTTGATTTACACATATACCCTGATGCAGAAGGGATATGGTGTTTGTTTTTTAAAAACCTGCATCATGCAGATGAAAGGGCAAAAATTGCACTGCTGTTCCTAACCTGCAGGCATTCATGTGGAGGTCTAAAAGGTATGTATGGGGACATTCTACATAATTGGGCAGCTTGATTTGTACAAACACTGTTCAGACTTTTGGCTGAATGGATGGAGGTGGGGCCAGAATATACAATCTTCTCCCTGTAGTGAATGCACAGCTGTTGAGTGACAAAGTCAGCCCCTGCACACAGCTGGGGACTAAAAGCCCCATGCTAACATAAGGAATAAATCACAGATACAAAGCGGCCATGCATTTTCTTGATTCTCCTCTCCATTCTTGCTCAGAATCTAGCTCCTCTACCTGCAGGGTCAAGTGGCGGCTGTGTGCAGGGGCTGACTTTGCCTCCCAAGTGGAGGAGAGGAAGTGATGCTGGATGCAAAGTGTCATGATGTCATGCCTAGAGAGGGTGGAGCTGGAGTTTATATAAGTATAGGCTCCACCCTGCACCTTCTTCTTTGTCCATGGACACAGCCCACCCTCCCACCTGGTAAGCAGTGCAAGCTTCTGCCAGTGACCATTTGGGGCCAGATAGAAATTTCTTCACCCCTTCCCGGATTGGCACAAGGGAGGAGGTGTTTTTCTCCTACCTTACACTGCAGTCAATGGGTAAGGGGAAGATTGAACAGGGTGGTGCTTTTGGTTAGCCTCAGTCACTTGGTAGGTTAATGCGGAAAGAGGAAAGATGGATACAGTGAGCACCATAGAGTACCTCCCCTGTTTGGGATAGAAAGGGGGTTCCTTGGACCCAGTCCAGGTTTTGTGACCCAGGACTGGGAACAAGTACCTCCTGTGAGACTGCCTTGGCTGGGTTCCTACCCCCCCCCAAAAAAAAAAAAAATTCTGTGGCTTGGGGATAGAATGCTCAAGGGCAGCTCCCAGTCTGCTATGCTGGCTGGTGGCAAGCCAGAGTTATGGTTCAAAACCGGGACAAAAGTGGCTCACCAACTTCTGGCAAGGAAGTGGTCGTGGGCGACACCTACCTTGGCTTAATTTCACACTCATGTTGTACCTTTGCCACATAAGTTATAAACAGTTAATAAAGTGGCCTATAGTTAAACCCAATCTAGAGTCTTCCTCTTTCTTCCAACTGGAGGGGGAGAGGGGCGGAGAGGAAACAAGCTTTCAGAATACATATATTCTTCAAAGTGAGTACATACATAATTTAATTTCAGGAAGTAAGTTTGGATTGATTAAAAATGAGGTGACAGAATAAACATGTATTTACAACATGGGGGCAACAAATATGTACACAACACAAAAAACATTGCTAGTATCTCTTTCAAATCTCTTAAAATATCTGTCTACCCTAAGTAGGGATGTCAAATCTGCAGGGCTGGCCCTGCCACTAGGCAAATTAGGCAACTGGCCTTCTGAGGGCACCAAATTGGGTGTCCCTCCATGTGACTTGATGATGTTATCAGTGAGGGGGGCGGGCAACATAAGTTTGCCTTGTCTAGGGTGTTAGTCTGGGGCCAGCCATGTAAACCTGGCAATCAGTAGGAGGCCTGGGGCCAGGAACATAGGGATATGACATGCGTACCACTATGTCATATCAGGGAAAAACCTGTGACATAAGGTAGCTCTAGAAATTGCCAGAAACCCTATGGTGCAGACTTTAAAAAAAATCACCTCCTGATGCTTGAAAAAGCAGTGGGTAGGAATCATGAAATAGAATCATAGAGTTGGAAGGGACATCTAGTCCAACCCCCTAAACAATACAGGGAATTAACAAATACATCTCCCCACATCCCCAACGACCCTGCCCGCACCCCCCCACTGCGTGCCCAGAAGGTGACCCCAAAAAAAACCCCTTCCAGGATCCCTGGCTAAACTGGCCTGGAGAAAATTATTTCCGGACTTTGAAGTGGTGATCAGCATTTCCCTAGGCATGTAAGAAAGGGCCACAAGAACTAAGCACTGATGCAACCCTTCCTGCCCTCCTTTACTAGCAGTAAAGTCAGCTGCCAGTGGGAAGCCTCCCACCATAGGGTTTGGCACATAAACTTAAATGAGTCACATGTAATTTTATCATTTTCAGCATGGTATAACGGGCTATAAGAAATTATCTGAATTGCTGAAAGATCTAAAAGTTATATCAGACTTCTCCTAAACAATATCCTTAGGATTTCTGAAATTGTGTATTAAAAAGAAATATTCTCTAAGAGTTTTCAGAGACGAAATGGACACATTTAAAGACCAAGAAATCATAGATCAACAATCTTGTATACAGATACTGCACAGCATCCTCCTATTGAGAGAAAATGTGGTTTCTGTTCAAATGAAGTTTTATTCATTTCTATAGCCTTTTAAAACTAATTTTAATAGATACAAAGCTATAGAGCTTACAGAAATAACAGAATAAAACTTAGACAACTCATTATCAAAACCTTGCCAAATCCTTTTAAGACATTTTAACAAGCAGAAAATACTCCACATTATTGGTGAAGAGAAACTAGGGGAAGAGTGATTTCCAGAGGCAGCCTGCAATGCTTATAAGACTACTGCAGTACTATGTGTATGAACAAGGATTTTGTTCTAGTTTTTTCTAAACTGTATCCACAACAGGCCCCTCATACCTCAAACCAGGCCAGCTTAAGTATTTAAAGCAAGAACTCCTTATTTCATTACTTGAATTTTGGTTTTGGTTTGCTCTCACTGGAATGCCAGGCACTTTTCTGATTAAAGACTCCATGTCTTGAGTTTTGAGCAAAATGCTTAAAAATATAATGACTCAGTCCTTCCTACTATCAAAAACCTTAGGCTATGTATGTAAATTTCAGTTTGCTAAAGCACCATAACAACGTTGAAACATGCTCATGCACATACACATGAGTGAGTAAGAATCCTTAGTCTTTATATACATTGCTGAGACTCTGAAATTTGGGGAATGTCAGCAATAAGCAACTTCGTTTTTCCATAACCATAGGTTCCTAAACTTTTTTCTATGACTGTAGGAACTTCACATCATTCTTCATTGTCATTTCACTTTTCACAGATTTGGGCTCCGGCAGCCTGCAGCAACGCTGCTAGGCTGCACAGATAGGCTTTTGCCTCGCTGGAGGGAGAGATGGCGGCAGCCCATTTGGGCGTGCAATTTAGGGGGCAGGGCCAGGCCATCATAATGGCCAGACCTCCGCTCCCTTTCAGTCCTGGATACGATCGGCCCACCCGCCCTGTTTGCTATGTGAGCATTTTCTGGTTGCCTCATTTTGGGGGGCCGCATAAGAATTTTTTACTCCCCAGCTGATTGGCAGTTGCTGGGGTGTGCTTTTCGCCTACGCTACATAGCGAAGCAGTGGATTGTGGATTTGGCTACAGGGAGGTGCTGTTAAATAGGTGGTCACTTTAGTTGGCAGGTTTTTAGGGGTTTAGGGTACTATGCAGCTAGGGGAGGACCATGAAGCATCCCCCTTTTGGGGAATTAGGGGTCTGGCATGATCAACCTTGGGGTTTGGTGACCCAGGGTGGTGAGAATGCAGACCGTCCTGGAGGCTCGACTAGAAGGGGCCTTCCATTGAGATGTGCGTCTGGTGGTTGGACCCTCTGGGGCGTGCCTTCCTGCTGGGTCAGCCTGGCAGGAGCTGTGTCACACAGCTCCGGCTGGGGGGGGGGCGGGTCAGTCACCTGCAAATGGCAGGGGAGTGGTCCGTGAGACCCCTAGCCCTGACCAGACCGCAGTTTGGGTGCCCTTGCCATTTGCTATAATGATTAATAAAGTGGCCCAGTATTTATACCAATGCTTGGTGTCCGTCTCTTCATTCCGACTTGGGGGGCAAATGCTTTAAGCCTATAGGTACTAAAGATAGAGATCCATCTGGTTCTTGGTATCTTTCCCTTCCCCCTCCATTTTATCCATCTTTTTAAAATTGTAAGCCTCTAGGCAGGGTTTGTCTCTATTGATTTCCAGGCAATGCTTTGATGTAGATACTATATAAATACCAAAAAAGTTATGGGTATTACATAAAATGCAGCTAAAATACAGATTTATCACAGAACAAGTGTAATACAGCAATACAGAATTCTTTCATCTTATTTTAAGGTACGCAAAGCCAAGCCTCACAGCACCTTCTGGAAGAACAGGAATCCACTGTATTAAAAAAAAAAAGCATGTGCAGCATCTATAGCTGTATTAGGTGCATAACAGCAGCCCAATGCTTAGGGGTGGCAGTCTCAGCTTTTGTGGGAAATTCGAAGAGTGTATGCCTTGAAGCAAATGATGCAGAGATTTCAAGCGTGAGTGTATTGGAATGATAACTTTATTTCTTGGGGTCCTGAAAAAGCAATGGCTATAATATACGACTGTGAAACGTGGAAGGAATTAGCTGGCAAATGCGTTGAGAGCATGGATTTATGAGACTTTGGATTTATAAAACACTCTTCTGGTAGATTGACTACCTACACCGAAGACCCTCAGGGGGACATATTTGAATGGTGACTGTGTCATTTGAACTTTTTTTTTAAAAAAAAAAAAAATTCTGTTTTCCAAAGGGATTTGTGTAGCATCTGATGTATTGAATTTGTGTACTGTATACAGAATTTGTGACTTAGTCATTCTGGATATGATATTTTGTAATGTGATGTAGATGTAGTATATTATTCTATTTAACATGATTATAAAAAAATACCAGAGACATTTTTTTCAACTTGTAGTTTTATTCATTTTTCCTGGGCAATTGTTTTTTTTTTCCTTTCTGTTTCTTACTGTGCATCTGCTGTTCTGTCAATCCTTTGGAGTGGTAGTCCCAACTTTAGGGGGAAATTCAAAGATCATAACTAAACTGAATTGTGCTAATATACTTACAAAAATATTTTTCTATGTCATTTCCTATTTATACTTTATACAGTACATTTGATTTACAAAGGCATGAACCCTCGTCCTCCCAGATTCAAAATTTAAACTTTGCACAGCAGCAGTCCATTACCACAATCCTCCCAGTCCTCCTAAACTTCATTCATTCCTTCATGCATAACATTTATATCCCACCTTTCTGTCCTTACAAGAGCAACCAAGATGGCTAACAATTTAAAACAAACATGATAAAATACATTATAAAACCATTAAAATAAAACTCATCTCCCAAACATACCTCATTAAAACAACTTTAGAAACAGACAGGGCTTGTTTGTAGCAGGAACCACTTTGCATATTAGACCATACACCCCTGATGTATCCAATCCTCCTGGAGCTTACAAGGCTCTTTGTTCAGAGCCTACTGTAAGCTCTGAAAGGATTGGCTACATCAGGAGGGTGTGACCTAATATGCAATGTTACAAAAAAAGCCCCAAAACAGTTAAAAACAGAGTTAAAATACATATAAAAGATTTCAAATAGACACAAAACATAAAACATTGTTTAGGAAGGAGGGGTCATTAAGGAAATGTCAAACAAAAACAAAAAAGTCCTCCCCCACTGCTGAAAAAGAGCAAAAAAAGGGGACAGATGAATCTTCCTCAGGAGACAGTTCCAGAGTTTTTGAGTCATGACCAAGAAGGCCCTCTCCCAGGTTGCCACTTGCCTATTCTCAGAAGATGGGGGACCCAAAGCAGTGCTTGTGAAGATAACCATAATGGTCAGGTAGGTTCATAAGAGATTAGGCAGTCCTTTGGCTACATTGGTGCTAAACAATATAGGGCTTTGACAGTCAACAACAGCACCTTGAATTGTCCCTGGAAACAAAGTGGAAGCCAGTATTGGTGGGATATGGTTCCTGTTTCCTACTCCAGTCAACATCCTGGCTGCAGCATTCTGTATCAACTGAAGTTTCCAAACAGTTTTCAACGGCAGCCCCACATACAGCACATTGCAGTAACCAAATATAGATGTAACTAGGGCATGCACCACAGTTGCCAGATCTTTTCTATCCAAAAAAGGCCACAGCTGGCTAGCTAGTCTAAGCTGGTAAAAGGCACCCTTGGCCACAGCTGCCATTTGCTTATCCAGCAAGAAGCCTGGGTCCAAGAGCATCCCCAGACTACAGACTTGTTCCTTCAAGGAGAGTGCAACCCCATCCAGAATGGGCAACACCAGTCCCAGGTCAGACTTTTTGCCCACCAGAAGCACTGACATCTTGTCAAAATTAAGCTTCAGTTTATGAGCCCAGTTTATTAGCATCCACTTAAAAACTGCCTCCAGGCTCTGGCTCTACAGCCTCCCTGAGGTCAGCAGAATGTGTAAGACAGAGCTGAGTCTCACCTGCATATTGATGATAACACAACCTAAATCTCTGGATGACCTCACCAAATGGTTTCATGCAGGGTCAGTTCACCCACTAGGCAAACTAGGCAGTTGCCTAGAGTGCTGGGAGGGTGGGGGTGCCAAATTTGGCTCCCCACCCCCTTCCAGTGCCTCAGACAAGCACCTAGTTTGCCTGCTTTCTCTGTTCGGCAGTCGCTACTGCACCCACCACCACCACTGCCACCGCCTGCCCCTCCGTTCCCTTCCCTTTGCCTCCCCACCACAGCTCTGTGCCCCCGCACCTCCCCCCCCCTGCCCTGCCTCCTCCTCCCTCCCTTCCCCACACCATGTCAATTTCAATGCCTGAACTGGCTCTAGCACCACGTTCTGGCGATCTAAATCCCCCCCTCCCCAGCTGAACACTCAATTGGTGGGTAAAACTGCGCTGCAGGGCCATGCTGCACTCATAGTCTGTCAAGACCAGCATCCTGAAAGGACGATCCCGATGCCACTGACTCCTCTCCCATCCAGAAAGTGGGGAGGGGAGGAGTCAGAGGCAGCAGGGCTGCCCTTTTAGCACACTGGCCCTAACAGACTGTGAGTGAGACCCTGTGGCACAGTTTTACCCACCAAGCGAGTTTTACCCACCATCTTTGGCGAGGGGGGGGGGGGCTTTAGATAGCTGGAACGTGGTTCAGGCATTGAAATCGATATGGGTTGGGGAAGAGAGGGAGGAGGCGCAGCAGGGAGAGGGGGAGGTGCGGGGGCACAGAGCCACCGGGGGAGCATGGAGCTGTGGGGGAGACCTGCGGGGGAGACCTGCGGGGGAGACCTGCGGGGGAGACCTGGGGGCACTTTGGAACTCACTGCCTGGGGCGCCATGGGATGTCAGGCCGCCCCTGGTTTCATGTAGATGTTAAAGAGCACAAGGGACAAGATGAAACCTTGTGGGATTGAACAACAGCCCACTTTTGGAAACCTACTCTTCAGGTAGGATTGGAACCACTGCAGAACAGTGCTTCCCAGTCATAATCCAGAAAGGATACCATGATCAATGATATTGAAAGCCACTGAAAAGTCCAGGAGAATCAAAAGGATTACACTTCCTCTCCTGGTGCAAGTCATCCACTAGGGTGACCAAGGCTGTTTCATAATCATAACCAGGCCTAACATCAGATTGGAAGGGATCTAAACAATTTACTCATTCACAAAGGCTTGGAGTTGTCCATCCCCACCCACTTAATCACCCTGCTCAAGAATGCACCATTTAAGACTGGCCAATAATTATTGAGATTCCTGGGTCAGGGGTAGGCTTCTTTAAAATGGATGCACCACAGTCTGTTTCAAAGCTGGGGTCACCACCTCTTCTTCTAAGGAAACATTAACTACTAATCTAACCCAATCAGCCACAACCCCCCACCCCCAGGAATTAAAGTAACCAGGAAGGGCAAGGTCATACCAGCAGGTGGTAGGCATCAAATTTCCAAGGACCCAGTTCACATTGTCAGACTGAATAAACTGGACAAATCAGCACTCTGGCATACTTGTCCACACAACTGAACAAGCTGACTCTTGTCACTGCTAATGTGCAGTCCATGTTGGAACAGATGCAAGTGCTGCCCAAGGACTATGATTTTTGTTCACAAGACTCCAAAGATTAAAGGGAGTATTGGCCAGTGTCTACCTCATGTCACAAGGAGGTTTTATTTTTTTTATCTATCTATCTATCTATCTATCTATCTATCTATCTATCTATCTATCTATCTATCTATCTATGTTGTATACATAAACTAATGTCATGACTTTGGAATGTGGTTCCTGCCTGGCTCATTGGAGCCTTTAGGCCAGAACTTGGGGACTCAGGAACAATGAGCAGTAGGATTCAAATCCTTGCTGCCCTGCTCCAATCATGGGTCCCCTGCTGGTTTGAATGATCCAATGGCATGCTAGCGCAGGGACTTGAATGTATATATATATATATATATATATATATATATATATATATATATATATATATATATATATATATATATATATATATATATATATATATATATAGTTGGCCCTGTTGACCCAGTTCTCAGTTCCAAGTGCAGTCCTATGTTATGCTGTATCTAATAAAGGAGCTATAATCACTACTCCCTCATCTCTTCCATGCGTTGAACCCACTACATTATAGTGGCAATGAGGATAGGATCTGGATGAGCGAAGCCCAGGACCAACTGGCATCGTCCAGCACACCAAGCTCCAGTGCCGCTGCGCAACCGACTCTGCTGCCTGGCCCAACAATGGCTGCTGCTCCTGGACCACAAGGGTACCTCCCCGAATTCGACACCACTCATCACGAGGTCTGGGAATCTTGAGTCACCTGACTCAAGTACCACCTTGTGGTTCTGAGAATCAATGATGGGGAGGAGGACCAAGTGATGAAGAAAGCCATCTTGCTGAGTACCTGTGGCATCACCAGCTTGAGGCTAGTGGAGAGCCTGGCCGCGCCTGCTCTCAAAACATCCTCCTTCGACCAGATAATCAAGGTGCTGACTGACCATTTTGCTCCACAGCCAACCCGCCTCACCCAACAGCTGCAGTACCTTGACAGGAATCAGCAGGAGATCGAGACCGTGGCAGACTACCTCGCTTTCCTGAGCGAGATGGGCATGAAAGCAGAATACAGAGCCCAGCTAGAGGATGCTCTGCTCACAAAATTCTTTGAGAGGGTTTGCCTCTGTCCTCTAGTCGAGGTGGAAACAATGGGACATATATTTTTCCCCGTCCCTTCTATAAATGAATTAGAGATAAAACAATTATTTCCCTTGTTTCAAATTTCAAAAATGGCTATTATGTTACTTTATATATTTAATATTCTATCTTTCTCTCTACAATGTAATTTTATTTAGATTATTACTGGGCTACTAATTAAATTCAGCAAGTTGCCCTGGGAACTGCATTAGGCACTTGATTTGATTAAGAAGTACTTCAAATCTAACCCTCGGCCCACAAAACCGGAATACGCACCAATTTCAGCCCCCAAGATGGCGAACGACACTAATACTAGCTCCCCTCAGACGGAGCTCCTTACCGTACAGATCTTTCAAGATACTCTATTGGCCCTAAAAACCGAACTCACTTCTGTTTTTAACACTGCTTTAAAATCAGTGACAGATAAGCTTGAATCTATGTAAGCGACCCTGAAAGATGTGGCTGATACAGCTAATTCAGCTTTAAATACTGGACTTGCCAATCAGGATGACGTTAGACAGCTTCAAGCTTTTGAAAAATGGGCCACTGAGACTGTGACATCAAGCTCCGCGGGTTTGAAGATCGTGAGGAAGACACCTCAGATCTATTGTGTTTTATAGCCTCATGGTTAGCGTTGGTGCTGCAGCTTGAGGATGGCATCGCCCCTCACATAAGTTGTGCTTACCGCATAGGCTCCCCGGCACTTGCCAAGACAAGAGGCCTTTGAGACATTATTATTGAGCTTACTGATTTCAGAGTACGTAAGAAAATTTTAGAATATGCCCGTGAAAAGGGCAGCTTGCCATTTAAAGAAAAAAATATCTCTGTTTCCGGACTTATCGGCCGAAACAGTGTACATGAGGTGCACCCTCAAACCTATCGTTCAGAAACTGGCCGCAGCAAACATTCAGTACTGGTGGTCACCTGTGGGAAAGCTGCTGGTCCACTACCAAGGCAAAGCTTGGTCCATTGAAGATCTGGACGCTGGCTTTCACCTATTGCAATCTCTACAATTGGAAGTGTCAATGGACATGGATCGAAAGTCACAAAAAGAGAAAACTTGCATTTTCTTCGCCTCCAAAAGGAAGTAAACAACCCATACGATCACCTGACATTTCTCCGGAATCAAGATCACAGTCATTACAACCATGAAGAACAGTCTGTGTCAAGTTAAATCTACTAATAAACATTTCTTCTTAGGTGGGAAACAGGGTGGAAGGGATATAGGGGGGTTATGTTTCTCTGCCTCTCACTAAAATGTGTTGGCATGCAAGAAGGGCACCTTTTGCTTTGCTTCAGAAAACGATTTGGGGCACACAATGTCAACCACACCAACTGAGATTGGATCGACTTACATTCATAGGGGGGAGAGTTTTTTCTCTTCCTTTTTTATTCCTTTGGCTTAGCCTACATTTTAATAACTCTGTTGGGAGAGTGGGAAGGTTGTTTTTTTCCCATCTGTTACTACTGTTTGCATGGTTATGTTGGTGCATTGGCACCTGGGTTAAACTGTATTTGTAATGTTTCCAATGTTGAACTATATGCTCTGTTTCCTACATCAAGGTTTAGATAGATAGATAAATTTATTGTCATTGTTCTCCACAAAAAGAGAGCAACGAAATGAGGTGCTCTTCCACAAACATACCAACACATCAAACACACATATTCATATTCATACCATTTAAATACATCTAAAACCATTTAAACCATTAAAACCATTTAAATATATCTAAAACAGATAATCCTTCATAACCCTGCATTTAACCTAACCACAGCACTTGGATAGAAACTGTCCTTAAATCTGTTTGTCCTAGCCTTCAACACTCTATATCGTCTACCTGACGGTAAGATCTCAAATAGCAAATGGCCCAGATGTGAAGGGTCCCTTAGGATCATTTGTATCTTCCTTTTACATCTCATATTATACAGATCCACCAATGAGGGGAGAGAACATCCGCAAATCTTTTGTGCTCTTCTCGTCACTCTTTGGAGCACCCTTCTCTCTGCTTCCGTGCAGCTCCCAAACCACGCGCAGAGGCAATAAGATAAAATGCTCTCAATGGAACTACGATAAAAGGCAACCAGCAACCAGTTTTCTGCATTCATAGAGTCATTTGACGTCTGGATACCATCGGTGACGTTTATATGCAGATACAATTTTGGCAACGTACTTCAGAGTAATACTCTACAGTCCCTTCTGGGTTTTTTTATGGCTTAGCAACTCATGCCTTATGAAAAAGCAGTTACATCAATTTATTTTTTCTTACCATGTTCTATATTGCTCTTCTTTCGATCTGGGGAAATTGCATTCCACCTTAGAAACTCATACACTTCTAGCCTTAAACTCCTTAAGACGCAACACACTTTTATTCCCCTGGCCTACTTTTTTGATACCTTTTTCCAAGTTCAGATTAGCATTGTTTATATCCACACTGAAGGCTCTAATGGATAGTAGCCTAAAGGTTCTCACCCTCAATTGCTGTGGGGTAAATAATAAAATTAAAGCTAAACGTATACTTAACTTAAAAAGCAGAACCTTAACATTACCTTTCTGCAAGAAACTCAGCTTCGAAACAATATAAATCCATTGCTTAAATCTAACTGGTTTCCAGTTACTTTTGATGCTTCTGGCTCCTCTAAGTCTAGAGGAGTCACAATTTTAATTTCTAGATATACCCTTTTTCAATTCCAAGATGTGGAAAAAGACGAAAAGGGTAGATACATATTTGTCAAAGGCATTCTGAATGACACTATGACGACATTAGTCTCTGTATATGCACCAAACTCTGGGCAACTGGATTTTATTCGAGAGGTGATAGCCAAACTGAAACTTTTTTGTGAAGGATCCATTTTGTTAGGCGCAGATTTTAACTATCTCATGCATAAATTGCATGATAAACCGTCTGTCATTTCTGGTCCTAATCTCTTCCTGAAATCAAAAGTTCAATTCATGGCTTTGCATCAAATTATGGATGATCTTGATCTGGTAGCCTCATGGCGATTCCTGCATGAAGGTGAACATGATTTTACTTATTATTCAGCCCGATTTAGCACATATGCTATAATTGATTATATCTTTTGTTCTAAATCCCTTTGTAATAGCCTTCTTACTTCAACCATAGACCCTATCCAATGGTCTGACCATGCCCCAGTTCTCAGTACTTTACGCACTTCAGAACCTCTGGATAAGAGTTATACCTGGAGATTTAAGAATAACCTTTTAAAAGACAAAAAAATCTCCAAACAAAATGAAGCAGACCTGGTAGATTACTTTCAACACAATTTGACAGATGAGGTTCCTTTACCTATGATCAGGTATGCCTGTAAGGCTCTCCTAAGGGGGAAATCATCTCTCTATCATCTGCTCATAAAAAACAGCATGAACAGATTGTACAGGAAATATATGCTAACATCAAAAACTTAGAGGCTTTGCACAAACTTACCTGCAGCTCTAGAGTATACAAACAATTCCTAGAGGAATGCAAAAAACTGAAAGCCTTTGAAACCCAAAAGATAAAATGAAATCTATTATTGTTAAGACAATCATATTGCTGCAAAAGTCCCAAATTTTTGCGCTTAAAAGCATGGAAAGTCAAACATTGAGCCTCTGAATTTGGAGTGGCAGGTCTGAAAGACCATACAGGTAAATTGCACACTTCCTCTAAACCAATATTGCATATATTTCATAAATTTTATTCTAAATTATATAGTTCACATAATCCCTCCCCAGAATTAATTCAAAAAATTTTTAAATCAATCAATTCTCTTAGGTCACTATCTGATTCGCATCGTGATTACTTAGATCATCCAATTGATGAATTAGAATTACTAGCAGCAATGAAATCTTTAAAAACTAATAAATCTCCAGGAATTGATGGTTTTACATCTGAATTTTAAAAATTTTATTACACATCCCTTTCTTCAAATTTATAAAATCTTTTTAATCATGTCCTGAGCACTGGCTCTATTCCCCCCTCATGGTCTATGCCTAAATTTCTTGTTTTCCACAAGAAGGGTAGGGATGCTCTTGATCCTAAGTCATACCGCCCGATATCTTTACTAAACACTGATTATAAAATTTTTACCAGCATACTAACCCACCGGCTAAATCACTTCATTGCAGAATATATAGGAACTGACCAATCGGGATTCATTCCAGGCCATGATCTCACAGACAATATCAGAAAAACTATCAATGTCATTCAATTTTGTCGACATAACTCCATCCAAAATGCATGTATTCTTTCTTTAGATGTCGAAAAAGCTTTCAACTCAGTCGAACTGAATTATCTATGGTCAGTGCTAGGCTTTTTAAATTTTGGAGATAATTTTAGGCGTATTATTAATTCACTTTATTCCAACCCTACAGCAATCCTTTGAATAAACAATGCTAACTCTTCACTTCTCAAGCTATCCAGGGGTACTCAACAGGGGTGCCCGTTATCCCCCTTATTATTTGCAATTGCCATAGAACCCCTAGCAGCCAAGATTAGAGAGGACACGGAAATCCAAGGTATTACAATCGCAAACAAGCAAGTGAAATTAAGTCTATTCGCAGACGACTTAGTCATCTACCTATCAAACCTTTCTGTCTCCCTTCTGTGTATTATCTCAATTCTGTTAATTTTTGAAGAAGTGTCGGGCCTTAAAATTAATTTTAATAAATCTCTGTTATATCCAATCAATATATCACAAAGCCTAGCCAGTCATATCCAACTACAGTTCCATTATGCTTGGGTCCGCACATCTTGGAAATATTTGGGTGTCTCTTCCATTGAATCTTAAAAATCTAGTTAAGGTAAATCATTTGGAAATATCTAAAACTATCAAATCGCTGCCTTCTTCTAGGAATAGTAAATTTCTGTTGCTCTTGGAAAGAATCCAAATTATTAAATCTGTTATACTACCAAAATTTATTTTTTTGTTTTAGAGCCCTCCCAATTTGTATCTTCTCTCCTACCCTCAAAAAGTGGCAATCTCAACTAAATGGGTTTCTTTGGCAGTTCAAAAGTCCTCGTTTAAACTTCTTCACTATTTGCTGTCCCATTTCGGAAGGCAGCCTGGCTGCCCCAGATCTTACCCTGTATCACGATGCAATTATCCTCTCTGGACTTGTTAAGCATTACCGCTCCTCATACCAAACGGACTGGAAATGGATAGAATCCTGCTATCTTGCTCCAACTCTCTTTCAAGAGGAATTTTGAAAGGTCACAAGTAAATTCTCTCTTACTTCTTATAATAATGTCTTTCTTGCTTCTGCATTTCAAGTTTGGCACAAACGTTTTAAAAGTATAGCACCACCAACTTCTCTTATCTCAACATTTACAGGACAGGATTGGTTTGTACATGCGACATCTCCCACCTCCTTGCAATGGAGGAGTGCCAATTTGAACCGCTTTATCGACATCACTTCCAAAGGTCAATTACTTGATAAATCTGCCCTGGATACTAAATTTTGCGTTAAGCTTCCTTGGTTTGAGTTTTTACAGATTCAGCATTTGTTCACTTCTAATAATTTTAAATCTCCTCTACAAGTACTTTTGTCTGCATTTGAAAAAATTCTCTATCATGCCTTGATACCTATTAAAGGGATGATCTCCAAAATTTATAAAATCCTGCTTTCCTGTCACCCTCCCCAAATCTTACACTATCAAAATGCATGGCATGCTGATATCCAACAAACTTTAACAGATGATCAATGGCACATGATTTGGAGTTCTTCAATTTATAAATCCAGAGCTCTAAATGTCCATCTACAAACATATAAAGTTACACCGAGATGGTACCTGACTCCAACCCAGTTATCCCATATTACCTCATCTGCCTCTCCCCAGAGTTACAAAAACTGTGGACATATAGGCTCTTACTTCCACTCATGGTCGTCATGCCCACTCATTAAATTTTTTTGGACTCAAATCTACACAGAAATAGCCTCTATGACAGGTTTTTCTCTCTCTCCCTTCCCAGAACTGGCTTGGTTAAACTTATGGGAAGACTCAAAGATTCCTAAGCCTACGCATTTCTTTTATGCTTGTAGCTGCAAAACATGCTATAGCCGTGGTATGGAAAAAAACTATGGCTCCCTTGAAACATACTTGGATCATGAAGCTTTGGAACTATTTTATTTTAGACAAGATAATGTTTGATGTTAATCTGGCTAAACCAGAATTAAGTGACTCATGTTCTTTACAAAAATGGTTGTCAATTATTTGTAAGGTTCCAATACACAGTATTAATCCAGATGATATTCAATATGACATATTCGTTTCATGTCTTACTCTGTTGTAACGTGACATCTTTTCAATGTGTTAAGTATTTGCTCTAGTGTTTTTGCTTTTACAGGGAACAGTATATGACATTCTTCGGTATTCCATACCCTAATTGTTGGATAAGAACATAAGAGAAGCCATGTTGGATCAGGCCAATGGCCCATCCAGTCCAACACTCTGTGTCACACAGTGGCCAAAAAAATTATATATATTAATTATATATATATAATTATATACACACACACATATATACATATATATATATACACACTGTGGCTAATAGCCACTGATGGACCTCTGCTCCATATTTTTATCTAACCCATTCTTGAAGCTGGCTATGCCACCACCACCTCTGGCAGTGAATTCCACATGTTAATCACCCTTTGGGTGAAGAAGTACTTCCTTTTATCTGTTTTAACCCGACTGCTCAGCAATTTTATCGAATGTCCATGAGTTCTTGTATTGTGAGAAAGAAAGAAAAGTACTTCTTTCTCTACTTTCTCCATCTCATGCATAATCTTGCAAACCTCTATCATGTCACCCCGCAGTTGACGTTTGTCCAAGCTAAAGAGCCCCAAGCGTTTCAACCTTTCTTCATAGGGAAAGTGTTCCAACCCTTGAATCATTCTAGTTTCCCTTTTCTGGACTTTTTCCAATGCTATAATATCCTTTTTGAGGTGTGGTGACCAGAATTGTACACAGTATTCCAAATGAGAACGCATCATCGATTTATACAGGGGCATTATGATACTGGCTGATTTGTTTTCAATTCCCTTCCTAATAATTCCCAGCATGGCATTGGCCTTTTTTATTGCAATCACACACTGTCTTGACATTTTCAGTGAGTTATCTACCATGACCCCAAGATCTCTCCCTCTTAGTCAGTCTCCGCCAGTTCACACCTCATCAACTTGTTTTTATAGCTGGGATTTTTGGCCCCAATGTGCATTACTTTGCACTTGGCCACACTGAACCTCATCTGCCACGTTGATGCCCACTCACCCAGCCTCAACAGATCCCTTTGGAGTGTCTCACAATCCTCTCTGGTCCTCACCACCCTGAACAATTTAGTGTCATCTGCAAACTTGGCCACTTCACTGCTTACTCTCAACTCCAAATCATTTATGAACAAGTTAAAGAGCATGGGACCCAGTACTGAGCCCTGCGGCACTCCACTGCTTACCATCCTCCACAGCGAAGACTGCCCATTTATACTCACTCTCTGCTTCCTATTAATTAGCCAGTTTTTGATCCACAAGAGGACTTGTCCTTTTACTCCATGACTCTCGAGATTACTAAGGAACCTTTGATGAGGAACTTTATCAAAAGCTTTCTGGAAGTCAAGGTAAACAACATCTATTGGGTTTCCTTTGTCCACATGTTTTTTTCACCCCCTCAAAGAAATGTAACAGGTTAATGAGACAAGATCCCCCCTTACAGAACCCATGCTGAGTCTTCCTCAATAACTCGTGTTCATCAATGTGCTTACTCATTCTGTCCTTGATAATGGTTTCTACCAACTTTCCTGGTATTGAAGTCAGACTGACTGGCCTGTAATTTCCCGGATCTCCTCTGGAACCCTTTTTAAAGATGGGGGTGACATTTGCTACCTTCCAGTCCTCAGGAACAGAGGCAGATTTCAATGAAAGATTACATATTTTTCTCAGAAGATCCACAAGTTCAACTTTGAGTTCTTTCAGAACTCTTGGATATATGCCATCTGGACCTGGTGACTTATTAGCTTTTAATTTGTCTATCAGTTGTAGGACCTCCTCTCTTGTCACCTCAATCTGACTCAGGTCTTTCAACACCCCTTCCAAAATAAGTGGTTCTGGAGCGGGCAAACACTTCTCATCTTCCACAGTGAAGATGGAAGCAAAAAATGCATTCAGCTTCTCAGCCATTTCCCTATCCTCCTTCAGTAATCCTTTTACCTCTTGGTCATCCAAGGGCCCTATTGCCTCTCTGGCTGATTTCCTGCTTCTAATATATTTGAAGAAATTTTATTGTTGATCTTTATGTTACTGTAATCTCATATTGTAGTTGTTCAATGTTTTGCTGAAACTACATACTATGTACAATTGCAAACAGTTTAAATAAAGCTATTTTGAAATTTAAAAAAATGTTAGGATGTTCATAATCAAATCCTCCTAAAAATGGTAACTGAAGCTGTACCGGTGTGTGTGTGTGTGTGCGCAATAATTTGGATCAAGGTTGAGCAGGTAATATGAGATTACAGGTCATAATTCATCCACCAGTAAGGCTCTAAAAATCACAAATCACAACTGATCTCCAGATGATATTAGTTCCAAAGGAAACCAGTGGGCTACCTTTCTTATTTTCCTTTGAGGACTAACAATAAATTTGTGGGTGGAGCAGTTTCAATCAGCAAACAAAAAAAGTGAAATTATTTATTTATTCGAATTTTTAATTGCCTTCCCCTGCAAAGCAGGGCTCAGGGCAGTGTACATTTGTAGGAACAATTATATATTAATTTAATAATTAAACAGTTAATATATGGTAAAAATACAGTAAACAACCTGATAAGATCGTATTAAACTATTGATTATAACACTGTCTCACAGGGAGGGGGCAGGAGACTGGAGCACCAAACAGATGGCAACTGTTGCTGTCCTTAACCAAACATCTCTGCCTCAGAGGCCCTGTGGAACTGCATTAGATCCTGCAGGGCCCAGATGGCAGAGAGTTCTACCAGGCAGTGGCGTAGGGAGGGAGGGGCGGGGGGGGTGGGTCGCCCCAGGTCTGGGGGGTCTGGGGGGCCCCCGCAATTGCCAAGGGGGGTCCCGAACAATGGCCGTGTCCCAGCTCAGTGCTCCGGCTGCTAAGCAAGCAAGCAAGCGCTGCGTCTTTGAGTGCCCTTGGGAAAGCTGCCTGCTGCCGCCCCCGGCCGGTAACTAGCGAGAGCTCTCCCGCTTCCTCTTTCCGCCCTCCCAACGCAACCTTGCCAGCCAGCACGGCGCCTCCCGGCCAGCGTTGCAGGTGAATCCCGCCCCCTCCTTGCCTGCAGGGCGGGCTGCCTTCCTCGCCCAGCGTTCAGGGTTGCCGTTTGGGGTTTTTTTGTGGGGGGGGGGGGAGGAGAGGGAAGCAGTTGCCATGCCAGGTCGGCCTTCACATCCAAAGATGCGGGGCTTTCTAGCCCGTGGTTGGTTAGGGGAGGGGAGGGGGGAAGGAGCGGCCGCTGTTGCAGGAACTCTTTCCTTTACACGTTTCTATAGACGCGTGAGGCTGCGTTCTTTTGTACTTCCAAGTTACGTCCCGGGCAAACCAAACTACTTTGTCATTGACTTGGTTGTGAAGAAGGTACAATGACAATCCCACATCACGCTAGGGTTGCCAGGTCCGACTCAGGAAATATCTGGGGACTTTGCAGGTGGAGCAAGATTGTGACAAGCAGGACTGGACTCTGAAGGGAGTTCTAGTAATCATTTTTAAAGTGACCCGCGCTTTTCTGCTGAGACTTAAGGCAGATTGCTAGATTTTGGCCGGGGGGGGGGGTGGTGGTGGAATTGATTAGACATCAAGAATGCCAGTTAGCAGTGCAGTAGGTTTAGATACATCTATGGCAGTTTTCTTTGTATTGAGATTTTAATTTAAAACTGAAAACCTTCAGTCTTGGGAGGCCTTCAGAGCCAGAGGAATTTGTCACAGGCAGGTTTTCAACCTGAGCTGCTGTTTGGGTAGAACTAGACTTGAGGCTTTTTTCCCTCTTGGGCAACCCTGGGATTAGTTTTTGTTTTGTTATTTGATTTGACAACACAGGGATGATCAGATTCAGGCTGGAACATTTGGGCTCACTTCGACTGTAAGCCCCGTTGAACACATTCAGATTTATGGCTGGTTAGCCCAGGTAAACTCAGTCTCATCAGATCTTGGAAGCTAAGCAGGGTCAACTGTGGTTAGTACTTGGATGGGATACTTCCTTGAAATACCCAGTCTGGAGGAGAGGGGCAGGCTTATTCAGCCACCTCCCTGAATATCTTTCAGGCCTCCAGTAGAGGTGGGTCACCAGAGGTCATCATTACTTCCAAGTGTGGACACACACACATGAAAATACAAAAATATCCCACACACAAAAAACTGTAGGGCTGAGCATTGGGTGTACTCAAACTATATAGGAGCCCCTCCTTCCCCCAATTTGTGCCAGCATTGGCCTTTGCATGCCTTATGGGGAAAGATTATTTGAATTCACAGGTAAAGGTATGGAGGAACCAGAGCTGGATTTATGTCCAAACTAAGCCAACTTGAGTTTAAGGACTCAGATCATGAGGGGCCTCTAAATATAAGCAGATTATTAAAGATTACACATGTAGTTTTTATAATGGGTCATTTTTAATCTTAACTGAAAATGAGAAAAAGGGGGGGAGGAGAATAAATTTAACCCAATCCAAACCGAAGTAAGTACAAGAAGGTTAAGAAAATATAAATGTATAGGCCCAATAATAATGTTAATTAAATTTAAAAATTAAAAATATAAACAAATGTGCAAAAATATACAGGAATTCGTCCCCACATTAGCCTAATTACCATTGATAATATAAAATGTCATCTATAAGTGAGAAATATTGACCCTTGCTCAGTAGTCAAACTAATAATGCTAAACATGGCTCCTGACATAACTATACCACATTCATTTATCCTAAACTGACCTAGATGAAGTTATTCTGATAATTACTGTCTGACCAAAGGCAAGGGTCAAAAGCCTTATTCCTTTTAAAATTTATTTGTATCTATTATTATAATAATCAGTTTTTTTAAAAAAAAACAATATACATATAACAAAAAAAACATCAAACAAAAGCACTGGTGAGGTCATAGTGTACAACAAAGAGAAAAACAAAGGATACAAATATGGAAATAAACAATCTTGGATACTTAAAACTCCACAGGGTAAGAATAAAGTTAAACAGATTTATATTATAAACTCACTTATTCATTAAACATTTAATAACATAAATCATTTTTAAGTAGAGCAGATCGTGGGAGAAGCAATTTTTTGAGAGAATATCATGTTTGGTAAGATATTCCTCTATTCGGTACCACTTACAGCCACTTAGATTGGAGGAAGGTTTCAAACTTGAGCCAAAAGGAAAGGCTGGGATATAAATATTGTAATAAATAAATACACTTGGATCAGTGGGGTGATAGGCTAGGGGCAGGACCCACCCCATTGAATTGTTCAACATTGTAATCTTCTTACTCTCCATCCCCACATTTAAATGCTAAGGGGAGGGCATCACAGGCAAGGCTTTTCTGTGGTAGTGCCTGAGTTCTTTAACTCTTTTTCCAGTAGAGTTGCCAACCTTCAGGAAGTGACATCATATCCTGTTTCTGGCGGCGTGCACAAACATAGGGGGGCCCACATAAATCTTGGGCCCCAGGCCCCCAAAGCCCTAGCTACGCCCCTGCTACCAGGCTAGGGCCAGGGCTGAAAATGCCATGACCCTGGTTGAAGACAGACAGATGTCTCTTGGGCCACGACCACAAGTAAGTTCTTATCTGCCGAGAAGAACAATCTTCAGGTGGGGTATACCAGGAGAGGTGGTCCAAAAGATACCTGGCCCCCAGACTGTTAAGGGCCTTAAAAGTTAACACCAGAACCTTGAATTTGATCCGGTATCTACCGGGAGCCAGTGCAGCTCACACAGCACAGGTTGAATATGTGCCATCTGAGGGGTCTCCATAAGGATCTGCACTGCCACATTCTGGACCTGTTGGAGTTTCTGGGTCAGTCTCAAGGGTAGCCCTATGTAGAGTGATTTGCAGTAGTCTAATATGGAGGTGGCTGATGCATGGATTACTGTGGCTAAGTCATAGTGAGAGAAGTAGGGGGCTAGTTCTTGATCTGGCACAGCTAGAAGAACACCAACTGGGGAACATTTGTGATCTTGGCCTCTGTTGACAAAGAGGCATCCATAACCACACCCAGGCTCCTAATAGTAGCTGCCAGTATTAAGGGTACACTGTAAAGAGCTGGCAGCCAGTACCCCGTTTCACCCAGTACCTCATTTAATACCCATTTCATTCTTGCCCACTCCATTGGTTCCAATCTGAATCAAACTATTATGCAGTTTCTGTTTGCATTTCAAAAATGCTGGAAGGATCCAATCAGAAATGCCCAGGTGTCCTGTCTGTTTTGACTCTAAGTCTTCAATTAGCTGAAAAGTCTAAAAGCAACCTTGAGACACACTTTCCCTGCATTTATACACCCCAGAGACCCTGCCTGGCCTTTGATTTTATAATTGTGATGAGGGAGTTACTGGACTGCCACATTTCCTCAGCAGCTCATGAACTACTAAAGTGCTTGGGAAAGCTTTGTTCCTGCAGAATGCAGCTCTCTTTCAGGGCATGGAAATGTACTTTGAAAGGATATGGAAACCATAATTATCAACACCTTAACTACAATTTTTAAACATACATGAAGCAAAAGCTGCATAGTTACTTATTCAAATTAACACCATGGGTGTGGAGGGGTTAATAGCCAATTTTTTTCTTTCTTTTTTTACCTTTTGTCTTAACACAACTGAATGTCAACATCCTTTTTATAGTCATTACTCCATCCCACTCTTTCCCAAGCTCAGGCACACTAAGTATTTACCACATTTATTTGGATGGAAAAGAAGAAAATCAGTTAATTCCTATAGTAACTACAGTTCCCTGAAATATTCTACATATTCATACCAGCACTCTTAAACTGCTGAGATTAATGATACTTCTAGAAAACCTTTGCCTCCAGAGGTGCAGCAAAGTATTATGTATCTCACCCCCAATTAGTAGCACACACAGTTTGAAGCCAAGGTCACTTAGGCACTAGTTGACTCCCTTTAAATTTTAAAGGACCATTATTTTCTAGGGAAGTCCCAGCCTAATCCAAAGTCAGGTCTACCCTCATAAATAATAATGGGCCTTGAAAATTTAAAGTGACTGGAGATTCTAACTATGTAGACCTGAGCTCTGAGGACAAGTCTACCATGCACATGAAATAATGACCACATTACTTCCTATGGGTAGATCTGGCCTCTTTATAGGAAATCGTGACTCCCATCTATCTGATTCACTGTTAGTTATAATCTCTTGTCTCATTACATTTAAAAGTACCATTTTTAATGATTTCAGAAGCCAAGTCTTATCTATATAAAATAATGGAGCTTTGAAATGTAAAGGGAATGAAGACACTAAACTGTTTGGAGAGAACCAGCTTCTCTCTTCTGCCCTTCTTGGTCATGTAGTCTGTGGTAGTAGGGAAATGGGTAGGCAACTGATAAATGTTCTTGAAATTTGGGGACCTGGAAAAAAATCCCCAAATAGTAAGACGAGTCCCGAAGCTGAGGATAATGAAAAGCATGCCCTCCCCAAAACTGGATCTGAAATTAATCTATTTTTATTAGCCACTCCCCTAGATACAATGAGCATATATCAGAATATATTTACAGTGGTATTACATTCATGTCTGATTATGTAAAAATCCCTTCCAAAATGTACAAAGGCCAGATCACATGTTATAATACTGGGCTGCATTTTTGCATTCATGGTGGCTTGTTTCATGATTCTGCAAAATGTGAAGTAAATAAATGTATGAGCACTACTTCTAGGATACCAATACTTCAACTAAGTGGCTTGGATCACCAGATACCACAACAGTTTGGTTGAGGTCCATAAGCTCCTGATTTAGTTGTTACTTTGCCTACAACAATGTAGTTAAAAAAAAAATAGGCCCAGCATCATGTCTAAGATGGGTCATAATGCAGGAGTGTCTTCCCTCCTTTACAGCTGGATATTCAGCAACTTGCAGAGCACTAAGTGAACCCAAGAAGAGTCTACAGCGCTTCAGGGAAAAAAATCCTATTATGTCTGTGAGAACAGAGGCTTCCTGTCAAAGAACTGCAGAGTCTATCTTCCAGAAAAGAATTGTAGCCCAAAGGCTATTTTTTTAAGAGGGAGAAAAGTTTGTTAATAGGAAACGCTCATTTTGGTTCAGCAGTATTATTTAATAACTTCCATTATGCCCTGGGTCATACTTGTAAAATACTGTCATGCAGAGTAGCCCACCAGCTGCAACAGGTGCATTGGAGAAAAGCTATTGTTCTCTGGCTTCACCATTATTTGATACAGACTGAAGCATCAACAAAATTGGGCTGCAGCATGAACTACCCAGCTTAGGTTTTATGTCTTCTGCCTGAAGATGAGGGCGGGCATTCTCCTTCACCATGTAAACTGAGGTCAAGTCTCAGGGGCTATGCAACCTTGTCTAAGCTAAAGAAATTCAGTGGAACTGTGAAAAGAGCACCATTTAAAAATGAAAAACAGAGTAGAAAGCATTTAAAATATTTAAAATATTCCTAGCAAATGCTGCTGTCTTTTTATTAACAAAAATGATCAGGAAAATTCTGTGGCCCATGAAGAACTGACCTATGCCATTACTCCATATAAGATGGGGATTTAAATTAGTTTTAAAGATTTTATACAACCTTAACTATGAATGACAAGTCAGTTCTTCCAAAATACTAGTTCTATTAGTCAGTCTTCACTACTTCCACGAGTTTATCCATCTATTATTTGTCCACTTGCAGGTGCCAATAGAACACTGTTTGATTTATTTGGGAGGTTTTTGAAAAGAGTTACAATTCCAAGTTTTACACAATTTGAGTTTTATCCTTTACAAGTCACCACCAAATGATGCCATTTTTCCTCTATGGAAATGTCAAAGGGATACGATCTATAACTGGTTTGTTACTATGACAACTAATGAACCAGTCTTAACTTTTACAGCACAATCCGGAGGGGGGGGGGCGGAAAGCCTTTTGGAAGCAGACAAGCTGCTATGTGGGAGCAGGAAAAGTTTGTACCGACGTACTATGGGTGCCGCCACAGTGGAAGGGAGTTACATGGGCGGGGCACAGCAGTACCTGAGGGCTGCGCCTAAGCATGGGCGGAAGTAAGGCGGAGCATGGCATTTAGGCGGAGGAGGGGGTGGAGTTGGGGGCGCAACCAGACTTAGGCAGCTTCCTGAGCAGTTTGGCCCATGACACCCTCCCCCCAAGAGGTGCAATGATACGCTGACAAAAATAGCGGCGTGTCGCATAGGCACTCGTTGAAACCAAAAATAAAGGTCGCCTCCGCCGATGCGGAAGCTCACAGACCCCTTAGGGAGCGGTGTGATTGCCTCACCAATCCCCTCACACCTCGGGCTGACGAGCCCCTTCCCTAGCACCCAATCACAGTCTCTCCCCTTCTAGAAATACTTCCGCTCTGGCCTCACACAACTCAGTTGTTAGGGAGAGCAGCGCGTGGCGGGAAGTTCTGCCGGCGAGCTCCCAGCCATACAGACTTAGAGTGAGGGACAGGCAGGCACGTTGGTGACAGGTTTTGCACTGTGTGGTTGCTTTGACAGTATCTTCGACTTGTAAGGGGGAGAGAGAGGTCTCTCCCCTGGGGCTAACTGCTCGTTTCCAGGTCTCCACAGGTTCCGGGCTCCCGGAGGCTCTGCATGCGAGGACTGTCGCCTGTGGCTGGGTAAGTTCCATTCTCCCCCCCCCCCAGCCTCCCCTCCCCTTGCTCTCGACCGCTTGGTGTGCGAGCGTCCCTGGCACTTGAACCAGGAAGTGGGCTCTGGCAGGGGGGCATTTGCTGACACCCCCCCCCCTCCGCTGTGCTGCCGCCTGCTCCCTTCCCTTGGTCTGCCCTCTGCCATGTTCCCAACCCCTGTCAGGGCACATGTGGGTGTGTTTGTGGCAGCTGCCCCGTTGTGGCGAGGAGGGTCAGAGACTGTCCCTTTAAAAGAGCGCCCAGCTGAAATGCAACCTGCTCTTCCAGCCGCCATCCCTGCAGGTGCTCTTGATCTCTATCTCCGTTTTGCAGGTGGGACTCCAACAGAGAGGCTTCCGCATGTGGCGCTCCACCACCCTCCCACTCCCTCAGCTGTTTCTGCCCACCGCTCAGAATGGAGCCCTGCCCATGGCGAGACTGCCCAGAGCACGTCAGGGAGACTGTTGAACTCTGTTCCGGAAAAATAAAGTCTGAGCTGTGCCCTCTGTTGTTTCTTCTGCTTGGCATCTACTGCACGTTCTCTGGGCAACCCCAGCCCCGTCAGTGGCCTCTCCGAGGGAATGCCTGGGAGGGTGGGGAGACTTGGTTTTGGGGGGGAGAACGGTCTATGAGCCACCATGCTGCTCCTCACGTGGCTGGACAGGGGAGGGGAGTGCCGCCCCTCAGGTTGCTCGGGCTGACAGCCTACCTGACCCCACAGGGCTGTTGTGAGCAGGGCACTGGGGGGGGGCTGATGAAGTGGACTCAGAGTTCTGCGGCTGATGCACTCACGCGCTGAGTTCTGTGACCCCCAGGGGAGGTGTTTCGTGCACATGGCAGGGGGCGTCAGGGCAACACTAAGTCTCTGGGGGGGTGTCTGCTGCTGGGCTGCTCACTCCCAGACACACATTCCAGCCACTGTTTTTTACAGCGAACTCCTGCACTTGGTACTTCCTGCTTGTCTGCCTACCATTGGCAGAGTCTCTGACAGTCGGAGGGTGTGAGGGGATTGACAACTTCTCCGTGGTCCCGTGCAGGACTGTCTCACACCCACCCCTGCCTTGCCACCAAGCTAGGCTTCTCGTGCGCGCATGCCCAACCTCACTCCTGTTCCTCCCCTGAGTTGGTGGGATGTCTCTCCTTTGCCTTTGATGGTCTGCCCATCATTGGCTCTGTTCTTTGTTTGGGGGCAGGTTGGGGATGGCTATCAGCCTCTCTAGGGCCACCTCTCCCCATCACTGACTGTCATGAGCCGTGGTGCATGCACCAGAGCTAGCCAATGCGGGGGGTGGGCTGGCCCTCCCCTCTGGCTGCCTCCGCCTCCCTTGCGTGCCTACACCAGCAGTGTTGCCATGGCAATCGTCTCCCTCATGGCAAGCTACGCCTCTCCCCTCCCTACGCTCCAGCGTGCCGAAGTCCTCAGGAAGTCTACTAGCGGCGCGGCAGCTAAGCCATGGCCAGCCGCCACTTATATCTGGATTGGACTGCCCGTCTCTAAATCAACCAGTTTGAGTAGCAAAAAGATGTACTCAAACTTTCAGATTTTCATTCTTCAGAAGATAAAACGAATATGTCAAACGTTACCAGACGATGAATCAATGCACACCCTACCTTTGCTACCATGGAACTTTGTTAAGTACAGGAAAAGATATATAGCACAAGCCAGCAGTTTCTTGGTCATGCTGGAATACTTTCATTTAAATATAGCTTCCATGCATGCAAAGGAAGAAATATTAATTTCAGTGCCAAGGCATGCAAATCTTTGAGCATGTCAAGCTGTTCTCACCATGGGAGGGAACAAGGAAGATTGCATACATGCCATCACACAGTCAACTACATTCATAGAACAAATATATAGCCTGTTTCGTGAACTGTTAAGTGCCTTATTTCTATATTGTTTGCACAATCTTATATACAGGAATCTTATAAAATCACTTGAGGATGTCTCCCTGCTATGTGTTCTCTGTAGTCAATAACACACTTTGAGAGATAATTCAGAGATTCACTAGCAGTAATAAAGGACTCATGCACCTCTATGCAAACATGCATGCTAGCAAATCAAACTGCTACCAGGTTCCTCTTTTCTGGCCCTAAGCAAATTATCAGTGCAATCCTAAAAAGACTTTCTTGGAAGGAAGTTCCACTAAGTAGACTTCATTCGTGTTCTAGACCTGCTTAGAATTGCACTATATCAGGGGTGGCCAACAGTAACTCTCCAGATGTTTTTTGCCTACAACTCGCATCAGCCCCAGTCATTGGCCATGTTGGCTGGGGCTGATGGGAGTTGTAGACAAAAAACATCTGGAGAGCTACCGTTGGCCACCCCTGCACTATAAGATACCCAAGGAGCTAGATTCCTAACAGAGATCCACATTCAAGCATTTTTATCTCAAGAAATTTCTCTGAAGTTTTGGATATTCCTTCTAGGGAAGTGTATTCGGATCTACCCAGATATTCCTACTAAGGATGTTCTAGACCTGCTTAGAATTGCACTATATGATACCCAAGGAGCTGGATTCCTCACATTCAGGCATGTTTATCTCAAGAAATTGTTCTGAGATATCAACTATGCCCACGGGGAGCCAACTGTTCCCCACTGGCACAGCTCTGTGCTGCCTTCTTCAGCAGCTTTAAACCAGGATGCAGGAGAAGCCAAGCCTGTCAAATATGTTATTTCTATACATTATTGAATTCTGACTTTTTCTAATCTAGTCGTCCTTTCCTTTCCCATAGCTGCATATCAAAGCTAAAAACCCCTTTACTTTTTCACCTCCCTGTTTCCTTTCCCACCTCTGAGTAGCAAATATAGGAATCCTGTAACTTCGATGATAGAAAGAAAGGAGGCGCCCCCCCCCCCCAACAGTTCCCATTCATTGCTTATCAACTGTAGCAAGAATGTATGGGACCGAGGGAAGTTTCAACTGCAAGATAGTAGTTTACATAGCTGTACAGTTCACACATACTTGTTATGTCTTTGAGCTATCTTCCCTATACTCTTTGATGTAATCCTTAAAACACCATGCTATGAGCAACTCTGTATCACATTCAAGGTGCTGCACCTTGAGCAACAATGGATTATCAATAAACTAAGAATTTGTATTCAACAATTGCTTGGTTACTTCATACGCCTAATTCCTACTCATTTTAACAGTTCTTTCTTTGAGAAATGAACAGGCAAAAGACATTTATTTGTAACCTCAAATAATTATTTATTTTTATATTTATACACTGCTTTTCTCCCCAATGGCAACCCAAAGCAGCTTACAATGTTGTCTATTTTATCCTCACAGTAACCATCCTGTGAGATAGCTTAGGCTGAGAGATAGTGACTTGCACAATCACCTGGAAAGCTTCCTTGGAGATTCAAATATGAAGCTCTCAGATACAAGTCCAACATTCTAACAACTACTACACCGGCTCTTGTACAACAAATATAGAAAGTAATATAATTTACTCCTTCACATAGTCAAATGCTAATGGATTGGTTTTTGTTTTTTTTTCAAATAAGGGCCTTCTACATAATAGTGAAGGGATGATTTCAATAGCTGTTATGGTTATTATAAAGGCACATTAGAATTGTGGTCACTGCTGATTCAATGAAATATCAGGGTAATTTTAATTACGAAACTAAAATCTCTTACTAATTTTCTTTGAGGATTTAAAACCTAAACGTCAAAGAAAAAACAAACAGAAATAATGTCCTCACTAAAATATATCAGACAGGCAAATGGCCAATAACCACGTCTCTTTATCTGCTTTTGGGAAGGATTTTAAAAACATAGATTTTAAACAAATTTTAAACATATTTTAAACAAAATACTATTTGCTTTAAATTATATGCAGATTTCTCTTCAAAAAGTAACCATGTGAAATATGGAAATTGCTACAATTGATTAAAACAGAGTGTTTTGGCACCTTAAAAACTAACATGCTTTTATTCTAGCATAAACTTTCACAGACTAGTTGTATAGCTATAAAGGTAAAAAGTATAAATGCCAGAGTCAAAAGACCACGAAACAGAGGAAGTAGAAGGCAATATATAATTGATAAATTTAAATATCTGAAAGAAAAGAATGCAGATATTTCACAACTGATGATCGATTTCCCTATTTTATTAAGTTAGTTGACATTTGTAATGGCTGTAAAATTGTGCATTTGATCGTGTTACTTAGACAGAGACTCACACTTGTATGTATATCAGGGTTGTATATCAGGCACTCTTGGGATTATACTATCCACAATGAAGTTAGAAAAGATTACCTGTTACCTAGAAATAGCCTACTGTTGTGAATGGACTCTATACTTTTCTTCATAGCATTTGAATTGTACTTCTATATATCTGTTTCTCAAATGCAACCCACATCTGCAGATACCCAAATCTGAAGATCAGGGCCACACTGTCACTAAACAGATTTTCCTGTGAACTTGGGGAAACCCCAGGTTTGCATAAAAATCTGATATCTTTAAAAAGACATTGGGAGGGTTTATATTCCCCCCAAATAAAAAAGCACCATCTGCACATGCATAGACAACGTTCTTAACTTGCTTCTTTAGAGATGGCAGCGTCAGCATCTGGGAGCAGTTCCAGGACTAGTTGCAGTGGTGTCCAAGAGCCATTCCTGGACCAGAGCAGCATCCAGACACCACCTTCATGGCCAAGTCAAAAGGCTTGGAGCCGTATATGACTCAGCATCAGGAGAGCCACTATGAGCCCAGAGTAGTTTTCAGATGCTGAAGTGCCCCCATCTGGGCCCAGAGGTAGCTGCTGAGGCATGAAAGCACAAAGCAAACAAGCAAGGAGAAGCTTGCTAACAATATAATCAAGCAAAAATACAAAAGGTTGCTTTTGTATTTTTGGCTGAGGCATGAAACCACAATTTTATTGTTATGCTGTTGTGATTTTATCGTGATTTTATCATTTATGTTGTGCTCCACTCTGAGCCCCTATGGGAAATGGGTGGAATATAAATGAACAAATAACAATAACAACAACAACATCTGCATTGTCAGGGGGTTGGACTAGATGACCCTAGAGGTCCCTTCCAACTCTATGATTCTGATTCTTTGAACAACAACCACATCTGGCTCAGTGACCAGTGGGGGAGGATGGGATTCCTCCCTTCCATGAGTCCTGTGAGCCCCCACTAGAAACAGGAGATTAAAGTAAGGAGAGGCAGATAGAGGTGGGGGAAGGGGAGAGGAAGAAAGAGAAGTGGGGGAGAAAGAGAGCTGGGGAGGCGTCACTGAAGAGGAGGGGGTGAGAAAGAGGAGGAAGATAGTTAGAAAAAGGGGGAGAAGGAAGCAAACATGGGGAAAGGATTCACACTCCCCACAAGCTTCCTGAAAATTTGCACTTGAAATTATACAATTGTTGTATATTTGGAAAGAAAAGGAAAGGTCCCCTGTGCAAGCACTAGTCGTTTCCGACTCTGGAGTGATGTTGCTTTCAGGTTTTCACAGCAGACTTTTTACAGGGTGGTTTGCCATTGTCTTCCCCAATCATCTACACTTTCCCCCCAGCAAGCTGGGTACTCATTTTACCAACCTCGTAAGAATGGAAGGCTGAGTCAACCTCAAGCCGGCTACCTGAAAACCCAGCTTCCACCTGGGATCGAACTCAGGTCGTGAGCAGAATTTAGGATTGCAGTACTGTAGCTTTAACACTCTGCGCCACGGGGCTTATTTGGAACCCATTATATTATAACAACCCTTTGTAATTCCTGATTTCATGATCCTGCTGTTTGCAGCTTTTTTCCTTCATACTAGCACACACACATCTGCTAATGAAGACACACTCTTTGCATCTGACTTGCTCCAGCACACAAAAGCTTGCGCTAGAATAAAAATCTGTTTCCAGTTATACATCCAGCATTATTCCACAGGTTAGCTACTATGTATAGTTAACACATACTTTAATGCATCAGTCCTGCAAGCAAAGGACTTCGTTGTCATCATGAATCTATGCACAATACTACTGCAGTATTTTTTACTGCAGTGGTCTACTGAGCTACATAGGGACTACTTCAGTGTTCAATATGTCTTCTCCAGGGAGGACAAAAACCCAAATTTCTGATCTTCAGTATCCGCATTCACTTGTACTGCAATGCTAGCACAATGTTACACTTAATGAAACTGAATTAGTGCAAAAGTTAGTAGATTCCATTTAAACATTTCAGATGTGGCTGCAAGTTTTAAGATGAAGACATTGACTGCTAATCAGGCAGAAGATTTTTTAAAATGACGATTTTCATGCACTATTTTCCAATATACAGCATTTACAGCTCAAGTACTGCAAGCAACACAAATAGGAAAAAAGAAAAACATCACATAGAATATTGGGCATTAATATACCAATCTTATTAAATACAGCAGCACACTATTAATTGCACAGCCTACAGCATCAATATGAAGAATGAGTCTCTTAACATGAGGGTGCTCTTTAACTTAGGACCTAAGCAAGCAGCAACCAAAAGGGAGAATGCCAACAGAACAAAGAGCAACCTGTAGGTTGGAGGAATATTGTATGATTATCAGATCTGGGCCAACTGAATGCAACACTAAAGCACAAATAAAGGATACTAAATACAGATACAAATCTAAATTCCCATGTGGAAACCACTATTATCATAATGAAAATAAACCAGTAATTATAAAGTTTCCAGACTCTAAGTAATATTGAGCACAATGGTACAGGGTTGCTTTGCAGACCAAGGAAATTTGTATCAACAAAACGGAAATATAGTTATGAAGAAGAATAAATGCAAAGGGGGTTATTAGGCACAGGGCACTTTAAAGAGGTGGACTGCAATATTGCATTTTCTGCGGTAGTAAAGGTCCGTGGGAGATATGACAGCCATGTGGTACATTTTTCATTAGGAAACATTTCTCACCATTTCTCTTTCTTCCCTCCTCTTTAGTCATTTTCTGCTGTGCCATTACTTTCTGTGGAGAGCCTTTGCCTGAATTGGGCTTTCCTGATTCGTTGCTGATGACAGAACCATTCTCACTAGGCGATCTGCTGCAAGTAACCATAGCAACAAGGAAGACTGTAAGTTTCTCCTGCATATTCCTCATTTCAAGGTTATTGCATTTGCTTGGTTTGTATCACTGAATGTTCAAGTCTGATTTTATACCAAAAAGAAACATAGAAGATATGTTGCAATAAATAGTTTTATGGCAGCTTAGAACTGAAAAGGATTTTTGTGTATTTACAACTGAACACCACTTCTGTATAAATTCACTTTAACACAGAAAAATATTGGAAAGGATAAAATACTTTTTTCCCATGCAAACAATTCTGATTTCATACTTCTTTCTCCCAATATTCCCTGAGAAATATGACTACAGATTCTTTGAATATATTTTCATGTTCTCTTACCATAATTTATATTCTTGGCAAGGTTTTCACAATATTAATATATTATATGTAGAGTATATATATATACACAAACACATTATACATTCTAATAATAAAGTAAAAACAATACAATACAGCAGTTTCATTATCCAAATCATTCTATTACAATTATCATTGTGGAGTTCAAGGTCAATATAAATCTATGCAAAATCTATAACACATAAATTTCTATTTGTTTCATCTTTTCAAATATCCCTTGGACCATTCCGTATGTACAGCACCTTTTGTCTCACACCATCTGCAACAATCTGAGCAAAGGGAAGAAGAAGGCAGTTACTGAACACCAGTTTCTGTATGGACAATACAGTTGTGAATAGCCCTGATTACTAGTTGCTGGGGAGAAAAAAGCAATGGGTTTCCCTGTCACACACAACTGTGAATTTCCTAGGGCATCTCTGTGGCTGTGTTTTGCTACCACCACCTGGATTATTTCCATGAAGAAAATGGGAGTGAGCCCTGGACTTGTTTACTCTTCCTTGGTCTGGTTATCAGTGGCACAAATGAGAGCCAGCAAACTGTGAGATCCCACATGTATACAAATATGAGATCGCTTTTGACTCTACAAAATAAAATATTATGAACCCTGCTCCAAATTTTTTTATGGATATAACTTTGGGTTTGGGTGTGTAACAGGTCCTTGGAAGTAAAGACATTACTTTGATGTTAAAACACAATATATGCAAGTTTTGAAATAAAAAAGTTGAAAGGGGCTACCATTTCCAACTCCATGCACAATGTCTTAAAGTATCTGTGACAAATAAATGTCCAATCCAATTGATTCCACTACTACCCATACTGTTAAAAAGTTTTTCCTAGTATCCCACCTATATCTCCCCACCTGTAATTTAAACCCATTATTACAATTCCTATAATTACCAACAGAAATAGAGTCCTATCCTCCTCTAAATTACAGCCTTTCAAATTACTTAAAAAGAGTAATCATACTACCCACTCAACCACCTCCAGGCTGCACAATCCCAATACCCTTTCTTTGTAAGGCTTAGTTTCCAAACCCCTACTCATCCTCATTTAGGGTTGCCTGGTCCAACTCAAGAAATATCTGGGGGCTTTGGAGGTGGAGCCAGGATCAAGGTTGTGACAAGCACGATTGAACTCCAAAGGGAGTTCTAACCATCATATTTTAAGGGACCACACACCTTTTAAATGCCTTCCTTCCATTTGGAAATAATGGATAGGGGCACCTTCTTTTGGGGCTCATAGAATTGGACCCCCTGGTCCAATCTTTTTAAAACTTGGGATATGTCTGTATTTTGATGAGAGGCACCAGATCCGATGCTGAAAATTTTGTGCCTCTACCTCAACAAACAGCCCTCCCCTGAGTCCCTGATAACCCCAGATCGATTCTTCGTTATACCCTGTGGGAACTGGTCTCCATAGGGTATAATGTGGTGCCAAGCAAACATTTCCCTCCCTCCTGTTTTCTGATGACCCTAAAGCAGGCGAAGGGCCTTCAAACTGGGGAATCTCCTGCCCCCCAATGGGAACCGGCAACCCTATCCTCATTGCTCTCCTCTATATTTACTCTAAAGTTTCTTTCTCCTTCCTATAAAAAGGCCTCCAAAATTGGACACAATACTCCAAATTGGGTCTGACCAGTGCAGTATACAGTGGTACTATCAGATCTTGCATCCTAGACTGTATGTTGATACAACCTAAGATCAAATTTGCCCTGTTTGCTGTTGCATTACATTGGCTTGTTACTCAATAACATTGAGTAACAATAACATTAACATGGTTACTATCAGTAACATTGTTACTAACATTGTACTATCAGATCTTGCATCCTAGACTGTATGTTGATACAACCTAAGATCAAATTTGCCCTGTTTGCTGCTGCATTACATTGGCTTGTTACTCAATAACATTTGCTTGTTGCACCAAAAACTCAATAACATTTGCTTGTTACACCAAAACTCCAAGATCCCATTCACACATGAGAGTAACAGAAAAGTATCCCCCATCTGGTATGCATGCGTAACATTTTTACTATCCAGATGCAAAACCTTACATTTATCTCTATTAAATTACATCTTGTTCACTTCTACATATTTTTCAGATGTCACCAATTCTGATTTTATTTTATCTCTCATCTTCCAGAGTGTTTACTTCCCTACCCAATTTGGTGTCAGGTGCAAATTTCCTTTCACAAACTCATCTAGATTGTTGATACAAATATTTAAAAGCACGGAGTCCAAAACTGACCCCTGCAGCACCCCACTAGATACCAGCCTCCAATCAGAACAGGAGCCATTAACTACCGTGCTTTGGGTATGATTATCCAACCAATCAACCAACCCAAAATTGAATCCACAGCCCTCTGCCAATTGAATCATCACAGGAAACTTTATCAAATGCCTTACTAATATCCAAATATACAATATTCATCCCCACAATTCATCAAACCTGTCATCTGATCAGAAAAGGAAACAAGATTAGTCTGACAGGACCTATTACGGACAAATCCATGCTGACTAATTCTTATCACCAAGTTATCTTCTAGATGTTTGCAAATCAGTTCTTTTAAAATCCACTCCAAGATCTTCTCTGGGTTAAACTGACCAGTCTATAGCTCCTCAAATCATTTTTCCTCCCCTTATTAAAAATCAAGACAATGTTCACCCTCACCAGTCATCTGGCACATCATCTCTCCTGTAATGGATAATGAGTCACCAACTCTACACTCTTGAGTGGACACCATCCAATCCTGAGAACTTACACTCAAAGTATCCAGATACTTTCGAATGACCTTAGTACTTATATCCATCAGAAAACCTGAATCCTAAACAACTGTCCCTAAGTAGGCCTGTAGTCTCTTTCAGAGAGAAGACTAAGGGAAAATAGGCATTAAACCTCTCTGACTTTGCTTTATCCTCCTGCTAAAATTTCTCATTTTTATCCAGTAACAGACCTATCACCTTCTTCACTCTCCATTTACTCCTAACTTTTTTTTTTTTTTTTTTAAATCATTTTTATTGTGCGCTCCCTGGGACAATGTTACCTAGGGTTGCCAAGTCCAATTCAAGAAATATCTGGGGACTTTGGGGGTGGAGCCAGGAGACTTTAGGGGTGAAGCCAGGAGACAGTAGAGGTGGAGCCAAGATCAAGGCTGTGACAAGCATAATGGAACTCCAAAGGGAGTTCTGGGCATCGCATTTAAAGGGACGGCACACCTTTTCAATTCCTTCCTTCAATAGGAAATAATGAAGGATAGGGGCACCTTCTTTTGGGGCTCATAGAATTGAATCCCCTGGTCCAATATTTTTGAAACTTGGGGGGTATTTTGGGGAGAGGCACTAGATGCTATACTGAAAATTTGGTGCCTCTACCCCAAAGCAACAGCCCCTCCAGAGCCCCAGATACCCGCAGATCAATTCTCCACGATTTTCTATGGGAATAAATCTCCATAGGGAATAATAGAGTTCCCAGCAGACATTTCCCTCCCCTCCCCCCACTTTCTGATGACCCTGAAGTGGGGGGAGGGTCTCCAAACCGGGGGATCCCCTGCCCCCACCTGAGGATTGGCAACCCTAATGTTACCTTATTTTGAGCTTCCCTAACAACCACTTTACAGTGTTTAATGACTAATAGGTACTGTTTCGGGGTACTGTTCCTTGCCTAGGCTTCCTAACCCCCCCCCCGCCCTGGCGGGGGACCCCCAGATTAGCAGCCTCCTCTCCCGCTCTCCAAAAATCCAGAAGTGTTGGTCTCAAAGGTGCCACTGGACTCAAACCCTGTTCATTTGTGAAGTTGTTCACTTTGCTCTTTAGTCCTCATTCCCAACCAAAATGAATAATTGGAATGGAAAACCACATTTATACAGCCCTGTTACCCTTGGCTTTTCCTCTGCCTCTTGTTATCTTCCATTATTTCAAAGTCTAGATTATATGGTTGTCATATGGTGACTAACTCCATTATTTTAAATAGTTAAAATTACAATTAAAATAAATAACATTGATTATTAAAACTAAAAAGAATAAACGAAACTCCATGAATACAAGAAGCTTTTTAAAAAAGCATAGCTAAAGCAGTGAGAACAGCAGTCTAAAATTAAAAGAAATTGAAGGGAAGGAGGGGGGAAGCCTAGGAGAATTACACTACAATCCTATACAGAAGTCAATGGATACAGAATGGCATGAGTCTGCTTAGGACTGTCTGTACATTTCCTTACCTGGTGCCAGAAAAATAACAAACCTGGGACTAGACAGGCATCCAGAGGGAGGACATTCCAAAATTGGGGTGTCACCAACTGAAAAAGGTCTTGCTCCTATTGCCTTTCTTCCAAAAAAGGAGGGAGGGGGAACAAGGCCCCAGACAGGATCTCAGAACTAGGGCACAAAAACGCAACCACAAGGAGGTTGATATCCAATTTTAGGAAAATATTCAACCTAAGGTTGCTGGGCATGGTGTGGCCTGGCAATAGGAGTCGAGGGAGGGGGTATAAGGACATGGGTAGATGCCATCGCAGAACCATGACACCACTTTGGGGTTCTCTGCAGGAGTGGCATCACACCATCTACCTAAATGGCATTTTTTAATTTTTCTCTCATCACTGCTCTGAGTGAGAAAAGAGGATTGCTTGACAACCCTCCTCCATTCTGCTTTCCTGTCGGAACATTTTCTCTTCAGACTCCTTTCAACTCCAGCCTGAAGAGAAAAAGTCAAGTAGCTGTTCTGGATCTGTTTTTCCTTTCCAGGGTTTAAAACAGCTTAGGAAGGAGACAGGGAATGATGCAGTCAGGGAAATGATGCAGAGAAAAAGCTGAAGTTATTATTTTGTTCAAAAAGGCTTTTTTTTTAGTTAAAAGGAAAAGTCATTATTTCATAAAGATAAATTTTAAGGAAAAATGAACCAAAACTCTAAGGGAAAGGGATGAATATTAAAATCCAAAAAGGCTGTTTTTTTCATGCATACCTCTCACAGTCTAACAAAACTGGTTTACATAAAATATATTAACTATGAAAAACCATATTAGCTATGAAAGACCTGTCATATACCAGTTTTTGAGTCAGACAATAGGATGTTCTTAGGGCTTCTCTATAAGATACTACCAAGTAAAAACTCACATCTTGGCTTTTTACGGTGAAACTGAATCTGGATGCATGAAAGAATCATTGCACTATCACTTTACCACCTTCACCTTTGAACCACCTAATTCTAAAAAGTCCACCTGCTGAAATATGGATAGTTGTGTGGATTGATCCAGGGTCATCCACAAAACAGTCATCCACAAAATTAGCAAGCTATGTTTTTTTCCCACATTTCCTCACAAACATATGAACCTTGATGAATAATCTAATTTGTATTAAATTTTCATCAGAAATGTTAAATAGACAATAATTTGGGAAAGAGAAATATCACCTTGGAAGCACTAAAATGATCATCAGCTTAAAATCATATAGCCATCTAAGCACAAGTTAGTCTTCTGCTGTCAATACTTACCTCTTTCTTGTGTCATTGGACTTGGCAGTTTTAGCTGTGCTCCCATCCTGAACAATTTCTCTCTCCTGGGATGCAGGTGCATCTCTCACAGGAAGTGGCAATACCACAGTCTCCTGTGTTACAGGCAAAACTTCATCGTCAGCTCCCTGTTGGCCTAAATGTTGTTTGGCATAGTCAAAACCCTGGACTGGCTACAAAGACAGAAAGCATGAGAATACTGAATTCAATATTCACCTTTTGATGCAAAACACACTTAAAAAAATTTTGCCGCATGAAGCTAAAGCTACAGCTGCATATTTTACATATGTAGAAGTGATTAAAAACTGCAGTCATACATCTACTCCTGCTGTTTCAAGTGAAGAATTTATGAAATTCATTAATAACTTTGTATTGAAATGTTTGAGAGACTACCAGTGCAACCCTATGCAGAGCTACTCCAGTCTAAACTCATTGAAATGACTGGGCTCATATTGGTGTAACTCTCCTTAAGATTTCACCGTATACCTCCAATAGCCCCTGGCTCTAAAACAGTTGACTTTTCCTGAGGGGAGAAGGAAGATAGAGAAAAAGAAAGGATGGAAAATCAAGACAGGTGGTCTGAGAGAGTAATAGTTAACAGCCTTTAAGGTCTGAAGGGACACCAGTGAAGATTATAACTTGGAATACAGAATTCCAAGGAGTCCTGCTTTAAGGCAAGGGCTGCAATCAGACTACAAGCTTGGTATGATCTGGCCACGCCTCAAATTACAGCATTTTATTTTGTAATGGGACATTATGATTAGACATCCCACCCTGAACTGGCTTTATTGTGTGCTCGCCCCATGATTGATTGTTCAGATTGTTGCAGCATCTTTTTTTTTGGGGGGGGGGGGTCTTTCATACATGCACATAAGTGTGTATCCCAAGCTCCGGCTCCTTTTTGACAGACTCCCCAGGCTCCCTGCTGATATGGGAGCCTAACTAGGGACTACTTCCATACCTTTCCAACCCCAAGAAACAGGAAGGGGGGGTTATCACTCAAAAACAACTCCCCTGGGAGCTCCCAATCTTGACAGAGTGTTGGGTGCAGAAATGTACAAGCAGTGATTTAAAACCCTGGGCTGAAGATCTGCTTATGCACATATCAGTAGATATAGAACAAAAGGTTCACACTTCCCAACTGCCTTGAGTTGGCAACAGTGAACTTCAGACATTCAGAAATGAAGGGTGGAAGTGCTCACATCCCTAAAGACCAGATTTTCCCCAGTGCCTAAGAACTCTGATTCAAAGGTGGGTCAGAACAGAGTGCCAACAACTAGGGAATAGGAGGCAGATGCCACTGGTTGATCATGCACTTTAAATCCTGAAGGGAACAGCAACAACATCAAATCATACTGCTCATCTGACCGCAGCCTGAAGCTCCACATTCAAGCCTTGTTTACATTTGACTGTTGGGACAGTTTTGAGAAGGGCCTGGAACCAGTGAACTCTAATTACTTTACTGGCAAGCACACAAGGCCTAGTTAGATACTCATTAAAAAAAACAACTATTGCTTTTAAGTCACCTGGTAGTTTAATTGGTATGTTTTGTAATTGACCAAAGGTCTTTTTTATCACAGCCCTTAAAAAGGCATTTCTTAAACAACTCTCCCAGTACAATGGAGGATATTTTGAACTCATAGAAATCAATATATTCAAACACAGTTGCTTTGCTCATCCAGAACAAAATGTTAAATAGTACTTTTGCATTATTCCAAAATATAAATGGTGTTGCAAATATGCCAGAAAGATAAACCATCCCTCATGTTTTTTGTATTAGCTACAGTCTGGAACATATCCATTTTTAAACTTTACAGATGGGACAAAATTGTCAGTTATCCACAGTGCCATCTGCTTTGTGCAAACATCAGCTCCTTTTCTGTAACTTATGGCATCAAACTGCTTGTCTGACCACAGCCTGAAGCTTCACATTTAAGCCTTGTTTACTTTTGACTGTCAGGAAAGCTCTGAGAAGATGCATATAACACTCTGCAGGTATGTCAGTCCTAATATTATATACTGTGTATTTTTAAAAGTGTATTATGATTGAGAGGGTTTCAGCCACATCTTGGTACTTTCAAAACTATTTCTTAATACAATACAAAAAGAATTATGCAAGGAAAATCTCAGTGATATCAACTTGGGGACAAACGTCTAAAAATGCAAAGTGCCTTTATATGTTTATTAGTAATGCTATATTAGACATTTCTATATCATTATATGAACTTGCCCTGAAAACATAATGGTATCCAAATGGTATCAACAAGAATTCAATGTGTCACCACTGCTGATTCCAGTCCCCTAAAATTTATTGGAGTGAGAAAGGGAGATGAGAGGATGCATGGCAACTAAGTGCCTCTGGCTGTAAGCATAGTGATGCAATGAGCATGCCCAGTAACATTTACGGACACTGGTCGATATGGGAACTACATGCCCAATGCTACTTAGTGTCCAAACGATATCCCCAACTGCATTACTAAGAACAATGTAAATTCCTTTTACAATATCCCACAAAGTGAAGCTAGACAACAACACTGTCAAAATTTCACTTGTTAACATATTAGTCATAGCTGCAGGGAGAATGGGAAAGTTAATCAGTACCAGTTGTCTTTTCTTCAGTTTCAGCACAAATTGCTATTATATGTAGGGGACAATGCAAACAGTTTTTGATAAATCTGCTGTAATATGTCCATTGAAGCAATATGTGAGCTGAACTGTTTGGGAATAAAAACTCAAGCCTTTCAAGTGTTTTAGCAGGATGGGAAAAGTGACTGATTGCTTTTCTCCCATCATAGGGGGAAAAGACCCTCTTTGTGTACCTCTAGAATTGGACCCCTGATCCAATCTTTTTGAAACTTGGGGGTTCTGTGGGGGAGAGGTTCCTGCAGCTGCCCTGCTAATTTGGAGCTTCTACCTCAAACCCCTCCCCCCCGCCAGCCACAATTCATTATACCCTGTTTTGTCATTGACTTCAATGGTCCATAGGGTATAATGGCAGGATGGAGGTACCCTCTTTGGGTGCTCCTGGAATTGGACCCCCTGGTCCAATCTTCTTGAAACTTGGAGATTCTGTGGGGGAGAGGCTCCTGAAGCTTCCCTGCAAATTTGAAGCCTTTACCCCAACCCCCCTCCCCCGAGCTGCAGTTCATTATACCCTATTTTGCCATTGAGTTCAATGGCCCATAGGGTATAATGGAGCCAAATGGCCACCGAATTTCAGTGGCTATTCATGGCGGCTGTATTCAGCAGCTGAATCAGATCAGAGAAACTGATTTGCTTCTACACAAGCATCCAAATCAGATGTTTTACAGCGTTTTATTCGATTCAGCCAAATTGAATGCAAACCCCTAATTGGCTGGTATTGTTAGTTCTGGTGATTATATTGTCAGCATGAACATGGGGACAGAGTTGGCATTTTGGCTGATTGCAGGGCTTGGTTGCAGAGTCCATGTCCATGTTAGGAAGTACATTATTGTGGGTGAGAAGTTATTTAAGTTTTGGTGGCTGTGTATGGGGGAGGAGGTGGAGTTTGCCTCCCCAATGCCTATGAGAGAGGGCTATCATAGTCCAGCATAGGTTGCAAGTCATGAATGATGTGCAAAATCAGTTTGATTTTGATGTGCAAAATCAGCCAGTTTGGTGTAGTGGTTAAGTGTGCAGACTCTTATCTGGGAGAACCGGGTTTGATTCCCCACTCCTCCACTTGCACCTGCTGGAATGGCCTTGGGTCAGCCATAGCTCTGGCAGAGGTTGTCCTTGAAAGGGCAGCAGCTGTGAGAGCCCTCTCCAGCCCCACCCACCTCACAGGGTGTTTGTTGTGGGGGAGGAAGGTAAAGGAGATTGTGAGCCGCTCTGAGACTCTTCGGAGTGGAGGGCGGGATATAAATCCAATATCTTCTTCATCTTCTTCTTCTTGAGCAGATAGCTGTATGTGATCACCAGAGTTTTCTGTTGTTGTTGTGTTTGGGCCTATCTTGTAGTGGGTTAACCCTTGGTATCATTCTGGCTTTGCTTATCTTTTTCTTTACTACATCATGTGAGTATTTTAATTCCAGAAATGTCTGTTTGGTGTAGATATATTTGCCAATCATACATACAATACATACATACAATCATAGAGTTGGAAGGAACCTCCAGGGTCATCTAGTCCAACCCCCTGCACAATCAGGTTTCTAGTATCAGGTTTTTATGTTTCCATTATGTATTTGTACAGTAGTGCATAGAAAATGTACTTCTTGTGCAGATTAAGTCGTGGTCAGATTGATGGTGGAGTGGAAGTTGGTGAAGGCCCGGTGAAATTTCTCCAGTGCTTCTTTCCCACGATCCCAGATGATAAAATTGTCAAATCTCTATAAGAGAGGTGTTTATTAATAGAAGTTGAGGAAGCACTGCTCCAGGTCAGACATAAAAATGTCAACATACTGGGTGCCATATGGTTGATCTATTGATTTGAAGAAATAAATCATCATCAAATTGGAAATAGCTGTGGGTGAGGAGAAACTGGCAGAGCTTGGTGGCAAGGTCAGATGTGGTCAGAGATGCTGTTCTTCATGGCTTGTAGTAGTTCATCTTTGTAGGAGATTTGATATTTAGATCCTCAGCCAAACCGAATGCACACCCATGGTAGCCAAAACAGTGTCCCCTAAAAGACTGTCAACAAACTGCATTTGTCAAGTCTGTGGTATCGCATACATAACTGGGGCATTGATGGCATAAGATGTGAGAATGGAATCCAGGTATCCAGACACCCCTACAGTGATGATGCCTATGAATGAGGCAACAGGATGTACTGGGTTGCCTGGTTTGCGTATTTGGGACAGAAGATATTATATGCTTGGTCTTGCAGTGTGTCTGTATAGATCTGTTCCTGTACGGGTGTAGTAATTCTTTTAAAATCCTGTTAAGTTCTTTTTGGTATTCTTGAATAGGGTCTGAAGATCATTGTTTGTAAAAAGTGATATTAGAGAGCTGTCTTTCAGCCTAATTTGCTCCTCCTTTGTCTGCAACCTAAATTTAATTAGTTTGTTACATGTTCAAGTATGCTGATAGCAACTTGTGGGTGCCTTGCAAATTGAACTGTCGAGTGATCAGGTGATCTGCATCCCCCACATACACACACATCAGCTCAGTTATGGGAACGAATAGCACAGATCAGCCAGTAAACTGTAATTTATTTTTGATTCTCTCTCTCCTTTTTTTACAATCAGAAAAATGTAACAGATTGAAAAAAAACTTTAGGGGAACATTTCTCACCCTCTCTCAGTTCTTAATGCACATAAATATTTTGGTCATGATTAAAGTGAATTCAACTGCTACTTAACAGTAAAAAAAGTGCCATCTGTGAAACAATATAACAGAATGAATCATTATACAATATTTCAGTCTTTCACTTCTCATTTAGGATGACCTTTGTCCATCAATTGTTTTAACAGCTTCAAATTCTATTCAGAACCTTATTTTTGAATGGTTTGGTACTTTACACAGATTATTTTATATTACTTTCTATTTCCTGTTTGTGATGGCCCTTTGCCCCTTCTGTTTACCAATTTTTTCTTTAGAACCAACTTACTGGTTGCCTTACACAGTACCCCTAGACACAGCTATATAAACCAAGACTAACAAAAAGCAGTGGGAATTATTTCAGAATAAAAGTACATAGGAGTGTTATTTAATTATAGGAACTTTGATATTTGAACAAGAAATTCTGTCTTGAGTTTGACATCTAATTCTTCAAAACTAATTCTTCATGAATGCATAGAAGCTTAGTGTCATGGTCCACTTACTTCATATTCACAACTTCTACAAATATCATGTCTGTATGCCCCCACAGCACATAGACACAATCTTTTTACTGCAGTTTTATGGTGTGCAGGTTGTGATCAATGTCTACGTGCACAAACTGGCCTACATTTATTATGGTCAACACGGAGCTATCACCACAGATTTATGTACCAAATTTAAAATCTTCTTGTTTACCCAAAGATTTGGTTGTTTTTAAAATATATGCAGACATTGTGCTGGTCTGTTTTAGTTGTTGGTGGTGCTCCACAAATTGATGTCTTTTATTGAACATTTTTAATGGTTTCCAATTTGTTTTCATTGAGGATGTTACTTGTAAGCTACATTGAAACACATTCAACTGAGAATGGAAATTTATTTTCCATTAATAATATTGGCCAAAAAGAAAATACAGAGTTTGCAACCATAATCATGAGCACCTCCTGCAGGAGTTTATAGGCTTAGCTGAAGTCAGGCCTTGGAGGTTCTGAAACATCAACCTCTGTGATAAGTCAAGGGCTCAATATTGAGCAGAGGTGATGTAAATACTAGGAGACTCACAGTACATTCTGTTCGTTTTGCTCCAGGCTACAGCCTCTACACCTCCAGTCTCAAGCAACAGAAGGCATCAGACTACATTTTCCAATAGCAGGACAGAACTTTTCCATTGCCTGTAGATTTTTTACGGTAACCGGAAAAAAGCATAAAGGAAAAAGGCCCAAAGGAAAAAAGCCCAAAGAAAAACCCCACTGACATAAATGCTCAAAGGAAAAAAGCCCCCTTGGAAACATGCTAACATGGATGAATGCCTGCATGGAAATAAATCCACATGGAAAGAAGCCCACATGGGAAAAAGCCCATACTGAAAGAAGCCCACATAGAAAAAAGCCCACATGGAAAAATATGTAAAGCACCATAGATGTTTATAATTGCACATAACCATCAATAATATTTTGTTGTTATTTTAGGATTAAAATATGTCATATTCACATGCAACAAGAAGTGATCATTTTGTTATCAATGAACTTTATTAAGAAGGAAAAACAATAATAACAGAAATAAAATTCTACATAGAAATATATATTTAAATAAAATTAAATACTTTAACTTTATTAATTTACAATTTGTCAAACTTTTCAATGTTAATACATTGTGGTACACCCAGTGACCACGACAAAAGACTATCTAACCCTAATAGCAAAAGCAACAATTATTTAACAACTACAACAATAATGTGTCATATATCTTCAGATATATTAAATTGAGACTGTGGGAATCGGAGGAAACGAAATTACAGCCAACTGACCCTTATATTTGCTCTCCAGCTTCCTTAGGTCTCTATGCTTTCTGTGGCAAAATGCCCAATTATCTATCAGACTTAACCACTCCAAGTCATCGCAGGGCATTTATGTTGGCTAGACTAAATATGTTTCCCTCCAAAGTTTTACAAGGGAGATATCAGCGAGTCCCTTTAGCTGACAGACTTTGCTCCTGTGGAGCGAATACTCCTGACTCAATCCAGCATATATTGCTTGATTGTTCTTTTTACCATAACCTCCGCAAAGATTTATTTGGCAAGCTTTCTTTTTCCCCAGATTTGTCTATTCTACCACCCTGTTATTATTTATTGAGTGATACTGAGGGGGTGGTTAGTGAGGCTGTGGCAAAATTTCTGGCTGACATCCTTAAATTTAATTCTGACCATGTTTGAATGCATCTGTAAGCTCGGTTTCATTTTGATTTTATCTCCAATGTTTACATTTTTATGCTCTGTGTATTTTTATCTGAATCTATTATGCCATTAAAGATTTGAAAAAAAAGGGAAAAAAGGGAAAAAAGAGAAAAAAGAAAAAAAGAAAAAAAGAAAAAAAGAAAAAAAGAAAAAAAGAAAAAAAGAAAAAAAGAAAGAAAGAAAGAAAGAAAGAAAGAAAGAAAGAAAGAAAGAAAGAAAGAAAGAAAGAAAGAAAGAAAGAAAGAAAGAAAGAAAGAAAGAAAGAAAGAAAGAAAGAAAGGAGAGAAAAAGAGAAAAAAAACTACAACAATAACTCAGATGTAATTTTTCATTGTAAATTAGCCAATCTCTTTAAGCAACTAAGTTTATCTTCCACCTGCTCATATTGCTGCACAGAAGTGGCAAACATGTAATGCAGTGCCTCATATTTCCTCTTTTCTACTTCTAGGCAACCTGTCTGTTCATTAGCCAAGATTAGTTTGTGACAAGCCAGGTCCCTCTGCAGTCCATCGAATAGAGACCACACACTGGGAGACTGAAATGGAACAAGGAATTAAGAGCATTGTGCCCCCACAACAGTTTATCTGGAATCAATAGCTTCGTTAATTAAAACATTCTATTATAGGTGTCCATGCTCTTTTTTTGAAGTAAAATGTAAATACATGGTGGATATGAATTACCCACCTTGGCATGCCATGTGTACAGTTGGTAAAACATATATGGCACTGTATCAAAGGTGCCATCTCCATAGATAGTATCTTTGTTTAATTCAAGCATAAGATCTCTATCACCTAAAACCAGAATTCTGTCTGGATTTTTCCACACTGGAATCGTGAAGTATCAGTTGCCTATACTTTTCAGGAATGTCAAAATGTATGGTTTGGGGGTTAGGCAAATTACTGCCTGTTCTGTGATAGTTTCTCTTTCTTAAATAACAGAAGTAGTTAAGGCCTCATAGATCTAAGCAGCTAAGCAGGACTGTCTCTGGCAAGTATCTGGAAGGAAGAAATTAATAAATATAGTTGGAATTAATTAAAAAATGGTATAAAGGAGAATTAATCCACTGTTATCTCGGGCTCTGGGGTGGCTGTTTTTGGAGGTAGATGCACCAAATTTGCAGCATAGCATCCAGTTCCTCTCCCCAAAATACCTTTCAAGGTTCAAAAAGGATTAGACCAGGGGATCCAATTCTATGAGCCCCAAAAGAAGGTGCCCCTGTCCATTATTTACTATGGAGAGAAGGCATCTAAAAGGAGCATGGTCCCTTTAGATACGATGACCAGAACTTCCTTTGGAATTCAGTTGTGCTTGTCACAACCTTGCTCCTGGCTCCATCTCCACAGTTCCCAGATATTTCTTGAATTGGACTTGGCAAACCTATTCCATGTGGGCTTCTTTCAGTATGGGCTTTTTTCTGTGTGGGCTTCTTTCCATGTGGGTTTATTTCCCTATGAGCATTTTTCCATGTGGGCATGTTTCCATGGGGGCTTTTTTCCTGTGAGCATTTATGTCTGTGCAGTTTTTTCTTTGGGCTTTTTTCCTAGAACCCTTTTTAACCCCCAGCCATGACCACTATGTGTAGAACTCTTCCTCTACATATGAACTCCAGTATGTGACATGACATCATTCATTTGATAATTTTCACACATTGTTCCACTACATAGCCACTGTTTACAAGGATGCAGAAACTCTCAAGATGATATCACATGTAGAAATGTATTAGATATTATTAGGGAGAGGGTGATATATAGCTTGCTGCTTTCTCATCTTGTTTCATTCTGCATTCTAATTTACAGATAATTTTTCCAAATAATGTGGCATGAATAAGTAGGAGGAAAATGGGGGGGTTTTCCCCCACAGAGAAACTCCTAGACAATGACTTCACAGTAACAGCATCATTTGATAAAGGCTCCTGTTTATTTTGGCATAATTGTTACTCCAACCCTAACAACATCTGTGCAAAACTTCACTGTGAAGAAAATGTGTGAGCCCTAGAAATATTCCTGAAAATGTGCTCTTTTTTGTTGGAATTCTGTGCCACAGAGAACGGAAGCTGGATCTTTAGTGTCAAACATGAGAATACACACATGTACATACAGTGGAACTTGCCCTCATTTAGTTACACTATATATCAACTTTTAAGATAAAAGAAATCGGCTACTGTTCAAAACAGTAATTCCCAGGACACAAGTCCTGCCATTCAAAAGTAGGATTGCTATTTCTAAAATCATGCCATGAATGAAAAGGGGGAGGAAGTCCGAAAATCAAAGATGGAAACCTCAGCAGTAGCCACCCTATCAAGAGTGGCAAAACAAATGTAATTTAAATTTCACCATACATGATTGTAACAGGTTGACAAAATGCTTCCATTTAAATTAGACCCCTCCTCCCCCCCAAAAAATCCTTATTTATTATGGATAGCTATCCATCTTCTGAAGCAGTGTAAAAAGAACAGCATGGTTCTGTAAATGCATTTTCTTTCTGTGATAGTACATTCACTTTCCTCCAATTTTGGAGCCATGTCATTTGAAACAAATATTGGTAAGTCAAGTCAAAATGCGCTGGTTGCTAAATCAATCAAGGATGATCAGGGTCTGCCCTTCCACTAGGCAAATTAGGCATTTGCAGAGGGTGATGGGCCAGGAGGCTGACAAATTGGGTGCTGCTCCCTCCCAGTGCCCTAGGCAAATGCCCTGACTTGTGTATCAACCAACTGGCTTCACTTCGCCTCTCTTCCAATTCCAATTAAAGGAGGTGAAGTGAAGCCACCCAGCCGTTGCACGCTGGCTGGCTTCACTCTGAGGCGAGCAAAGCCAGCTGACATGCAACTGCTAGCTTTGCTCCACCTTCCTTCCAGAACTAGGTGACCTCCCCAGGTCACTGTGGGCCCCCCCAGGGGGGCAGAAGGTGAAGGGCAGTGGGCTTGCCTAGGGCTCCATGCATCCTAGGGCTGGCCCTGAGGATGATAAAAATATTAAGAACCCTTTGGATATGGTACTAGGGTTGTCAATTTTCAGGTGAGACCTAGAAATGTCCTGGAATTACAAATGATCTCCAGATTACAGAGATCAGTTCCCCTGAAGAAAACAGCTGTTTGGGCAGCTGGACTCTATGGCATTATTCCTTATTTTACCTTCCCCTTCCCAAATCCCACCATCCCCAGGCTCCACTCTTAAATCTCCAAAAATTTCCCAATCCAGAGTTAGCAACTCTAAATAAGACTGCATGGTTTTTTTAAAAGCCAGTAATCTTTTCATATGACATTCATTTGCCCAATATCCTTTAAAGATCTTGTCTTAGAGTATGGACAGCATGGTGTAGCAAACCATTTCTTCCTCTGTTGTACAGTGGAATAGTTAATACTAGATGATTTATTACTCCATTGGAGCTGCTGAGAGCCACCATGGCCCCCAGACAAAGATTCCATCTGGGTCACTGCCACCCCGCCCATATGACCCCACCTGAGTCAAACCAAGTATCATAACAAAACAAATCACTTGGCTAGGTGTTACCACATATCTGTGACAATAAAAGGATCCACATGTCCATCTATCTTCCTGTTTGTGGCAAGGCATAACTCAGCAAAAAAATGACCACCAGCTTCAGGATGACGGTGGTAATTCCAGGGCCAAGAATGACAAGAATCAGAATATCCTACTACTGGTTATCTCCAGTATCTCCCCATGCTATTTACAATGGAAGCTAAGCTTATATAGTGGTTTGAAGTGTCAAACTAGGATCTTGAAAACCAGATTCAAATCCTCAGTCTGCCATGGAAGCTTGCTGGGTGATCTTGGGCCACACTTTCAGCATAACCTACTTCACAGGGTTGTTGTGAGGATAAAATGGAGGAGAGGAGAACAATGTAAGCAGCTTTGGGTCTCCCTTAGGAAGAGAGGAAGGATATAAATAAATAAATGAGTTCTACCTTCTGTTCCTCATTTGTTATCACTAAGATTAACATTTATGATCATGCATGTACAGGGTGGAGGTGGTGGCAAGCCTCCTTTAACTATTTTGATAGATTATGGGGAAATATTAGCCTTACTTTCTCTTCATACTATTAACAAAGATTTGCTGCTATACTACTATTAAATATGTTCCAAGTTGCCAACCAGAATGGATAGAAAGAAGTTGAGACTGAAAAATAAAGGGGGAAATGGTAATGAAAAAAGTGGAGATAAATGAATAGCAGATCATGAATGGAAGAGAACAAAACAAAGGAGGCAAAAACTGTGGAAAAGAGAGAAATGTAGGAAAAGACAACAAAGGTTTTGTTTTGCTTTTAAAATTTTTGCTACCACACACTATCAGGGCTGCCCTTTTGCAAGATCTGGCTGTGCAGGAGCTGACTGGAATTAAAGGAAGAAGTAAACCGTAGGCAGCTAAGGATAAAGACCTTTTTAGGAGGCTGCAGCCTAGCAATGACTGTAGCTTGTCATGGCTGGTCTTGCTCCAATGCTGTTATTATTGATGAGTTTAGTAGAATGGATCTGAGAAGCAAGGGTTTCCTTCAGCCTGGTAGTAAACTTTGCAGAACAGCTAAGACAGTAGTCAGAGAGACTGCTCTTTACTATGCTCTTCCTTGCCTGGGCTCCTAGTGGCTATAGTCAGAATTGCGTTAGGAAAAAATTAAATGCATTCGGTGTATACATGATGCTGTCTTCAGGGCACTCCAGCTGATTTGTGCGCCTGGAATGTTGTCCCCACAGTTCCCCCTCTCAGCAACCCTAACCACATATCCTTTCATTAATTCACTTGCAGTTGTTCTATGAGATTTATAAGAAGTGATCCAGTGGGCAGCCCTTCTGTAAAAAGAACTACAGTGCACAGAATTCTGTTGGCAGTAGCAACAGTGGTACCACAGCACTGACAATGCAGTTCCATTCATGTTTCTCCCTGTCACAAAGATATGTGAAATCAGAGCAAGCTAAGCAAATAAACAGAGACCCACCACAAAAATACAAACAGAATACCAAGATATATATTGTGTTTTTCTCCTTGTAGAAGTTGAATTCATTTAATTTTGTACCAAATATCCTCAAGGAGTCCAGACACAACCAATACTCCCTCTAAACTGTGGAGTCTTGTGAGCAAAAATTCTACTTCATGAGCTACTGCCATTAAAGTTGTGAGCTACTGAATAAATTAGTTTGCTCTGGGGCCATTTTTCCTGAGCTAAGACAAAAACATGTGAGCCGGAGGCTAAAAAACTGTGAGCTGGCTCATACTAACTCAGCTTAGAGGGAACACTGGACACAACCATTCTAATAAAACAGATTTCAAAAACACACAAAAGGAGGGAAATGTAGCATTATTACATAAACACTAAACCTTTATCACACATACACAAACATATACAGATGGCCTAGTTCAGCCATATTTATAAAACAGATTTTTCATCCAATTTTCAAGTGATTTCAGGCTTCTTTGCAACTACAGAAATATTATATTTAAATACATTATGCTCACATTCCTGGCATCTATTTGTATTGACAAGACATTATGCATCATAATTTGCAAGCAATTACAATTACTGTTATGCCTGATAAACTGAAACTTCAAGCAGGCTAAGATGAAAACAAAGTACAAATTCATTACCTTTCTGCAAATACATAAATAAAATCAAAGTTTTAACACTACAGCACATAAATCCAGAATTGGGAAAACTCATCTTTTTGTCCTTATACATTAATGCTGCTTTCATTACATCATCCAGATTTAATATTGAAGTCAGTAGCTCCATCCTAAAAATTACAAAGTATGCAAATACTAACAGTATAGTTTAATAATCACTTAAATCCTAGGTCTTTATGTGTCTGGCTTTTAAAGATCTAATTCAGGACAATCCAAAAGCATCATGATAGCTCCACCTATGTAAAATTAAGAAATGTACTAATTCTGTTGTGAACAACAGTAGTTTTCAAATGTTATGTCTTCAGGAAACTTTTTACATAAACTTATCTGCTAGCTTTGCACCTGAACATTCTCAAATGTAATCGATAAACATGGTCAACATTGTTCTAGAACACTGTTAAAAGTGTAAACTGGGTCAGATTAAAATATACTGAGGCCCTATACTGTGTCAGGATTATTAAGAGAGTCCAAAGCATTGCTAAAGTGGAAATGCGGGGTGAGGGGGAATGAGAGTATTCATAATTTGAAGCTCTAAACCAGGGGTGGCAAATGTACGCCCCACGGCTCTAATCCATCCTCCAGAGGGCGCCAATCAGGTCCGCCAACAAATGGCCCTCATCTATCTTCTCCCTCACCTGCCTCCTTTGGTTGCCATTTTTCTGTTTCTCTATGTGACACAGCCAAGCCAAGCAGCCTCTTGCTTCCCCTCTTCCCCCTCCCTCTTCCCCAGGGAAGGAGGACGGAGGAGGAACCTTAGCCAATGAATGGGCTTGGCTCTGTAGCTCTGCTTTGTGATTATACAGCCTTACTCTCTTAATCAAACAGCAGAGCTACAGAGCCAAGCCTGTCCATTGGCTGAGGCTTCTCCTCCATCCTCATCCCTTGGGGAAGAGAAGGGGGAAGAGGGAAAGAACAGAGGCTGCTTTGATGGGCTGCCTCAATCCCACTGGAGAAATGCAAAAAATGCCTTTAAGAACTTTAACAGAGTTTTATTCAAGGTATGAGCTTTTATCCTTCTCTCTCTCTCTCTCTCTGTGGTTAAGCTCGTTTTGTCAGGGCTATACTGGGTAGGGCTGCCAAGCCCCCAGGCCGGGTGGGGTTTTTCCTGCCCTGGAGGTTCCCGATGACATCACCAGCATGATGATGTCACCCAGAAGTGAAATCATTGTGCCGGCAACACTGTGTGCCAGCCACTCTAGGCTCTTCTGGGAAAACTCTATGGTTTTCCTGGACGCTCTAGCAATTTGGGAGGTAAAAACTCTGGTACTGCAGGGGACTTGGCAACCCTACTCCTGGGTGCAACTGGATTCCCTCCTGCTTTTCTCTGTATTCAGGCCCTGATTCAGTCTTTCTCAATAGGAAAGCAATGGGAACAGCTGAGATGATGAATAACCACAATTCACAGTGAAGTGGATTAGGCTGAGAGTGTGTGTCCAGCACATTTCCTGTGTAGACTACAGATTTTGAACCCAGGCTTCCCAGATAGTAGACTGATAGTGACCACTATACTGGCTATCTCTCTATTCTTGCACTGCGTCTTAGGAGTTGCAGTTATTTTTCTGGGGAAGATTACAGTCTTATAGATAAACACACAGCCCTCAGTCTATGGTGTCTTCACATGTTCTTGACCAACACACAAATCACTTATGTACAAAAACTCAAAATGCCCAGCCATTTCATGTTTCCCCCCGGATCCTAGGGCACAGAGCACTGACCATGAGATTTATATTATGAACATGAATAAATCAAAAGTAGGCTTGCAATTTACAGATACACACCTTAACAGCATAGTCAAGATTCCTACAGCACAAATATTGTCCCCAGGTTTTGATGCAATAATTCAGAGCAAGAGGTGTCAGTTAACAGAGACTGTTGAAAATATTACAAACATGGTAATCTTTTAAGCATGTTTTATTTTAAGCTAAAAAAAAACTTTAGTTGTGTTTGTCTGTGCCCAATAAAGTTTACATCTCCACTACCAGGCATTACATTTTATGACACACATGGCCTGGCTCAGCAAAGTCTCATTTATGTCAAATCTGACCCTCATAACAAATAGTTTGACAATCCTGCTCTAAACTGTGGCTTACTCATAATCTGACTCCAACCCCCTGGGTGATTTTATTCAGTAAACTGGGAAAGAAGCCATTTAAATAAATAAATAGTTTTTATAAACCATATTTCTGAGCTGGTCTGAAAAATACTTACTTTGGCTCTCTGTGGTAAGTTCATCATGGTGTCAGCCTTGAAGTCATTTTTATTCTTCCTGCAGAGAACAGCTGTGATGATGATGATGATCACTGTAACCACAGCAATGGGAGCCAATACTGCTGCAATTATCCACAGATTGTTTGGTGGGTTTTTCACCACAGCTATATGAATATATACATATATACAGAGAGAGAGAGAGAGATGAAACTGCCTTACGATAAGTCAAATTATTGGTCCTTATATTTATTTATTTGCTTTAAAGATTTCTACATCACCTTTCCACCCATTTCAGCCTCTCCAAGGTGACATATATAGATGTTTTAAATGCTTTTAAATATTATATATAAACTTATATAAAATGCAATTAGATAAAACAGAAACATCATATAAACAGGAAATATATTTAAACAGGGAAAAAAGCAAACAACTTATCAGCTCCGAAGTTAGGTAATAACCAGGCCTCGGATTCAGTGGGAGTTCACAAGGGCACAGCTCCTGAACCTTTCTGAGAGTTCTACCTCCTCCTTCCCACCTTGTCCACTGAATAGTAGGTGCAGCTGCATGACAATCCCTAGATGAGCTCCACCACTTATTTTTCTACAAAATGACCCCTGGTAATAACTATACCTCTTTTCAGGTAGTTTGCTTTCCTGTTGTTGGGTACTTAAGTGAACAAGGTATCATTCCAAAATATGCTTTTTACAAGGAATTATTATTCTTTTGAGCTTATGTTGTTAATATAGTGAGCTGATATACTGTCTATGGCATTATCACTAATATTGTGTGCGTATGAGTATATAATTTTTACCTCCAAATGTATAACATGGATATGTATACCTTACTAATGCTGCTTATGCAATCCCCTAAATCTGAAGTTTAAATAAAGAAGTTTTTAAATCCCCCCCCCCCCAAAAAACCCCAATATCATATGAACACATTAAACACACAAACAAAGAGGACAGTTAATGAGAGGGAGGGATGGAACACCAAAACAAGATTTAAAAAAAAAAGGCCTCATTGACTGGCAGATTACAATGATGTAGTGGTGGAAATTGCTGTCAAGTCACAGCTGACATATGGCGACCCCATAGGATTTTCAAGGCCAGAGACATTCAAAGGTGGTTTACCATTGTCAGTCTCCACATCATGACCCTGTTATTCCTTAGAAATCTTCCATCCAAATACTAACTAGGGCTAACCTTGCTTAGCTTCCAAGATTTGATGAGATCAAGTTAGCTTGGGCTATCCAGATCAGGGCAAAGACAATAATAGAGAGAAGAACTCCGGGCAGGGGAGAGGGGAGTTCCAATGGTTCCATGTAATGACCAAGAAGCCACCCTTTCATTTTCACATGTTGGAAACCCCTCTGAAGATGACCAGAGGGGCTAGGTAGCTTCATATTTGAGAAGGTGGTCCTTCAAATATGCTGGCTCCAAGTCATATAGGGCCTTAAAGATCAATTCTAGAACCTTGAGTTGGGCTCAGAAGCAAACTTGGAAACCGGAGCAGATGGAACAAGACTGCAGTTATATGATCTCTAGTTATATGGTCTCTATAACTCATTCTAGTCAGCATTCTGGCCATAGCATTCTTTACCAACTGCACCTTCTGGACAATCTTCAAGGGCAGCTCAATGTAGACTGCATTAAAGTAATCTAGGCTAGATGTTACCAAGCTCAATGTAGGCTGCATTAAAGTAATCTAGGCTAGATGTTACCAAGGCAAGATTGTAATGTTTTGCTGTTTTCTCAGAGACCCCTTATATGTGACACCTGTAAAGGCACCTCTCTGTGGTCTTCTGATGTGTGTTATGCTGCCTCTTTCCTTTCATAAACGTTCCCTACTTATTTAAACTTCCTTTCTTTAAAGACATTTAATATATAGTGGATAGTCATTAGCCTCTGACAGTAAAGCCTGTAATACTGTTTCAATTGTCTTCATCTGAGAGACATATTCCACTTATCAACTTCCAGCATACCACATTCCTGTGACACTAGCTCTGGAGAAAACCTCCTAAAGAAAGGAAGTTTAAAGCAACGTCTTAACATCATAAATTCTTTGCTGAAGAACAAGAATTATCTGCAATTGCAACACATTTGATACTGGCACTTTAATTGTCCCGCGGAGTCGGGTGGATAGTCTTCAAGTATTTCAAGCTGGATATGGACATGATTAACTGCAAGCACTTTTGAATATTTATTCCTTGTGCTTTATACCTTGTATTTTGACAATATGCTATAATATGTAATTACATGTAATAATGTGTGAAGTTGAGGTGTTCAATTATCTTTTACAATTTTGAAGTATTTTTCATTAATTTTTCATTATTTTTCCACAGTTTTGTTGTTGTTTGACTGACTGAAAGTCAGCTGGGAACAAAGAATCCCAAATGCTTGAATAAATTTATAGTTCAAAAGTTTAGATATAAAGGAACTTTGCAATTGTTCTGGATTCACTCCAATGTTGTGTTTAAACTATAAATAAAAGTTAACTCCTTATTTGTTTAATCTTGTTGGCTGTTAGGCTTCCAAATCCCCAGGTCCCAGCAGGGGATCCTCCAGTTTTACAGGCTTCCCCTAGTCCCCAGCCAATTGGCCAGCAGGGGGAAGCCACGCCCCCACAGCCACCAGTACCTCTAGATCTCCCGCAGGTTAAGAAACCTGCAAATAGGTCCCATTTTAAAATGCCTCTTTGTGTGTATGTGTGCCCCTTTAAAGTTGAGCAGGAAGCAGGAAGTACTTCATGGGGAAGGGTCAGAAGCAGAGCCTTCATTTGTTTTGCTTTCGTTTCACAGAAGGTAAGAGTGTGTGCTTGTGTGAGAGAGAGAGCAGCGTAGCCCCTGTATTTGTCAGATGTCGTTGTGGAGGAACCAGACCCAGAGAGAGAGAGAGAGAGAGAGAGAGATACTTTTCAGAAGTCTTTGTAGGGGAGGCAGTAATAGTGTGTGTCTGTCTCTGTGCTTGTTTTGCATTGTTTTCAGAGTCTTTGTATTGGAGCCTGTTTATGAGATAGAGGAAAACTCCACCTCTCTCTCTTTTGTTTGCCTGTGTTAGGCTGAAGAACAGCAGTTCCTGTGAGTAAAGCCCCAGTGAGATCACAAAAATGTGAGCTTGCAAACTGCATTTTGGCTGCTTTTTGTGTGTTTACACTTTCATTTACTAGAATTGCAGCTATTAGGATGAGGAAATGATGACTATTCAGGTGAACTACAATGCTGTATTTTTATGCATTTATTTTGGAAATGGGAAAGTCTGACTCTGCCCCAAAGTCTCCTGGCTCCACCCCCAAAGTCCCCAGATATTTTCTGAATTAGACTTGCAACCCTATTGGCTGGATATGTGTGTATGTGTATCTTATATTCTAATAGCAATGTTGGGATAGCTTTGGATACTTAAATCCAGTGACTGGAGCTGTGAACGGATAAGACAGGTCTCTCTACAAACCTGAAAAAGGCCCTTGGCTTGCAGGAAAATGTGAACTCTAAAACAAACAAACAAAAAACTACTGGGCAGCTTTAAAAAAAAGCGGATTCCCATCAGTAGCTATTGCTAGGCAACCATAGTATTCTAAATTTGGTTCTGTCAGTAAAGGGCAGGAGGAGGGGGCAGCAGGGCTCTTTCCAGGTCTATCGTGATCTTTGAGGGAGAGATCCTTGAGGTTAGGCCTGACAAGAGTTGCCCTTTCCAAGTTCAGAAATTCCTGGAGGTTTTGTGGTAGAGTCTGAGAAGTGCAGGGTTTTGGGAATGGAGCGGCCTCAGTGGGATATAATGTCACAGAGTGCACTCTCTAAACCAGGCATTTTCTCCAGGGGGAAAGATCTCTGTTGTCTAGAGTTCTGTTGTAATACTAGGGGATCATCAGGTCCTACCTGAAAGTTGTCACGCGGCTGTTATTGGGACTCTCCAGGTGGGAGCACATTCAGCCGAGACTGCGGGAACTGCACTGGTTGCCAGTAGTATACCAGATTTGTTACAAGGTGCTGGTTATTACTTTTAAAGCCTTGTATGGCCTAGGACCTGCTTACCTTAGGGACTGTCTCTCCCCACATGTTCCCCAGAGAGTACTCAGATTGGGATCACAAAATCTATTAGTAATCCCCGGGCCAAAGGAGGCCAGATTGAAATCAACCAGAGACAGGGCCTTCTCAATTGTAGCCCCCTGCTGGTGGAACCAAATGCCAGATGAAGTGAGGGCCTTGTGGAACTTTGTGCAGTTCCGCAGGGCCTGCAAGACTGTCCTCTTTCGGCTGACATTTAATTGACTCGGCACCGGTATTTAAGAGAAGTGGAAGAAGACTGTCGCCACCAGAATAGCACCAACTCAATATTCTGTTTTATTCCAGTTTAACTGTTTTAATTATTGTATATCTATTTTATTATTGAATGTGTAATTTTAATACTCATTAATTTAATTGTTTGTGGGATTTTATGTTGTGTGCCGCCCTGAGTCTGCTTTGGCGGGGAAGGCGGGATATAAATCAAATAAATAAATAAATAAATATTCATGAAAAGCACATGTTCCACCATTAAGCTGTGGTTCTACCCCAATAAATAATCACCATGGCCAGCACTGCTAGTGAATAATCAATTAATGTGAAAAAAATAGCTTGAACTACAACAGGTTCATATTATACAAGCAACACTAGCTCTTGTTTGCATCACTGAAACCAGTTGCTATAAGCAATAGCTGTACTCCTTGCCATTTATGGCAAGAATCACATTTCACACACATATACCCCAAGCTCTTAAACAGTACTAATGGCATACACCACTTCCTTCCATAACCTTCGAAGTAATAATATTTATGAATGAATAGCAGTGCAACACATACATGACTAGAAATTGGAAAGAGGTGCAGGTCACTAGTGATTATTTCCAACTGGAAAGAATCTCAAATCAATAAAGTAACATGTATGTATCAAGAACTAGCCAGAAGATGTTGCTATCCTTGGAGATACCGGTAATTAAAAATTGATATAATTTCTAATAATCATAAGCCACAAATAATTTTTATTGTATCTAGTAAAAATCAGGGCTTTTTTTTTTAGCAGGAATGCAGCTCCATCTGGCTTGGCATCAGGGGTTTGGCCTAATATGTAAATGAGTTCCTGCTGGACTTCTTCTACAAAAAAAAGTCTTGGTAACAATGCATGTAATTTCATTCTTGGCACAGCTTCACACAAGCAAATTGTGTAAGATATATTTCATCAAATATAGCATAAATAGTAATAGCTCATTCTCAAGATACTAGCTTTGGAGAAGACAGGCTTACTAAAGAGAAAACAAGGTGTGAGGAGGTCACCCTGAGTCACACATGTACAAATGCCTCCCATGACCAGTTATTACAGATCACCATATGTAAGCTACTGCCCACCATCATGAGGTTGGATTTCTATGAATGGAGACTGCAAGTCACCTATGGGAGCTGAACTTCACCTCCACCTTTGCCTTTTCATAGCGACTCCCTGAAAAGATCCAGAGGTCACAAGACACATACACCCCAACAAAAGTCAGATGGTATAAGAATCTGCAGTGATGAAAGGGAATCTGGAAAAAAGTGCCCTTCCACCCTCTTTTGTCAGTGAAGTTTCTGTTAGTGTAAGAAGCTCCACTGGCACAAAAGAAGGGACAGTATGATCTCACCCAATCCCTCCACTCTCTACAATGCTTTTTGTCCATGAAAACCCTCAATCCGCATTAAAACCCTTTTACAGGTAGTGGCTAGAAGAAGGGAAAGATATGTTTCCACAAGCAATTCAAACAATTCCACCCACTGTCTACTGGTCAAACTGTCTTCTACAGTGATCCACAGAATGTAAAGATTTAGTCTAATCTATTAGAATGCCTCATTCTACAGATACACAAGCACTGTTGAAGACAAATCTGGTTGCAAACATTCCTAAGAACTAAGACATAGGCCAAAACAAAGATCTAATTTCATTCATTATTTGACAGCACTGTTAATTTTCAAAAATAAGAATTAGGAAAATCATTTTGAACATATTATCTGAAACTTTACAATGTATATATACTGCATTCAGTCACCACATATAAGTAAAGTATAGTAATACACTCTACATGGATCTGCCCTTGAAGTCAACTTGAAAACTTCAGTTGATATAGAAAAACTGCAACTCAGTTACCACAAAGAGCTAGGTGGCATATACATTTTACCAGGGCTTTTTCTGAGCAGGAATGCACAGGAACACAGTTCCAGTTGGCTTGGTGTCAGGGGGTGTGGCCTAATATGCAAATGAGTTCCTGCTGGGCTTTTTCTACAGAAAAAGCCATGTGGAACAATGATGCTGTCATGGGGTGTGGCCTAATATGAAAATGAGTCCCTGCTGGACTTTTTCCACAAAAAAGCCCTGCATATTACACCCATTCTGCAGTGACTCCACCAATTACCCATCAGTTACCAAACCCAATGAGAGGTACTGGCTATCACATACAAATCCCTTTGTGGCATTGGACCTGCATGTAAGCAATTGCCTCTTCTCCTGTGATCTGCAGCAACAAACTCTCTCACCTAAGCAAAACCTTCTGGAAATGCCACCCTACAAATGAGCAAGGTCAAGAAGTGCCTATATATGCATATTCTCCATTGTGGCCCCCATCTTGTGAAATGGCTTGCCTGAGAAGGTCAGGGAGGTTTCCACCTTGTTTGTCATTCTACAAGCTATATAAAACAAAGCTGTTCAGGAGATATTAAAATATAAATTATAAAAATATCTTATAAAGATAATAGGGAGGTTCAGGAATGGTTCAGGAAAGCACTTTATAAAGGGAATAAGACTGTGGACTATACTATGTATGGTGTTTTGCTCTATGTATTACTCTGCTTTTACTGCATTGTCTTCTGCTTCTGTAATTCCATGTTCTGTATAGCTAGAAAGGTCTAACACTTTTTGCATTGTTTCAAGCTTTATAATTTGAGCCCTATTGTATTGTCTTGAGTCTCAGGGATAAAGATGAAATACAAATAAAGTAAATAAATAAATATTAAGGGAAATGTACACAAACTCAACTTATTCCTAGCTCATGCATACACCTTTTTTCTTGCACTAAAAATTACAGGTTGAATAACAAACAAGAGTTTAATCCAGGCTTATATCTTGTTTAGCAGGAGGAGCTAATCCCATACTTGCATTTCTGCACCATATGTAATTCATGTTAGTGTTGAAACTTAATTCTTAGTGCAAGAAGGTAAAGGCAATGGTGCACATGACCTCAGCTCAAATCAGGCTTATGTAAAATTTCCATTCACTGAAGTTCTGTGTGACATCTGAATGCAGCCACAGAATGCTTACAAGAGAGACATATACTGCTACAGTCTGATCTCCACCAATTCCAGTAGGATTTGCATAGATGATAAATGTATGTGCCACAGAAATAAGTATTCACGAATCATACTCTCCTTCTTCCAACTGATTCCAATTACAAAAAATCTTTTAAGATAGACAGCATCTGTAAGAAATTCAGTTATTCAAATATGGGGCAGCAGGACAATACAGACATTGTTTAAATTCTTTGCTCTGAATATTGTCATGGCATGCAAAGAGCAAATGTTACTTTAAGTAAGATTTTTAGCTCCCCTCCTCAACACTGAAGAGCCAACTGATGCTGCAAATTATTCTAGCTGTAGATCTGTATGTTATTACTGATGATATATAACAAAAAATACATAAGAAAAACATGGCTAACCAGCAAAAAATATTAGACACAGTGTGTTTAAACCTCATGTAATGTATTGATTTGTTGACTGATAAAACAATCATTACAGACTACTCTTTTCAAAGGGAGAGATAGCATAAAAAAGGATTCTTACGATCAGCTTGTACTTGAACAACATATCCCAGTGTCAAGGCCATCCTTTGTGAATCAACAGTGGTCAGAATTTTGGCAGCAGTTGTGCCCAGCAAAGGTTTCCCATTGTATAAAGTATAATAAGTCAATTCAGCAGGCTCCTTGGGACCTGGAATTCGCTGCATTTTTACCATCTTATTAAAGAAAAAGAAAGATACACAAAGGAAAGATCATGTTTATAATGTCAATAAGTTCACTTCTGTACCACAAGAGATAGAATTAGTATGCAAATGGTATCCAATTGCATATAGATATGCAAAGAGAAAACACTCTAAGTAGAGGCAAAAAATATAGAGGTTTGCATAACTCAGTAGCTCAACACCTCTCCCCCACATTGGGGGGGTGTCCTGTTCCTTCCTCCCCCAAAACCTTGTTCAGAGTTGAAACAGGTTCAGTCATGGACATCTCACCCAGATAGCCCTCAAGATGAACTCTGTTGTCTGGTGTACCAGCCAACAACTACTTTACATAACAATTTTGGGTATTAATAAATCAGGAAGCCAAAGATAAGAGGAAAATGGAAGGAGGAGCATTTGGCTACCTTATTTCACACTGTCAATGTGACAAAACAACCAAGAAATGTTTTACTTTATGTAAAACATTTGGGATTCAGAACATCTCTTCAGAGCATTATGTGATTTTTAAAATGATTATTATTTGAAAACCAAGTTCCAAAAGACTTCAGTGGATCTGTTCACATAATAGATAAAACTATAGCTCATTCTTTCTCTTATCAACAAGAACTATCAACAACACATTCTTTTTTGTTGCACCCTAGAAAGTGGGGAAAGCATTTTGCATATAGGATATAATATTAGTTTCATTATTAAAAATTAGCTGAATCTCCATAATTTGTTCCAATTTACCCTTCTCACAGTATCCCTCAATGCAGTTTCTTAGATACACATTGTTTTTAAACAATGATAGTTGAGGCTGATTATTTTTCCCCTTGCCATATCAGCTACCTGCACGGTGTAGCTGCCAACTGTAGTGGCCCGTTTAAATCTTCTTCCTTGTTGATGGGACGTCATGAATAGTGGGGCTAAACGCCGCTCCATAAGTCTGGCAAAACTCTGGTTATTCAGCCCCAGCAAAGAGATTTCGACCCCCTGTATAACTGAGAATAGGGAAAAAAAATAACCTGTAGGAAGGCATTGAGGACATATTAACTTACAGGCTGCAGGTATAGTCTGGAAAGAAATTAGATATCAAATCCAGACACATTTTTAAGAAATGGATCACACTATACCTTCAGCATATATATGCAGTTTTTCTTGAAACTGCTGCAGAGGCAAGTTTTACTATTTGCCCTGTAGGGCAGTGTTTTTCATGGCTGAGTTACTCCTACAGTGGTACATTTCTTCTAATATTTAATTCAAATATGCCATTCTGTTGAAAAACCTCTTTGGTTGTTGCTGTTACAGTCTTCCTTTTCTTTCTAATATCTTGTTGAATATCTGAATTGTTACTATGATCCCTCCTCTTTATCTAAACTAAGTTCCCACAATTATTATTCTCTTTTGAGAAATGTAGTAAGCATTTTCAGTAGTTTTATAATTATGCACATGTATACATTGAAAAATTATACACATATATACATTGAAAAATTATGCACATGTAAACATTATAACAATTGGGCTAGCAGTTAAATTCAAAACATCCTGAACCCCAGGATTTGTTGTGGAGAATCCTCACTGACCACTGTACCTGCTAGGTTAATATGAGAATGATATTAAATAAGAAAGAGCAAAAGAATGGAACATGGAACATGGAGCATGGAGGCCCGGCTGAAGTCAGCTAGGGATAGGGCCTTCTCAATATCAGCCCCTTGCTGGTGGAACCAGTTACCGGAAGAGGTCAGGGCCCTGCGGGCCTGTAAGACTGTCCTCTTTCGGTTGGCTTATAACTGACCGGCATTGAAATATTCTGAAGATTGGAAGATAGCACACTGACATTGATTGATTGATTTTAGTTGTTTTAATTATGTAAATTATTATGTATTTTAATTTTTAGACCCTATTGTTAGAATTTCTGTATTGTGAGCCGCCCTGAGCCCGCCTCGGTGGAGTAGGGCGGGATATAAATCAAATAAAATGAAAAATGAAAAAAAAACATTTTCTAGAAAGATGCTGAAAAGTAAGAATTCACAAAGGGCTAGAATTGGGAAACCTCAGGAGAACAACTGGAGAAGTAGGATTCCATAAGGTCTGGGTAGGAAGACATAAGGCACAGGAAAATGTTGACCCTTGAAAACAAGATCTGGAGATTTATTTATGTTTAAAACTTATTTGCAGTGGCAAGGCGGAATGAAGCAGGCTGTTAAAATTAGTTTTAATTTGGGAGACTGAACAATGATCTCTGTGGAAGCATATTATGTGCAGGTGTTTTTCCTTGCTTTCATCATGCACATCCATCAGGTTTTCTTTTTTCATTCTGCATTGTTTTTCCTCCCTTCAGCACTCAGTTTGCTTTCAGTTCCCTGTTTTCCCAGGTTTTCTGACAGTGTTGTTGTGATGGTTTCCCCCTTGCTACACTTCCAAGCTCAAAGCCAACAAGAAAACCAGACTGTGACAGAATAGCAATCCTCTTAAAGCAATACAACATTTATAAAGTAAAATAGAAGTACACACTATGTACATATCCATAAGAATAATACATAATACAGCAAAACATTCACCACTCAACAGGTAAAGAGAAAGAGTCTCAAAAAACTAAGTCCCAAGTACTCCATACTAATAATACAGTCCAATGTCTCTCCTGCAGGAACCTTGAGCCCCAATTTTGGGGAGAAAAGTCTCCAGGTCCAGAGAAGTCAGCAAGCACCTAAAATAGATAATGGACTGTATTGTTAGTTTGGAGTGCTGAGGACTTAGTTTTTTGAAACTATTTCTCTTTACCTGTTGAGTGATGAACATGTTGCTATATTATGTATTATTCTTATGAATATGTACATAGTGTGTACATCTACTTTATAAATGTTGCATTGCTTTAAAAGGATTGCTATTCTGTCACAGCCTAGTTTTCTTGTTGGCTTTGTGCTGTACAGAATGTGTTCCCTGTTTGTTGTGTCTCACTTCCAAACTCAGTTGATAGTAACTCAAAAGCATACAGATTCCCTTGGATTTCTCTCCCCCTGTCATTTCCTCACCCCTTGAAGGCCACTCCACTGTCCACATTTTATTTTATTTTTTACAAGTGACATGACTCTAGTGATATGAGACTATCAGATCACTGTAAAAACAAAGTTAGAAAGAAATGACTCCCAGCTGGGCTGCCTTCTTCTGCTGCCCAGTTTAAACCAGGTAGCAGGACAAGACAGTGTGCTCCCTGCAGGCACAGCAATCCTGGCTGAGCTGCCCTGTGTTTTTTGTCTGTTTGCAGTAGTTACAAAATAAATACACCGCTAAAAACCAGTTTCTGTTTGCAGTACGAAAAAGCCAACGCTAACTGCAGCCCCAGGACAGATAGTGTAAAATCAGAAGAAAGCCCCGCTGAGAAGAACATGAGAGTGGTGTAAGGTGAGTGGGAAATCGGTCTTGGTCTCTGGCCTTGGCTATGAGGAAATGTATGAAAAATATCCTCAGACAAGAGCACTGGGGCAAAGGTTGAGCTTCCCTTCCTACTTACTGATTTATACTTGCAAATGAGCTTCCTATCACTGCATTAGAATTATGAGACATGATAGACATGATAGACAGATATGCTGTTATACATATCTGAAGCACTAAAAATAAGTGCTCAAAGTACACATACACATGAATTTTGCCATACTTTCATGACATATTTTTGGCAATTAACATGGTATTTCCTTGAAGTAACAACTGCAAAATCAGATTTTTGAAGCTACCCTGCTCTGGTTCTGGTATCTGTTGTATTTATTACATTTTTCCAGCTCAGCATAATACATCTAACAAATTACTTCCCTTTCTAATACCTTCTTTTGTCATCAGAATGTCTTTTTCCCAATTTCACACTTTCAAACCAATTTTATTATGAAATTATGTTCTGCCAATATTAGGTTTGCAGGTGCTCTCAGGAAGATGCGCCTTAAAAAACAACATTCAACAGTCAGCTCTTCAATACAAGGTTCACCATGACCCAAGGTATTAACAAAAGGAACTTATGCTACAATATTAAAATTCATGCTCCTTTTTTTCTTTTTCTTTTAACACAACTTTCTCCTATGTGATAACTGACTTCAAGTAATCTACAGTAATTAGGGGAGCCTCAACAGTGAATTACATGAACCCAAATAATCACATCTCATAAGTTTAATGTATCCACAGAGTACCAGTTTAGAAAGTACACAAAGCACAGAAAGGAAAAGACATTGTACAGAAACAGACAAACCAAGGAAACCGAGAATATGCAGAGGAATAACAGTTCAAACAACATGTAATTCAAAATTCATGAGCCATTGAAAAATCCATTAACAAAATAAACAACTGGCAAAGATTCAACTTATACCAATAGTACAGGAGTCAATAAGTCCTGTACTTACAAGCCAACAAAAGTGAAAAATAAGATCATGGAATTGTGGTTTCTAAAAAAGCAAATATTTACCTGTAACCACCCAGTAGTCTCTGGTTGTTTGAGAAATATCAAGGTTTGGGTATTCCAAAGCTTTGAAATCAAAAAGAGAAGAGATGTTATCCCATAATAATTAATTCGGAACTTATTTAAATATCTAAAACTATTTTTTATTATTCTAAACAAAGTAGGACATCAACAACTTTATCCATAGGATGTGGTTGCATCAATACATCCTTACATTAATTTAGTCTCTCACTAATACTGTATGGCAGGTCAGGTTCAGACACTCGGCTGGTCTGGATTATGACTTTCCTTTGTGTATTAGAAGAATAGGAGGGCAGTGGCCTCTCACACTGCCCATTAGAGTTGCCAATCCCCAAGTGGGCAGGGGAAACCAAGCAATTGCTGCTGCGATTACCAGCCTCAAAAAGAAATATTAACCAAAGAAAACAAATTAGAAAAGACCATATCAAAATATTTATACTGATAAATAAACCTCACAGTCATTCAGTCTATAATTCATGCAAAAGTTGTGTCCCAGTCTTTTATAGCACTCCAGTGCTGATTTTCCTTTGGGATAGTCCTGGTGAAAATGTATAATAAATCCACTTTGTGCAGAAATCTTCAAGGAAAGTAGACAAAAGTCCAATAAGCTCTTCACAAAAAGCAGCCAGCATTTCAGGCCGTACTGATATCCTTGTTTCACTCTAGCTTTTTCCAGCTCTTCCAAAACAGTCTTAAACACAGGGTAAAAATGCCATATACCATAACTCACAGTCTCACTTCAACGTGAAGTTATAGACTGAATGACTGTGAGGTTTATTTATCAGTATAAATATTTTGATATGGTATTTTCTAATTTGTTTTCTTTGGTTAATATTTCTTTTTGAGGCTGGTAATCGCAGCAGCAATTGCTTGGTTTCCCCTGCCTATTACGCTGTGATTGTCTGGTGCAATTTGGGGTACAAACTTCATTTAAAAGTGACATTTGCTAAGTACGTATCAGCAGAAATTTATTTTATTTTTATTTATTTTATTTATGGGATTTCTATCCCACCCATCCCGCCAAGGCAGGCTCAGGGTAGGTTACAAACAAGATTAAATACAACGTATCATTAAAGCACAAAAATATAAAACAAAATTTCTCAGTATAAAATAATATACATTAACCAATGTAAAACAACAAAATAGTGACAGTTCCCTAAATCTGCTCAGCAGTAGTCAAGTTCTAATTCAGTTCAATTTCTATCATTCATGAGCAGTTAAAGAGCAGGTCTCAGTGAACTGCAGCAGAAGGGGCCGATCTATCCAGTGTCCATGGTCTCAGCTAAAAGCCTGTTGGAAGAGCTCCGACTTACAGGCCCTGTGGAACTGTAGTAAGTCCTGCAGGGCCCTAATATCTGTGGGGAGCTCATTCCAACAGGTCAGATAAGAAGGCCCTGGTCATCATAGAGCCCAAACAGACCTCTTTTGGACTGGGGACTACCAGCCAGCCCTGATTAGTCGATCTTACAGCCCTTCATGGGACATAAACCCTGCTGTTTTTATTTACAAAACTAATTACTGAACACTGGGACAAAAGTAGGGTTGCCAAGTCCAATTAAAGAAATACCTGGGGACTTTGGGGGTGGAGCCTGGAGCAGACTGAAAAAGCCAATTAATTTAGCTTAAAAATCAACCACTATAAAAATTCAAAACAGTCCAAGCTTAATCAAAATGTAGGAAATGTCTGATCAAAACCACACCAGCTAATTATCACCCAGTTTCTAATCTGCACTGCCTGGAAGAAATGGTTGAGAGAGAGCAGTAGCAGACAAGCTCCAGATCTTCTTGGATAACTCCTGTGCTTTGGGCCTTTTGGACTGGTTTAAATTATTCCTCAAGATCGGACTAAAACAGTTACCATTGGAGAACACCTGTCTTAAGGGGAAGAGTTGTTTCACTGGATTGAACAATCTTATCCCATGTTATTCAACTTGTAAGTAAAGTCTTTAAGAGAAATTATTCATAGCTTTGGTGTTGGCTGTCATCAATATGCTAATGACACTCAGCTCTCTATCCAAATCCCCTGGTGATGCAGTAGAGGTCCTGAATGCTGGACTGCTGTGGTTAAATGGCTGAAAGAGAATGAACCGAAACTGAACCGAGACATGACAGAAGTGATGCTAGATGGAAAAGTAGAGATCTTGTTTTTTGCAACTGACGTTGATATGAATTATGTATTCGGTTACTTTGTGTGCCAACATGTGTTAAGGTATTACCTGGACTACTGATGTCACAGGTCAAAGAGCAGCTTGGTACATGAGCCTGTTGGTTCAGCTCTGCTCTGCTCTTTATTGCATGACACATTTTCTTCTTCTTCCCCTCACTGGATGCTGGATGTCTTATTCATTGACCTAAGGCATCTGGGTACATTTTGTACAACACCACCCACCTAATTTCAGAAGGTGGGGGCCTCTAAAGCAGGGTTCCCAAAGAGGACCACAATAGTTAAGCAAGCCTATAAAGGTGTAGGTGGTCCTTCAGCTATGTTGGTTTCAAACCACAGATGGCTTTGAAGGGCAGGATTAGCACCTTGAGTTGTGCCTGGAAACAAATTAGGAGCAAGTATAGATGGGCCAAGACTAGAGCAATATGGTCCTTATAACACACTACAGTCTGCATCCTGGATGTACCAACTGAAGTTTCTGAACATTTCTCAAGGGCAGCTCCACATAGAGCACATTGCAGTAATCAAGGCATATACCACAGTGGCCAGATCTTCCCTGCCCAGGAACCACCACAGCTGGCTAACCAGTCAAAGCTGATGAAAGGTACTCCTGGCCATAGCTGCCACCTGCTTATCCAGTGGTAGGCCTGGTCCAAGAGTCTGGTCCTGGACCCAGACAACAATTTCTGCATCATTTAACTTGATATGTTAATGACTAAGCTTTGTTTCAGCTGCATTTTCAGATTTCTGCAGTCCAAACCTTATTGCTTTGTTTATTGGATGTCTTATCATACCAAAAGTATTTCACTTACTCTGTTTCACTTACACTTCACTTACTCTGTGTAATTCAATGTAAGGATCAGTGAGAAATAAAATTCCAAAAGTGCTCACAGGCTCAAAAAGGCTGGGGGACTCCTAGTTTAAATGGATACAGAATTTTTCTGCAATACGCTTTGAGTCCCCCTTTGGAGAACAACAAAGAAAAGTGAAAATAAATAGTGTTGCCATGAGGATGTCAGCATGATTAGCCAACCCTTGATGCAATATTCCAGCCCATAATTTGTAGATGAGACTGAGTCCCTCACACTGTGAGTGTCCAGTGGCAACTACAACATGGATCAGGAGCTTATGATTGCTCCAGACTTAACAGTAAGCACAACTACATTTTATTCAATGTATTGGGGAGGTCACGATGAGTAGCTCTGAGATCACCAGACTTTTCAGTACCAGAGCATGTCTCCTCATACCATGTTTTAGTTAGAATATTTTCCTTACACGTGTTGATTGCATGAGATAATGTTTTCTACTTAGTTCAGACTGTTTAGAACTTTTAGAAGTTAAACACAGGAACCTCTGGATTTATGTGTCAAAGTGAGGTTTGTCTAAGAGGAATTGTTCCATCATTGAGGGATGGATTGCCTTTCAGTAATTCACATAAGAAATGTCAGAGGAATTTTTTTTTTTGTCAATACTAACCTGTGAGGGTGAGGAACTCAAAAGAAGAATCGTTAATGCTTATTTATTCAAAAGTTGATTTCATAGCAGCTTTTTAAGTATACATTAAAGAATCTATAAGGACATAGGAGATTATTTTAAACACAAGACAAAACTAATAGTTGTCTGTGGGATTTAGGTATTTCTTGAAGAGTGTTGCTTGGGTTGTACTGCCTTTACCACAGAACACTGGCTAAACTATGGGCGTTTTCGCACTGACCTTAATCGACAGCGACGTCCCTCTTCACCGCGCAGGATCTGTGCGGATTTCGCACCAATTGCTGCAGAGCACCCGGAAGAGCCGCAAAGTCCTGCGCCTTTTGCGGCGCAAATGGAAACTGCCAAAACCCAGTTTCCATTTGCGCCGCAAAAGCCGCGGGACTTTGCGGCTCTTCCGGGTGCTCCACAGCAATTGGTGCGAAATCCGCGCAGATCCTGTGCGGTGAAGAGGGACGTCGCTGCCGATTAAGGTCAGTGCCAAAACACCCTATGAGAGACACTGAAGATCTGTAAGTGGATCTGCCCAGCAGTTTTTAAAGCTAAGCAGCAGCTGCACACAGGTATAATATAGATCACACCATGCAGAGAAGAGTTTTAATAATTCCATTTCTATATTATTTGGCCTATCAAACACATCTTTCCTGTGCTGATATTAACCCTAGAAGGGTGAAAAAGATAGCAATTGTTTTTTGCCTCCCCGCCACCCTGTGGGCTAGTAGTAGCATGGTTTAAATAAACAAAACCTATGTGGGACTAGCATAAGAGTGCAGTCCTAAGCAGGTCTACTCAGAATTCTACTGAGTTCTATTCTTTACTTCCTGGAAACTCTTCTTAGGATTGCACTGTAAGTAAACATCATTTCCCCTTATGTGGTTATAATATGCACTGGAACTAAAAAGCTACAACTTTGCTTTATAAAACCATGGTAACATAGTGCTCTTTGTGTTTTATCTCTCCCAACTCAAAGTGCAAGGAGATGTAAATGGATCTTGGATGCCTATTAAATCTTTTTGCAGAATGTAGGTGAAAGAGGGAAATGCATCTTAAATTTATAAAATGTAAAACAGTCCTTGGTATCTCTTTTTATTCTGTCAAGTTGTTTGTCACTTTTCTTCCTGTCTTTGTTTGCCCCTTGGAGAAGGAAATTATGAACTATTGCACCCACTTATCCAATTTCCAGTGCTTCTCATATCATGGAATACTACAAGCTCCCTACCACCACCACACAGAAATGATAGCATGTAATGTGGGCACCTTCATATTTTGAGAAGAATCAATCATGTCTTTGAGTGCAGGTACTTCACATTAAAAGGACTGCTCAATCCCTTGTCTGTCCCCTTCCCTGTCTTTTATCACCCCATGCCCTCTCCCAAGTGGTCCCATTGTGGTTAGCTGTGCCAGGTGCGGGAGAGAACTGCCAACAGGGTCAACTGCAGGTTGCCCCAGATGCAAGGCTGTTGCTGAGTCTCAACCTATGGGGAATCTGTCTGCTTCCCCTTCTTCCTCCATTCCAGGATATGTCAGCCCTAGACCCTGTTGGCATCCTACTTCCTCGGGCAGGGAGGCAGCTTGAGGTGGGATTGTAGTCTGTCTGGGGAGCCGCTGGAGTCCGAACTCCAGCTGGGGTATGGACAGGAGTTTCTCAGAATCAAAGAACAAATCAAAGAAAGACTTTATGCTACACACATACAATAAAAGGAAAATCTAGGAGATGAAAATACAGATTACAGAAAATAAAAATAGAAAGCATAGTTTCTTGCTACCTAAACATAAGATTTCAAAAGTAAAAACTCAGTGCCCCAGAGAAGGATAGCTTTTCCCAGAACAGGAATCTAGAAGCAGAGTGACCAAGGATAGTTGCCTGCTATCCCCTATTTCAATGGGTTCATCAGAAGCAGGGAGCTTTTCTTGGCCCAATTAATAGGGTGCCCCATTCAAACTTCTTGCCCAGGCAGGATCTGAATAATTATTTTCCCTGGATTATGTTGGACTATCTTCTTTAGAAAAGCAACTGAGGAATAACGTCTATATATGAAAGTCTACATATCTACTTGTATGCATGTTAAGATATTAACATTTTTTTTTATTTCCATCTCTTCTGAAGCAGGCAACTAAGTTGGCCAGTTTGAATCAAAGCTGCCACAATTATTTAAGACTTAACTGCTGAAGTTTAATTGTTTAAATGGTGACAAAAACCTAATTAATCAAGGAATGATTCCAAAACCTAATTCAAAAACCTAATTAATCAAGGAATGAGACTGAGAATAAAATAAAGGCCTTAGATAAAAGACAAGGAAATGAGAGAAAAAACCCTAAGTTTTTAAGGAATCTTCAAGAAATAAAGAAGGCTAAGGTCTCATTAACTGGGAAAAAAAGATAGAAAGAGGCAGAGGTTAAAACAAATAAATCATTAATATTGGGGAATGGGGATAAAATATTAGAGCCATAGGACAAAATAGAGGATTTGGACAAAAATGTGCATTAAGACCAATATTAAGACCAGAGGATTAAAAGAAAAAAAAGGAAAGGACATAAATTGAAACAATATTGTGAAGACTTGATTACAGGAATTTAAAGTTAGATTTATGCAGAAACGGTGGCAATTAACAGATCATTTCACATTTAACATTGAAATAAGGCAAAGAAAAAAATATTCTATAATATTATAATACATTATGCCCTATTGCAATTTCTACAGAATAATCCTTTTAAATTGAAGATAAGGTCATACATATTTTCCCAGACATTTCTCCATTAACTCTACAGAAACACTGAGCTCTGAAATTCTTCACTGAGCAATTATAAAGGAAAAGAATAGCATATAGATGGGGGGGGATTGCTTTTCAGCTACATTTCAAACATAATGGGAAATTCTACCCTATTAGTACCATAGAAGAAGATCCCGGAGCAGGGGAGTAAGTTGTATTTATCACTGCCTATTGATCCTCAAATAATTAGAACAGATTAAGAAATAGGTGGTATTTAGAACAAATTAAATTAGATAACTAAATTAGATTTAAGAATAGGTATTTTATAATAGGCTAGTTTAGATTAGATTATCTGCTGATTGCATTAGTTATGCTAATAAATATGAACTCTCAATTAAAGATGAAAATTGTTTCATTAAATGTGAATGGTCTTAATGACTCATGTAAGAAACAAAAAATCTTTTTATAAATTTCTTAAGAAAAATGCAGACATCATAATGCTTCAAGAAATGCACATTAAAAATTCCCAAGCAAAATTACATGAAAATTCAAAATGGGAGACTTACATCATGTTTCTGTGAAGTCAAAGAATAAGGGTATTGCAATTTATATAAGAAATTCAGCAATCCAGGTTCAATAAATGTTAACTGACTTACAGAACAATCCTAAAGGAAGCACAAGGAGCTGATTGACCTCCATACCCTTTATGCCAGCACAGGGCATGAGCAGTGCTATGCAGTTCCACCAGCACAGCTGAAATGTAGCTGCACTTCAGTCAAGTGATGGCATGAACTCCTGTAGCATTGTAAAAGTGGAAGTTCCAGGGGGCATGGCACCAGTTAGGTGCCTCCCAAAATATTTTCCATGTGGGAATGCCTCCCAGAAGTGTGCACCCAATCAGTTCCTCCCCTGTGCTGGCTGCACTAAATCATAGCTCCCCACCCTACAAATGGATCAAAAAGGATGCCTCACAATTCCAGAGGTAGGGTTGATGGTGATGGGAGGCTGCAGCATCGAGGTGCTGTGTGGTGAGTGTTATAAGCACTACTACCACCTGCCCCTGGCTGCAGGGTCCAGGGTCTGCCACCTGCTGCCTTCTACCACCTTCATTGTATACTGGCAGGCTTCCTTCCACCCTGCAGGCTACTCACAGGAGGGACACTTTGCACATGGGGCCATAGTCTGAGATCAGTGAGGAAAGCCAAGGATGCAGCAGAGGCCAGAGCAGCTGTGGACCAACTCCTGTTCTCATGAAAGAGGGCAACTCTGCCATCATTATGCCCCTATCTCCACAGCTGGGGTACTCCTATGAACCCTTTGAGATCTCTCACCAAAGGCCTCTGGCTGGAGTGTCTAGCCAGGAGGGGATGGAGCTGAGCAACTGGAGGAGGATCAAGCTGGCCAGTTATCTGGGCTGGGGGCCTTGGAAGGTGCAATGGCAGCAACAGCTATCTGGGAGCTCCTGTTGATTGACTGTAATGCCCCCCCCCCTCTATCTAGGTCCCTATTCCCTGATGTTTGGAGCTGATGTTGTGGACCAACTATGTACCCTGACCCTGAGAAGGTGCACAACAGTAGCAACCTCCATGGTTCTGCTGTTGCTAGGCATCACAAGGTCCCCAGGCCCAGCGGTGGAGGGAGAGGTGGCACAGAGAGCAGATTTAACATCCTTGGATGGCGGACGCCCTGCCTTGATGGACAGAGGGGAGGGGAAGTGTGGCACTGATGGGATAGGTCCCTCTGGGCTAGGTATTGCAGCTGCCCAAGGAAGGCAGGGGATCCTAGCTCCTTGCCAGTGCATGGGTCCAACAGCTGGCACAGCCTATCCCACCCACCCTGTCCTCTATGTGGGCAGGGATAGAGTGGAAGCAGCTGGAGAGCTGCATGAGCGGTGGGAAGCCTTCATCAGGGACCAGCAATGGATGGAGGGGCTGGTAGTGTTTGTGACAGTGGCCACCAGGCACTTGGAGGTGCTTCTCAGCATCACAAAGGACATGAGTGAGGGGCAGGGGAACATAGAGAGGCAGCTCAGAGAGCTCACAGAGTCCCTACATGCCCCTCAGGCATCCCCTGCACTGTCAACCCCATTGTCTAGCTTATCCTCCAGTAGGGGTTACATGGGTCTTAGCACAGGGATGCCCTTGACCGCATGGGCACCCTGTTGGATGGCACAGCTGCCAGTCTGTGGAGGACAGTCACACATCAACATTTATGTCCGCCACAGCCCGAGGGGGGGTGTGCTCTCTGTGCACAGAGCAACAACTCCGAGTGCCCTTAGGGCACATGGGTGACAACCCTCTCCCTACTGACAGGTAACTAGGACTTCTGTTGGGAGGTGGTCTCTTTAAGGAGGGGTGTTCTGCAAGGGAGAAGTATTAGATGCTTGGACCAGGAAGGCAGTGATAGATGCTTGGCTCAATCCCCATGACTCCCATTAGTCCTGCCTGATCAGTCTATCACACTTCCTCTGCCAAGTAACAATGCAGGGATGGAATGCTGCAGTGTAAATTTTATTTGTTTGTTTCTGAGATTTCTATCCTGCCCACCCCACTGAGGCAGGCTCAGGGTGGGTTACAACATAAATACAAAAGCAGTCCTTCATTAAAATCATAACATCCATCAGGTTAACAGTACAATTGTTAAAACAACGTTTAGCTAAAATGCAAGATGGTGGTATTTCTTAATCTGCTCAAACATTCCAATCCTGAGCCACACACAAATGTGGGTATAGCCTTCCTGCCCTACATAAAATCTGTCACCGACCGCATTGGCAAAATTCTCAAACGCCACAATGTTGACACAGTCTTCAAGCCCACACAACAGATCCGCCACATGCTGCGCTCGGCCAAAGATATGAGAGATCCACTTTCAACCCCTGGAGTCTACAAAATACCCTGCTCCTGTGGTGCAGTCTACATTGGCACTACCCAACACAGTATCAACACCCGTCTCACCGAACACAAGAGACACTGTCGCTTGTTTCAGACAGAAAAATCAGCTGTAGCTGAACATGCACTTCAAGGAGGAGACCACGTCATCCACTTTGAAAGAACTGAAGTCCTTTCTACGGTCTCACATTATCATACCTGCCTGAACAGAGAAGCTATTGAGATTTACAAACACCAGCACAATTTTAACAGAAAGGAAGAAGGCAGTTTGGTGTAGTGGTTAAGTGTGTGGACTCTTATCTGGGAGAACCGGGTTGGATTCCCCACTCCTCCACTTGCACCTGCTGGAGTGGCCTTGGGTCAGCCATAGCTCTGGCAGAGGTTGTCCTTGAAAGGGCAGCTGCTGTGAGAGCCCTCTCCAGCCCCACCCACCTCACAGGGTGTCTGTTGTGGGGGAGGAAGATAAAGGAGATTGTGAGCTGCTCTGAGACTCTTCGGAGTGGAGGGCAGGATATAAATCCAATATCATCATCAATATCATCATTTTCATCCACCAATCTTGGTACCCAGCTCTGCAAAGCATCCTACAGATTATAAATTGCAGAAAGTCACAGAACAACCAGCACATTCCACAGAACAATCAGCACAGTCAACAACCATCTCCCTTATCTTCACACCCCTTCCAACCCTCCCAGCAATTAACACAGAACAATGGTCACATTCAACAGCCAGTTTCCTTATCACTACCCTTCCAGGGAGCCCCACCAAACAATGGGCACATCCACAAACCAATTGCCCTTTCATCACACCCCCTCCAGCCTAGAAATAGCAGCTCTCCAGCAGCCCTGGCCCCACTCAATGCACAGCAGCCAAGAAGGTCAGGGCGCCTGCTCCGGCTACAACGCCACTGAGGATGTTCTCCGCAGCTGAGAATGAAACGTCCGGAAGGAAAACTTTCTCCAGTATAACACGGCACTTGAGCCCAAAAGATTCTACAAACCCTAATAATTCCAATAGTAACTTCAAATCACAGGTGTTTTATGCAGATGAACAGCATAAGAACAGGTCTGGGCCAATGTATGGCCAATGTACAACAGGAGGGGCAGATCATATCAGACATCAGCAGCCTCATCTAACAGCCTGGTGGAAGAGCTCCATCTTACAGGCTCTGCAGAACTGCAATAAGTGCCAGAGATGCTGATGTAGCAGCACCCAGCAACACTAGTGAGGCACCCTTCCCCCCTCTTTGGTTGCTATGTAAATTTCCCCTTAGGGAGGTGACTAGTGGCAAAGGATTGCTGTTAAAGGATATTTATTTCCTGAAAATTTATGCAACTGGTGAACAATATACTACTGAGACTGTATATGCCCCATATGTTAAACCACAAAAGTTCTTTTAAAAACTGGGAAATGCTTTGATTCCCTTTGCAGAGAATGGTTTGATAATGGGTCGAGACTTTAATGCCATTATGCAAAATAGTGAGGACAAAGCCAGATTGAGGAATAGAGATGCTAGAAATTTAATGTCTCATCTTTGGCATGTTTTTTCTCATTTTCAGTTAATAGATATTAGGCGTAAATTTCACTCCACTGATATATGGAATTTATTCCAGGATTTACTTGTTCTTGGTCTCTAGACCATTAGTTAAAAAGATTCTATCATCTAAGTTAGATATCAGAAATTATTTAGATCATGCACTGATTTCTTTGGAGGTTCAGCTTAATTAAACCAGAGATGGGATATGGCACCTCCACAACAGTTTACTGATGAATAGAACTCAGAGGAAAACTAAAACAGATCTAGAAGAATTTTTCAGAATTAGCTATACAGTTGATGGCTCAGAAGTTACAATCTGGGACGTACGCAAGGCTTACATAAGGGGGTTATTTATATCCAAGATTCTTTTTAAAGGAGAGTTAAATAAAATGAAGGAAAGATCTTAGATAAAGTTGTTGGTAAATATCCATCATAATCCTGATGAGATACCAAAGCATTCGGTCAGGCCAAACAGCAATTAGAAAGTTTAGATGTGGATAAGATTCATTGGAATATGTTTTTCATTAGACAGAGATATTTTGAATCTAGTGGACAAGCACATAAATTTCTTGAAGCAAGAGTTAGATCTAAAGGAATAATACCTTCAATATGGAAGAAGGATGGATCATTGACTACACAGCCTGAGGAGATCATGCAAGAGTTTATGGAATTTTATACAAATTTATATTCTTCTGGGTTGACTCCAGAATTCTATAAAACATTTTCTGGGAAACTATGTATACCTTTGGGTAAAGCGATAAATAAAATACATATTCTTTTAAAAAATTCCTCCAGTCTTACGACAGCTACAAAAACTTAATTCAGTAGAACAGCCTAGCTCATCTATCATCTATCATTTCACCCTATCTCTTTATTAAATCATGATAATAATAATAATATAATAGATTTTATTTGTATCCCGCCCTCCCCGCCTAGGCGGCTCAGGGCGGCTAACAACATTTTATACATTTACAATTAATAGATAAAAACTTTGAATTTAACAATTAAAAATTAAACATATAAAAACCAGTTAATAGATTTAAAATACATCATTTAAGTTAATTTAAATTTATATTTATCTGGCAGTAGTAATGGTTAGTTCTGTGACGCTGATTCTGCCAGTTTAAATAGTTCGATAGTAATGTAGATGGCGGATCCTTTATTCACAGCAGTTCAGCAGTCGATGTTGATATACGCTTGTTTGAAAAGGACGGTCTTGCAGGCCCTGCGGAACTGGTCAAGGTTCCGCAGGGCCTGCACTTCCTCCGGAAGCTGATTCCACAGAGCAGGGGCCGCAGCTGAAAAGGCCCGAGCTCTGGTGTTTTGGAGCTTGACCTCTCTCGGCCCAGGGATCGCCATTTTATTTTTTCCCACTGACCTCAGTGCCCTCTGGGGTTCATATGGGGAGAGACTGTCCCTTAGGTAGGCTGGTCCTCGGCCATATAAGGCTTTAAAGGTAATGACCAACACTTTGTACCGGACTCGGTATGTAATTGGCAGCCAGTGCAGTCCGCGCAGCCCCGGCTGTATGTGCTCCCGTTTTGAGAGCCCCAACAATAGCCTGGCAGACACGTTCTGCACTAGCTGCAACTTCAGGGTCCGGCACAAAGGTAGCCCCAAGTAGAGGGCATTACAGTAGTCCAATCTTGAGGTGACCGTTGCATGGATCACTGTTGCGAGGTTGCGACGTTCCAGGAAGGGGGCCAGCTGCCTTGCCCGCTTCAGGTGGAAGAATGCTGACTTGGCAGTGGCTGCTATCTGGGCCTCCATTGATAATGAAGGCTCCAGTAAAACACCCAAACTCTTTACCTGGTGCGCTGGTTTCAATGGTGCGCCGTCGAAGGTTGGGAGAGCTATTTCCCCTCCTAGAGCGCCGCGACCCATACAAAGGACCTCTGCCTTCGCTGGGTTCAGCTTCCCAGATTAGAAAATTATTAGAATGATTAGAAAATTATTAACTGCTATTTTAGCTGTTTTAGACTGAAATCTATTGCGGCTAAATATTTTTTTAAAAACTTCCAAAAATTTCTAATATGGGTTGCTATTCAGCATATAGTGTATTTTTCTGGAATATTAACACAGAAGCTGAAAATAAAAGCCCAACTATGTGTGCAGAATCAGTTGTAGGCATCCTTAGTTTTAATTAAGTTGTCCAGGGTGTTTTATTTTCATTAAGCAAGTATTAAAAATGTAAATTTCAGTCCAATTTTCCTTTCCAATACACCCTATATAATATTTAATATTGTTAAACATAGAGTAGTTTATTTTCATAACAGCCAGGATTTCATATCTTCATATCCTACATATCACTATTGTAAAAGCACATGTTTTTATTCTGAAAGAAAGGCATCTCACCATGACGGTTTCAGACCCCTACCCTGGTTTATTTTTTTAAAATGTCAACTGCTTTAAATAAAGCTTGGCCACTGGCACAATTCTCCTTCCCCCCTCTATTTTGGAGAAGACAGATATTTGTGAAATCCTCACCCCAGCACCACACTCTCCAGGAACTAGCAAATTCTGAAAGAATATGAAGAATTCTACCCTTTTGAAGGCTTACCTTCAGCAATGGTGAGAGGTGGGTAGGTAAGATAGAATCCCACTAGTTCTGCAGAAAGATGATTAAGCAGATGGCTTGATATGGTGCCATTTAGGATTGTGCTTTCATTTCTCACCACATAAAACAGAGTGACAGCCTGAGAAACATTAGATGTGTTCAGAATCTGAAACAAAATAAAAGTAAAAAAACAGTGGGTAGCTTCATTTAAAATTATTACTTTTTTGCATATATTATTATATTTGCACAGAAGACAATAAAGAAAATGTTAATCATGCTGTACACACATGCTTGTAAGTATTATAACTCCTTGGTTAGAAAATCCAGCTTTATTACAGGAGGAAAATAATATTACTACCTCACAAACAGGAAGAACTCATCCCCAGACACCTTTAATTTCAGAAACTTGCAGATGCTGTTTCAGCACAGAATTCACACAACCCAGACCTGTGGGCTGTTTCATTCCACATTGGGTTCAGCCAGTCTGCATGGCTGCAAGAGCAGGCACAGGACATATGTGGCCCTATACCATGCTCACAATAGGGATTTACTGGGAAAAGAAGTCTAGCCTTCCTCATTTCTTGGACTTTGCACTCCAGGAGCACAAAAAGGTCTTCCCTGGATCAGCATCAAGGATATGTCTGCACTGCTTATAGCTTCACCTGTTCTCAAAGCAGGATATCATAGAGCTGGAAAAGATGTAAAAAAGGCACCCAAACTGACAAAGGGATTTGAAAACTTTCTCTACAGGAAAGACTAATGTGTTCGGCCCTGTTCAGTTTAAAAGAAAGATACCTGAAATATGGGAGATATGACGGAAGCTTATATAATTATGGATGGTGCTAGGAAGCTGGATAGAGATTCTCTCTCTTTTAATACTAAAACTCTGGACCTGCCTTTGAAGCTGATATACAGTGAATCCTGGACAGACAAAATGACACACTTGTTCATATAACTAATAAGAAACATATGGAATTATTATGCCACAAGATGTAATAATGGCCTCTGGCTTGGCCAGGTTTCAAAGTGAATGAAAGAAATTAATGGATAATAAGTTTATCAAAGACTATTAGTCATTATAGCTAGTTGAAAGATCTACATTCAGAGATAAGTATCTGTCGATGGAGGGTAGCAGTAGAAAACAGTTATTGGTTTCATATACTGCTTGTGTGAGGAGCATCATATTGGCCACTATGGAAAACACTGGAAGGGATGGAGCTGTGGTCTGATCAGCATGCTTGTTATGTTCTTAAGGGGTCCAAATTTTTGAAAATCATACTATCACCTGCTTTTTTTCATCTTAGCATCATGTTCTACATCTGTGTAAGATTGGTATTTGGAATGTCTGAAGGTATTCACAATTATACTGAGATTTCTATCACTGTGCTAGATTTGTCTTCCTTTTAATGTAAGATCCAGGAATTCAGTACACCGTGGTCCTACCTCCTTTACTGTTGTTTCCCATCAACAATGTTTGTCTTTCAAATGTTCATGTATGAACTAATACACAAAGTACAAGCAAGTGTGATCCCTTCAGATACAACTTTTATCCTGAGTGAAGATGACAAAGAAATGGAAGAGAGAAAGCGTAGAGAGGTTTAAAAAAATAAAGGACATGACATTCCATGCACAGGTGAGTCCACAAAATATCTTAGAAGGGATGTCCACTGATACAAATTTCTAAAGTGCAGTAAGTTGAAGTGGGTAAGTGTGCCTGTTCTCACGCTAGTGCCATTTTCAACAAGGCAATACCATGCCCACACAGATTTCCAGACACTTACAGATCATATTATACAGGTCAAATGCACGTGCATTCAGGTTGCACTGACCTGCAGCAAATATCTAAGGCAGTGAAGGCCTCCATCTTTTATTATGTCCATAGGAAAAGCAAAAGAGCAATGATTACTCTCCTCCATGATTGTTACCATTGTTTTTAAAAGTGCCTAAAATATATCAGAGACTACACATAAATATAAATACACAATTCCTTGCCCATGGCCTTTCAAACTATATAATATTACTAGGAAACAAAAGAGAATGAGAGTACAATTGTCAAATCTACTGTGATCCAAAGAAGTAATTACTCCAGTCCATCTCTTGCTGGAATAGTATAAATATCCACTGTCCTCCTTTATTTCCATGTGTCAGTCTTTGAAAACAATTTGTTCTCCACCTGCCTGCTAAGCCTTTTTGTGCTCAGCCCAGTATATATAGCAAGCACATATATGACCTACCAAGGCAAACAGTCTGCCAACCAAATATGGTAGCCTGTGATGAGCTAAACTCCCTTTGCTCTTTAGCTGTAAGAAAGCCAATTAAGTAAAGATGTTAGTTGATCAAAACTCTATTCTTCCACCTGAAGCAGGTCACATAAGCCTAGATTCCTACTGTTTGTCTGTAAAGTAGTATGTCAAGTAGAGTTAGAGCATTAGAACACTTAGAGCAGTTACTCAGTGGAATAGGCATCACATCTTAAATATGTCTTTTCTGAAGATTGAGGACTCTCCTTCTTCAGAGGTCTTTAGAGGCAAGAGTAGCATCATATTGGCCACTGACAGCAATGTTGATTCTGTGAACTTAGGCAGATCATGAGAGAGATGGCAGGAGGGGTTGCATCAGTGCTTACTTCTCATGGCCCTTTTTTACACACCCAGAGAAATGCCGACTGCCATTTTGGGGTCAGGAAGCAATTTTCTCCAAGTCAGTTTGGCCAGAGATCCTAGAGGTTTTTCCCCATCTTCTGGACATGGAACAGGGGTTACTGTATTTGGGGGGGCGGGGGGGGGCGGTATTTGTGAATTTCCTGCATTGTGCAGGGGATTGGACTAGATGACCCATGGGGGTATCTTTCAATTCTATTATTCTATTCTAAGTACACCCTCAGAGAAGGACAAGAGTGAATGCATCCATACTTGATAGCTCATCCCTATGAGCTTCTCACAAATGTGGCACTTCTAGTATACACTGCCCAGGAGAGTAAAGAATTGTGTATCTATTCCACACTCCTAGTTCTGCATGTGACCCCAAAAGTGCTGAGTGCAAAATCCACTTGATTTTTTTGGGGGAGGGGTTAATTCATTTTTCTTGACTTTTTTGGAGGGAACATGTGTATATAGCCCACTTTCTGGCTGGTCAAAAAAACCCTGAATCCTTAAAATAAGAGCTAACAAGAAGGACGCTCAGGTCACACTAAACATATGGAAGGTTCAAGAATGAGAAGCGGTTATGTTGGCAGGAACAAGCAACTTGCCTTGTTCTCTGTCATTCACACACTGATAGTTGTGATGCCTCTGGGGAAACAGAGCCACAATGAGTACCCCCTAAGTGGCAAGTCTACACAAAAGCAGAGCTTCCAAAAGGGCTGGGCATCATGCATATGACTATGCCAGCCGTATTAAACACATATATCTCCTGAACTTAGGCTTGTCAGTCCCCAGGTCCCAGCAGGGATCCCCTGATTTTTCAGGCTTCTTCCTGCCACCAGCCAGCTGGTCAGCGGGGGAAAGCCTTGCTCCAACAGCTACCATGTGCCTTTAAACCTTGTTAGGCTTAGAAGACACTTTCAACTGTTTGTTTTGTAACATCTGTGTGCCTTTAAATTTCAGCAGCAGGAAAGCAGGGGGCAGGGCAAACAGGCAGAGCCATGAGTGTGTGAAGCTGTGAGAAAGGTAGAGAGCAGGGTCTCTCTGTTTTGCATTCTCTTCAGAAGTTGTTTCTATAGTAAAATGGATAGGAAAGAGTTAGCTAGAACCTGATTATGGGAGGGAGGCAAACTCCACCCCATAGGCTGCTCTCCTTTCCCATTCCTGTCTGAAGAAGATGGTTGTTACAGCAGATTGTTACACTAAGCAACTGCCCTGAGTAAATTGCCTCAATGAGATCACAAAAGTGTGGGCTTGCAAACTCTGTCTATTTTGACTGCTTTGTGGGTGTGTGTGCACGTCCCTTAAAAAAGCCATGCTTTGAAATGCTTCCAAAGCCTGACTAGGCAACTTGTAGGGGTATGACAAATTTCTCTTTCATTTAGTGAAGTGCAGCTGCCAGTGTAGGCAAAAAAAGAGGACGAGGAAATAAAGACTATTCAGGAGAACTGCACTGTTGTATTTTTATTTATTTATTTAGGGAATGGGAATGTCTCCTGGCTCCACCCCTAGAGTACCTTGATATTTCATGTCAGACCTGGCAACCCTACCTGAACTTCTTTACATAGCCCACAACACTTTTCATAAATCTGTTTGCACTGCCCATGAGGGACTACAAAGATGGGAAGAGGCTTGTCAAGCCACCTGGAAGGTCAGAATGTGTGGTTAGTGGGATATATTTGACTTAATGGGTCAGAAGATTTTGTGCCTGCTATATTGATTGTTTGGAGAGATTCACGGTAATTTCCATGGACCATGTACTTGGAGTGTCAATGTATAAAACTAAAAATCTAGGGCGATTTCCTGTAACTGTACTATATATTTAAGCGGATAGCTGCCATGGATGTGTTCAGACAGTTTTGACAGACAAAGAGTAACATTTACTATTTTCTTTATCCTAATTTCCTTTAAGCATAACTGCCCAATCTAAAGGTGATTACAGTCATTTGGGAGCTGGTGTCCATGAACCTGTCACATTGGGAATCACACTTAATAGGCTTAAACTTGGCTTGGAGGCCAATATATTTATTGAATTTTTCTATTGCTGTGCTATTCAGGTTTTAGAATTTTTAATATTAAACTTAGTAAGCAAACTTTCATGTAATTTGTTTATACAAGCAACATGATATATAAGAACTATATAAGATACAACACAAACAGATTTATGGAGATGATACATTTCAGTGTTTTCTATGCAGCAACAGGCATTCTATAATTGGCAACTATCACAAAAAAAAGCCATGATGCCATGGTTCCTTCCCACCTTATCATAAGAATCATGGACTTGTGTTAACAAATAACAAGTACAGTCAATTACATATTGGCTAACACTGATGTTAATGCAAACACTGCAAAGAATTAGCAAGTAGCTGACAGAGTTAAGACTTTTACCTGAACAGTTAATTTGTGGCTGATGTTCAAGACTTTTCTTTCAGCATCCAGAAATGCTTTTTGCAGCCTTTGTTCCATGGTCTGAACAAATCTGCATAACTGTATGTTTTCTGATTGACTCACAAACTGCAGCTCTAGTTGAAGAATAGACAGTACGTTTAGTGATTTTTAACCATTATTTTCCTTTACTAAATAAGCCTTGCAGTCAATACAACAAAGTGGTCAATAACTGATCAATATATACCATGTATCTGATAATCCAATAGAACTTTTCTTTTTAATATGTATTTACCAATAATAGCAAAATATCCAAGACAACAAGAATAATACTTTTTATAATCTTTCAGGTCAGGTTAAGTAAAATTGAGAGACTATGCAAAAAACCAAATGGAATTCATTTAAATGTTCCTGAGTATCTTTTACATAGAGTTTCATATGCAAAGGACATTCCACATCTCTAAAGGCAATTCACACTTTTTTAATGAAGTATGCGTACTTGTCATGTACATACATCTTTCAATGAACACTATAAAGCACAGACAGTGTTCAATAAATACAAGGTACATACCTACATTCCAGGGGATGCAACTGGACACAGCCACACATTTACAGATATGTGGCTCCCCTTCACACTTTATGACAGTTGCCCTGGAAATGAGGATTTCCTTCTCATACAAAGAGGGAGGCCATGTATTTGGTAATGGAAGGACTGTGTCCTTTTAAGTCACCCTTTGCTTCAGCAAACACGGTAAACTGCTGTAATTCCAGAACCTCGTTGGGTCAGGAATTCACATATTTTCTGAAATAATACACTTAAATTCTTTGCTGCATTTTTTCCTTCATAACCTCTACTAAGAAATTCTTTCCTAATGGCATATGATGATCCATTACATAACACAAGAGAGAGAACTGAATATAATTAGATTTTTACCATGCTAAACAGAGACGTTCATTACTTCTCCTGCACTTCTTTGAAGACAAAGATAACATGACAGTCTATGTTTAACAATACAAAAAACTGGACTACTGAATCATAATCATCCACTATATGATACTATTTAACCATTTTATTTGCATACTTCAGACTATAATACTGGACATGTTTAGCTGGGAACATATTATTCTCAAACCCAATTAAAATGAATAAGAATGAAAAAGTACAGAATTTTCTGATGAATTCCCTTAATGACAGGGGAATGGAAAACAACTTTCAAACATATGTTGATAAAGTCAAATATTATTTTATTGGTATAAGACTCAAACAATATTTCCACTGAAGATCAGGACACCACCAAGTGATTTTTTGGAAATAAATAAATCAAAGTGCTTTTTAAAAATCACTTAGTAGTGTCCTGATATTTAATCTCAGTTTCTTATCACCAGAAATAATGGCCAAGGAGACAATATAATGGTCAAGGAAACAATAAGGTATAGTCATATCTCTTCACAAATGCTTAATCATTACTTGCCTGTTTTTAGCTGAAAGTGGTAGGCTGGTAGTGGTTCCCATGGCAAGGCTAATACAGCAACAGAATGAAGATTTGGCATGTGTTGTTTAATATCCGAAGTGGCATTACTAACTCCATAAGCAATTAGCATTTCGATAACCACAGCAGGTATAAAAACCTGTGTCTCCTGAGTTACATAGTAACCAACTGTCACATTGTTTGATTGTTCCAGGATTTCAACCTGGGGGGAAAATCCATGGAAAACAGCATTCATCAGAATTTCTCACACTATCTTGCTCAAGACTGAAAACAGAGTATTAAATATTTTGTGAAAAGAACCCATAGAAAGCAGCCTGACTGGTAACTGGTTGTCACCCAATGCAACATAACCCTAATAAAATTTCACTCTTGCAAGTCCTGATCCACAAAGCAAGCAAGTTCCACTGAATCCCTAGACCATCAGTATTTACTAAAAATGTTTCTAAACTATTTTAGGGCAAAGTCTTCCTTACTATAAAATTCTGAGTAATTCTCTTTTAAAATGGATGTATTTGTTAAAAGAATGGTTAAACAACAATCACAGCTGCCCTTTAGCTGCCTATGACCGCTAAATTCTGTTCCCATCTGTCACAGCTTGCCTGGGTGCTGGCTCACAACAGCCTCATTCAGAGATTTGTGTTAATCTGTCTTCCCAGTAGTGTTGTCAATCCCCAGGTGGGGGCAGGGGATCCCCCAGTTTGGAGGCCTTCCCCCGCTTCAGGGTCGTCAGAAAGCGGGAGGAGGGGAGGGAAATGTCTGCTGGGAACTCTATTATTCCCTATGTAGATTTATTCCCATAGAAAATAATGGAGAATTGATTTGCGGGTATCTGGGGCTCTGGGGGGGCTATTTTTTGAGGTAGAGGCACCAAATTTTCAGTACAGCATCTAGTGCCTCTCCCCAAAATATCCCCCAAGTTTCAAAACAATTGGACCAGGAGGTCCAATTCTATGAGCCCCCAAAAAGGTGCCCCTATTCTTCATTATTTCCTATGGAAGGAAGGCATTGAAAAGGTGTGCTGTCCTTTTAAATGTGATGGCCAGAACTCTCTTTGGAGTTCAATTATGATTGTCACAACCTTGATCTTGGCTCCACCCCCAAAGTGTCCTGGCTCCACCCCCAAAGTCCCCAGATATTTCTTAAATTGGACTTGGCAACCCTACTTCCCAGTCATATCATTAAGCAGTTTAAAATCTCTTCAAACTTTTCTTAAAACTAGCCATAAAATATAGATGATGTTGACCTGTTCATTATTTGCTGTGCTAGTGCATGTTCTATCAGCTGTTGTGTCCTGGATAATATCTGCACCTACCACATAAATAAAAGTTCTTTGGTTCCATCTCTTGGCCATTTCTGCACAGGTTATCTGCCTGTTCAATACTCTAGGGAAGTGAGTTTTTTTGCCTGCTTCCCCACAGCATTGTGGTATATTCATGCACCTTTGGGAGTTTCACAGGCTTTTCTCCAGTCAAACATGCTTTAAAGTTCTGGGGAAAATCACAGTAATACTTGGGTGGGTTATTGTGTGGGTGGGAAAATTCTGATTTTCCAGCCCACAAGGCAGCCATTTTCCCTGACTCTATCCCCACACTAGACATTTTCTAAAATGGCACTAGAATATCATTATATTGATTGACTTTTGTAATAATAGGTGTAGCATGTTCTCTGAATTCTCAGCTTTCATTTAAAAACAAATGCTTTACCATCTTCCTTCGAAGATATATAAAGAAAAGGCTATATCTTCACAAGGGAAAAAGCTAGAGAATTTTTAAATGAAAGGTGGGAATTCAGAAAACTTGCTACACCTACAAAAGGTTTGTATCAAGATTATATTCCTATTTGTATCAAGATTATATTCCTGTTCTAGAGATCAACAACGAATTGTTTTACACATAATCACTGATGCCAGATTGGTTTTTGCTAGATATTGGAAGAAACAATCTAATGCACTTGATCTTCAGGGCAGTTGACTGCTTACAAAAAAACCACAAAGATATAGATAGTTTAGCTCATTTATAGAATAGAATGATTCAAATGATGGAATTGTTAATTGGTAAGTAGATTTATCTGTAATGTTGGTCTTTTTTATAAGACAGACTCTCCTCTGTTTTGAGATAAGGTAAATGATGTATTGTATTGTACTGTATTGCATGCTAGACCTACACTGTTGTTTTATAGGTATTTTGTTATATATGCTGAAATTTTTAATATTCCTAAATACATTTTATTTTTAAAAATAAAGGTATACTCATATTACAATATTCGAGTGCTGATTTTTTTTAAAAAAAAAATTGCCAACGTCCAAGGGGCACAGGGGAAGGTGGTAGTCACTTCTAAGCTATTGGGACATAGAAACCTGCCTTGTGGGAGTCCCATCACTGTTTTATTTGCAGTTGCACCAGCAATAGGGGAACCACAAAATCCCATCCCCCTGGAAGTCACCTCAGTTTCCTTCCAGTCTCCACTCCAGTTTCCTTCCAGAACAAGACAATATATTTCCATCTGGAAAGCAGACAAAACCTTATTCACTTTCCCCCAGTATACACAAAATATAATGCAGCAGCCAAACAACTGCTTCTGAAATGCAACTAAGGGACAGGAATGGAAGGGACTTTTCACATTTTTCTCACATTGAAACAGTGTTGGCTTTATTGATGGCCACTGTACTCCAGCCAATGTATTTCACAGAAAGAAGGCATCTTTTTCCCAGCACAACCCAACCTTCTTGACTCCTAAAGGACTTCCTAAACTTGGAAAAATAAGACGGGCATGAGCAGAGCAACCATGAACTATAACATAATCCTAAATGGCTGCAAGTCACTGCTCCATGAATACACAAAGCTGTCTTACACAGAATTAAACCTCTGGGCTATTGTTATTATTATCTAGTTATGCCAATAAAGGTTTCTGCATTGGATTGGATTGGATTATTATCTACTTTTAACTGGAGATGCCAGGGACTGAACCTGGGATATTCTGTTTGTAAAGCACATGCTCTTTCACTGGGCCACAGCCCCTCCCCAGAGGAAGAAATACAACAAGCGTCTGGCACAGCTACTGTTCTCATTGTAACCAAGAATCTCCCACTCTCGCCTTTAACAACCTCTCTTTCTTAACCCCAATTAGGGTTGCCAAACCCCTGCTCAGGGTGGGGTTTATCCTAGTTTTGGGAGCTCCAAACTGCCACCAGCCAGCTGCCCAATTGAGGAAGCCCCACCCCCAACAGCCTCCTCCCACTTCAACATTGTCAACATGATGATGTCACCATAAGAGTTTTGACCAAAATGCTAAAGCATCGCCATGCAACATGCCTGTGGTGATGACATCACACAGAAGTGATAATGTAAATGATGTAAGTGATAAGGTAAATGACATCACCCCACCCTCCCCACTCCCAGAAGGCTCCCTCCCATCCCCCTTGCCAGTCAGGTAAATAGACCTGGCAACCCTAACCCCAATCCCACCAGGGTTAAATACACTCCAGTGTTTTCCTACATGTCACTGAGTATTCTGTTATGAAAGTTTAAATAACTGAAGAATGTTCACTCCATTAGTGCTCTAGCATCACTAAATTTTGAATAAAATTATTCGTTACTAGCATTTTACATTTGAGTGTGATTGTGCATCTAGTATTTTCAGTATTTGTACCACCCAAGAAATAAACATTGTTTTGCATGTTTTTCTTTTTTTAACTACAGTGATCTTAATTCTTAGTTGAAGATGCTCAGGTTTGTACTCTAAATAAACTAAATAGACACCTAGATTTTTCAGTCTGAACAAGCTAAAAGTTCCCACCCTAGACTGCCTGCAAATCACAAAAATAAATTCTAAAGACAACTGGTTTTCTTTTAAAAAAAAATATATAGGGAATTCAATTTTTCAAATAGCAAGGAAATTTATATCAAAAGTCATTTTTCTTCCTAGTTCATGGAAGCAGCATAGCAATATCTTCTACTGCAAATGACAGAACCTTACTGCAAATGACAGAAATACTAAATGTTCTCATCATAATCCCACATACAGCTTCAGGCTTTCACAAAACTTTTTCCAAAACTCAAGCAAAAACCATAGAATCCTAATCATAAAAAGATATCATCCCCCTAAGGAAAATAAACCAAAATAGTAGAACTCATGCTTTCAGACATTCATTTGGGATTACAGTGTAAAATACTTCCATTTAAGAATGTCAAATGAACAATGTCATTTAGTTCTCAAATGAACAAATTGCCACATCTAAGCTGCTCTCCTATGTATTTTACTTAGGAGTACATTCCATTGAACTCAGTGGGGCTTACATTGAGACTGATTCCTCACTGGCAGTTGCTCCACCCCTGAGCTTCTGCTTGAACTGGCTCAAGTGATTGATTCCCCACCAGTTGCTGCGCAGGCACTTTTTGATCCACAGCTTCCTCCCATTCCCCTCGCAGCAACTGAATCTGGGGTTTTTTTAGCAATCTGGTCGCCACAAGGGGAATGGGAGGTAGCCATGGATCAAAAGGTATACATACAGCAACAGTGGCGAATCAATCGCTTGATCTGACTCAAGCAGAACTCCAGGGGCGGACCAATTGCTGGTGAGGAATCAGTCAAAGCAAACATTTATAGCAACAATTCATATAGCAACGCTTTCCATTCCATCTTAAAACAGGATAAGTAATGTGGCCTTTAAACACTTAACCAATACAATTAAAATGACTTGGTTAAAATTAATTATCCTAATAGTCATAATAAATAATCCTGAATGTCTTTTAAATATTCAAAAGCCAAACTTGTACTGGTAGGATGGAAATGGAAGAAAATAATTATAAACATTCTACATTTTAGCCAAAGCAGAAAGAATGATATGGTTGGATGGCTATGGAACCAAGCTATAATCACGCAAATTTAACTTTAAATATGTCTGTTAAACTAGAGAGACCAAACTCAAATAGTTCTAAGAACTCTCCCCACACCCACGTAGTAATCTTTATTTTCATAAATGTCATGAACCAATTAGTTTACATGTTTGTGAGTTAAAGCATTTCCAGTGACTCAGAATATTCCACACAATTTAAAAAAAAAAAATTCTCAGTCTGAGAGCTTAATTTGATTATTAAACAAACTCCACCTGCTTACTTGAGCATTGACATTTTGTTTGAAAGCTTGTCGCAATGCTTGGGTGAGACCTTTTGAGACATTCTGTTTCAGAGAGTCACTCAGCAGTAGCCTTCTTGTATTTAGAAGCAGAACTAGAATACAAAGTTATAAATTAATTCAGAAGCATCTTCCATTTCATTTACTTAACATTTCTTTTCCAAATCATAGTCCCTGTTCCTGAAGGCCAAATAAAGTAACTCATAATGAATCTATACTCTACACTGAAATCTTCAAGTAGAAAAGAGGCTATTGCTAAGAACTGAAAACTATCAACCACTACTTATTTAAAACCCACATAGATATTCTGAGTCATCACCATGCCACCTTTTTAATAAAAGATCATTTGGAGATAAATAATTCATGCAGGTTCTTTATAGGCACTTTTGGTGAGATACCATCCTAAGATAATTAGCAAAGCATATTTTCATAAGCAACAAATGTATTTATATATCTTAAAATAAAGATAATTTCACAATGTAATAAAACACAAATCTATGAAGTTAAAGGGACATGAGGAATTGAACCACAAAATTTTGCTACTAGTATTTGCATTAGGAAACCTATTTTTAGGTTACTAGAAAGATACCCTAGATCTGGGTTTTCCCCACACGAGTTGAGCCTGTAGGCACTTTTGGAATTTTGAGAAAGGGTAGTGAGTCCCACCACAAAAATGACTACCATGTAGGGTTGCCAAGTCCAATTCATGAAATATCTGGGGACTTTGGGGGTGGAGCCAGAAGACATTGGGGGCAGAGCCAGGAGCAAGGGTGTGACAAGCATAATTGAACTCCAAAGGGAGTCCTGGCCGTCACATTTCAAGGGACCACACACCTTTTAAATGCTTTCCTTCCATAGGAAATAATGAAGGATAGGGGGACCTTCTTTGGGGGCTCATAGAATTGGACCCCCTGGTCCAATCTTTTTGAAACTTAGGGAGTATATTGGGGAGAGCCACTGGATGCTATATTGAAAATCTGGTGCCTCTACCTCAAAAAAAACAGGGCCCCCGGAGCCTCAGATACCCACAGATCAATTCTCCATTATTTCTATGGGAATAAGCCTCCATAGGGAATCATGAGTTCCCAGCAGACATTTCCCTCCCCCCCCCCTTTCTGATTACCCTGAAGCGGGGGGAGGGCCTCCAAACCGGGGAATCCCCTGCCCCCACCTGGGGATTGGCAACCCTACTACCATGAGCGAAGGGCCAATTACTAAATACTGCAAGGCTCTAAGTCCATTCCAAAAAGAGGCAGCTGCTTCCAACTGGGCTCTGCAAGCACATGCAAAATTTAGCTCTAGGAGGCAAAGGAAACTGGAACCAGCTGCTTAAACTGAAGAAGAGATTCTGTTTGGTGTTTATTTTCCAAATAAAGTTTAAGGCTTGCTCCCTGCACGAGTACAGGAAGAGACTGCAAAGCCCAGAGGCATAGGAAGGTGGTGCCTAGCCTATATAATGTACTTGACTGGGATGAGCTCAGAATTTCATTAATCAATCAGCTGCTGAAGCTCCTTGTTTTTTTCCTGTTCCATTCAAGGCCCTTTTGGTTTTATCCCTGAGCCTCAAAGAGCAGGTAGGTGCCAAGAAACAAATTGGCAGACATCATGGTGCTCTGGGCACTACCTTGGGAATTGCTTCTCTAGATGCATTAGGGTTGCCAGGTAACTTTGTTGCCCACAGCACCTGAAGCACCAGTGGTAGGAAATGGGGGATGGGGATAAAAGGTGGCATTTCACCAGCATGTTGACCACTTCCTATGAAAACCAGAAGTAACATTATGGATGCACTAGGATTTGCAAAAAGTGTTGCAATTCCTAGAGCATTTCATGACAGCATTTCTGCTTTTCACCAGTTGTGATATCAATGTGCTGCAATGACAGCAGTGTACAAGTCCCTCCCCTCAATTGCTCCTGGAGGTTGCCAGTTGTTACCTGACAATCCTAAAAAGTGTTTCATTTAAAACCCCATGCTTTGTCTTCCTAATGAAACATGCTGCTATTCAGTTCACCATCATTTAAAAGCCACTGACACATGTCTTAAGATTTTCAGACTATGTAAAAATTGCCATGTCTGACAAGCACTTTGGCCTTGTCTTCTTTCCTCCTCCCTCCCCGTACACAGTGCCAAACATAGGAGACTTGGCACATATCTCTAACATCCTACAATATGAGCAGGGAAAAAAAGCCCTAAAGATGACACCTTATTAACCAGTCTTCAATATAAAGCGATGTCAGAGAATGATATTAATATTCTGACACTAGAATTATCTGAAATTGAGTGATATTAAACATAATATCTCTTATGTTCAAGCGTTTATCAACTACAAAGAAATATTATATCATTGTTCAGAAAGAATAAAACTGTCATTATTGGAAGAGACAATATAGAGCTATGGAAGGAGAAATACATGGTTTGGAAAAAGCTACATGCTGCAACCCTAAGGATATTTACATGGAAATACCACTGAGACCACTAGGAATTACTACACAGTGCACATATTTAGAACTGGGCTGTACTGTCTTACTGTAGCATATGTATGTACTGCATTGCACAGTGTATAATAACTAAAGGGTAGATACCATGTTGCATGAATGTAGCTGCCTTAGATTCCCCCTTCTCCCTACAGCTTACTGTGTCCCCTACAATTGTTCCTCAGTAGCCTCCCAAGAATCACACAGAGGTGAACTGGAAGGTGGAATTGCCAAACACTGTCCTCATCTTCCACAGGCAGGATAGCCTTCTGTAACAACAAAAGAAGGTTAGGATCTAAGCCTATGACAATCAATTGTTGTTCAAGTTTGCAAACACTAAAACAATATTCATGAAATTTAGTCATCACTTAATTTGTATTATTCATATTGCTTTAAAAACTCTACATAACATACTCTGTTCCCACTTTTAAAAGGAATACTTCAGATCAAATTCATTCATGTTGACTCAAAACTCTTTTTGTATGTTCATACCTGTCTTAACGAGAAGATTTCTGGAAAGCTGGCATTCCAAAGGAAGAACTGTTGTCGCATTAGCAAAAGCTGCAGTTGGCGCTGGTGTAGTAACAGCAACAGAAGTTTTTTCAGCGGGTGTAGGGAGAAGTCTAGCTGTTTTCGCTGATGCTGTAATAGATGTCAAAGCTGCTGTAATTGTCAGTGGGTATGCAGTTGATGTTTTAGTGATGTCTGAATTTGTAGGTTTCTTGGTGTCAAGTATTGTTGTTTCAGTATGCCTTGGTGCATGTGTTGTGGAAGCTGAAACTGTACTAGTTTTTGTAACAGGAAATGAACTAATGGTGTCCATGGGAGTTGTAGACTTGCCTCTTGATAAAACTGGAAAGGCTGCATGTGTCACTACTGGGATTAAAGTTGGTGCCATTTTTGTGGCAGTGTTATTTTTTGCTAGTGTTGATATTAACGTGCTTAATGCCATCACAGATGGCGAATTTTCAGTACTCAGTGAGAACAAGGATGAAGTCAACATTGGTGATGTTGGAGCTGATTTTCCTGTAATTGGTGTTGCTTCTGAAGTTGCTACAGATGGTATTACACCAGGAGACACAGACGGTAACACTGTAATGACAGAATGGGTAAAGTTGGTTGTTGGCAACAAAGGAGACGTTAGTTGTGTTGGTGATGCATGGAAAGAGGTTATGATGCCTGACTGAAAAGTGCTGGTGTTATGTGTTTGCAATGAAGTGGTCTTAGTGGTCTCATTAAACAACTGAACTGTGTTTAACACACTTTTTGTAACTTTCATATACCACCCTCCTGTACTATATGTTGTTGGTTGCATACTCAGGTGATTATTTGTTTCTAAAGCAGTGCTATTTGCAGACTGTGTTTGGTTTCCTGAAGCTGTATGGTCTTCAATGACTTTTAATACTGGAGTAGAACTTTGCTGTTCAGGTTCTGGGATAGGATGAACTGTTGATTTCGATCCAGTAACAGAATGGATTTCATTATTTACTGCAACAGTTGATTTAGCAATTAATTCAGAAGCCAGTGACAGAGGAAACAATGTAGTATAGAAGGAATTTATTGCTGGAAAGGTGTTCTCAGAATTAGTTGTTTGAGTCTTCAGCATAGTATGAGAGTGCAGTGAGTGAGAATATGTTGACAAAGTTGGCAAAAATGTACCCATAGTAGGAGAAAATCTCACATTGTTTGCCATGAAATCTTTAGATGTATGATTGGATAGTTTTTCAAAGTCTGAAGTGAAATTCAAATTCTTGATAGTAAAATATTCCAGAACATTTTTCTGTGTATTTGTTTCCTTGTTTGACTGCAGAGATGGTACTTCTGTGTTCTGTGAAAGGTTCTGTATAAAGGATGAATTCTGATTTAAAGGTGCCTCCATAGGAAATGAGTAGGCATTAAGTTCCATGAAAACTTCAGACCTAGTACCAGTAAAAGCTGAAACATTCTGAATATATGCTATTGATGTATTAACCGGTGATGTCTGAAAACTTGAAGACATCTGTTTATTTAAAGAATCTGTATGCTGCTGCATGCGCAAAACATCATAATATGCTGCTATTAAATCCGTAAGATTTGCATGATCCTCTGTAGCTTGGGAAATTTGTGTTGTTTTCTTTCCTGCAGACACAGTAATACCAGCTGAAGACTGCCAATCTCCATTGTTCCAGTTTGAAACTAAAGCTGTGGTTTTAAGCATCTTTCCTGTGCTAGAAATATCTAAGGTGTCCTTTAAATCAGCACTGGAATTGCCCATAGAAGCTGGCACTTGGCTTTCTAAAGGGTCTCCTGCTAGAGAAAATGATCGCAAAATATATGTGTTTATAAATGCAAATGGGGTCCCAGAGAATTTATTAGCCATAAGTGAAGTTTTATCTATTTTAACATCAGATTTATTAAAAGGTGGCTGAGATGCATATTCTGTGTGTGGTATCATAATAGTGGATACCTTTGTCTTTTTCTTCTCGTCTTTTATTAAGTTGACTCTTGTGCTTTGTACATTAGATGATGTTAGTTGAAAATTTCTAGAATTATTAGCAGATTTAAGCATGGAGGTGGAATCAGATTTTGAGACACCTTGAATGGATGCTGACAATGCTGTGGAGTTGGTATTTTCCAGTGACAACACTGTCTCCAGTTTTGTTTGCCACAGTGTTTGTTTGCTGACAGGAACTTCTAGAGTGTAACTTGTGATTTGCATCCCTGGTGACTGATAAGGAAAGACATTATCAGCATTAACATTAGTGAATACTTCAGCAGTGCTATTTTCTGTGAAAGTCCGATGATGTAAAGATCTCTCTAAAAAATAATTAGGAGACCACTGTACAGGTTTGGAAAACATAGGAGGTTTGGCTATGTGGGTTTCATAAGCAATAACAGAAGTATCTTTTGAGGAAGGCCAGTTAGTTGATTCTGTGATATAGGGATTTGTTAAATAAATCTTGGAGATTAATTCATCATGATGTGGTGCTGAAATGGTACCATGTGCTGGTGTATTAAATGTCCAATTTCTTGCGGCTATCAGGGAAGTCATTGGTATGGTTGTAGATGCCGGGGCTTGAGCTATTGCACTGTTTGTTGTTATTGCCTCTGAAACACTTATCGTTGGCACTGTTGGAGAAGACAAATTTTGTGTCAAATGGGAAAGTCCCATTGGACTTTCAGAAGCTGATAATAAAGATATCACTTTGGTAGAATCTGACATTGATACAGAAGATAAATCAGAAATATTTTTCAACAATGCAGAAGGAACGCTCACTGTTTGAATAACTGATGTGGACATCCAAGGAACTGCTGTCCTGCTATTAAGACCTGGGGACAATGAAGTTACATAACTGCTCTTTTCTTTATAAGGCTTACTGGTGAGCATTATTATAGAAGATGCATTCTGTATCAACCCAGACAGAGATTTCTTTTTGCTAGAATTTGATGACATTCTCTTAGTAGATAATAGAGGGGAATTCTGATTAGATAACATTGCATCCAAAGGAGAGTGCAGTGTCCTATTCCCTGGGTATACCTGTCTCCCTGCAGGTGTCATGGGATGCCCTCTAATAAATCCAAAACTATTACTAACATATGTGGCATCTTTGCTGGTTAATGAATGTTTTGTTGCTCTTACTGGGTTATCTACACTCTTATGAAAATAAAAATTAGCTAACTTTAGGTTGAGTGAATTTTCCTTATCTCTGGATGAAGGCACTTTAGTGGGTTGCACGGTTGACTTAGAAACCATAATGATATGAGGTGATTCTGTTACCAATGGCAAAGGGAATGATGATGGAAAGGTAAAGAGTATGTCTGATCCTGCTGTGATTTCTTTTGAAATGAAAGATGTTGCATATGGTATTATCTGAGATGACACAGTAGAACTCGAATGCGTCACTGATGGTGATGTGGACAATGCAGAGAACACATTCATTTGAGGCAAACCTGATACAATAGTCATTTCCTCAGCATCTTGAGACCTCATTGATGATTCAGCAGATAACTCAGAAGGCTCCTGGGATGCACTGTTGCCACTGCCTTGGTACAAGCTTGGCAAAAACCTAGTTTGGTCAACCATTCTGGTCCGTGTCCCTGCCAGTGTACTTTTTATTATCTGAAGCAGGTTTGCATTCTCCAAAGCTTGCCTCATTGAAATGTCACCCACTGAGGAAGACTCAAGTTCTGTAGAAGGCCATGTTGGTGATAATATAGCTCTCCAGTTGGTAAAGGACTCTGAAGAAGGGGCAACATTTATACGCTGTTGTTCAGTACCTGCAAAATAATAATACATTTTCATTAAGCATTTTCCAAGAGATACAATATTCAAAGAACAGAATTTCTCAAAGTGAGACCCTTACAGGCCTCAGGGGGTGGAAATGGATAGATAGTTTAAGGGATCTATGGGTAAAAACAGGTAAAGGAAGAAATGCAGATGCCTATCCTTCAACAATCATTTCAAACATGGCTAAAAGTGTACAGATAAAATAGCAGGAAAGCCAAAATATAAACATGCGACATACAAAGCCTAAGTTTGTATTCACATAAACATACAAAGGCCTATCCAAATTATCCAGAGTTATCCAAATTAAGACAATTTAGAAACAAATATCTTGACAAAGCTTTATTTATTGTATTGAGCCATTTAATATCACTTAGCATTTGTACAGAGAACTAGAGACCATTCCTTTATTCTAATTAAGATGAGAGAGGTGGTAAGAAACGAGGTCCTATGACTGATGACAAAGTAAAAACTGACAAATCACCAGGGCCAGATGGCATACATTCAAGTGTTCTGAAAGAACTCAAATGTGAACGTGGATCTCCTGACAAAAATACGCAATCTATCACTAAAATCTGCATTCATTCCAAGGACTGGAAGGTAGCTAATGTAACTCTATCTTTAAAAAGAGTTCCAACTGAGATCCAGAAAAATATAGGCCAGTCAGTTTAACATCAATATCTAGGCTTGACAAGTCTTACCTCTAGCATTTTTTTCCAAATGCTAGAGTGTCCCCTTGGCGACGTGCCTAGTGCAATGAAGTCACTTCCAATTGATGTCATTGTACTGAGCACACTGCAGTGCACCAGCACTCTTTGGAGTGGGGTCCCCCACTGGCCAGTTCCATGGCAGCAGGTTGGGGGCCCCAAATTAGGGAAAAGCCCACCCCTGGTGGGAGGCTGGAAACCCTATCAATATCAGGTAAGTTGGTGAAATCTGTTATTAAAGATAGAATTTGTAGGCACATTGATAAAAGCTACTGAGGAAGAATCAATATGGATTCTATAAGGGAAGATTTTGTCTCCCTGAACTTTTAGAGTTCTTTGAGGGGGTGAACTAACATGTGAATAAGGGTGACCCAATAGATGTTGTTTACCTAGACTTCCAGAAAACTTTTGATAAAGTTCCTCATCAAAGGTTCCTAAGTAAATCAGCAATTATGGGATAAGAGAACAAGTTCTCTTGTGGATTAAAAACTGGTTAATTAACAAGAAACAGAGAGTGACTATAAATGGGCTTTTTTCATAGTGGAAGGCAGTCAGCAGTGGGGCATTGCAGGTAGGGTTGCCAAGTCCAATTTAAGAAATATCTGGGGACTTTGGGGGTGGAGCCAGGAGACTTTGGGGGTGGACCCAGAAGACATTAGGGGTGGAGCCAAGATCAAGGCTGTGACAAGCATAATTGAACTCCAAAGGGAGTTCTGGCCATCACATTTAAAGGGACGGCACACCTTTTCAATGCCTTCCTTCCATAGGAGATAATGAAGGATAGGGGCACCTTCTTTTGGGGCTCATAGAATTGGACCCCCTGGTCCAATCGTTTTGAAACTTGGGGGATATTTTGGGGAGAGGCACTCAGCATTGGGGAGAGATGCTGTACTGAAAATTTGGTACCTCTACCTCAAAAAACAGCCCCCCCCCAGAGCCCCAGATACCCGTGGATCAATTCTCCATGATTTTCTATGGGAATAAATCTCCATAGGGAATAATAGAATTCCCAGCAGACATTTCCCTCCCCTCCTCCTGCTTTCTGATGACCCTGAAGCGGGGGGAGGGCCTCCAAACCGGGGGATCCCCTGCCCCCACCTGGGGATTGGCAACCCTAATTGCAGGGCTTGACACTATCTGAGTGCTAGCCTTTTAACTTGTTCATTAATTATTGGAACTGGGAGTAAGTAGTGAAGTGACTAAGTTTGTGGATGACATTAAGTTGTTCAGGGCAGTGAGAATCAGGGAGGACTGGGAGGCTTTTAAAAAATATTTTATTTCAACATCAATACAAACAAAGCTGTCATAGAAATACTAATTTACAAAGTTTACTAGTTTTATCCCTTTGTCCCTCTAAAAATTTTAATTGAAAAAACTATTCCAAATTTTCTTTATTCTTCACTACTGTATGCAACAAATACTGGCAAAAATTAAAAGAACAAAAACAAAAAAGTAACAAATACGGGAGAGAGAACAAACAGGAAATGTGTAATGATCATAAACAAGGAAAATTAAGGAAAGGTGATGTAATCTGGGGGGTCATTTTCGCACTTACCTTATTCCGGAGCGACGTCCCTCTTCACCGCGCAGCGTCTGCGCAGATTTCGCACTACTTGCTCCGCAGAAGCCGGAAGTCCCGCAGCTTTTGCGTCGCAAATGTAAACCGCCAAAAACCAGTTTACATTTGCGACGCAAAAGCCGCGGGACTTCCGGCTTCTGCGGAGCAAGTAGTGCGAAATCCGCGCAGACGCTGCACGGTGAAGAGGGACGTCGCTCCGGAATAAGGTAAGTGCGAAAACGACCAGGGTGTAGCAAGTAAGTAAGGCATGAGAAGTAGATTCTTCAGGAATGAAATAAGTGGTTGGGCTGCACTTCCATATTTGTGGAAATAAAACAATGAACAAAAAGAAAGTGAAAGGGGAAAATGGTAGAAAATAGGAAGGTTCCACAACATAAGAACATAAGAGAAGCCATGTTGAATCAGGTCAATGGCTTATCCAGTCCAAAACTCTTTCACACAGTGGCCAAAAAACCAGGTACCATCAGGAGGTCCACCAGTGGTGCCAGGACACTAGCCTCCAACAATGGACACAAATGAACAGAAGTAAGAAAAATTAGAGCAGAAGTATTGGAGAAAGAGCATGAAAGGAGAAACAAAACTTGGTGCTGCTAACTTCATGGCTTTGCACAGAACTGATATTAAGAAAGGATGACAAGATACAGCACAAACAGCAGTGTCCTCTTGTACAATCAAATGAACCTGCTGCAGTGTGTTCGAATTTCTCTTATGACAAACTACAAAACATCCTCCTTGACAAGTCATTCATAAATTACAGTTGACAAAGCACAGTGATTCAGATATAGACCTCAATATTAAAAACAGAGCCAGAGCACTGCAGACTATATTATCCTGGTGATTCACTTATTAAAACCAGGGCTTTTATTGAGCAGGAACGCATAGGAACGCAGCTCCGGATGGCTTGGGATTAGGGTGTGTGGCCTAATATGGAAATGAGTTCCTGCTGGGCTTTTCCTGCCATAAAAGTCCAGATTAAAACATTTACATCCTGTCTTTCCTTGCAGTTCAAGGCAGCTTACAAAAATAGTTTAAAACATTTTCAGTTTAAACTCAAAAATAAAATAAATTTCAAATCTCTCCCCACCCTTTAAAGATGCCTGCCAATTCAAACATGCTCAAAAACTCTGGCAACTAGGCAGATCTTGCTGTGCCTCCTAAAGATCTCCAAGGCTCAGCTCTTGAGGGAGCCCATTCCACAGAGCCAAGCCACAATGACCCAGCCTCTGATTGATGGCAAATACACTACCCTAAGTGGTGGGATAGCTAACAGATGACCATAGTTGGTTCACAATGATATGCCTTACATATGTTTATAAAGCATGTTAACTCAAACAGAATATATCTTTCATACCAAGATATTCTCTGATCTATCAAGAAATCAGTGCTCATACACCTCAGGGAGAAAAACAGGAACTGAAAGAAAAATCCCTCCAACTGCTGATGTGATAAATAATTGATGTTAGGAACAGTCATTTAGTAACATTCCACTGGTGCAGTTATGTAAGAAAAAACTAGCCAACTTCATCCACAGCAAGGAACATATCATTAAAAAGAACAAATATAGGCAGAAGAGGTCAGAAATTAAAGGCATAAGCCACACTGCAATTAATGGATGATACTTAAAACATTTTACTTGTTTTGGTGTCAGAAAGAAAAGCGAGGCATGCAGTCCACTAGGTCTGCTACTCAAACCAAAAAGCTGATAGCAGATACAGTGTTTGCTAAGATAACCACTGAGATGAACTTCTTTGCTTCGGCATTCAGCAGAGGCTGGAGGAAGCCCACCCTACTAGGCCAAGGCAGCAGATGCTCCAGGACAGGGTGGGGCACTGCCAAGGAAGGCAGTAGGAGCAAAATGGCCCCAACAGAAGGGGGGGCACAACCCACAGGAGACCCTTTTCCCACAAATCAGCTGCTAAGCACAGCAGGGTAAGTTTTTCAGCCTAAGGGATGGGGTTGGCAGAAAGGATCCCTAGCAACCTTATACAAATCCAGATGCACTGTGGAAAGCCAAGGAAGGGGTTAAGAGACAAGCAGGGCTCAAAAAAGGGAGACGCAGAGAAGGGCTTGGCCAGCATGGGTGGAGCCCAATGGATAAAAAAAGGAGATGTCAAGAGAGGAAAGGTCAGAGACTGATGGAGAGGAAGGCAGGCTGGATGGATAAGGTTGACAAGGCACAAAGAAGAGAGAACGAGGAACTTGGAGGAGGAGTTGTGGCCATGGGCCAGATAAGATGCCCTGGTCAGGCCTGGGGAAACCAACACACCGCAACACTGAAGCTCAGCCCCTTTAGGCTTTAAAGGAGCTGAGTAGGAAAGTAAAAGGTAGTGTTCTCACATGAAGACCTGTTTGAACCTTCTTCCTATAGGGCTGCCAACCTTAAGGGGGGCATGGAGACCTCCTGGAATTAAAACTGATCTCCTGACCAGAGATCAGTTCCTCTGGAAAGGTTGCAGCTTTGGAAAGTAAACTGTAGGCTGTACATCCCTGCTGAGTTCTGTTCCCTCAGATCAGAAATCTCTAGAAATTTACAAATTCAGAGATGGCTACTCTGTCTGTCAATGAAGTTAAATACTGGGAATCTCTGCCTGCCATGGAAAATGCTTATGAGGAGCCACACTCAGTGTGATGCATAAGCACAGGAGACAGGAAGATAGAGAATGGCACAGACTTGAAGATTTCTGGCACTGTCTTTTCATAAACAAGATGTCCATGACTTATGTACAGAGCCTTATAGACATAAAAGCAGTAGGATCTAAAGAGCCATAGACTATGTTTCACTTGCACATAGAGACATTTCAGCTTCACCCTCCACTGGCCACTGCAATACTCAAAAACAAAAAATAAAAAAGCACCTATGGAAAGAAAGATGGTTCATAACATCCACTGGAGAAAAGATTGCTAATAGACTCCAGGTTGTCAGATTGCTGGACACACTTATAAAACCTAAACAAGTCGCTGTGATCCATATCAGGGAACAACAGAAGACATAAAGGAAATATAACAGCTGATTTAGCATCAAAGGAAGCAGCAATACAGACTTTTCCATTGAAAAGTATGCTTCTGCCAACATTAGACTGACTGAAAGACCTACAGTATATTAAAGAAGAAACTGAAGATGCAAAAGTATATGGACCTACGGAAAACCAAGAAGGATGGTGGGTTAATCCAATTGCTATTATCAATTTTCGGAACCCCAATGTTTATTCATTGTTTTATTGAATTAGTCTTGACTGTTGTGAGCTGCCCTGAGCCTGCTTTGGCAGGGAGGGCAGGATATAAATCCAAGGAATGAAGGAATGAATGAATAAATCCAGATGGAAGAGTTGTAGTTCCTCATACATGCCTTCAAAAAAGTCACACATGATTTTCATCAGAATATCATGCGGGAGGCACAGCCATGGCAGATGCACTATTGAGGAATATGGTCACCCCAGAACTTTTTGTGTCAACAAGTAAACTCTAAATAAAGAAAGCTGACACTCCCTTGGGCAAGAAATTGGGTAGCTCAACCTTTTCAGAGTATCCAGGTGGACTACATGGAAATCGGAGAAGAACAGACTTAAGTATTTGTTAGTACGGGTATATCAGCTAATTGGATGGCCAGAAGCCTTTCTCTTCAGAGGAGCTACCACTGGGTATGTGGCCAAGACTCTCTTAAAAGAAATTATTTCTAGGTTTGAATTACTGGAAACAATAAATTCAGATAGAGGATCTCACTTTGTTGCCCAGGTACCCCAGCAGATTTCAAGTGTACTGGGCATCAATTGGAAACTACACACTCTGTAGAGACCCAGACCAATTTCACACTAGACCTTTAATCCCGGTTTAACTCTGTTCCCAAACTGACATTCTGCACTAGAATCAGAATCAGAGAAATCAACTCTATGACTATGATTCTCTGATTTTAGTGTAGAATGTCAGCTTGGGGACAGGGCTAAACCAGGATTAAAGATCTAGTGTGAAATTGGTCCCAGTCTAGCGGAAAAATTGAGAGAATGATTCAAATACAAATGACTCTTACTAAACTCTGCATGGAAACACAACTTTCATAGCTGAAGGTTGCACTTACACGGATTAGAGTACTGCCAAAACGGAAATTAGGATTCTCTCCTTCTGGGTGGATATATGGTAAACCCTTTCCCACAACTTGGCAGATGAACAGAACAACGTTAGGAATAGAAGATGTGATGTTAAAAGAATGTTATTGCTTTGCAGTCTTGTCTCTCCTCTCTCTCTAGGTATGCAGTTGTGCATCAACCCATACCATTAGATATACCAGTCCTCCAGTACCAACCAGGAGACTGGGTATTTGTGAAGATGTGGAAACACAAACCTCTTAAACCAGATTGGAAGGGAGCAGCATAGGTGCTCCTCACCAGTTACATGACAGTAAAGGTGTATCTGCCATACTAGGATGAAGAAAGCAGCATGTCCTGTCAACATGCCAATTGAAAAAAGAGAGAAGTGGGAGGTTGAACCTCTAGATGCTCTTTAAGAAGCTGTTTAAGAGCTTTAAATGTCAGGAACAAATCCCTGACAAGGATCTATTTCATGGTAGTTATGGGGAGAGCCAGTTTGGTGTAGTGATTAATTGTGCAGACTCTTATCTGGGAGAACGGGGTTTGATTCCCCATTCCTCCACTTGCACCTGCTGGAATGGCCTGGGATCAGCCATAGCTCTGGCAAAGGTTATCCTTGAAAGGGCAGCTGATGTGAGAGTCCTCTCAGCCCCACCCACCTCACAGGGTGTCTGTCGTGGGGGGAAAAGGTAAAGGAGATTGTGAGCCACTCTGAGACCCTGAGATTCGGAGTGGAGGGTGGGATATAAATCCAATATCATCATCATCATCATCATCATCATTTGTATTGTTGTTATTATCCTTGTATTATTATCCTTGCCTATTAACAAATTCTGTTACATTTAGCCCATTCTTGAATCTATATATTTCTAACTCCATTGTGTAAACTTGTTTTCAGTTACTAACAGTCTCAAGGTTTCTTTTCCAGGATGTTCAGTACATGGAGGATGCAAACTCACAGGTGGAAAAAGGCCATGGGGAGACAAGTCTAATCTAGTCTCCCTAGGTAATGCTGATATGCCCCAACTGAAGAACAGACTTGGCCTTGATTATTAGTGCCTAGGAGAGAACTGTATTTTATCTCAAGAGACTTTCAAAAGACTTTTGGCGGGCATGGGAAAGTGAATGGCCATTGCCCCCTTTTCTATAATAGAAGATAACTTTTGATTGTAGGTCAGTCTGGCAAGACCTGGACTAGTGAACATTGTCATGTAATGTCTGCTTAAGTATCATCATTAAAACTTCAATCAAGAAGTCTCATGATTGAACCTGGGCAAAACCTTACAGTAAAAGACAGAACTCAATTGACTATTGACAGCTGAAAATATCTGTGCCTTGAAAGAAGGCAGGGGCTACAGCCATTTAAGGAGCCATCGGTTGGTTGGCAGCTTCCTTCTGGGCCCATCAGCTGGCTTTCCCAGCCTCTTTCACATCTCTGGCAGCCCAGGAAGATCCAGACTGCATCAGGCAGCCATCAGAAGCCAAGAGAATCACCAGTAAGTGCAGGTGAGGAGGGTTGTCTCCAGTACATGCATCTGAAGTGGGCTCTGATTCAAGAAGGCTTTTGCTGAAATAAAGTCTGTTACCTGTTAAGATGCTACTAACTTCTCATCTGTTTTGCTACACCTAGACTAGTAATCATTACTGATACTTCTGAACCAGAGGGTGACAGGTTACAGGGACCTGTCTTGGGGAATGAGACCTGGCCTAGGCACTTGTTGGACAGGGTGCCCCCAAGTGATGGAGCCAAAGAGAGCAAGGGAATGCGACATGTCTGAATACTGACTTATAATAAGCTTGGTGTTTCCAACTATGTTCCTGTTCAGCCAGTGAAAACATTTGTTACTCAGGTTTGGGTATGCATGGGTGCAGTTTAAATTTAATATGGCCGAGGTCAGACGTACATAAACTGACGAGATGGGCATGGATGAAAGCCAGATGCATGTCGGATTTTATGCGGTTCTCCAAACATCAGCATCTGGAAATGGTCATTGACTCGTTCGTGTCCCAAACTGCCACAACTGAGATGCGGACTTTTTTGATAGTACATTAAATCCAGAATAAGAATGCTTACGACGACTCCCGCGCGTACTTTCTATGTTTGAACGCTCCATTGTAGCTGACTCGTCGCAAGCGCACATCCGCTTCCCTGCAAGAGCCCACTCCAAATGATATCATTGCGCCAGCAATTGTTGACTCGGCCTTCCAACCTTCCAAAGTAGGTAAAATATGTACCCAGCTTGCTGGGGGGGGAAGTGTAATGACCGGGGAAGGCAATGGCAAACCACCCCATAAAAGGTCTGCCATGAAAACTTTGTGAAAGCAGCATCACCCCAGAGTCGAAAATGACTGGTGCTTGCACAGGGGACCTTTCCTAAATGGAGGGGGAGGTAGATCGTCCACCTTTGCCTTCTCCCCGGCAGGGTGTTTAAATGGGGGGGAAGATCACCCACCTTTGCTGTCTCCCCACCAGGCGGGGAGACAGCAAAGAGAGTTGCCCCGACAGGCGGAGAGACGGCAAAGAGAGTTGCCGTGCTCCCCCCCCCCATTTAAACACCACGGTGGGGTGTTTAAATGGGGGGGATGACGCACCTTTGCCGTCTTCCCATCAGGCGGAGAGACAGCAAAGAGAGTTGCTGTGCTCCCCCCCCCCCATTTAAACGCCACGGCGGGGTGTTTAAATGGGGGGGGAGGAAGATCATCCACCTTTGCTGTCTCTCTGCCAGGCAGAGAGACAGCAAAGAGAACTCCTGGGCTTCCCCTCCCTGGCCGGGTATTTAAATTGGGGGGAGGGGCAGATCGCCTACCTTTTCTGGCACCTTTAAAAAAAAAATCCAAGCATGATATTCCATGGTACTGCACTTGCACGAGTGCGGAATGCCATCTCAAAAAATGAGGTCCAGTTGAGACCTCTGATCAACCAACGACAGGACCAACGCTGCGTAGAACTGAAGGATGGAGGGATGTCTGATCAGGAAATTTGTTGTAAAAAAGCTGTGGGGTATAATAGCGACCTGAAAAAGAACTGAGGAAATAGGTGACATGTCTAAAGTTTGGAAACTGCTTTAAAAGTAGAGATCCGTAGCACATGAAACTAACATTGCCTCAAAGAATCCTGTATGTTTCTCCTTCATTTACCCTCTTGAGAGTTCCAGTACCTCTTTTTCCAGAAAAAAAAAAGCCGTGGTCACACTACATTATCAGCTGTAGAAAAAACACTTTTAGTTTATCATATGTTCCCAGAGATTAGAAAGTGTGTTCTGGAGATAAGGTCTCCTTTCCTCCAACCCAAGTGCCATCCCTGAGGCTATGGGGTGGTTGGGGGGGGGGCGGGGGAAGCAGCCAGGCATTCCTTCATTAGGCCTGGAGGCAGCACAACTGAGAATTCTATCCATAAGGAACATTTTATATTGCACTTTAATTATTATTTGTGTGGGATTCCTATACCTTTGAGCTCCTTCTCACCTCCACTGAAAAGCAGTATTAAAATAAAAATAAACAAGCATCCACCAGTTCTTCTATCAAGAACCAAAAGCTCATTAGTCATTCATGTGAATTCCCATGAGCATAAACTGACTGTGGAAAGAGGTCATTCTAGGTAGTTTTGTTGGCAGCTTCCTTATTGAAGTTACCCCAGGAACTCCAATCTATATAAACATATGAAGCTTTCTTATACCATGTCAAGTCACTGGTTTGTACTGTCTACACTTCTATTAGACTTAATGACAGGGGCAGAAACCAAAACCATGAAGACAAAAAAAAAAGATAAACCAAATGAGTTCCCTCACATAGTCAAGTAAATGATTCAATCCCTAGCAATTACAGCTACATCATCTGCAAAAATGAGAGTTATATTCAAGTCATTAGGAAATATAGCAAATGACTTAGGGGTGAAGAAGGAAATTCATTCTTATTTTAGTTAACAGTGTCTCATCTAATTGGAAACAAATCTGTTGTTCAGAATAGCATTGTTATCTTCTAAATATACTTTTTTGATGCAAGCACTGTGATTTGATTTTGCCAGGAAGGCAGGATAGCTGAATTAAAACATTTCGTTACCAGAGTGCAGTATTATTTCTCTAAGCTTCAATAATTTTTAATAATTTTCAGGGACCTCTCTCTGAGATATATTTTCTCTCCTGCTCTGTTGCTCACAGGCTGTTTACAAATAGCATTAATCACATTTACCATTGTCTTTCTAAGTCTAATATTTTCTCTCTTTGTAGCTTCCAAAGTAAAATGTAATTCCTACTGATCAATTTGCCATTTCTAGAAGTCACCAAAAAAGAAGTGTCAGCTCTTCTGGAACAAATGAAATTTAAAAATTAGTAACTCCAATGGGAAACAGAGCAGTTACAATTCTAAGGTATGCAACAGAATATAAATCTGTCAAACACTAAATATTTTGTTGTAAGTAAATTCAGTGGACTATCAGCAGAAATAGGTATGAAAGAAAAGGGCACAGACTCTCTTCAAAGCCAGCATGAGGTGTTGGATTTAAATTTGGTTTTAAATCCAAATTCAGCTGTGAACACACTGACTATAGCAAAGTTTCCTTTAAAAGTAAAGGTAGTCCCCTGTGCAAGCACCAGTTTTTTTCTGACTCTGGGGTAATGTCACATCATGATGTTTTCACAGCAGCCTGTTTCAACGGTTTGCCATTGCATCCCCCAGTCATCTACCCTTTACCCCCAGCAAGCTGGGTACTCATTTTACTGACCATGGAAGGATGGAAGGCTGAGTCAACCTTGAGCTGCCTATGTGAACCCAGCTTCCGCCAGGATCAAACTCAGGTCGTGAGCAAAGCTTGGACTGCAATACTGCAGTTTACCACTCTGCACCACGGGGCACTTCTAGAGTTACCTTTATCAACCTTAAATTCCCATCTGTAAATGGGAATAAGAGTTGTTGCAGGAAAGAGAAATAAGGGAATTACCCAAACAAAATCTGTATCTAAAACCCAACAGAAATAAAAATTATTAATCAATGCTGTTGGCCAAGCGGAGCAAGAACACATGAACAAAAATTCAGGGGAAGACTGTCAATCCACTCCCCAACTTAAAGGTGACTTGAAGATGAGCTAGACCTAATTTGCTCATGAATTGATACTGTTTTTTGCAGAGGAACTCTCCACTTTCTACAAATTCTGATAAAAAGTTGAAGAGTAAAGGAAAATGTAGGTTAACTACAAGAACACACTATTCCCAGAGTGTTTCTATTGTGCATTATCATAGCACCTTAATGCTAATAATTTGTAAGCATAAAAGCTATACTTCTGATTGAAACATGATGTTGACGAAGCTGAAGAACTTGCCCATGCAAGAAGACCAGGGTAACGTGTTGAACCATAGATGGAAAACACAGCAAAGCTGAGGAGAAATCCAAGGGTTGAAACCATATGAACAAATGTCACTTAATTAGATTGCAGACAATGTCATAAGGGAAGCCATGAGCTGGAAATTGAGAGGATCAGCACACCAGAACCAGCAGTAATACTGCAGAGCTGAAAGAAATCCCATGTTTACTTGTGGTTTTTATGGTGCTTTCTGCTGCAGAAAGCAAATAGAAGGAGTCTCTTGGTGGCTCAGAGTATAAGATTTTGCCAGTCACCTACCCAAGGAACTCAAGCACATATGAAAATGGTCAAGGTTTTAATAAGAGTTCAGAGCAGTTACCTTCGTGCTGAAAATAATTCATATATAGACAAGGCCGATAATATAGGAAACAAAAAAGGTGCACAAAAGTTAAGCTCCCCCTAGAGTCCATTATACTTTCCAGGCTCTGATGTAAATGCAAGATGTCTTCCATGGGTGTTCAAGGTTACTCTGCTAATTCAAGCTGTTCCCATAACAACCAGATAACCAGCTCTCTGCGATAGCCACCCTTCTGCACAACTTTGGGAAAATGTTGCAAGCAAGCAGACACTACAATACAAGATGAATGTGTAAATATCTGGCAATTCAGCACAGCAAATATATGAGCAATGGAGTGAATGCAATAAATGATCAATATATGACAATACGAGATAATACAGTGTGAGCAGGACCAGCAAAACAAATGTCAGGGAATCTGACACGCAGCTCTATTCCTAAGAAGTGTGAGATCACATGTGCAGTTCATCAGCCTACTGCTGGCTTTGAGAGTTTTATGGACAACATGGGACACCTTGTGCTAAAATAGTATTCCAATTCCCCTGGTGGGGGCAGGGGATCACTTGATTTTTAGGGCTTCTGCACAGTGCTGACCAGTCAGTGGGGGGGGGGGGGTAAACCCCACCCCTAAAGAGCAACATCCCTGCACAACATCCCCAACATGATCACATCACATAAAAGTGATGTCATTACTTGTGGCAATGCACTGGTTTGAGAGCAAAACTCTATGGTTTGAACACAATTTTATCATAGAGTTTTGCCCTCAAACCAAAGCATTGCTGCATAATGTCCCCTACATGATGATGTCACTTCTGTGTGACATTATCATATTAGGGATTTTTCACACGGATGTTGCTGTTTGGGGGCGGAGCCCTGCCCCATTCCCAGAATGCTTCCTCCCACCCCTTGCCAGTGAGGCACAGGGACCTGGCAATCCTATGCTAAAAGTGTATTTATTCTCAGTGTGAGACACTGCAATTTCCTGTTGATTAAGGTAAGGTTATTAAGAATGCCTGTTAAACCTGTACACAGTTTTCATAATGCTATGAGGATGGAACAAGACATGCCCTGCACATTCATCTCTTTTATGGGGTGAGGGGGCAGGGACTTGCTCTATGGCAAGGGTGGCCAACGGTAGCTCTCCAGATGTTTTTTTTGCCTACAACTCCCATCAGCCCCAGCCATTGGCCATGCTGGCTGGGGCTGATGGGAGTTGTAGGCAAAAAACATCTGGATAGCTACTGTTGGCCACCCCTGCTCTAAGGCACTAATCTGCACAGGAGTGGGCTTATGATCGATTATTTATACCAGTTGCCCTGGGACAGATTACCTATCAGGATTCTAATATGATGTGTGCTATTTCTAAACCAGTGGTGTCAAATGTCTGGTCCATTGGCCAGAACCATCCCTCCCATTTATCCCAAACTGATGTTACATAGCAGAAAATATTACTCAAGTGAGGAAAGTGATCCTTGAGAGGGAAGAACAATAAATCACTACTATGAAGGATAAGTCCAATTTTAGAGAACTGAAGAAACATTGCTGAAGCTTGAGACAGCACTTAGAAGGCATGGTAATATCTTTATTCATCTAGTTTATTTCAGCCAGTGGTAGCTACTTAGGACAACAAAAGTAAATACCACAATTAATACTGACAACTTAATGTAGGGCTTTTATTTTCCTAAGCTGCTAATTGCTAAGTTTAGTGTCCTAAAGGCTAACAATAAATCACACCTAAACAGGCTAAAAATGGCAGAGAAAAGGCATTTTGAGAGATTTTCTTCAGGCCTTATGTGTCTGAGATCATTAACATTCACTGTTGGGGGTTCACCTCCCCACTGCCAAACAAAAGCAATATCTCATCTGTAAAGCACCATGTAGTTTCTTCACCTTCTTACTCCTCAGGGGGAAAAAACCACTGCAAAAGCTATCTGAAATGACACTATTTCCACTAGTAATAAAAACCAATCATCCCAACTGACAGACAAAGAGATAAAGCATAAAGGGGAGACACAGTTGTGACAAAATGAAAGGTTAAATAACCCCACCTGAAGGGCTGAAAATAAAACATTTTTACTGACTCCAATAACAACCTAGGAAGAAAGACAGCACAGGATTATGTATGTACAGGTAGGGTTGTGGGGAATGGGGAAGTAGAGTTGCCAGATCCAGACTGGGAAACTCCAGGAGATCTGGGGATGGATGCTGGGGAGGACAGGGACCTAAGGAGTACAATGCTTTAGAATCCACCCTCCAAAGCATCCATTTTCTTCAGATACCGTTCTCTGTAGTCTGTAGATGACCTGTAATTCTAAGGGATCCACGGATCCCACCAAGAGGTCCCTATACATGGCTCTGATTTTAAAAGGATGTAGAAAGTTGTGCATTATCTAGGCTAACTGTTTGATTATGAGATATGAAAACCCACAACACCTACATACAAAATTTAAACAGTTCTGGTTTGCAATATCACAGTTATTAAGGGACAGACAGGTCCCCTTTCCGTCACGGCAGGGGGATTTGGGGGACATTCCAGGGGTGGGTGAGAAGTCATATGCAATGTCCCTGATGCAACATCATTACCCAGAAGTGACCTCATCACATTGGTGACATCACCCATGATGCTCTGGTTTTTGGGTAAAACTGGAGTTTTTGCCTTCAAAACCATAGAATTTGCCCCCAAACTAGACCATTGCCATGTGACACTCCTGGTTGGGAATGAGATCTCCCCCATGCCAGCCAATCGCTGGTGGCAGATCAAAGCTCCCAAAAGTGGGGGAATCCCCACCGGGACCTGGGGCTGGCAACCCTAAAACAGACATGTATGAGGGATGAGTTTTGAGCAGTGAAGTGTCTCAGATCATTCCAAGTTATTAAGTAGTCATTTTGCAAGAAAATTCTGCTAACAAATATTTGGGGAAGATGCTGGCATAGCAAAAATCTTGCCAGATCAAAACCACAAATATAAGGAATATGATATACATCTGGTATCTAATCTATGGAGATTAAACAGGATAAAAATGAGTGGCCCAAGGCAGGGATCCCCAATAATTCTTTGGGTGCCCTGTTGCTCTACTGCAGCAACCTTTTCTGGATCAGGTTTTATGCCTTTTGCATTCAGCATGTGACCAAAAGAGGTAATGCTGTCAACTTCAATCTGCATCTTGCTTGGATTTAATTTCAGATTTCCCCCTGCATCTTTCTAGTAGAGCTTTCAGGTTATTATCATGCTCTTCTCTGGTGGAACCATGTACCAGTATGTCATCAATAATTACTTCTACACCTTTTAATCCCTCCTCTACTTCATAGATTTAAAAAAAAAAAATCCTGAGTAGAGGCAATTCCAAAAGCTATTCTGGCATAATGCCAGCATCCAAATGGTGAGTTGAAAGTAGTCAGTTTGCTGCTTACCTTGTCTAATTTCAGTTCACAGTATCCAATTTGTGCACCCAATACACTGAAGTACTTATCTCTTGAGAGCTTCTGTGTTATCTCCCCTCATGTAGGAAGTTTGTAATCTTCTCTCATGATTAATCTGTATAAATCTCTAGGGTCTAGAGAAATATGTAATTGTTCTCTGTGGAAAGCATGTAACTTACCCATTCTGTAAGTTCATCTGCTTTTATCAGAATACCAATTTGTTCCATTTGTTTGAATGCTTTCTCAGTTTTCTCCATAAGAGCAATTGGTACTCTTCTTGGTGTATGTATAAGAGGTTTGCAACTGGTTTCAACTGTAGGTGACACAGTCCTGGTAAACAACCTAGTCCTGTAAACACATCTGAAAACTGTTCTTTCGTTTTTTGCTAGTTAGCCCTGTTTTTTGTGTTCATTAGTCTCACAATCTTTATTAGGTTCAGTTGTTTACTTGACTCCCAACAATACTGGTTTTGCATTTGTTTCCTCCACAATGCAAAATTTAAGGGTATGTATAATCTTATTATACTGGCAATTTACATTTTCCCAACATCTTTAATGGATATCTCCCCTATCCTGTCAAGGTTAGTAAGGCAGCTTTTTTCCCAAATTTACCGTACATCTGATAGCAGCTTGTGATATGTCTGGGCTGATATGTGTCAAGCCATTTCTAGGTCTTTCAAATTTTAGTTCAAGATTGTGAGTCTAATCAAGTTACTGAAGGCTCCTCTTTGGGAAACCATGACTTGCTGTTTCAAGAGAGATAAGGTAAGAAATGGAGCCTGGCACAGATGCCAGGGGGATCATGAGCCTGGGAGCTTCAAGGTCAGAGACCCAGAGGGAGTTCTGCATTCACATTCCATCTCATTAATGTAAGGAACTCTGTGCATGGATGAGTTGCTTTTAAAAAATAGCTGAGTTGCTTATTGGCTTTCTAGTCTGCCCCATCTCTAGGGTGTAAGAAAGCAACAATATGCTAATTACTCTACCCTGTTCATGGCCACCAAAACCTTGTTTGAATTTTTAAAATGTCTTGCACCACCTGTAGAAGATGCACAGGTTAAAGCAGGGGTATCAAACTCATTTGCTAGGAGGGCCAGATCTGACATAAATGGGACTTTGTGAGGCCAAACCATGCATGCCCTAAAATGTAAATGCCAGATAGCAGAGATATATACTTTATAGAGGACACAGGCCAACACAATTAAAGATATCATTTTTAACTTTAAATGCAAACATGCTTAATACTCTTGCAGTATTTTGTTTAAAACAGAAAGGAGGGGTGGTAGGATTTTAATTTAGTTTATTTGATTTATATCCCACCCTCCGTTGTCAGGGTGGCTCACAATACATAATAGAATAACAATAAAAACAGTTAAATTAAACATTAAATTAAAACAATTTAAAAATTTTGGTGCTAATTTCCACACAGTTTAAGGATGGCATTCAGTGATCTTAAACATCCATTTAGATCTAATATCTCGGTGGTGGTCGTCATTTAGTTAAAAGGTAACTGAAATGATGCCGTCTTGCAGGCTTTGTAGAACTGGCCAAAGTCCCGCAAGGTTCTGACCTCCTCAGGCAGTTGGTTCCACCAATGGGGGGCAGCGATTGAGATGCTCTTTCTCAAGTTGCTCTTTCTCAAGTTGTTGAGATGCTCTTTCTCAAGTCCTCGGCCTGGGGATCGAAAGCAAGTTTTGTGTTCCTGACCTGAGTACCCTCTGGGGAACATATGGGGAGAGATGGTCCCTAAGGTAGGCAGGTCCTTGGCCATATAAGACTTCAAAGGTAATAATCAGCACCTTGCAGCAAATCCAGTATACCACCGGCCACCATGCAGGCGCACATACAGCAATGTCCGCAGCCCAGGATGTATGTGCTCCTGCATGGAGAGCCCCAGTAGCAGCCTGGCTACGATGTCCTGCACCAGCTGAAGTTTCCAGATTCGGGACAGAGACAGCCCCATGTAGAGGGCATTACAGTAGTCCAATCTCGAGGTGACTGTAGCATGGATCACAGTTGGCAGGTCACCACGCCTGAGGAAGGAAACCAACTGCCTTACCTGCCTAAGATGGCAATAGGCGGATTTGGTAGTGGCTGCTATCTGGGCCTCCATTGTCAGGGAAGTCTCCAGTAGCACCCCCAAGCTTCTGACCCTGGGCGCCATTGTAAGTGGCACACCGTCACAAGCTGGTAGGGGGATTTCCCTGCCAGGACTGCCAGGACTCAGGCAAAGGACCTCTGTCTTCATTGGATTCAGCTTTAGTTGACTCAGCATGAGCCATCCCACCACAGCATGCAAAGCCAGGTCCAAATTTTCTGGAACACAGTCAGACTGGCCATCAACCAGTAGATAGAGCTGGGTGTCATCCACATACTGATGGCAACCCAGCCCATACCTCCGGGCAGGGATCATTTTGTAGAAAAATAGGTGGTGGAGCTCATCCAGGGATTGTTATGCAGCTGAACCTACTATTCAATGGACAAAGAGGTGGAACTCTCAGAAGGAGGGGGTGGAATTCTCAGAAAGGTTCAGGAGCTATGCTCCTCTGAGCTCCCACTGAATCCAAGGCCTGCCTCCGGGCAATCTGGGCAAGGGGGCACATGCAGATATTAAACAATATTGGGGAAAGCACTGCCCCTTGAGGCACACCGCGGTTAAGCAGGTGTCTCTGGCATGACTGTCCCCCAATTGCCACCCTTTGTCCCCAACCTTGAAAGAAAAAAGAAAGCCATTGTAAGGCCAACCCCTGAATCCCTGCATTGGTAAGACAGTAGCTGATGGTCAACCATGTTGAACACAGCTGACAGGTCTAACAACATCAGCACTGCCAAACCACCCACCAGATGCTGCAAGAAAAAGCACAAGGATCTAGGGTTGCCAAGTCCAATTCAAGAAATATCTGGGGACTTTGGGAGTGGAACCAGGAGACATTAGGGGCAGAGCCAGGAGCAAGGGTGTGGCAAGCATAATTGAACTCCAAGGGAGTTTGGCCATCACATTTAAAGGGATGGCACACCTTTTCAATTCCTTCCTTCCATAGGAAATAATGAAGGATAGGGGCACCTTCTTTTGGGGCTCATAGAATTGGGCCCCCTGGTCCAATCGTTTTGAAACTTGGGGGGTATTTTGGGGAGAGGCACTAGATGCTATACTGAAAATTTGACCCCCAAACAACAGCCCCTCCAAAGCCCCAGATACCCACAGATCAATTCTCCATGATTTTCTATGGGAATAAATCTTCATAGGGAATAACAGAGTTCCCAGCAGACGTTTCCCTCCCCTCCCCCTGCTTTCTGATGATCCTGAAGCCGGGGGAGGGCCTCAAAACCGGGGGATCCCCCGGCCCCACCTGGGGATTGGCAACCCTACAAGGATCACAGCAGAAACTTAAAAATATAAAATGCTTCCAGCCTGTAAAAACATGAAATGGCAAGGCATTGCAAGCTCCCCACCTCCAGTCTACTCAAATTAGCAATGGCTCTCCAGTGAAATATCCCCCTTTGGCTGAGTTCCCAAGTTAGAGTACTCACTAGGCACTAGTTCTCACTCCATTTGAGAAGAGACAAATCTGGCTCAAAGCATCAACGCTTGGTTTGCAACAACACAACTCTAGGAAGCTTCAGCTGGCCATAAGAATGCTGGGAAGTTCCTTTCCATTGAAACACGTAGACAAAGTTGCAAGGAAAACATGGAGCGGATTTTCTGTTCACATCTGCTCTGCCCAGAAGCCTGAAAAAAAATCCATTCTGTATTTTCTTTGCAGCTTTGCTTTCAGCTTTAACCTCTGCAAAGAGTAGGCAGAAGGAGATGTGAACGTCGTCGGCAGCCTCGGAGCTTCACGGGGTGAGGACAGGAGAGGGGAGAAGAGAGCCCCGCAGACCTGCCTGATTGAAGCTCTGGGTGGGCCAGTTTGGCCCATGGGTCATATGTTTGACACCCCTAGGTTAAAGCTTCACTGAATCTTCAGGCAAAGAAAATACAAATCCGTGGTGAACAAATCCATGGTGAACATCCCACTGCACAACCTGGCAGATGCTATTTGACATACAGATAGTGTAAAAAGAGCATCTCCTGTCAATGTGTCTCTCCCTCCCTTTTCCACAGGTCCTGGAGGCCCTCCAACAGAGGGGCCTTACATAGGGAAGGAGGGTATTAACAGAGTAGCTCAGCCCGCCTCCCCCCCTCCCCCACAGCTACGGGTCTGAGCATCACTGCCCCAGACAGAGAGTTCCATCAATACCCTGTGGCTAATAGCCACTGATGGACCTTTGCTCCATATGTTTATCCAATCCCCTCTTGAAGCTGTCGATGCTTGTAGACACCACCACCTCCTGTGGCAGTGAATTCCATGTGTTAATCACCCTTTGGGTGAAAAAGTACTTCCTTTTATCCATTCTAACCCGACTGCTCAGCAATTTCATTGCGTGCCCATGAGTTCATGTAATGTGAGAAAGGGAGAAAAGTACTTCTTTCTCTACCTTTTCTGTCCCATGCATAATCTTGTAAACCTCTATCATGTCACCCCTCAGTTGACATTTCTCCAAGCTAAAGAGCCCCAAGCATTTTAACCTTTCTTCATAGGAAAAGTGTTCCAACCCTTTAATCATGTTTTCCAGGAAGCCCCACTGATATCATGGAACTTGTTTTTGAGGAAACGTGTTTGGGATCAAACTGCAAGTCTGCCCTGGGCATGGCATCTGAGTTTGTTTCTGCAAACAATACGTAGGCTATGCGGATTATGCAAGATTGAATATGCAAGTTAGCCACCATTTCTGCCATGTCTCCCAGGTGGCCTACGGGGCTTTGCAGCTTCTCCACTCTGATCAGATCACACATTCAGTTGGGAGGAGGGGACAGATCACTGAGAAGCATCAAAAGATCTGAAGAAGGGCATCTTCAACTGAATTAGCAACTAGCTTTCACAGTAGGGTTTCCAATCCTCAGATGGGGGCAGAGGATCCCCCGGTTTGGAGGCCCTCCCCCCGCTTCAGGGTCATCAGAAAGTGGGGAGAGGGAGGGAAATGCCTGCTGGGAACTTCATTATTCCTTATGGAGACCGATTGTTCTCTTAGAATTGGCCAATTGGGGCACAAGGCATTTCTCAAGGAAATGCAAATGAAGGATCCTGGAGGAATTGCTGTCAACTAAAGGGCGTGTGTGTATGTATTCAGTTGAGTTGCCTGTGTTTGTGGCTGTTCCTTCTTGAATAAACTGTTGCTGCTTACATGAGCACTGACTGAACTCACTTTACAATAGTTGCCAGGTTAAATCTTGTCTCTGGTGGGGAGATTTGGGGTGTTCTGAGAGGGGGCATGGCCATCTTCTATGTGATGACATCACAGAGACTGATGTCATCACATCCCTGATGCAGCTCCCACACACACTCCACTTTTTCCCCAACCATTTAAAAAAACCTTCCCTTTAAAATATTCAGGAAAAAAGTGGGGACCATGTGCTCCTGCCCTGCAAGAGTATCAGTTTCCCTGTAGCTGCTTTCCACCTTGTCAGGGTGGGAACCAGAATCAAGCTGCCTTAAGGAGTCTCAGTGAACCAGGGGCAGGTGGTTAACTTGGCACCTTTCCCCTGCTCCCAGGCCTCGGATAGGACTAGACTGTGGTCTCTCTATCTGGTTACTCATGTCTCTGTTCCGAGTTTCTCCTCCTCAACTCCTGACCTCTTCTCCTTTATTCCCTCAGGTCACATGTCTTTCCCCCTGAACCCACTCCCCAGGTGCAGCCCCTTCCTCAATTGCAGCTACCAGGTCAACCAGAGCCTCCCAGCCCAAGGCTGGATCCATCCTGAAGGAACTGGTCACGACCAGTTCACTGGGGCACCTTGCCTCCTCGACCAGAGAATAACCTCCCATGCCATGTTGGTCGAGCACAGGGGTGGGCTTCTTGCTCCCAGATTGCCCAATTGGGTCTTCATACGAGGGCCCCTCGAGCACATCGCAGTCACCAGTAGCAGCCCCCTTCCCTGTTCTTCCAATACTTTGCACTGCAGCAGTAGATGTGGGTCTTATATTGGGGCTTGAGGGCTTGCTTAAGTTCGCAAAGTCTGACAGCCAGACCTCAGGAATCAAACATACCTCCCCCCAGTCTATTTGAACAAGCTCAGGCGTCTCCTCATACAGGTGGGAGAAGTAGTCTGTATTCAGATTGTCTATCCCAGCTTTGTGTTGTACCTGGAATCTTAAAGGTGACATGTAAAGCTACCAATGTAAGACCCAGTCATTATGATCTTTCATCCGCTCCATCCATTGGAGGGAGGCATGATCCGATATGAGAGTGAAGGAGCTATTGGTCAGGCAATATTGAAAAGCCCCTACCGCCCATTTGATAGCTAAAGCCTCCTTCTCTACTGTGAAGTAGCGCCATTCAGCTAGAGATAACTTCTGACTGAGGAAAAACACTGGTTACTCTACCCCCTCCCAGACCTGTGAGAAAACAGCTCCTACTCCAAAATCTGAGGCATCAACCTGATGGAGGAAGGGCTAGTCAAAGTTCAGATTGTGCAAGGCTGTTACTTAGACAGCGCCCGCCACATGGTGTAGAAAGCCTGCCTGGCCTGAGGCGTCCAGCTAATTTGGTTGGGTTCTGATTTCCTCAGCCTGTCAGTCAGTACCGCTGACTGAGTGGCATAATGAGGGAAGAAGCTACTGTAGTAGCCCAGGAGCCCTAGAAACTCTCATAACTGTTTCTTAGTCTGGGGTTCCTGAAACTGCTGGAATTTGACAACCTGTTCAGGTAAAGGGCAGACTTGTCCTCTTCCAGCTACGAACCCTAGATATTTTAGTTCTTGGAAGCCTAAATGGCTCTTCTTGGGGTTAGCCTGGAATCCAGCCCTGTGGAGCCATTATGACCCATCTCAAGTGCTCCAGGTGGGTATTTTGCTGTGTAGCCACTTTGTTTCTTACGTGATGCCCAGGGTCTGGCAGAGTTGTTTCAAGAGACTGCACTTAAAGGATGTACCCTGGTCTGTCAAGATCTCCTCTGATAGCCCCACCCAGGCAAAGAGATGCATGAATGCCTTGGCCATTACATTTGTGTGGAAAGTCCATAGTGGAATGGCTTCTGGAAATCATGTGGCATAGTCTACTATGACCAAGATAAACCTGGTGCCTACAAAATCCATGGCAATCCGTTGGAAAGGATGAGACATCATGGGCATTGGCATAAGAGGGGCCTTAGCTGGGGTCTGCAAGGATGCCCTCTAGCAATCTGGACAGGCCCAGCAGAATTCAGTAACATCCAGGTAGACTGAGGGCCAGAAAAATAATTGCAGCACCTTCTCAAGAGTCTTTTGTGTCCCCTATGTCCTGCCCAAACATAACTATGTGCCATGCACATGACCTCATCTCAGTAAGACTGGGGTACCAGGAGTTGTACGGGCTTGCCAGAATGCCAGTCTGAGTGGGTACTTTCCACAAGGAGAGCCACATAAACACAAAAGGACTTAAAGGGAGGGTTGTATATTTAAAAACCTATTATGGAAGTAGAATGCCAGCAGGGGGTGAGGGCTTTCCAGTATTTTGCACTGAGTGTCACATGTATGACTATCTGCCCACTGGACAGAAGCCTTTGGTGTGTGCTTGGTGCAAGGAGCTCCTAGTCCTCAGGCAACGAGTTTGCACCCTGGAGGCCAAGGTGGCTGACCTGGAGAAGCAGAGACAGTCAGGCACTTGGAGAAGACTTGTTGGATGTGTCCCACTCCAAACATGGTACCCCACTGCTGCCAGGGGACTTGTTGGATGTATCTCACTCCAAACATGGTAGCCTGCTGCCAGGGAGCCTGAGGGTCAAAAGGGAACAGGGCACCATGCTGAGGATAAGGGGAATGCACCCTCAGAAGGGACCTTTTCAGTTGGTGAGTGGGTATCCTTACACACCAAAAAACCATCCCTTAGACATGTAGACAAGTAGCTGGCTGGCAAAACCACATATTGACTGTGTGGTGACTTGCCTGCCTGGTGGAAGGTAGCAGACATTACGCGTGTTGTAGATAGGATGATAGACAGTGCTAGGGAGGAGCCAGTGGTCATGGTACATGTCGGCAGCAAAAACGTGGGGAAATTCAGTTGTGAGGTCCTGGAAGAAAAATTTAGGCTGCTAGGCAGGAGACTCAAGACCAGGACCTCCAAGGTAGCCTTCTCAAAAGTGCTACCTGTTCCACATGCAGGGCCGGAGAGACAGGCACAAATTAGGAGCCTCAATGTGTGGATGAGACAATGGTGTAGGGAGGAAGGGTTCAAGTTTGTTAGGGACTGAGATGAGAGCCAGTTTGGTGTAGTGGTTAAATGTGTGGACTCTTATCTGGGTGAACCAAGTTTGATTCCCCACTCCTCCACTTACAGCTGCTGGAATGGCCTTGGGTTAGCCATAGCTATCGCAGGAGTTGTCCTTGAAAAGGCACCTGCTGTGAGAGCCCTCTCAGCCCCACCCACCTCACAAGGTGTCTGTTGTGGAGGGAGAAGTTATAGGAGATTGTAAGCCGCTCCGAGTCTCTGATTCAGAGAGAAGGGCAGGGTATAAATCTGCAGTCTTCTTCTTCTTCTTTTTGGAACAAGTGGGATCTGTACAAAAGAGATGGTTTCCACTTGTCCCCAGAAGAAACCAGGCTGCTGGCGCTTAAAATCAAAAAGGTGGCAGAGCAGTTTTTAAACTGAATCTTGGGGGAAAGCCGACAGGAGATGAAATGTCTCCGGTTCAGGATGACACATTTATTTATTTTATTTATTTATTACTTTCGATTTATATCCCACCCTCTCCGCAAGCGGACTCAAAGAGATGATGGGTTAGCTGTTACTTTTCTACCAGGCAATGGATTAGAGTTGTCCACTGAGACGGTGACAAACAGTATGGACTGCCTGGCAAAGTCTTGAGACAGCAGGAGGAAGATTGTGGGCCTAACTTGCCTGGAAGATTATTGAAGTTTATATACAAATGCTAGAAGTGTCCAAGATAAAATCAGGGAGTTGGAATGCTTAGTGTTGGGGGGAAATATAGACATTGTGGGTATTTCAGAAACTTGGTGGAATGAGGAGAATCAGTGGGATACGTGATTCCTGGATATAAATTATATCAGAAGGATAGGGTTGGGTTGGAGGTGGGGTGGCTCTGTATGTCAGAGAAGGTATTCAGTCTAGTAAGATTGAGAAGGTAAGAGAATTAGATTCCCTTCTAGAAATGCTTTGGGTCAAAATAGTGGGTCCAAAAAGAAGTTTAACTCTGTGAGTTTGTTATCGGCACCGGATCAAAAGATAGAGGATGATTATAAAATGATGAAAGAATTAAAGGTAGTAGCTAACCATAAAAGCTGTGATTTTTAGGTAATTTTAAGTGATTTTTAGGTGATAATAGGTGGTTATCTGCACATTGATTGGGTCAATATTTGTTCTGGTCGGGAGAAAGAGGTTGAGTTTCTAGACACTCTCAATGACTGTGCTATGGAGCAGATGGTCACAGAACCTACCAGGGGTGGGGCAATCCTGGACTTGGTCCTAAGTAATGCCCAGGACCTGGTGAGAGATGTAAAAGTGATTGCTCCACTTGGGAGCAGTGACCATAATGTTGTTGATTTCACCCATTTGTATAAATAGGGAGTTGCCCAAAAAGACCAACACAACCACTTTTAACTTTAAAAGGGGTAAATTCTCTGAGATGAGGAGGCATGTGAAGAGGAAACTGAAAGGAAAGGTAAATAGGGTCAAAACCCTTGGGGAAGCCTGGAGGCTATTTAAAACTACAATCCTAGAAGCTCAGATAAAATATATACCACAAGTCAGGAAAGGCACAAATAGGTATTTTAAAAAGCCTGCATGGTTAACAAACAAAGTAATGGAAGCTGTAAAAGGTAAGAAGGATTCCTTTAAGTGGTGGAAAGCTAGTCCAAGTGAGGTTAATAAAAGGGAACACAGGCTGTTTGCAAATCAAATGCAAGACTGTGATCAGGCAGGCAAAAAGGGACTATGAGGAGCATATTGCAAAAAACATAAAGACCAACAATAAAAATTTCTTCAAATACATTAGAAGCAGGAAACCAGCCAGGGAGACAGTGGGGCCCTTGGATGACCAAAGGGTAAAAGGATTACTAAAGGATTATAGGGACATGGCTAAGAAGCTGAATGCATTTTTTGCCTCCATCTTCACTGTGGAAGATAAGAAGTGTTTGCCCATTACAGAACAGACTTTGGGAGGGGTGTTGAAAGACCTGAGTCGGATTGAGGTGATGAGAGAGGAGGTCTCACAACTAATAGACAAAAAATAGATAAGTCACCAGGCTTGGATGGCATACATCCAAGAGTTCTGAAAGAACTCAAAGGTTAACTTGTGGATCTCCTGACAAAAAATATGTAATCTTTCATTGAAATCTGCCCCCGTTCCTGAGGACTGAAAGGTAACTAATGTCACTCCCATCTTTAAAAAGGGTTTCTGAGGAGATTCAGGAAATTACAGGCCAATCAGTCTGACTTCAATACCAGGAAAGTTGGTGGAAACTATTATTAAAGAGAGAATTAGTAGGCACATTGATGAACAAACATTATTGAGGAAGACGCAGCATGGGTTCTGTAAGGGAAGATCTTGTCTCACTAACCTGTTCTTTGAAGGGGTGAACAAACATGTGGACAAAGGGGACCCAATAGATGTTGTTTACCTTGACTTCCAGAAAGCTTTTGATAAAGTTCCTCATCAAAGGCTCCTACGTAAGCTCCAGAGTCATGGTGTAAAAGGACAAGTCCTCTTGTGGATCAAAATCTGGCTAATTAATAGGAAACAAAGAGTGAGTATAAATGGGCAATTTTCATAGTGGAAGGTGGTAAGCAGTGGGATACTGCAGGGCTCAGTACTGGGTCTGAAGCCCAGTACTGGGCAAGTGGGCATCAATGTGGCAAATGAGGTTCATTGTGACCAAGTGCAAAGTAATGCACATTGGGGCCAAAAATCCTAACTATAAATACAAGTTGATGGGGTGTGAACTGGCGGAGACTGACCAAGAGAGAGATCTTGGGGTCATGGTAGAAAATTCACTGAAAATGTCGAAACAGTGTGCGACTGCAATAAAAAAGACCAATGCCATACTGGGAATTATTCGGAAGGGAATTCAAAACAAATCAGCCAGTATCATAATGCCCCTGTATAAATCGCTGGTGCAGCCTTGTTTAGAATACTGTGTACAATTCTGGTCACCGTACCTCAAAAAAGATATTATAGCATTGGGAAAAGTGCAGAAAAGGGCAACTAGAATGATTAAAGGGTTGGAACACTTTCCCTATGAAGAAAGGTTAAAACACTTGGGGCTCTTTAGCTTGGAGAAACGTCGACTGCAGGGTGACATGATAGAGGTTTACAAAACTAAGCATGGGATGGAGAAAGTAGAGAAAGAAGTACTTTTCTCCCTTTCTCACAATACAAGAACTCATGGGCATTCAATGAAATTGCTGTGCAGTCAGATTAGAACTGATAAAAGAAAGTACTTCTTCACCAAAGGGTGATTAACACATGGAATTCACTGCCACAGGAGGTGGTGGCGGCTGCAAGCATAGACAGCTTCAAGAGGGGATTGGATAAACATATAGAGCAGAGCCACAGCGTATTGTTGGAACTCTCTGTCTGGGGCAGTGATGTTCTGTATTCTTGCTGTTGGGGGAGCAGCTCAGTGGGAGGGCTTCTAGTGTCCTGGCCCCACTGATGGACCTTCTGATGGTGCCTGGGTTTTTTGGCCACTGTGACACAAACTGTTGACTGGATGGACCATTGGTCCATTTCAACATGGCTTCTCTTATGTTCACAAGAAAAACAGTAATGAGGTGTTTCCTTACTGGAGGTATATCCCAATTGTTCCATAAATTCAACAGTATTGACTGCGGAGTCTTGGGAGTGTCATAATTTGTAATCAATTTAATTTTTTCCAGTACCTGTGACCAGAATGAAGCTATCAGAGGTAAGTTTCCTTAATATTGCATTTTAATACCCAAGGCAACTTATCTCTGTAGTTTGGAGATCTGTTGTAATTCTGGGAGATCTCCAGGCCACATCTGGAGGATGGAAAACCAACTGTAACTTTTATACCAATTTAAGACAAACCCTCTTTTTTTAATAGTATACTTGGGAAAAACCCAGTCTTGTATTTGAGTAAATACAATATAGAGTCAATAGTGTTTAAATTTAGATAGGACAAGATCTAGGTACCCCAAATTCCATTGCATTATTTCATCTTTTTTCACCATAGTTTAAATTAGGTTTGCCAGACCCACTGGTGGAGGTGGAAGCCCCTGCTGCCAGGCCCTGCCAGCCCACCACTGATCAGCTAGCCACTGGGGGAAAACTTACCCTGAAAAAGAGGGAGATCCATCTGACATGCCATAACATGTCTACATCACTGCCCACATGACCCAGAAATTATTTTATCATATACAGGTCATTGGGATGATGCTCTGGTGTGACAGGGAGGCCAGGAAGCAGCAGCTGCTTTAAGAAGATGAGAACTGCCAGGTGTGCAATGAGGAGGTGGAGGACACTGGGAGGGGGCTGGCATGAAGTGAGGCACTTAGGTGTAAGCAACGGGAGAGCACTGGAAATTAAACTCAAGTGGCTGTGAAGAGAGGTCTCGATCTGCTTCTTTTGCCGCATCTGATATTTGGACAAAAACTCTATGATAGAAGCCAAATTTACCATGGAGTTTTTGCCCAAATACCAGAGAGTCACCCCAATGTCTCAGAATTAATTATGTCACTTCTGGATCACATGGTGAGTGATGTAGACAAGTCACTGCATGTAGGATGTGTCTCTCTACTGCTCCCAGTAAGTCCCACCCCCCATCCCTTGCTGGTTGTCAGGAAGGACCAAGCAACCCTAGTTTAAACTACATATTCTTTCGGATTTTTTAAGAAAACCAGCATTCCTTAGAAAAGAGCTCTGGGAAGAGGGAGAGTCAAATTGTTCTTTTTAAGATAATTTTTCCTGAGCCAACTCAGACTAGTTAATAACAGCTATGGGTTTAGAGGAGATACTGTACAATCTCCATAAAAACAAAGAAATGAAGACTTCAGATTTCATAATAATTAAAAAACCCTGAATATATAATGACAGAGGTGCTTCTCTATAATTATCACTTTACATTCTGTTTCTTTGATTTAATTCACTGGAATGAAGAAAAACTTTAAAAACTTACAACCACCTATTGATTCCATGCAATGAAAAATTAAGTGCCTTATAATTAATCATCTTGGCATTTGGTTACTGCATTTCACAGCACATTAGACCTTTTACACATATAAATTTAATTATCCTAAAATTCCTGTGACAAAATACTATTAAGTCCATAGGGACAAAAAGTGACGGGTTGAGGTCAACGTCAAATCAAAAGTGATGATTCTGTAAAAGCTGAATAATAATAGGCTTGAAACAGGAATTTTCATAGCTCACAATATTTACGTATATTGCAAGGTCCCCCTTGCCCTAAATATTTAGGAGACTGGTTATGGCTCAGTGCTAAGTCTGCTTGGCATATAGAATATCTGTTTCAATCACTGGCAGATGGTAGCTGAAGTAAAAGACTTCAGCCTGTGATGGTAGAGAGCCACTGCCATTCTCAGTAGATAATAATGACCTAAATGAACCAACAGTCTGATTCAGTATAAGTCAGCTTCATTTGTTTATGTACCAATTCTTAGGCGATTAATAATTAAAATCAAGGTACAGTAGCCTGGCAGTCAATCTGCCTGGAAATATTGAAGCCATACATAATTATAGTCTGGTATTTTTTAAAAAGCAAAGCTTGAGTCCAGCAATTGAGGTGGAAAACTTCAAGCAGGACCATTTGGAAGAAAAAAAATACTTTACTTTGGAAGTTTGTATGTCATATGGTTGCCTAGGCACTGTACCACCTTCTCTACCTGGGTCCCATAATGTAGTGGAAATGCAAAAATGTGGATAAAAGTGATAAAATGTACTTAGTTTCTAAAACACATTTTTGAAGAATTCACAGATGGCACTCACAACAGGCTACCTAATTACTATTCAATCCAAGGGGAGTTGGACCATCACTAACCTGAAGTTGCAGTGTCTTTGCTTTAGAAAATGGCTTTCTTTTGACCATTTATAATTTACCTTTATACAAGAAATATGTGAAACTCCATTACAACTCACATTTCCTGACTAGTATGGAATTCAAGGCAGCCTTTGCTTAATCTCCCCCCTCCCCCAAAGAAAGAACTCTGGAGAATTTTGCTGCAAGAAAACCTATTTATTTACTGATGTTTAAAAACTACTATTCTCACAGAATAATCCTGGGAAGTCACAGCTTTCTAAATCCATTGACATCAATGGACTCAGAAAAGTGTAACTATACTTACAAAGCACTGCAAGTTTCTGTTAAAAATTAGGATATGTTTGTACCACCAGGAAGTAATGTATTTCAATAAATACCATATGTACAGACTATACTACTAACTCTCTTCCTCTTTCACACACACACACACACACACACATACACATCTTGAACATGAGGCATTCTACCTTGACACCATTACTCTGTATATGTTGAAATACTGTCAGATAGATTCTGACAAGCCAGTATGCCCCATTACTAACAAATGAAAAACAGTTTTAAAATACCACATTCCTAAAGCCAAGTCTTAAGTAACTTTCTCAGAAGAACTCAGTTCCCAATGTCTGTGCCTAGGACTACAGCTTTAATTTAGGAATTATTTTTACTTGTGTGAGAAATAGTAATGTGCAGAGTCCAGTACTATAGTTGTTATATTTTACATTTTTGCAGGAAAAACAATTGTGTTACAGTAATTAAGAATCTGAATGTGTATTGTATAAAATGTTTGAGGATCATGCCAGACAATGGCAATACAGAAAACTAATATAATTTTTCTTCCATTTTTGCTGAGAGGACAAGTTAGAAATAAATCCATGAATAATCTATATTGATTAGCCTTAAATATCTGGTTCAATTTATTCTTTAATACACAGCAAACCACATTTTTTTTATTTTTCCGTATAATCTTCTGTAGTAGAACAAAAATCTGAAGATTTAGAAAGGTGTTTGCCATAAGAAAAACAATTTGTCCTTTTCAAAAGAGATAGTCTAACTAAATATCACCAATAACCGCTATTTCTAATGTTCAAGTGGTCATAAATACATCAGTTCTTTTTCTACAGCTTTTGGATTCAAAGAGAATTTTCACAATTTAGTCCTAGATTAGATGGTGGTCCAATTACTTAGTTATTCCCAAAGCAAACTAGGGGAGAAGGTAATACTGCAATATAAAGTGAACATTAGGTAACTTGTTAAACTAGGTGACCCCCATTATTAAGCATCCTGTATGTGTATTTTGTTATCTGTTATTTTGTTATAACTGAATGGAAGGTGGTTAATTCAGACTTCAATAGAGTAACTACAATAAAAATTCACCTCATTAATTAACATAATTGGCTACTAATAATTTCCAAGTTTTATCCTGAGTGGCCATGAATGTCTTCAACTCCCTGTGAAGTAATTGCTGATTGGTATCATCAAAACATCCTGACCTGATTAATATTGCTTTGTTCTACTTGAGGGAAGTGGGGAGGAGAAATACTGTTTAACAATCTCTTGTTAAACAGTATTGTTAATGCCCTCAGATTATCTTCATGAAACTTCTTTATAAGATCTCAAAGGCTCAGTCGAATGTAGCAATTAAGGACTTTGATTTTTCTATTAGTTATGATCAACTTGCTGTAAAGAAATCATTCTTTAGCAACTAATACCTTTCCTTGGGGAAACAATCAAATACCTTGAACCCTTAAGATTTGGTAGTACAGGGAAATTAATAATATAGGATGATACAAATGTAATACGGGGCAATTAATCATATTGGAAGATAGAAACTGCTTGCATGATAGAGCTGGACCATAGTTGATTTCTGAAGGATTTTTAAGTGGTATGCAAATATTGAACATGAAAAGGTTACTGCCAAAATGGTTAAAAGAAAAAGAGAAAAAAGCGCATTTTATGTAGAAGGCTATGTTCAATCTCTGGCAAATCCAATTAGAAGGATCTCAGATTGCAAGGCTGTTAAAGGTACTAAATATGGTTACAGTAATAAGTACTTTGATGGGGTTGAGGTGATTCAGGGCTTTCTGAGGCTTAAGTTGAGACTCAGTTGAGAAGAGCCCTCAAGTCCTGCAGTGAGTTCTGGTCCTTCAGCAGGCAGAAGGCACTGGCATATTCCAGTACAGTACCAGTCCCTTGTTGCAGGCATTTATTGGCCACCACTCTCCTGTAGGGATTCTTAAAGGCATGCTTGAGTTCTTCCACAAATTTTGAATAATTGTTCAAGAGAAGGCTGGACTCTAACAGATAGGGCATAGCCCATTTGGCTGCATTAGTGACCCTTTAGCTGAATGTTAAGGAAATAAATCCTGGTTTAGTTTGAAGGAAAGCCTTGGGACTTGCTTCTCTTGGTCTCCCCCAATTATCTGCAAGGCTGACTGGACATCCCTGGGGGGGGGGGGCAGGTGCTGGGCCTCTAGCTGAGGTTTGAGCTGTTGGTAGCTATTTACCCAGGACCTCAATCAGCTGGAAATAGTTTTCAGCTTGTAGGGCCTCCATCCTGTATAGTGGGCTGAAACAATCTGTCATCAAGACAGGGATGTTTAACACTTTTAAAGTTTATATGATGTTCCAGCAAAAGCTGAGGATGAACTGAGGCCTTAAATACATTGGCAAGGAAATTAATATGCAAACCTTACCCTTCCAATAGAAGCTCTTAAAGGTGCTCCACCAACTTATGGCAAGCAGCACATACTCCAAAGGGGTTGGGGTCATTCAAGGTTTTGGAATGTTTCAGAGGTCATCTAGAGAGAGATTTCAAGTGTTGCAGTGGGCTCTGTGGGGGGGGGGGAGATTTCAGGAACCAAATCCAAGTCAGAAGTCAGAGCTATGTCCAGGGGTAAGAGAGCTAACAGGTTCCTGAGGCTTCTTTGATATATCAAAGCAGGTTCTTGGTAGTGTTTCAATTGCTGCCTTCTGTGGTGGTGTTAAGTGCTTGGCTCCCTCACTGAGTCTTCAGTCTCTTTGTCTGATAAGGAGAAGCCCATACTGTGGTCCATGATATTTCATGGTTGTCACTATTCATGGGCATGAACTGATCCACAAATCACAATTTGTGCACAAATCGGGCTGACTCATGCTTTGTTCTGAACCGGTTCGGACCTTAGTGATTTGTTTGGTTCAATTTTGCAGTTCATATTCCCAGACAGCCTGGCAGATTCAATCAATTCCCACGTAACACTGCGGGTAGACTTCTGAGAGCCCCAGAAACACCCATAGCAGTTGTTGGCACCTTGATTGATAGCTCCAGGAGCCAGTCATTTTGCAGCATGAAAACAGAAGAGTGAGAGCTGAAGCTGAGCTCTCCTGGAGGCACCTGCTGGGAGGGAGGATGCTATAACTCGGACATTTCAAATCCAATCTTCACCAGACTTGGAGGGTAGGTGGAGGAGAGCCTGCTGAAGACTCCCAGTGAGTATTACACCTCCCAGTGAGTTTTACACCTTCCAAACCACAAACCAGTTCAGAAATCAAATTAATCACAAAACGAATCACCACTTCCCCAGTTCATGTCCATGCCTAATTGTCACACATAACGCACAGCAAAGATTAGGTTATATCCAGGGGTTTTTTTGAGCTGGAACACAGTTCCGGCTGGCTTGGTGTCAGGGGGTGTGGCTCTAATATGTAAACGAATTCCTGTTGGGCTTTTTCTACAAAAAAGTCCTATGTGAAACAATTGTGACATCAGGGTGTGTGGCCTAATATGCAAATGAGTTCCTGTGGGGCTTTTTCTACCAAAAAAGCCCTGGTTATATCTATTGTGGTAGAGAATTATACAAGCTTTCATTTATATCAAAGATTGTTAGTATTCTAAATGCAAGCAAATGAAGACTTCTGTGTAACTGAATTTTGCCTAACTCTCTTTCAAGAGAAGTTACTCCTAAAATACCTTGCCCATTTTCTATTTCACAAGAAACCTCATCCCTAATCACTATACTGTTCACAATTTTAACAAAAACTGTTTTCACAAGAAAAAATTGACAGCAGAAGGGAGTAAGTTGTTTATGTACTAGAAACAGAGGAAGTGGTATTGGAACAGAAGGGGCAGGATGGGATGTAGGTGGTTTGTACCAGCAGGAAATATAAAAGAATTGATCTGTTGTTTTTATTACAAGACATAATAATAAATCCACACATTTCAGATGAACTATTTTTTTTCAATTTGTGCTACTTTGTTTATATTTGTTCTAAAGGAACAAATTAACTATATTGTGCCAGTTAGCTCACACAAGTCTGCAAGCAAAATGAGAACAATTTAAGTTTACAATAGGTTGCCCAAAGAATGAAGCATTCATCCATGTAGACCCATTAAATTATTATTACATGACTTCACATGTTCAAGTATTAAAATGATAGCACCTATATTAACTCAGTAAACATCACTGACAAAAGGCAAGCTGAAGCAGAAAGCTAGAAGATTTGTTTCAGTGAAGAGCAGCATTTAATAGAACTCAAAAGTTTTAAAATACATTGGTAAAATGCTCATTTAGAATTTGGAACTGCTCAAACATTAATGTTTATCCAAGTTCAAGAAGCTGCGAGTGAGGAAAACTGCCCAAAAAGAAAAATGTAACTGCATGAAGAGTAGCATAATTTACTGTACAGTGTGTGGATGAATTTCAGAAAAAAATAAAATGTACTGAGTAGGGTTGCCAATCCCCAGGAGGGGGAAGGGGATCCCCCGGTTTGGAGGCCCTGCCCCCACTTCAGGGTCATCACACACACACACACACACACACACATATACACACAGAGAGCAGCCAAAATAAACTGTTTGCAATACCACACTTGTGTGGTTTCATTGAGGCAATTTACTCATGAGTTCCAATCCAAATACCTTTACTGGCATAGAAACTCATGAGTTGCTGAAGTTCCAAGTTCTTCAGACTAACACAGGGAAACCAAAAGTTCTAGTTTATCCTTTACTGTGCAAATGACTTCTGAAACTATTGTAGAACAAACGGAGGGCTGCTTTTCCTTCCTTTCTTACAGTTTCACAGCTCACTAGGCGCAGCCGTATTGTTCTGCCAGCTCACCCTGACCCCATTCAGCCTGGCTCCTACAGATTTAAAGGCACACACACCACCTAAAAAGTAAGCCTTTCCAAGCTTCTTCTAGCCTTCTGAAGTGGAAAGGCACATGGTGGCTGTTGGGCTGGGGCTTCCCCCTGCCAGCCAGCTGACTAGGGGCAGGAAGGAGCCTGCAAAACTAGATGATCCCCTGTTGGAATCTGGGGATTGGTGAGCCTAATACAAATAGGGATTCAATTTGGACTTAAGGCTTCTAGGTCAAAGGAAAGGAGCAAATTTGTAGCCTCATGTAGTGAGTAAAAACAGGGAGCTAGGGTTGCCAAGCTCCTGGGTGGGATGGGGGTTCTCCCACTTTGGAGGTCCCCAACCTGCCAGCCCATGAGTGAGTGGCATCATCACACCGGTGACATCACTCGTAAGTGACATCATCATGCCGGCAACATTGCACGCCGGCCAATCTAGGAGCTCCCGGGAAAACTCTACAGTTTTCCCAGATGTTCTAGCAATTTGGGAGGAAAACTCTACTGTACCATAGTCATCATGCTGTATGCACTGTGCACGCATGAAAAAAGTCCCCCGCTGGAGGCCACGGAGAACTTGGCAATCCTACAGAGAGCAGTTAATAAAATGTCTCTCCAGCACTAAGTGAGATGTGCAGATAACTTGTAAGAAGCAAAGAGAAAAATTAAAATGTCATGGTCTTTATATTAACAATGTTACAAGCATGTAAATACATTCCTTATTTTTTCTACTTCATTGAACACATTCTGGAAGACAGACCACCTATATTTTTCAAGGCACCAACAAAGAAAAAACAGGGAATTAATTTACTATGAGGTCCCTGAGGATTTCTTGGTTATTTTTATATGAACAGAAGGAGCATTGGTTTGGCTTGGACCATCGAAAAGGAGAAAGCAGTGGCAAACAAGGGGTGTATGGCTTATCTTTTTGCTATATAAAAATTTGGTATGTAGCTCTTTCAACTAAAAAAGTTAATCACCCTTAGGCATAAGCAACACCACCTCAAAGAAAATGTATGTACTTGTATAGTTGCTTTGACAATAAAGTACAACCCAATATTTTTCAACTCAAAGCAAAGTGCCATTTTGCCTATAATGAAGGTAGACAGCCTTTGTTTCCAGTGCACTGTCATGTAGTTTATTGCATATATTTTATTACTATGCTGAATTATATTTTATTACTATGCTGAATTATTCTAAGTCTTGGCATGCAGAATGTCCTGGTTTAGTTGAAGACCCAGTTTAGTTGAAGACCCAATGAATTCTTTCTCAATGATATTATGAAAGATGCAAACAGCCTGAGTACTAGATTTTTTTTTTTTAATGGTAAGAATTTTATCACTAACTCTAACAATTTTTCAATTATGAAGGTAAATATAGGGTGGCCAGACCGTCCCGGTCTCCCGGGACTTTCCCGGATCTGGCCCCCAATTCCCGGCTCCCGGGCTGGGTATACCGGGACCATTAAGAGGTCCCGGTTTAGCCAGCCAGAGAGCCGGGGACCGTGCGCCCGGGCGGGGAAGGCGGCGAGTAAGGGAGGGAGAGACCCTGCGCGTGCGCAGATCACCCTGCGCACGCGCAGGGACGCTCCCTCCCTCACTCGCCGCCTTCCCGCCCGCGCACGGGGCCGGGCGGGTGGCGGCGGAGGCCCGGGAGAGCGTCGGAAAGGCCCGCGGGGGTCGCTGGAGGCCCTCCAGCGACCCCCGCGGGCCTTTCCGACGCTCCCCGGGGCTCCAAGCTCCCACCCCCCGTCCTCCTCTGCCCGGGAGGGCGTCGGAAAGGCCCGCGGGGGTCGCTGGAGGCCCTCCAGCGACCCCCGCGGGCCTTTCCAAGGCTCCCCGGGGCTCCAAGCTCCCACCCCCCGTCCTCCTCTGCCCGGGAGAGCGTCGGAAAGGCCCGCGGGGGTCGCTGGAGGCCCTCCAGCGACCCCCGCGGGCATTTCCGACGCTCCCCGGGGCTCCAAGCTCCCACCCCCCGTCCTCCTCCGCCCGGGAGAGCGTCGGAAAGGCCCGCGGGGGTCGCTGGAGGCCCTCCAGCGACCCCCGCGGGCCTTTCCGAGGCTCCCCGGGGCTCCAAGCTCCCACCCCCCATCCTCCTCTGCCCGGGAGAGCGTCGGAAAGGCCCGCGGGGGTCGCTGGAGGCCCTCCAGCGACCCCCGCGGGCCTTTCCGAGGCTCCCCGGGGCTCCAAGCTCCCACCCCCCGTCCTCCTCTGCCCGGGAGAGCGTCGAAAAGGCCCGCGGTGGTCGCTGGAGGCCCTCCAGCGACCCCCGCGGGCCTTTCCGACGCTCCCCGGGGCTCCAAGCTCCCACCCCCCGTCCTCCTTCGCCCGGGAGGGCGTCGGAAAGGCCCGCGGGGGTCGCTGGAGGCCCTCCAGCGACCCCCGCGGGCCTTTCCGACGCTCCCCGGGGCTCCAAGCTCCCACCCCCCCGTCCTCCTCCGCCCGGGAGGGCGTCGGAAAGGCCCGCGGGGGTCGCTGGAGGCCCTCCAGCGACCCCCGCGGGCCTTTCCGACGCTCCCCGGGGCTCCAAGCTCCCACCCCCCGTCCTCCTCTGCCCGGGAGGGCGTGGGAAAGGCCCGCGGGGGTCGCTGGAGGCCCTCCAGCGACCCCCGCGGGCCTTTCCGACGCTCCCCGGGGCTCCAAGCTCCCACCCCCCCGTCCTCCTCCGCCCGGGAGGGCGTCGGAAAGGCCCGCGGGGGTCGCTGGAGGCCCTCCAGCGACCCCCGCGGGCCTTTCCGACGCTTCCCGGGGCTCCAAGCTCCCAACCCCCCTGTCCTCCTCCGCCCGGGAGGGCGTCGGAAAGGCCCGCGGGGGTCGCTGGAGGCCCTCCAGCGACCCCCGCGGGCCTTTCCGATGCTCCCCGGGGGTCCAAGCTCCCACCCCCCCGTCCTCCTCTGCCCGGGAGGGCGTCGGAAAGGCCCGCGGGGGTCGCTGGAGGCCCTCCAGCGACCCCCGCGGGCCTTTCCGACGCTCCCCGGGGCTCCAAGCTCCCACCCCCTGTCCTCCTCCGCCCGGGAGGGCGTCGGAAAGGCCCGCGGGGGTCGCTGGAGGCCCTCCAGCGACCCCCGCGGGCCTTTCCGACGCTTCCCCGGCCTCTACCACCCCCCCCCCCCGTGCTGGCGGAGGCCCGGGAGGGCATCGGAAAGGCCTCTCCGCCGCCGCCGCCGGACTCGCCGCCGCTGCCGCTGGACTCGCCGCCGCCGCAGGTAAGGGGGCCGAAAGCGGGGGGGAGGGGGGGGCTGGCGGTTGGGGGTGGCCTTCCTTCCTTCCTTCCTTCCTTCCTTCCTTCCTTCCTTCCTTCCTTCCTTCCTTCCTTCCTTCCTTCCTTCCTTCCTTCCTTCCTTCCTTCTGTTCTTATGTGACGCAGAGTGTTGGACTGGATGGGCCACTGGCCTGATCCAACAGGGCTTCTCTTATGTTATGTTCTTAAGTGTGACACAGAGTGTTGGACTGGATGGGCCACTGGCCTGATCCAACAGGGCTTCTCTTATGTTATGTTCTTAAGTGTGACACAGAGTGTTGGACTGGATGGGCCACTGGCCTGATCCAACAGGGCTTCTCTTATGTTCTTATGTGACGCAGAGTGTTGGACTGGATGGGCCACTGGCCTGATCCAACAGGGCTTCTCTTATGTTCTTATGTGACGCAGAGTGTTGGACTGGATGGGCCACTGGCCTGATCCAACAGGGCTTCTCTTATGTTATGTTCTTATGTGACGCAGAGTGTTGGACTGGATGGGCCACTGGCCTGATCCAACAGGGCTTCTCTTATGTTCTTATGTGACGCAGAGTGTTGGACTGGATGGGCCACTGGCCTGATCCAACAGGGCTTCTCTTATGTTATGTTCTTAAGTGTGACACAGAGTGTTGGACTGGATGGGCCACTGGCCTGATCCAACAGGGCTTCTCTTATGTTATGTTCTTAAGTGTGACACAGAGTGTTGGACTGGATGGGCCACTGGCCTGATCCAACAGGGCTTCTCTTATGTTCTTATGTGACGCAGAGTGTTGGACTGGATGGGCCACTGGCCTGATCCAACAGGGCTTCTCTTATGTTCTTATGTGACGCAGAGTGTTGGACTGGATGGGCCACTGGCCTGATCCAACAGGGCTTCTCTTATGTTATGTTCTTAAGTGTGACACAGAGTGTTGGACTGGATGGGCCACTGGCCTGATCCAACAGGGCTTCTCTTATGTTCTTATGTGACGCAGAGTGTTGGACTGGATGGGCCACTGGCCTGATCCAACAGGGCTTCTCTTATGTTCTTATGTGACGCAGAGTGTTGGACTGGATGGGCCACTGGCCTGATCCAACAGGGCTTCTCTTATGTTATGTTCTTATGTGACGCAGAGTGTTGGACTGGATGGGCCACTGGCCTGATCCAACAGGGCTTCTCTTATGTTCTTATGTGACGCAGAGTGTTGGACTGGATGGGCCACTGGCCTGATCCAACAGGGCTTCTCTTATGTTATGTTCTTAAGTGTGACACAGAGTGTTGGACTGGATGGGCCACTGGCCTGATCCAACAGGGCTTCTCTTATGTTATGTTCTTAAGTGTGACACAGAGTGTTGGACTGGATGGGCCACTGGCCTGATCCAACAGGGCTTCTCTTATGTTCTTATGTGACGCAGAGTGTTGGACTGGATGGGCCACTGGCCTGATCCAACAGGGCTTCTCTTATGTTCTTATGTGACGCAGAGTGTTGGACTGGATGGGCCACTGGCCTGATCCAACAGGGCTTCTCTTATGTTATGTTCTTATGTGACGCAGAGTGTTGGACTGGATGGGCCACTGGCCTGATCCAACAGGGCTTCTCTTATGTTCTTATGTGACGCAGAGTGTTGGACTGGATGGGCCACTGGCCTGATCCAACAGGGCTGCTCTTATGTTCTTATGTGACACAGAGTGTTGGACTGGATGGGCCACTGGCCTGATCCAACAGGGCTTCTCTTATGTTCTTAAGTGTGACACAGAGTGTTGGACTGGATGGGCCACTGGCCTGATCCAACAGGCTTCTCTTATGTTCTTATGTGACGCAGAGTGTTGGACTGGATGGGCCACTGGCCTGATCCAACAGGGCTTCTCTTATGTTATGTTCTTAAGTGTGACACAGAGTGTTGGACTGGATGGGCCACTGGCCTGATCCAACAGGGCTTCTCTTATGTTCTTATGTGACGCAGAGTGTTGGACTGGATGGGCCACTGGCCTGATCCAACAGGGCTTCTCTTATGTTCTTAAGTGTGACACAGAGTGTTGGACTGGATGGGCCACTGGCCTGATCCAACAGGGCTTCTCTTATGTTCTTATGTGACGCAGAGTGTTGGACTGGATGGGCCACTGGCCTGATCCAACAGGGCTTCTCTTATGTGACAATACTGACTTTGGTGGACCCAAGCACTGATTCAGTGTAAGGGAGCTTTGTGTTTGTGTCTTCTAGTGCAATTTTGTTCTCAGATCCTGTATTTACTTCATCAGTATATGGGATAAGGCACTTTCTCAACTGTGCTGCATAAATCAGCCTATTTATTTTGTCCTGTTGGCTCTGTTGGCTCTATCTGCGCCACCTTCATCACTTTCGGGGTGTGGATCCCCCAGTGGAGTGGTCTCCCGACTCCCTCCGCCGGCTGTTTCTGATAGCCCTGCGCCCCCTCTTTCATTTGATATGTGTCCCGTGCGGGTGCCACCCTCCCGCCGGGAGATGCCGCAAAATGAGCCCCCTTGAGGCTTATGGCGGCAGGGCTCGGGGGAAGCGAGCTAGACTGCTGTTCTTTTGAGGGGTTATAGAGTGTTTCGAGCCCGTCCCTGTGGCATCGGTCCCATCATTGTGGGGCCCAGGGGGCCAGCGCAGCGGCACGCTGAAGCAGCCTGTCGGTCACTTCCAGGTTCCTGTCCTGCATCTCGACCTGTGTTATTAGTGACAGGCTGCTTCGGCGTGCCGCTGCGCCGGCCCCCTGGGTCCCACAACGATGGGACCGATGCCACAGGGACGGGCTCGAAACACTCTATAACCCCTCAAAAGAACAGCAGTCTAGCTCGCTTCCCCCGAGCCCTGCCGCCATAAGCCTCAAGGGGGCTCATTTTGCGGCATCTCCCGGCGGGAGGGTGGCACCCGCACGGGACACATATCAAATGAAAGAGGGGGCGCAGGGCTATCAGAAACAGTCAGCGGAGGGAGTCGGGAGACCACCCCACTGGGGGATCCACACCCCGAAAGTGATGAAGGTGGCGCAGATAGAGCCAACAAAGCCAACAGGACAAAATAAATAGGCTGCATTATGCAGCACAGTTGAGAAAGTGCCTTATCCCATATACTGATGAAGTATATACAGGATTTGAGAAGAAAATTGTTTCCGGCGGTGATATTTGGGGGATTTTTGGGGACGTCACAGGAAGTGCTGTGAAGTCACTTCCTGTTTCCGGCAGTGGCATTTGGGGAAAATGATGTCATTTGGGGGAAATGATGTCACAGGAAGTGATGTCACTTCCCGTTTCCGGCAGGTGACGCGGGGAAAATGATGTCACAGGAAGTGATGCCACTTCCTGTTTCCGGTGGTGGCATGACGTCACCGGAAGTGACGTCACCGGAAGTGACGTCACCGGAAGTGACGTCACTTCCTGTTTCCGGCGGCGGGCACGCTTCGCGCACGCGCACCCCTGCCTCCCCCCCCCCCCCCCGTTGTCCCTGGCTGGCCTTCAGACATTATGGTCACCCTAGGTAAATATGCAAAGAAACCACAATTATCCAGATACATGAGATATTACAAAGTGAACTGGCACAAAGAAGTCAGATGTGTCTTTGCTTATATTAAAGGGACTTCTCTGATTTAAAACAAACCTCAGTTCCGAAATGTTGCTGTTTCAGCCTAGCCACCCTGCTGATAACACTTGGCTATTGCTACAAAAAGCACCTTTTTCTCCTAAACTTAATGGTATCATACAGTCTGCCTTCCATAGCTGCCATTTTCTCCATAGGAACTGAGATCAATTGCAGTTCCAGGAGGACTGCACCCCTCACCAGGAGGCTGGCAATCCTACATATAATTATGTATTCAAATACTTTTTTATTTTTAAAAAGTAGCTCTTGGGAGGCTGCACTTGGAATGAAGAAGATCCTTAATAATTTCCTTGCCCACTGTTTCTCAGTAACAAATGGTCTTCAGACTGTTTTTCTTCTTTGCCATTCCATTGTTTATACAGTACTGTATTAATACAGCACCATGAAATGTTTAAATAATTTAAATATGTAATTATGTTTTATATGTTTTATTGGTTTTAATGGAAGTAATGTGATGTTGTGAGCCGCCTTGAGTCCGCTTGCAGAGAGGGCGGGATATAAGCTTAACGTAATAAATAAATAAATAAATAAATTGTTTACCTAAGGGAGGGGCTTAATCTCTACCTTCTCCATCAATTTTCTGCTAAAAGTCAGAGTCTCAGAGTTTGTGTCTTTGTGTGCCACCATTTATCTCGTTCTGTTTTTCTTAGCACCAAATTTGCACTGCCTAGGTGTATAATTTCATTTGTTGTAAAATCACAGTATATGCCTTCATGATACATGTAGATGTACCCTGAAGACATGCATCATGAAATTTACGAATTTAATACAGCTGTTATGTTTGTCTGGTCCAATTCTTCAGAGAGAGAAAAATTCTTTATTTCCACGGACAAATGAATCAGATGTCATCCCACAAAATTCCATTCCAAGACACAATCACAATGGCATTTGGATATATATATTTTTTATGATGCAATGAGATATACTGCATGAAAAGAACCTCTGCATACTGCATCCCATAATACAGCTAACCAAGCATTGTAGGAATCACATGTTCAGAATATAACCTGGCACCTGCATCTCAAGAGTATTTACTGTTTCCTGCAAGTCTGCACACAAAAATAAATATGAGCACACTGAGAAACTCATTCAAACATTCTGCATTCAGTTTGACATGCACTTTCCCCCATAGACTTAATTGCATGTGAGACAGCTGCATGGCTGAGTCTAATTCCTCCATATAATTTCTCCCAAGGGAGTAGGTAGAGGAAAGGTCAGGCTACAATGCGGGGGATGGGGGGGATGAATGGGATGTCTCTACTAAAATGTAACTTGGTTAATCAGAGCAGTTTTGAAATATTTGTTGATTTGGTTTGCTTAAATAATTAAACTTCACAATCCTGATAGCAAGGAAGGAACCCTGAAAGTGCTACTTTTCACTATACATTTACTATGGATACTGTATTTCATACTTGTCATGTATTTCTTACCAACACACACACCAGCAGTGTGAACACTATGAAATACAGCATCAATGCTAAATCTACTGTGAAAAACTGCTCTTCAAAATATGAGACCTTATTTGCCAGTTCAAAAATTATAGCTCTTAGAAGTATAGACTGGCCTGAAAAAATGGATAATGTTGCCCCAGGAGAACTGGAGGGGAGGCAGAGACTGGCATGCAGGCATCATATCAATGCACTGATGTCAGTTTCCTGGAAGTGATGTCATGCACTAGTGCAATGCTGGCACATGCCCCCCAAATTGCCTCCATTTTCTCCCACCAGCTTTTCAGTTGCCAAAGGGCAAAGTCAAGGTTTGCTGGGAGGTTTCCTGCTATGGCAAGCCTAAGTAGTAGGGGTGCCAAATCCAATTCAAGAAATATCTGGGGACTTTGTGGGTGGAGCCAGGAGACTTTGTGGGTGGAGCCAGGAGACATTGGGGTGGAGCCATAAGCAAAGTTGTGACAAGCACAAATGAACTCCAAAGGGATTCTGGCCATCACATTTAAAGGAACCGCACACCTTTTAAATGACTTCGCTACATTAGAAATAATGAAGGATAGGAGCACCTTCTTTTGGGGCTCACAGAATTGGACCTCCTGGTCCAATCTTCTTGAAGCGTGGACAGCATTTTGAGGAGAGTCATCAGATGCTATGCTGAAACTTTGGTGCCTCTACCTCAAAAAACAGCCCCTCCAGAGCCCCAGATACCCCCAGATCAATTCTCCATATACCCTATGGGAATCGATCTCCATAGGGAATAATGAAGTGCCCAGCAGACAATTCCCTCCGCACCCCCCCCCCCCCGTTTCTGACTGTAGGGGAGGGCCTGCTCCCACCTGGGGATTGGCATCTCTACTCATGAGTTGCTGAACTTCCAATGTCTTCAAAGCAACACAGAGAAACCAAAGGTTCAAGTTTTTCTTTCCTATGCAAACGACCTCTGAAAAGATTGTGCAAGCAACGGAGGGTCTGGGCTGTTTTCACAGTCACTGGGAGCAGCCATCTTGTTCTGCCTGCTCCCCTGCCCCCATTCAGCCTTAAAGACACAGGTACACCATCCCAAGAGGAAGCCTTTCCAAGTGGAGTCTGAAGCCTCCGGAGGTGGAAAGGCACATGGTGGCTGTGGGGGCGAGGTTTCCCCTCGCTGGCCAGCTGACTGGAAGTGGGAAGGAGTCTGGGAATGTGAACCCCTGCTGGGACCTGGGGATTGGTAAATCTACTAAGTAGGTAGGTATTCTTATAAATATGGTAATGTTTATAAGTAGTAATACTTAAAAATAGTAATACTTTAAAAAGGAAGTCTATCAATCCTAAAACATTATATACAATTTAAAATCTATTTATGCCTATAACAATAGTGCATTTCTCAGCAATATTAAGATGTCATTTTATGCTTTCAATAGAACTAATGGCTCCAGGTCATGGCAAGATGTGCCAAAATCATCATGCGTCTTCATAAGTTACATAGCCAAAAGGCATATCAACCATATTAATAACAACGAAGTCATGAACCTGAACTACAGCTTTAGCTCTATTATGCAGACTTTCACAAGCCAATCATTAATAGTCCCAAATTGTAATAACAGCATTCATACTAATTTAATAATAGTGGATATACAGTATAAATGTTGAATAACAAAGTAATATCTCTTCCTGTAAGCATGTTATGAAAAACTGCCTACAGAATAAGACAAGGATATCAGTCAGATGCTTGGGTAAATAACTAGGTGAGCTACAGGCCTCAGTTCCCCTTTTGACCACTGGAATATATAAAGCAACAGAGTTTACCTTCCAAAGCTGTCATTTCCTTCAGGGAAACTACTCTCCAGCTATAATTCCAGGATATCGCCACACCCCATCTGGAAGCTGGCAATCCTAGTTCTTACCAATCATAATATAAAGCCATTTCCAGTAAAATCAACATGACAAACCATTGCGCAGGAGATTGAACCATGCCCGGCCACGCTACAAAGGTCCACATCCATCACAAGGAAGGGTAGAGTTCCTGAGAACTGTCCATAATTGACTCAGAAATGCCTGACCCCGAGTACAGCGACCTCCCATTTCTGGAAATCCTGCTCAATGATCGAGGATGGGTGTAGCGGGGGTTCCCCCCCCCCAGGCACCGTTGTCTGAGGGGCTGAGCCAAGATGATGGTATAGGAGGCCCGGAGTCCACCTCCATTTTGCATGGAGCACCCTCTATGAGGACTGTGGTTTTTAGTTTTTCAGGGAAGGGCATCAAAAGTTGACATACCTGGCTGTCCATTGTGATGAGGGCGTGCAGTTCCTCTATGATGGCGACCTCCTAGCACCAGACACTTTGTCGCCTCAAGGCTCCCCCTGATGCCTGGAGGCTCAGCTTAGAGCAGCAGACCCTTGCCAAGTGCTGTTTTTCTGCACTGATGGCAGGCAGCGTCTCAGAATTTGCAGGGCTGGTACTTGTGGGGCTCCCCATAGCTGGCGCACACTCGGGCCAGCGCAGTACCGGTTGCATGTGGCAGCGGGCACTTCAGGGCTGCCTGGTGAAGTCTGAGCATGTTTTCTCACTCGGAATCCTTGGAGGCTGAAGCGGCAGCGACCTGGTGTGCCCCAGTTGCAGGTTGCTCCTTGTGTGATTTCTCATAGACTGCAGCTTCGCTGAGCACCTTCGCCAGGGTGAGGTCCTCGTGGACCACCAGCTTCTGCTGCATCTTCTCATCCTGGAGGCCGGTTATGAATCGGTCGAGGTTCAAAAAGGCGAATTCAAGGGCAAGGCGCTGGAGCTCTGCAAGAAAAATGGCGACGGTTTCCCCAGACCTCTGGTTCCAATTGTGGAACTCGATGTGCTGAATCATGTGGGTCAGCCTTGGTGAGAAGTGGTTGTCAGCTTCTCCATGATGGTCTTGTACGTGGCCTCCTCGAGCATAGTGGGCGAGATGAGGCTCTCGGCTAGCTGGAGCGTGTCCATACCGCAGATGCTGAGTAGGAGATGCTTCTGTTGCTCTTCATCCATAATTTTATAGTATCTAATGAAGTAGTTCAGCCACTTCTCCCAGGTCTCCCACTGCTCCGGGTGATCGGAGTTGAACTCTGGGATGCACCCGTGCGGTCCTGGATCAGTGGCTGCATTGGGCCTCGGTGGTGTCGGCTACGTAGCAGCGCTGGATGATGCCGGTTGGCCCTGTGCAGTACTCATCGTCAGATCCTGGCATGGTGACCGTTTCTTCAGCAATGGCAATGCAATGCGCGGAGCTGGATGCAGAGGCAGCGATGCATGGTGCGGTGATGGTTGCTGGGCTCGCTCATCAGGATCCCACCTTCGTTGCCACTATAATATAGTGGGTCCAATGTATTTTTTTATGTTAAACCAATTTTTATTATTTCTGCAACATATTGAAAGATATTCATCAACCATAAATTCCAAAATATTAACCAATACATTACAAAATTTCCTCCTCCCCAACCCTCTTTTTCTTGACCTCCGCTGGTGTCTAAATAATTAAAAAGAAAAAAAGGTAAAATTCACGCTTATAGAATCTTCACTTCCAATTTACCTCAATACAAAATAAACCAAGATTATGTATTAATTATTATTAAAATTAACCCTCTATTTATCTCATAATCTAACCCTCTACTAAATTGTATATCAAATCAAAAATCCATTTTTGCATCTTTATCTTCCCCTTAAAAGTTCAGAAAATATTATCAAAAACCACTAAATGTCTCTTGACTTTCCATTGTTTTTCAACAAATTCTTGAAATTTCTTCCAATCATCCTTGAATTTTTCTAACTTACAGTCTTTTAAGATTCTAGTCAGTTTATCCATTTCACTCCAGTGTAACACTTTTAAGGTCCAATCCCATTTCTCTGGTATTTTATCTTGCTTCCACATTTGCGCATATAATGTCCTTGTAGCTGAAAGCAAGTACCACAACAATGTCCTATCTTGTTTTGGAAAACTTTCCATTTGTAATCCCACCAGAAAGATATCTGGTGCTCTCTTGATGTCATAACCCAAAATTTTCGAGGTCTCTTGTTGAATCATTTGCCAAAACTGTTTCACTTTATCACAAGTCCACCACATATGGTAGAAAGAACCTTCATGTTTTTTACACTTCCAGCACCTGTCTGATATTTGCTTATTCATTTTTGCTAGTTTCTTAGGTGTCATATACCATTTGTACAACATTTTAAAACAGTTCTCTTTTATATTGTAACACGTCGATATTTTCATAGAGTTCTTCCATAAGTGTTCCCATGTCTCCATTTGTATTTCTTTGTTCATGTTTATTGCCCATTTTATCATTTGAGGTTTCACTACTTTATCTTCTGTAGACCATTTCAATAGTAACATAAACTTTTGAAATCAATTTTTCATTCTCGCCCAACAGCACTTTTTCCAATTCTGTTTGCTCTTGTCTTATTCCTGTATTTCTAACATCTTGCTCCACCAAGCTTTTAATCTGTTGCAATTGATACCAATTAAGTTTGTCCTGCAATTCTTCCACCAGTTTTAGTTCCACCTTGCCTCCCTGTATTTTTAGCAGTTGTTTGTATGATAGCCATTTATCCTCCTGTGGATCTGAAGACAACTTTATGACTTCTGTTGGCACAATTCATAACGGCTTTCTCTCATCACCATATTTATTGTATTTTTTCCAAGTATTCAATGGATTCCTTTTTATGTAATGATGTGAGAAAAATTCATCCTCCTTCCCATAATACATATAAGCATGCCAACCAAAAACATTCCCTTGGCCTTCTAAGAACAATAATTTCTGTTAAGCAAAGTTATCCAGTCCTTAATCCATACCAAACAAACTGCATCATGATATAACTTAATATCAGGCAACTGGAAACCACCCCTTTCTTTAGCGTCCGTCAGAATTTTCATTTTAATTCTTGGCTTTTTACCCGCCCATACAAATTCTGAAATCTTTTTTTTTTTTTTTGCCAATGTATAAATTGCTTGTTATCTTTCGCTATTGGAATTGTTTGAAAAAGAAACATAATTCTTAGTAGAACATTTGTTTTGATTGCAGAGATCTTACCCAGCATAGACATATTCAGTTTATTCCACTTCTTCAATCTTCTTCAATTTTACGCCAAAGCTTTTCATAATTGTTTTTATATAAATCAATGTTTTTCATCGTAATATCTACACCTAGATATTTTACTTTTGAGGTAATGTCACATCCAGTTATACTCTGTAATTCTTTCTGTTTGCTCAATGGCAGATTCTTACTTAAAATTTTCTATTTTTCTTTATTAATATGGAAGCCCGCCAACTCTCCGTACTCTTTAATTTTATTTAGCAACAAAGGCGTCACTTGTAGTGGGTTTTCATTGATAAACATCACATCATCTGCAAATGCCCTATACTTGTAAGAAAATCCTTTCAATTTCAACCCCTCTATTTCTTTATCCTCTTTAATTTGCATCAGCAAAATCTCTGAAGTCATTATAAATAGCAACGGAGATAGAGGGCAACCTTGTCTTGTTCCTTTGCTAACTGTCATTTGCTCTGTCAGGTCTGCATTCACACAAAGTTTAGCTTGTTGTTCTGTATAAATTGCCTTGACCATTCTTGTAAAATCACTTCCCAATTTCAATTTCTCCATCACCGCAAACATAAAGTCCCAATTAAGATTGTCAAAAGCTTTCTCTGCATCAGCAAAAAACAATGCTACCTCTCTTTCTGGATGCTTTTTGTAATATTCTACAATATCTATTACTGTTCTGATGTTATCTCTTTTTTGCCTTCTGGGGAGAAAACCTGCTTGCTCCTCTTGAATAAAGGTATTTAAGTGCTATTTGAGTCATTCTGCTAGTATCCTAGCAAAGATTTTATAGTCATTAAGTAATGAAATCGGTCTATAATTTTTAACGCTCGTGGCATCTCTGTCTTCCTTTGGTATCAATGAAACAACTGCTTCCTTCCATATATTTGGCACTTTCCCATCTTGTCTAATATTATTCATCAATTTTTGGAGTTTCAGTACTAAAACGTCTGCCAGGACTTTGTAAAACTTTGTTGAAAAGCCGTCAGGACCTGGTGCTTTACCTAATTTCAATGAATTAATTGCTGCTTCTATTTCAACTTTTTCAATTGGTTTATTTAAAAAATTTTTCCATGTTTTCTGTCAATGGCTTTACTTTTATTCTCTGCAGGTACACTTCTATTTTCTCTTTATCTACTTGTTGACCTTTGAATAGTTTAGCATAATATTTATAAAATTCCCTTTTGATTCCTGCTTGATCGACAATATCTTTACCTCCAACTATAATTCTGTTTATAAATTTATTCTCCCTTTTTTTCTTCATTTGCCACACCAGATACTTCCCAGGTTTGTTAGCACCTTAAAAAGATTTCTGCTGCAGTCTTTTTAAGTTCCATTCCACCTCCTTATTCAATAAATGCCTCAATTGACTCTGTAAGATTGTAATCTCCTGCAAAATTTTCTTCTTCCCCGGTCTTTTCCGCAGTTCTCTTTCTTTTTTGCCGATTTCTTTTTGTAGATCCACCATTTGTTTTTCTTTATCTCTTCTATCTTTATTGTTCAATATAATTAAAAATTCCTCTCATTACAGCTTTATATGCGTCCCACACGGTTTGATATTGAACATCCTGATTTTCATTTATTTGGAAGAAGGCTTTAGTTTCTTTTTCAAGAGAAGCCACTATTTCTGCATTTTGCAATAAATCCTCATTTAATCTCCATCTCCTCACCTTTTTCCTGTCTTTTGCCAACCACAATAATGGATTATTGTGCACCTATTTTCGGAAGAATCTCTATCTTATTTGTAAGAAGTCCCAAATCTTTGGTAGCCATTGGGACTCCTCATCTGCCAAAGTAAACCCCCTCAAAATTCTTCAAGCATGTCTTGACAGTTTCCTTTCTGGAAACTGAAGGCAGCAGGCGTTGGAATTGCCTTTTATGCCCAAAACAAAGGCTCCGGTCTGCTCCTCTTGGAAGAAGCGGGTCAGCTCTCCATTCTTCCAACCCCAGAAGTCTCTAGTGGGTCCAATGTATTGAAGAGGCTAGGTGGTAGTGATAATCAGCTCTTTATTAGATACAGCATGGTAGAAGACTGCACTAAAGAAAGACTGAAGAACTGGGCCAACGCGGCCAACTATATACAACCCTGGGTTCCTGTGCAAGCACATTATTGGATCGCAAGCATGTTATTGGATCATTCAGACCAGTAGGGGGCTCGTGATTGCAGCAGGGCAGCAGGGGTTTGGATTCTGCTGCCCATTGTTCCCAAGTCCCCAAGCTCCGTCCTTCTGGCTCCAAAGAGCCTGGCAGGAACACTCATAACAGTCTACACTTTGGTCCGCATACATAACAGTTTAAATGGAGCAAAATACCAGGAACTGAATGTGATTGTGGTGTAACCCACACTATATTTTCCATCCATCACTGGAATGTGAGAGTTGTGCTTTCCAGGGAGATGTGATGGAGCTCTTTGAACTCTCCCCAGTTGTGACTGAGTAGATTGAAAATATAGATATTTGTATTTAGCGGTGTCATGACCCTCAGGGGTAGGGACAGTTGGCTCTCCAGATGTTTTTTGCCTACAACTCCAATCAGCTCCAGCCAGCATGGCCAATGTCTGGGGCTGATGGGAGTTGCAGACAAAAAACATCTGGAGAGCCAACATTCCCTACCCGGTTCCAGGGAAGCCTGAGTTGGAGTAGCTACAGAGCGTACATTTCCTAGGATCCCTTCTGTCCCTCTGATTGGGTGAGCAGCAGTTTTGGAGGAAAACTTGCCCAGAGGGAAGGGACTTGGGAGAAATAATAAATAGGCCTGGCTAGAAGGGGAGGTTTTCCCTCTAAGAAGGCTGAGCTGGAGACTGGCTGCAGCCAGAGGGTTCCCTCACCAAGAAAGGATGAGTCCATTTGGAATTATAGGAAGGGAACATCTAATTAGATGTGTCCAGGCTTTTATTTCTTTATAGCAGCCTTTACTATTTTCTATATTCACTGTGCACTAAACATTTTACTACTCACTTGTTTGTTCTTGAGCACTTATAATAAACTTCTTCTTAAACTAACTGGGTCTGCATGTCTCTTTGGTCACAGAAATAAAAGGCTTTATTAAGTAGGAAGCCAGAGGTTTGGGTGGGTGCTCTGGGCCCACCCAGCGAGACCCCTACCAGAGTGGTGGCAACCAGTGGAGGCCCTTCCTGGTCCCCTGCTGGTGTGATAAAGGGGGTTGGCACAATCAGTCTGCATATCTGTTGTATCAACTTGATTACATATTTGATATTATTATATACTTTCCATGTGATAGATAAATAAATCAGAAACTAACCAGTGTAATGCCCTGATTTGAATTTGGATGGGAGACCATCAAGGAAATCCAGGATCACTAAGCAGAGGCATGCAATGGCACACCACCTTTGAATATCTCTTGACTTGAAAACACTCTGGGGTCATCATAAGTTAGCTGTGACTTGATGGCACTTTCTACCACCAATAACCAGAGGTTTCCTAGATCTTATGCTGGCAAGATCTCAAAAGGATTTGTCCTTTAGGAGGTAACTTTCACAACTTCAAGAATCCTGTCTGCATCTGTCATGGAGAACAATATGAAACTACTATTTAAGTGACAAGACAATGCCATCAACACAGGAGACACTGGAACTGTAATAAACCTGGCTTCCAAATCAGAACAGATGAGAGAGATTTTGTCAAGAAAGAATCTAGCTAACAACCGAATTATTTACTTCATCTGGGTTTTTTTAAAAAAAAAAAAACTTGAACCAATCTATACAATTTATCTTGATGGGATTCTGACAACATAACAGTGAAAGAGAATAGCTACCAAATTACCCCTTTCTATATGTTTATTGATTCTCTCAGATAACTATACCATATCAGAGAGTCTGGAATTTCCTTGGATTGCATGTCAGCAAAACTTGTTTTGAGTTTTTAACAATTCTAGCTTAATTTATACTTTGTATCTGACAAGTTAGGCTGACAGGTATTTAAGAATTCTCAGGTATATACTTTCTTGTCCTGGCAACTTGTTAATTTGTAATTTATAAGTTCTAACTCTTCATTCTTTGTCACCTCTGTTGACAAATACTTAGACACCTTCCTTTAAAAAAAACAGGTAAGATGTGGATATATTCCAATATCTTATACAGAATTCAAACAATGCAACAATGCCTTTGAGAAATATCTCCATCCTCCTTCAGTACTCCCAGTCTGATCTGTTAAAATGTTTTAAAATGAGAGCTATATTTTATGTATTTGGCAGTTTGCTTCTCCAAAATATCATTTCTTGCCTTTTCATCAGCATTTTGCCAGAGTTTGTCCTCTTTGTGTTTTTTTTTTTGTTTGTTTGTTTGATCAAGACTACCATTTTTTTTTTGCTTCTGGTTTGGATTTCATGGCGAATTGACGAGCTTTCCAGTGGGGGAGCTCACCAGACCCTCTATTCTGGACAGAGAAGGGGTTTCAATACCTGTTGTCTACATCATCTAGCCAAGATATACTTAAAATTCTGAGGAGACGTACTTTGGCTAACAAGAAATCCCAGGGGGGGCTGCTTTTTGGTTTTGAAGAATCTCCGAAGAAGGACCACTTCCAATGTCTATAGAGGGTATCTGGGGTCATTAAATCGACATAAATTCAATGTGTGCCAAGCTTCTTAAGGGCTAATTAATCATGGATGAGAAACAGACCAGTGTGTTTGATGTCAGGACTTCAAAGGTAAAGAGATTTTTATCTGTTGCTCCGGGACTAAATTGGGAAATATTTGGAAGGTAAGTGAAGGTCTGGACACATAAACAACTTGTAAAAATAAAGAAGAAGGAGGAGGGGAAAATTTTGGACTGAGCTAAACAGATATAAGGCTTTAAAAAAGGCAAAAGCTGATATAGGTTGGAATTTTTGTGGTCACTCCCCCTGAGAGTGGAAGAACTGCAGATCAACAAGTCATTACAGGAAATGACATCTGGGATTTCATAACCATAGATAACGAGACTTTGTGGCAAGTGTGGGCAGAAGAGGCCATCAAGGGAAGGGAAAACTACAGGTTTTTTAAGCCCCTCTAGGCCTAAACCATAGAGAAACATCAAGCACCATTTTGGGAAACTATAACTTTTTAAAAATTAATATCTGGACCCAGGGGCATAGGAGGACGGCGATTCTGGGCTTTTCTGAAAGGGCATGCCCTAATCTATAAGACTAGACCATTTAAAAAGAACTTGGTGACTTCAATTGTAGAGCTATATTTATAATGGGAAGGCAATAATGTCAGCCCAAAAACCATTACAGACAAGAGCCAAGACACTAGAAGAGGGCAAAAAGGCTGATAAAAAAGAACAGATGGATGCCATGGAAGCTATATTGTCTAAACTGATTAAAGATTCTATAAGTGATTGTAAGAAGGAATTAAAAAAAGATATAGAAGTTCTCAGTAAACAATTTAAATCAGTATCCAAAAAAATCCAAGAGGTGGAAGAGAAAGTGAAAGACCATGATGAAAGAATTAATAAAGTGGATTCCACTATTTAAAAAATCGCAGGATAAAGCAGTACTGCAGGACTGCAAATCAATGGAAAATCAGATACATTTGAGGTGTGCCTGAAAAGGATGGTGATTTACATAATACATAATAAGGATTATTGCTGAATATGTTGGAGATGATCCTGAGAAGACTAATTACTTTTATGACTATATTTACAGGGTCAATTCAGAATATGCAAGGAAAAATAAACTACCAAGGGATGTGGTAGTGAGATGTGTAACAAGAGACTTGGTGGGAAGGATTCTAAGTAAACAGTATGAAGGCAAGCCGATTGTGGAAGGCAGTGATGTTAGAATTATGAAAGAATTACCAAGTGACAGAAGATTATATAAAAAACTGACTGAGCAACTGAGAGTCAAATGAGATATAGATGGATTCTCCCAGAAGGATTGGTTTTTGAATACAAGGGGAAGAGGATTACCATTACAAACACTCAGGAGATGGAGAAGTTTTTGGTGGAGAATAAAGAATTTGGAAGTTCAGATTAAAATAGAAAACCATGATGGTTTACAAATTATTATCTTGGAATGTAAGTTGACTTAATTCACCACAAAAAAGAAAGGCAACTTTTCATTGGATGGGAAAGCAAAAATGTAACATAATTTGTCTACAAGAAGTACATATTAAACGATTGGATTACAAATATTTGTAGAATAAGCAACTTGGTATGGAATTTTTTTCATTGGAGAAAAAAAGAGGCATGGTTTTTTATGTAAAACAGGAATTGGAACCAAAATTGATTTTTAAGGACAATGATGGTAGATATATTGCAGTGCAAGTGATGATGAACCACAAGAAGACTTTGCTATTGGGACTGTAGGCTCCTAATGGAGCAAAATATTCTTTTTTAAAGGACATTATGCAGCAACTTGATCAAGAGACATATGAACAAATCATGTTAATGGAAGACTTTAATGGTACAGTTAAAAATATCTTGGACAGATCTGGGAAGAAGAATAATGAAGGTAAACTACCAAAGTCTTTTTTTGAATTAGCCAAGCAAGAAAATCTTGTAGACATTTGGAGGGAGAAAAATCCTACAGTTAGAGACTATACCTTCTTCTCAGCTCGACATAACTCTTTCTCAAGGATTGATATGTTATGGTGAACAAAAAAATTGGGACTTACAATAAAAAAATAGAGATTCTTCCAAAAATAAGAGCAGATCATAATCCAATAATGTGGTCTGCGAAACCTACCAAAAAGATTTTAAGATGGTGAATAAATGAAGATTTACTGCAGAAAGATGGGGTAGTAGAATCTCTGCAAAAAGAGACTAAAGCCTTTTTCCAAGTACATAAAAATGAGGATGTTCAATATCAAACGGTGTGGGATGCTTATAAAGCGGTGATGAGAGGTATTTTAATCACATTGACTAATAAAGACAGAAAAGCTAAAGAGAAACAAATGACAGACATACAGAAGTAGATTAAGAAAAAGGAGAGAGAGAGTTTATAAAGAAACCGGGGGAAAAGAATATTTTAAAATAAATCGGAATTCTACAGGACCAACTAAGACACTTGTTACATAAAGAAGTAGAATGAAACTTAAAAAGGCTTCAACAAAAATCTGTTGAGAGTGCAAATAAAGCTGGAAAATACTTGGCCTGGCAAATGAAAAGAAAAAGGGAAAATAAAATTGTTAATAAAATTAGTTCAGGCAGCAAAGAAATTGTTGTCCAGGAAGGAATCAAAAGAGAGTTCTATAAGTATTATGCAAATTTGTATAAAAGTCATGTGGGGGGAAAAGGGAAAATGGATGCCTATTTACAGGAAATTAATGTTAAACCCTAACGGACAATATGAAACAGTTCTTAAATGACCCAATTGGTAAGGAAGAAATTGAAGCGGCAATTAACTCAATGAAGCCAGAGAAGGCACCGGGTCCTGACGGTTTTAAAGCAAGATATTATAAAGTTCTTAAAGAAACTCTACTTCCGAAACTTCAGAAATTGATGAACATTATAAGAATAGATGGGAAGATACCTAATACTTGGAAGGAAGCAGTAATCTCGTTGATACCAAAAGAAGACAGAGATGTGACTAATGTAAAAAACTGTAGACCAATTTCATTGCTAAATAATGACTACAAAATATATGATGATGATATGATGATGATATTGGATTTATATCCCGCCCTCCACTCCGAAGAGTCTCAGAGCGGCTCACAATCTCCTTTATCTTCCTCCCCCACAACAGACACCCTGTGAGGTGGGTGGGGCTGAGAGGGCTCTCACAGCAGCTGCCCTTTCAAGGACAACTCCTGCCAGAGCTATGGCTGACCCAAGGCCATTCCAGCAGGTGCAAGTGGAGGAGTGGGGAATCAAACCCAGTTCTCCCAGATAAGAGTCCGCACACTTAACCACTACACTAGAATTTTAGTGGAATGCTAGAATTTTAGCGGAATGCCTGAAGCAGCATTTGAATAATTTTGTTAAAGAGGAACAAGCAGGGTTTCTCCCCAGAAGGCAATTAAGAGAAAATATCAGAACTGTAATAGATATAATAGAATATTATGAAAAACATCCTGAAAAAGAAGTAGCTTTGCTTTTCGCTGATGCAGAGAAAGCTTTTGACAATGTTCATTGGGACTTTATGTTTGCAGTAATGGAGAAATTGGGATTGGGTGAAGACTTTGTTAGAATGGTAAAGGCAATATATACTGACCAACAAGCAAGACTTTGTATAAATGCAGATTTGACAGAGAAAATAGCAATTTGTAAAGGAACAAGACAAGGGTGCCCTCTATCCCCTTTGATATTTATAATGACGCTGGAAATACTGCTTATGCACGTTCAAGAAGATAAGGCGATAGAGGGTTAGAAATTAAAAGGCTTCTCTTGCAGAGCATTTGCAGATGGTGTAATGTTTATAAATGAAAACCCAATTCAAGTTACACCGTTGCTGCTCCAAAAAATAAAAGAATATGGTGAACTGGTAGGCTTTTATGTAAATAAAGAGAAAACAAAAATTTTGTGTAAAAATGTCAAAATCTAAGCAGATGGAATTACAAAATTTAACAAACTGTGAAGTGGCCTCTAAAGTAAAGTATTTAGGAGTAGAAATTACAACAAAGAATATTGACATTTAAAAACAACTATGAAAAGCTTTGGCGAAAAATTGAGGTGGACTTACAAAAATGGAATAAGTTGAATTTGTCTATCCTGGGTAGAATATCGGCAATAAAAATGAATGTATTACCAAGAATAATGTTCTTGTTTCAAACTATACACCAATAGTGAAAGAAGATAAACAATTTCATAAATGGCAGAGGAAACTTTTAGAATTTATATGGGCTGGCAAGAAACTAAGAATTAAGATGAAGATCCTGACAGACGCTAAAGAAAGGGGAGGCTTCCAAGTACCGGATTTAAGATTATATCATGATGCAGTTTGTTTGGTATGGATTAAGGATTGGATAGTGTTATTAAGAAGAAAATTATTAACATTAGAAGGCCATGGAAAGGTTTTTGGTTGACATGCATATTTGTGCTATGGGAAAAGTAAAATGGATGGTTTTTTCTCACATCATTATGTAAGAAGTAGTTTGCTTAAAACTTGGTTGAAATACCAAAAATATGGATATAAGAGGAAACCACTGTGGATTGTGCCAATGGAAGTAATAAAGTTATATTTGGATATTGAGGAAGAGAAATGGTTTACCATATGGTTTACCATATGGTTTACCATATAAATGGCTTACCATATAAACAATTGTTAAAAATACAAGGAGGCAAAGCAGAATTAAAATCAGTGGAAGAATTGGATTATAAATTTAATTGGTTTCAATGGTTACAAATTAAAAGTCTGCTGAAGCAGGATATTAGGAATGAAGGAATAAGACAAGAACAAACAGAAATGGAGAAAATGCTATTTGGTGAGGACGTAAAATTGATCTCAAGAGTATATAAACTGTTACTGAAATGGTCTACAGAGGAAGAAGTGGTAAAATCTCAAATGATAAAGTGGGCAATTAATATAAACAAGGAAATTCAGATGGAAAAATGGGAATATTTGTGGAAGAACTCTATGAAAATATCGACATGTAATAACATAAAAGAAAATTGTTACAAATGTTGTATAGATGGTATATGACACCAAAAAAACTGTCGAAAACAAATAATCAGATGTCTGATCGATGTTGGAAATGTAAAAAACATGAAGGGTCCTTCTACTATATGTGGTGGACTTGTGAAAGGGCTGTACAATATTGGCAAATGATCCAACAAGAAATGTCAAAGATTTTGGGATACAAAGTGAAGAAGGCACCAGAAATCTTTTTGTTGGGATTACAAATAGAAAATTTTCCAAAGCAAGACAGGACATTACTTTGGTACATGCTTTCAGCTGCACTGACATTGTATGCACAGTTGTGGAAGCAAAATAAAATTCCAGAAAAATGGGACTGGGTTATGAAAACTATGCACTGTAGTGAAATTGACAAATTAACAAGAACACTAAAGAAACTTGATATGGAAAAATTTAATAATGAATGGTGAAAGTTTCAGAACTATGTGGAAGAACATTGGAGAGTGAAAGGATACTTGGTGATATTTGATAATGGATAACTTGTTTATTAGCTATTTTTAATTTACTGGGGAAAGAATGATAGTTAAAATGAGAGTATGAGAAAATATTTTGTTCTTTCTTAAAAGATTATAAGATAGATAATATGATTTAATTTAGTAATATATTGGATCATTAATAGAATGAGGTAATAACCATAAAGAAGTATAAGTTCCTTTTTTCTTTTAAAATAGTTTTTTAATGTTAAATTACCTTTATGGCTTTTATATTGTAAGTAACACTGGGGAAGTCTTGAAAGGGAGGAGGGGAGGTGGAAAATGTGATGCAACATATTGACTTTTATTTGAGAGAAGTAAATGAAATAGTGATATAATACGTTGTAGAATAAAAATTGTTTTTACAAAAAAAAAAAAGACTACCATTTTTTAAAAGAATCCTTCTTGCATTTCAGTGACTTCATTGATACTGCTGTTTCTTCTAATATCATGTAGTACAGGGGTTTCCAACCTTTTTGAGTCTGTGGGCACCTTTGAAATTCTGACACAACTTGGTGCTGCCAAAAAATGGCTGCTTCAGGAGGCAGAGCCATCCACAAAATGACTGCTGCAGCTTACCTTCAGTCATACAGTGAAGATCTTTGTGCTGTAGTGGCAGCTGCAACCAATGCAATGTTTTTGCACAGCCAATCAAATATTCAATGACCAGTCAGAAGCCTTGACAAGCAAAAACCCCATTTGACCCCACTCACTTTCTTAAAATAGTTGGTGAGCAGCAGAAAGGGTACTGGTGGGCACATTGGTGCCCACAGACACTAGTTCATAGCCTTTGGGATCTGTAATTTTTTTTTCCTGAGCATCAAATTTAAGTGAATTTAAACAATCTCTATGATTCCTAAAAAGGATTTGACTGTTCTCTATTTTTTTTTAACTAATTCCACTCATTTTTAAACTTTTTCCTTTGCTGAAATTAAATTTTGTTGGACTTTCTATGCAATTTTCCATTCATGTGTATGTTGAATTTCACATTGTTGTAGTTACTATTGCCAAGTAGCTAAGAAACACTGATATCTCTAATCAGATCTTAGGCTCTGCTCAGTATTGATTCAAGGGTCATTTCTTCTCATGCAAGAGAGCCAGTTTGATGTAGTAAAGTGTGCGGATTCTTATCTAGGAGAACCCGGTTTGATTCCCCGCTCCTCCACTTGCAGCTGATGGAATGCCATGGGTTAGCCATAGCTCTCATAGGAGTTTTTCTTGAAAGGGCAGCTGCTGTGAGAGTCCTCTCATCCCCACCCACAAACAGGTGTCTGTTGTGGGGGGAGAAGATATAAGATATTGTAAGCCACTCTGAGTCTCTGATTCAGAGAGAAGGGTGGGGTATAAATCCGCAGTCTTCTTCAGTTCCATCCCTGTGCAAAGCACATCATTTATTGCATTTCAGGATTTTTACTACCAATGATACTGTAATAAGATTTAAAAAAAAAATCCTAGTGGATATTTTGGATGGCTCATCAAACTTGGCCCAAAAAATCTAATCATGAGATCTTTTTTAAAAATCTAATTTTCTACAAATATTTCATAGACACAAGCAATGAAAGAGTCCCAGGCATCAGTCACCTAAAACGTCTGTGTTGGGGTGTAGGAATTCTTTCAGCCATGCACAGTTCCGCTGCCTACACATGTGAAGCTGACACTTAGGAAGTTAGCATTTTTTCAATTTTTTCAATAACTCTATCATTTGAACTTGTCACTCACTATGAATAACACCAAAATATGTAAGAATTTAAAGTTTATACATAACACATCTTCTGTGTATCAGTTATGCTGTAATATATGTACATGAGAATTTTATTTTAAAGATAACAGAATCAATATTTTAAACATAATAGTTTACTCCTATGTACCTAGTTCACTTAATGAAGTCCTTAATTGATAGATACCAGGGGTATACAATTCCCATCAGCCCGAGCCATTGGCCATGCTGGCTGGGGCTGATGGGAATTGTAGGCAAAAAAAGTCTGGAGAGCTACCGTTGGCCACCCCTGGATTAAATTATTCCAAGTACAATTTATATTTTTGTACAAAATCTTACACAGAAGAGTTTTTGAATTTTTCAATGCATATACCAGCATGAAGGCAGATTTTGACAGCATCTTTTTTAGCATGCAGGTGGAAATTAGCAATCCAGCTGACTAATAAGAATTCAAAACCAGAACTGCAATTAGTGCAATTTACTATCTGCTGTTAAATGCAATGATTAAATTTATGGTTCAAAATGTAGAAAGCATTCAGCTTAATTACTAATATAAATAGTTATGTAAATTATTTATCTTTTTGCCTTTTATAATATTTAAACAACACAACAGGGTGTTTCACTGCTGCAAGTTAGGTATGTATGCCCATGGCTGAATGCCAGAAATAGTACTTCAAGCATAAAGTAGTTCAGCAAAATCCCTTTTACTGGATATATTGCCTGATTAATATTTTTAGTGACTATAATGAGGCATTCCAGTCCAAAATATTTTACAAACAGATAAAGGATCCTAATTAATGAGTTAAGTTAATGCATCAGCTAGAAAACCTGTGTTTCTCTACCATGGGTTTTTCTATACCGCACATAAGGGGGCATCCCTTTTCTTCTGATCTATTGTTTTAAGATTTAAGTAAGCCACTCAAACAAATCTCTCAAGGTATAGTATATATGTTTTCTAAACAGGACCGGCCCTAGACTGTCTGGCACCTTAGGCTAACATCTGGTGTAGCCCCCACTGATAGCATCACCGAGTCACATGGGGGTGCCCAATTCAGCACCCCCAGAAGGCCAGCACCCTAAGCAATTGCCTAGTTTGCCTAGTGACGGGGCCAGTCCTGTTTCTAAAAAATAAATAAATACTTCCAGTTATACACAGTGAGACTGAGGTGGCCTCTGCTTCTCTGTTGGTTTAGCTTACATCTTTTAAATCAAATTATACATTGTAACAATAAAATAAAACACTGGGCTGGGTCCAACTATCAGCAATCTTTGAGCAATCTTCATCACTTTCCCCTTTTCTGAGCAGTCCCTTCCGACTCCAGGAAAGCTGATTCCTCGATTTATGGGGACCCATTCAGGTCTATGGGCTGCAGCAAGGAAGGAGAAGGATGGTCTGTGGCATCTGCTTAGGATGAAGAAGGTTCCATGTTCAATCTCCTGTCCACTTAAAAGGCCCAGGCAGTAGATAATGTGAAAGAGCACCTAGAGAGCTGCTGCCAGTCTGAATAGAAAATACTGACTGATAGACCCGTGGTCTGATTCTGTATAAGGCAGCTTCTTGTATTCATGCATGTGTTCAAAGAGAAAAAACCATTCCCTCTTCCAGTCAGCACAGCTGCCCTCACAAAAAAGAAAAACCATTTCGCCCCCACCCCTGTTCCTTCTCTTCATGAATTCACGTAGCTATTACTCCACACAGGTCCCACAACTCCAAGAATCATCCTTCCTAGGGTCATAAGTGACTAATGGGGGAAGGGGGAAAGGAAACCTCATAGAAGTCTTTAAAACCATCAGAAGCTAGAAACCAACCAGAGAGGTTGCTACTGATCAACATTTGTTTTCAGGAGCAGGTGATAAATCCCTTTAATGTTATTTTAAAATCAGTTCTTGAATGAACATATTCTTTTAACTGTGAATAAAATTTGCACATCAATCAAGGGGCAAACATCTTTTAATTTAATGGCTACAGTCACCATCTGCAGTGATCTTGGATCCCAGGAATGTAAAGTCTGTCACTACTTCCATGATCTTTTAAATCAAATATGATGAGGAAGAACACCGAAAGACACATGTCATGGAACTACCTTCCATGAAACTCTTTGGTAATTAAGAGTTTCCTCCTGTCAACAGTAGTAAGTAGACAGGCCTGGGTGAACCTTGCAAGTCACATAGTGTTAGGTCACCCAGTGGTTGCTTCCAGACCTGGCCTCGATGAGTCCTCCCTTAAAGGCCAGAACAGCCCTGGAAAAGTCCCAACCCCTCACCCTGCCTTTTATTAAGAGAACCCAAGGAGTAAAGGCTGAAAATATTATTGTGGTTGTCTAGCAATGACCTTGAGAGCATTCATTTCTTAAAACTACAGGTGCTGCTTCTATTGTTTTGGCTTATTTTAATCCTCCAATGTATATTTTCAGATTTTGCTGCAAATTTTGACAAGTTTGCAGAAAGATCTGACTTGCCTGTTCATAGATACTCCATTCTCCCGACTGAAGTATCCAAAGATGTGGCGCTGTTGAGATTAGATATATTGGTGATGGTGAAGATTCAAACAAACATTGCTGCAATATTCCATCTTCAGCTGGGACTACTGATGTTTGATGTCATCTTCATGAGCTATTAGTTTCAGCTTGGAATGGTCGGTAATTCTACTAATTCTGTCTTCTGCTCTGAAATGGAGTGGTTTAATTGTTTTACATTTTGGATCACAACGAACTGCGGCAAGTCCTCAAAGAGATGGGAGTACCAGACCATCTCACATGTCTACTGAGAAACTTGTATAAGGGTCAAGAAGCAACTGTCAGAACAGGATATGGAACAACTGATTGGTTTAGAAAAAGGAGTTCAACAAGGATGTATATTGCCACCCTATTTATTTAATTTATGTTCAGAGTACATCATGCGGAATGCCGGCCTGAATTAAACACAAACCAGAATTAAGATTGCTGGGAAAAACATCAACCTCAGATATGCAGATGACACCACTCTAACGGCAGAAAGTGAAGAGGACCTAAAGAACCTCTTGTTGAGGGTGAAAAAGGAGACTGCAAAAGTAGGCTTGAAACTCAACATCAAAAAAACTAAGATCATGACATCCAGCCCCATCACTCCTTGACAAATAAAAGAGGAAGACATGGAAGTAGTGACAGACTTCACATTCCTGGGATCCAAGATCACTGCAGATGGTGACTGTAGCCATTAAATTAAAAGATGTTTGCTCCTTGGGAGGACAGCTATGGCAAGCCTGGGCGGTATAATAAAAAGTAGAGACATCACCCTGCCAACAAAAGTCCATATAGTCAAAGCAATGGTATTCCCACAGTAATGTATGCAGGGGTGGAATTCTAGCAGGAGTTCCTTTGCATATTAGGCCACACACCCCTCCAAAAGCTTACAAAAAAGAGACCTGTAAGCTCGTGGAGGATTGGCTACATCAGGGGTGTATGGCCTATATGCAAAGGAGCTCCTGCTAGAATTCCACCCCTGAATGTATGGTTGTGAGAGTTGGACCATAAGGAAAGTTGAGTGCAAAAGAATAGATGCTATTGAGATGTGGTGCTGGAGAAGACTCTTGAGAGTCCCTTGGAATGCAAGATCAAATCAGTCAGTCCTAAAGGAAATCAACCCTGATTGTTCCCTGGATGGTCAGATGCTGAAGTTACAGCTCAAATACTGCTGTGTATGCAGACCAAAGTGAAGACTATTATGGGTGTCCCTGCCTGGCTCATTGGAGCCGTAAGGACTGAGCTTGGAGACTCAGGAACAATGGGCAGCAGGATCCAAATACCTGTTGCTCTGCTCCAATCATGGGCCCCTTGCTGGTTTGAATGATCCAATGCCATGCTAGCGTGGGAACCTTAAAGTGGCCCCAGTTACTTAGTCTTAGAGTGCAGCTCTATACTATGCTATACTGAAATAAAGAGCTATAATCACTACCACCTCACCTCTTCCTTGCGTTAAACTCACTATATTATAAATACTTTGGCCACCAGATGAGCAGGGATCACTCATTGGAGAAGATCCTGATGCTGGTGTTGTATATGTGATTAGAATTATATCTATATAGCAGCGCCCACCTCACGGCCTCACTGGATCTCTTTTACTCAGTCTCTTCGGGGTATTTTACTTTGTTATTTGATGGAAATAGAATTCTCTTCGTAGGGGACCACAGCAGCTTTGTAGTTTTTCCCAAAACTATAGGCTCTCGAGAACTTTAACTCAAACCACAGATTTATTATAACACAAAGTCTTTAAACTGGGGATATGGGAGATATTTACACAGGCTAACACGTTGCTCAGTTGTTTCAGTTCACAGTTCCTATAATACACACTCTCCACCTCTAGCAAAGGTCTGGCCTCTTGGGAATGATGTGCCAAGTCTCACCCCTCGACTAGAGTCTCTGCTCCTAGCTCTTCTGGTGTCTCAGACCCACATCCGCTCCCTCAACCACCTCACTAGATCTCCAGAGGTGTATACAGGTGTCTGTGACCGTTTTGGTCTTGACTGACTCACACTGGTTCCTCACACACACAGCCCTCTTGGCTGGTTTTGTCGAGCTTGCAGCCTCTGGAAAACTTTCCCGTCACTGTCTCAAGCTCCTTCACAGGATCAGCTGCCCCCTCAGCCTCGGTCAGGCACGAACTGACCCACTCAGTCTCTGTCAGGCTCCAACACTGACAGACTTCTGACAGGCACCAACTCTGTCAGACACCAACTGACTGAATGACTGCCTCAGCAGATTCTGTCACTCAGCCACTTTCCCTCCCTGAGAGCTCCGAGCACTTTGCCCCCACCCTCAGTGGAACAGGCTTCCTCCGGAGGTGGTGGGCTCTCCTTCCTTGGACGTTTTTAAACAGAGGCTAGATGGCCATCTGACAGCAATGAAGATCCTGTGAATTTAGGGGGAATTTGTGAGTTTCCTGCATTGTGCAGGGGGTTGGACTAGATGACCCTGGAGGTCCCTTCCAACTCTATGATTCTAAGATCCCTCCTTCCGCTGTCTCGTCCTCATCGGGTTGCCAGTCTCCAGGTGGGGACAGGGCATCCCCCGGTTTGGAGGCCCTCCTCCCGCCTCAGGGCCATCAGAAAGCGGGGAGGGGGGGAAATGGCCGCTGGGCACTTTATTCCCTATGGAGACCGATTCCCATAGGGTATAATGGAGAACTGATCTGCAGGCATCAGGTGCTCTGGGTGGGGTGGGGGCTGTTGTTTTAAGATGAGGACCCAAATTTGCAGCATAGCATCCGATGCCGCTCCTGGAAAGACCCTCAAAGTTTCAAAAGGATTGGACCAGGGGGTCCAGTTCTATGAGCCCCCAAAGAAGGTGGCTCCGTCCTTCATTATTTCCAATGGAGGGATGGAGGGAAGGCATTGAAAAGGTGTGCGGTCCCTTTAAATGTGATGGCCAGAACTCCCTTTGGAGTTCAATGATGCTTGTTGTAACCTCGCTCCCGGCTCCACCCCCAAAGTCTCCTGGCTTCACCCCCAAAGCCCCCAGATATTTCTTGAATTCGACTTGGCAACCCTACCCCTAGCTCCACCCCAGTGTCTCCTGGCTCCACCCCCAAAGTCTCCTGGCTCCACCCCCAAAATCCCCAGATATTTCTGGGGTTGGATTTGGCAACCCTATTCTTTCCTCTGGCTTGCTGGGAGGAAAGTGTAGATGACTGGGGAAGGCAATGGCAAACCACCCCATAAAAAAGTCTGCTGTGAAAACGTTGTGATGCGACGCCACCCCAGAGTCAAAAAATGACTGGTGCTTGCACAGGGGACCTTTCCTTTCCTTTCATTTCTGGCTTATATCTGCTCCAAGCACAAGAGGTAAACATTGTCTCCTGTGTTGCTGACATGTACTAGAGGCTTTGCTAGTTGTCAGAATTTAAGTTTCTGGTTGCCCCCAGCATCCTGGTGACTACATTTATGGACCACTGATTACATGGTTTTGTGTGCAGTGCGTAATTTGGCTTCCTGTATAACTTCTAGGTGGTTTCCCCAGGATTACAGCCCATCTCCAGACAACAGAGATTAGTTCCCCTGGAGAAAATGGATGCTTTGGAAGGTGGACTGCATAGCATTGTATCCCACTGAGGTCCCTGTTCTCCCCTCCAAATCTCCAGGAGTTCACAACCTGGAGCTGGTAATCCTGCTGCCACATTCCCCACCCAGTGGCCTGGGATAATCTGACAACCCTACAAAAATCTCTTTCATTTTCTGTTTCTGTCCTCTCATGCAGCTCTTCATATACACATCCTTCTGAGCACAACAGTTACACCATTATTATCTTATACTACTTCCATTTCTGTACCCCTATATTTCCTCTCTAGATCCTGATCTGGAAATGATTTGATTGCCTCATGGTTATTGATAGCCAATTAGAGGCACTTTAAGCTTCCTTCCAAACTACCACACATTTGGCTCCTCCTAATAGGCCAGTGGGAGTAGGAAGAAAGTTTCCCCTGACACTGAGCTAATTCCTTCAAACTGGTTGTGGTTCTGGGTGAGTGCCCCAAACCCAAGTTATAGAGTCCACACATGTCTAAGGATACACATAAAAGGCAGCACATGTGATAACACAATGTAACCTGAGGGGAGCTGCTGCAAATATACACACTGCCCATCACACTTCCTTTTGTTGTGCTGTAAGTACAAAGGGATGCACTTGACTTACTCCACCTCTGTGGACTAAGAAGTGAAAAGACCGAGGCTTGTTAGCTACCAGTCCCAGCTAGAACTTGTAAATTCCTGCATGTTTTTTTCAAAGGCTGTTACTTATAAGGAAAAGTAGTTTTTCTAGAGAGTAACCCATGGACAGAAAAGTGGCTGTTGGATACTCAACTCTATTCTATGTAATAATTCTCCATTTCAAATCATACATACTCAGCCATTCCCACTTTGAGATTGTAAATGCATGCTTGTAAGGGCAAACATGTGTCCGAAGTGCCCTAGGAAGGATACATGGAGCCAGAGAAAAGGGGCAAAAAGGCCCTCCATGGCTCCTTTTCTGCTGATGGAAGTGTGGTTGGAGGGAAACTAGAAGCTCCTCCCCCCACCCCTCCATAGAGCTCCCTTGCAGTGCCAAATGACTGGACACTTTTTAGGATGAGTTCCTCCCTACATATGTCAGTCTGCAAGCCTGTAACCCAACACATGTTGAGTCAGGGTGTATCATGTAGCCTGGCACTAATTCTTTTCTCCATCTAGAAATGTTAACTAATTATTAAGCCTCATTGGACTATAAGATGTGTAGTTCGTATATACATGACTTCCTAGCCCACCCATCACTAGCAAAAGTTCAATTATTTAGTTTCAGAACAATGTAAATGTTATTGTTTTAGCTTTTGCTGTGGGGAAGGTAGGGCTCATTCTTACAAATTAGGTTTCTTTCATTTTACAGAAGCCAAGATATTTCATGTGTCTAATGTGTCTATTGCAGTTTCAGATAAATGCTGTTAAAACAGTCATTGCTAAACCACAAATCTGCTTGATGAAAATCCAAGCACACTAAAACAAGCATTCTGTGGAAATCTTGTGCACAAACTCTTACAAACAGGAAATTTTTCTAACAATGCAGCCACTTCGTTCAGTAAACCATCAGATTACACAGGAATCAAAGAACGAGCTAGTCACCTTTATAATAGTGTGCTTTAAACTGGCTTTTTAGCAATTCATTGGAATGCAGTTTGAAAGAATCTAGTTACCTCTGTTAACTTAAAAATGAACAAAGGACCAGTATTTGGTAATGAGCTTCTTTCAAGGATACTTCACCAAGTTACTTTTCCCCCCTAACTTTTGCATTATTAATCTTTGTTTTCTGGTAACACTTGTTACTCTTTTCTAAACACTAAGAACATAGATATCTTATGCTTCCATTTGTTTGTTATAAGAGCCCCATGGTGCAGAGTGTTAAAGCTGCAGTATTGCAGTCCTAAGCTCTGCTCACAACCTGAGTTCGATCCCCAGTGGCAGCTGGGTTTTCAGGTAGCCGGCTTGAGGTTGACTCACCCTTCCATCCTTCTGAGGTCAGTAAATTGAGTACCCAGCTTGCTGGGGGGAAAGTGTAGATGACTGGGGAAGGCAATGGCAGACCACCCCATAAAAAGTCTGCTGTGAAAACGTTGTGAAAGCAATGTCACCCCAGAGTCAGAAACAACTGGTGCTTGCACAGGGGACCTTTCCTTTTTCCTTGTTTGTTATATAAGTCTTGGTTGCTTATCTTGTAATCTTTATACTGGAAAAAAATTCCATTTTTAATCATGCCTGCTGACCTCTGTTTTGTACTTTTAAAAGCAACATATTCCATTGTACCTTAATCACTCCTTTTCATTACAGATAACAAGAGACCAAATCTTGATAGACCTCTGCAAAGTATATATTTGTTTAAAAAATGCTATCTTACTAACAAAACAATAAGGAGGACACATTCTCTGTTAAAGTTCCATGGAATCCATTCTCATACTTGTGATATGAATTACTGAAAGGGATGTTGAAAGACCTGAGTCAGATTGAGGTGACAAGAGAGGAGGTCCTACAACTGATAGACGAATTAAAAACTAATAAGTCACCAGGTCCGGATGGCATACATCCAAGAGTTCTGAAAGAACTCAAAGTTGAACTTGTGGATCTTTTGACAAAAATATGTAATCTTTCATTGAAATCTGCCTCCATTCTTGAGGACTGGAAGGTAGCAAATGTCACTCCCATCTTTAAAAAGGGTTCCAGAGGAGATCCAGGTAACTACAGGCCAGTCAGTCTGACTTCAATACCGGGAAAGTTGGTAGAAATTATTATCAAGGACAGAATGAGTAGGCACATTGATGAACACGAGTTATTGAGGAAGACTCAGCATGGGTTCTATAAGGGAAGATCTTGCCTCACTAACCTGTTACATTTCTTTGAGTGGGTGAACAAACATGTGGACAAAGGTGACCCGATAGATATTGTTTACCTTGACTTCCAGAAAGCTTTTGATAAAGTTCCTCATCAAAGGCTCGAGAGTCATGGAGTAAAAGGACAGGTCCTCTTGTGGATCAAAAACTGGCTAATTAATAGGAAGCTGAGTATAAATGGGCAGTCTTCGCAGTGGAGGACGGTAAGCAGTGGAGTGCCGCAGGGCTCAGTATTGGGTCCCATGCTCTTTAACTTGTTTATAAATGATTTGGAGTTGACAAATGAAGTGGCCAAGTTTGCAGATGACACTAAATTGTTCAGGGTGGTAAGAACCAGAGAGGATTGTGAGGAACTCCAAAGGGATCTGTTGAGGCTGGGTGAGTGGGCGTCAGCGTGGCAGATGATGTTCAATGTGGCCAAGTGCAAAGTGATGCACATTGGGGCCAAGAATCTCAGCTACAAATACAAGCTGATGGGGTGTGAACTGGCAGAGACTGACCAAGAGAGAGATCTTGGGGTCGTGGTAGATAACTCACTGAAAGTGTCAAGACAGTGTGTGATTGCAATAAAAAAGGTCAACGCTATGCTGGAAATTATTAGGAAGGGAATTTAAAACAAATCAGCCAGTATCATAATGCCCCTGTATAAATCGATGGCGCGGTCTCATTTGGAATACTGTGTGCAATTCTGGTCACCGCACCTCAAAAAGAATATTATAGCATTGGAAAAAGTGCAGAAAAGGGCAACTAGAATGATTAAAGGTTTGGAACACTTTCCCTATGAAGAAAGGTTAAAACGCTTGAGGCTCTTTAGCTTGGAGAAACGTCAACTGCGGGGTGACATAATAGAGGTTTACAAGATTATGCATGGGATGGAGAAGGTAGAGAAAGAAGTACTTTTCTCCCTTTCTCACAATACAAGAACTCGTGGGCATTCAATGAAATTGCTGAGCAGTCGGGTTAGAACGGATAAAAGGAGGTACTTCTTCACCCAAAGGGTGATTAACATGTGGAATTCACTGCCACAGGAGGTGGTGGCGGCTACAAGCATAGCCAGATTCAAGAGGGGGTTAGATAAAAATATGGAGCAGAGGTCCATCAGTGGCTATTAGCCACAGTGTGTATATATATATAAAAAAAATTTTGACCACTGTGTGATACAGAGTGTTGGACTGGATGGGCCATTGGCCTGATCCAACATGGCTTCTTTTATGTCCTCATGGTACAGTCCATTGGTTTAAATAAGATGTGCATATCAAAAATATTCATCCCAGCCTCACAAGGGAAATTTATTAGCCAAAGTAACCTCCATAAACAGATTTCCTTACTGTAGCTTCCTTACGGAATCATATGAACAGACTGAAGGCAGATCTCCAACCATTACCTGTTTCCAGATGGAAGGCAATATGTGTTACTCCAATATCATGAGGGTTTTTTTAAAGACAGATTAACCCATACAATAAATGAAGACTATCACTTAATGATATCCACAGAAAATTAAGCAGGAATTAAAACCAATCACAGCTAATGATTTGAATTGGACAAGCACAGAAGAAATGCCAATGGAATTCAAAGTGAATTGTTGTGGTATTGCTCTACATGAGAGTTCAGCATTTATTTATTTTGATTTTTCTCCCACTCACCCTCCCCACAAGCGGGCTAATGGTGGGTTACAAGTCATGTCACAAGCAGTGAACAAGAGAGAAAAGGTGAACCATGCTAGAGAATGGTGGAAGTGGTTGTAAGGCAAGGAATAAACCAAAGACAGATGGCTCTAACAAGCAGAAGCCATGACAAATGTTAGCAAGAATATAGAGGGAAAAGGGAGGGTCAATCAGCTTGAAGTACAAGAAAAAAAATTCAGCCCCATATGCAGTATTCAAAACCTAAGTAGAGTTTCGAGCAAGGAATTTCTATCAGTCCATCCTTCCAATATAAAGCAAGGCCACACATTTTTAAACACCTGCTCACCCTATCTGATATCTCATCCATAATGTTGGCCACCCTTATCATCACAGACACAAGGAAAAGGAAAACAATCCCTTCCTGGTACAACTGGTGAGTTATTCATTTAAAAACACAATGACCAGAATTCAAATAATTGTGAAACTAGTTCCAGGCACTTTATACTTCTTTGTTCTTGACAGATACCACAAAAGAAACATGACAAACTGCAATGGAAATGGAAGGGAATTTTAAAAGCCATATGTGATATTACATGTTCAAAGAAAACAAGTTTTAAAAATGGGCTTGTTCATGACCCCATTGAATGCACTCTAAATAAAGTGGTTTGGGTAGTGCTTTCGTAAACTATTAACCAAGACATCCCTATGTATTTGTTGTACAAGGAAAAGCCTCATGGAACTGTGCCAGTAGCAGATTTATATTTATTGGTGGTTTTTATATGCCACTTAATTGTATGCAGCAATTCTTATTCTGAAGTCAACCTGTCTACTGCAGAAAACAGAAAAAAGCACATGAACAGTTTTCAATCCATTTTTGAAGGCTAACAGCTAAACAATTATCTCAGATGTTCCTATGGTACTGATATGAGGATAATGTTCATTTCCATACTCTTATCATTCCCCCTTGAAAGTGATTGTACTAAGGAAAGCATCTTGCAAGACAAATCTGTGCAAGGTAAAATCCAGACTACAGCATATAAACGCTCATCAACAAGACATAGAGGAACACTTGCCCTGTAGGCCACTTAAAACCCCAGAAGAAAATGGGCCCCAATTTGTTATATTTTATAATTCACCAGTCAGGGCAAACAAGGCTACAGGAAATAACCAATATCCCTCTGTTAAAATCTTGCAAAATTGGCAAACGTCTTTTTTTAAAAATCCCATGGGCATGCAAATAATATTTGTGCATTGCAGTCAGGCACAGCTATTGTGCAGAAGGCTGCCACTTATGTTTAAATTATATTGAAGAGGGGGAAGAGGGAAGAGAGGAACCTCGAGAAGATGGCACCTCTGCACTGTGGTTAGGGTCCTTGTCCCTTTCACGGAATAAAAGAAAAGGAACCGAGCCGGGTCTGGCACCAGCTACACGTTTTCCGCTGCAAGCCAAGCGAATACCAACACCAAGCTGTTCTCTAGAGAAAGATGCCGCCGCGTTCCTTTTCGGGAGAGGCACTGATCTCCCGTCACGGGGACTGCGGCGGCTCGCAGCCAAGGCACCCTCGTCTAGCTCTTCCCTCCCAGCAATTCCTCTCCAAAATATCCTGCACGGGGCTAAGGGCGCCGGGCTTACCTTGCTCCGCTTGGACCCGCTGGCAAAACACGAAGAGCACCCCAAGGAGCATGACAGCTTTGGAGAGGGGCCCTCGACCCGCCGCTGCCTCGGCGCTTCTTGGATCAGGACATAGCAGGCGCCAGCAGCGCAAGCGAGAGCCTGCCGCAAGCAGTCCCCGCAGGCGCACGAGAGGCTCAAGCCTCTGGACAGCCGTCCCCGCTGCCTCCTCGCAGAGAGCCATTTGTGGGGCGGCTGGGCTCACACATCCCTGTCGTGGACCGGCGCCTGCCCGACGATGCCTCGGGGCTCTCGGCTGCCCATGGCTCCTCAGGCACCGCCGCCTGCTCCTCCTCCTCCTCCTGCAGGGGGCGAGCTCCCGCCAATGCTGCTACGGCTTCACAGCGGCCGGTGTAAAGGCTGTTAAGCAGGAGCTTCTTGTCTGAGCCACCCGCTGCTGGCCCTGCCCGCCGCCTCGTCAGTAGCCTCCTAGCGCGGGAGACGACTTTGCCAGGCAGACGCCGAGGACCTCCTTTCCTTCCTCTCCGGCCGGCATGCCTGACGAGTCCTTCACTCGCTCTGGAGCTGCGATGGGGATTGCAGCGTTGCAAGAGCGCTTCATCGACAAAGGAATCACATAGCAACCCTCCGCCCCCTTCCCGCTTTCGAGATGCCGAGACAGTGACGCTTCTGAGGCAAAAGGGCCTTCTTCTGGGCTCAATGAGCCCGCGCTGAGCAAGGGCAGGGAGAGAGACCTTCAGAGCCGTTGCATCCCGGTGAGAAGGGCACTGCCCTTTTGCTATAGAGACTGCCCATTGATCTTGGTAGCAGTTCTAATAACTCAGACTATGAGCTAGGAAGCTAAGCAGCCCTGGTGGTACTTATATAAGAGAGCAGCAAGGGAGACTGAGGCTGCTGTGCAGCCAAAGCCAATAGCAAACCAACTCTCCTATTTTTTCCTCCAAAACCCCAGAGGTGGAACTTCATGGTGTTGTCATGAGTTGGTTGTGACTTTCCAGCACACTGTACCTTTACATGGATCCTAAAGGTATTCTGTTCACCATTGTGTGGAATATACAAAGTGCTCAAGGCATGACAAGAATGCTCACTGGGAACAAGGGGATGTGCCTGAAGGCTCATTGGCTATAATGGGAGCTGGGATTGCTAACTGACTTGCGTGGGCTCCACTGAAATACATTACAAGACAGAAAAATTGCAATTAAAATGTGGAAGTGGTTTAGAGAAATCTGCTCTGGGCCTGGAATAACAATCCCAGGGTGGGGTGATGATCCCTGGGACCAGATAAACTGTTCTGGGCCTGGAATGGCAGGCCGTAGAGTGGAAGGATGATTCCTGGGAGCAGCATAAGTATTGGAAGTAGCCTAATTGTTCTGGGACTGGAATGAAAGCCTGCCAAGTGGAATGATGGTCACTAAAACTGGGATCAGTACTCTGATTCTGGACTGACAGCCCCCACCCCCGTGGAATGATGGCTCCTGGGTCACTGCTCTGGACCTGGAACAATAGCCCCAAGAATGGAATGACAGCTCCCAGGACTGGAATCAGTCATCTGGGCATGGAATGACAGCCTCCACAGAGGAATGATGATGGTTTGCCATTGCTTCTTCCACAACTTGACTTTAGCATTCCTTGGAAGTCTGCAATGGAAAACTGTGTAGCACAATAACAGTATGTCAATAAGGAACAATTATGACAACAATTTCTGTATCCAAACTCTGGTATATTGTAATAAAGAAAATAAATGTGACTGACATATAGGCACTGTCCATAAAATTAATGTCCATAAACAATATCAGTGCACAGTCCAAATACTATTTCAAAATTGTCTTGGAGTGGATCACAAATTTGAATAACAAAGGAAAGGACGCTGCAGCCAAAAGAAGCAGCTCAGGACTGGTTTAGGTGAAGACACCTTCTTCAACTTTTAGGCTCCACCTGCAGCTGCATAGAAATCCTTGCATGAGGTAAAGTAAAAAAATCAAACATAAATACACAGTGTCTGAAAACACACACTCACCCATCACAGTCATGAATATATGTTGGCTATGGAAGCTCCAGTCTATATTCATTCTGTAGACATAGTAAAAACACTTAGTAGCTGGAATTGCTTCTCCCTAGCAGTTGCTAACACCCACTGTTTTTAACAAAAAGAATCAGAATTGCAAACACCTGCAAAGGTAAAGGTAGTCCCTTGTAGAAGCACCAGTTGTTTCCAACTCTGGGGTGATGTCACATCATAACATTTTCATGGCAGACTTTTTATAGGGTGGTTTGTCAAACCACCCCGTAAAAAGTCTGCCGTGAAAACATCGTGATGTGACGTCACCCCAGAGTCGGAAACGACTGGTGCTTGCACAGGGGACTACCTTTAACATTTTTTCCCAATTGTCTTCCCCAGTCATCTACACTTTACCCCCAGCAAGCTGAGTACTCATTTTACCGACCCCAGAAGGATGTAGTACTGATTTAAAGAGACGTTATCTACACATGTTGTATCATATTACAGAGAATCACAATGCAGCTGCTAACATGGCATGCAACCTTTTAAAAACATAAATCTATGTTGGCTGTAAAAGCTCCAGTCTGTGCCATTCAATAGATGTGATACACCCACTTTATGGCTGAAATGGAGTATGCCTTAGCATTTGCCATCCTTTACCCATCTATAGTACTTTCCAATGCTAATTTAAAGAGACTGCTGGTTATTATTACAAAGATCTACAAAAATGCAGCTAATTCCATGGCCTAATTCAATACCTCTAAGTAAATATTTGACATTCATATATACATATATCATAATATGAATATTTATAAAGTAGGAGTCAAGTTGCACTTTTAAGACCAACAAAGTTTTATTCAGAATGTAAGTTTTCATGTGTGCATGCACACTTCTTCAGATGAGGAATCAGGTACAATGAGCAGAGCTTCATACAGCTGGTAAGCAGTGGTTTGGAATGCAAAATAGTACAGATTTAAAATCCAATGACAGAATAGTAAAACTAATAAATTGAGCAAACCTTTGATCTGGGTAGCATGAGCGTCAGAAACCAATATAACAGTAACATGTCAAAATATGAGAATATCTGCTAATCACTCTATTGTTTATAAGCCTGGGCCAAAATGAGGGCATTTCTTTCTCAAAAATTTTTCCCATCCAACTAATTTATCTTTTAACATTTAACATACATATAGTTTGCCATTAGAAGAAAAATGCATTAAAATATAGTGGAAGATGGGTTTAGTATATGTAATGAGATAAATAGCCAATATCCCTTATTTGAGTAGGTCAATACAGCTAAAATATAGCTGTATTTTATATTTATATTGGTCTTAAAGGTGCAACTTCTCCTGCTTTGTTCTACTGCTTCAGACCAACATGGCTGCCCACTTGGATCTATGAATTTTTAAGACATTCGTCTATAGAATTCTATCTCCATGTGGAAGGTTGCAGTACTTGGAGAAATGATCTGTTGAAGAATTATTTCTATTATCTGTCAAGTTTTGATAACGTGCCAATGAAATGAGGTTGGAAACCAGTACAATTCATAAGCTGAGCCTGGACTTTGTGGACTTAACAATGAACTGTGAAACTGACACTTCTGGTGATGTGCATCTTTGCATTTAATTTGGAACAGAGGACACCTGCTAAATACAGGACTGGTTCCCTTTTGTAAAGTTTATTTGTTCATTATTCAGGTTACCCATTCCTCATATGTGAATTCCATTTTATATTCAAGATACATATATATGACTGTAGTAAATAAGACTGAGGTTTTTTGTAAAACATGTTTGAGATCTTAGAACAAAGTAGGAGTCAAGTTTCACCTTTAAGACCAACAAAGTTTTATTTAGAATGTAAGCTTTAATGTGTTCTAAGCACACTTCTTCAGATGAGGCATCAGGTTTTTGAGATCTTGTTATGCAGGGGCTGCATGCCTTTCTTTCTTCATCTCAGCTGGAAATTGGCAACAATGGTTCCCCAGTGGAAAGTGGCTGGTTTACAGGATGGAGTCTTTGTACCTTTCTGAGGTCCCACCCCTGCTCAAATCCCACCCTCTCTAGGCTCCACCCCTCAAATCTCCAGGAATTTCCTAACCTGGAGTTGGCAACCCTATATTCTTTCTTTGGTCCACTCCTCTGATTTCAGCTTTCCATCACCTCCCCCCCTCCTTGTAGCCTCTGCCTAGGAAAAGGAGAGACATCACCAAACTTTGTCTGGGCATGCTCTGTATTCTTGGTACATGGGTGGGCCACAGTTGGTGAGTTGCTGGAGTTCTGGCCCCTCTGATGGCCCTCCTGATGATACCTGGGTTTTGGCCACTGTGCGTCACAGAGTGTTGAACTGGACAGACCATTGGCCTGTTCCAGCACAGCTTCTCTTATATTCTCTTGGGTGGTGGCTGGAGATCACCAGAGATTACAGCTGATCTTCAGATAGCAGAGATGCATTATCCTGAAGAAAATGGCCACTCTATGACATTATACCTCAGTTAAGGTCTCCCCTTCCCAAACCCTGCCCTATTCAGGCTCCACTCCTAAAATCTCCAGTTATTTCCCTACCCAGAGCTGGCAACTTTATCAGGGGAACAGATTTTATGCCTAAAATTATTCAGCTTATTTATTTAACAAATGGGAATGCAGCATAGAAGGGCTGAGAGAGGAGCCACATGCGTGTGGGGGACTCATTTTAATCCCTTGATTGATAAGATACAAAAGACCAACATAAATAAAAGTTCAGCATACATAACAAAGCAAATATATTAATAGTTGTCATTTTAAACAGGCAACCCCTATGCTGTCTGCTATGCAAAACATAATACATTTTCATATTGAATCTTATTTTTTGTAAATGCAGAGCAATTGTTATTGTTTATGCCTAGCCTGTGTCCCCTTCTTTCTTCTAAAATTTAAGAAAAAGGTTTCAATGGATTTCAAAAGTTGCTTCTTATTATTTGCCATTTCTTAATTTAATCAAGTTTGGTGTAGTGATTAAGTGTGCGGACTCTTATCTGTGAGAACTGGGTTTGATTCCCTACTCCTCCACTTGCACCTGCCAGCATAGCCTTGGGTCAGCCATAGCTCTGACAGAGGTTGTCCTTGAAAGAGCAGCTGCTGTGAGAGCCCTCTCCATCCCCACCCACCTCACAGGGTGTCTGTTGTGGGGGAGGAAGGTAAAGGAGATTGTGAGCCACTCTGAGACTCTTCGGAGTGGAGAGCGGGATAGAAATCCAATATCATCATCTTCTTCTTCTTCTTCTTCAGTTAATTTGGTAATGTGGGCAGTTTACCAAATCTTAATGTGTAGATTTTTAGAATCCTATTGGAGTCGCTGTATCAGTCTAGTGTAGAAAAATAAAAGTTCAGTGGCATCTTAAAAACTAATTAAATTTATTTCAATGTAGAATAATACTGGGGAGGGGGGGGAATCCTTAGACCACTGCCCCCCTTCCCTTCTGCGGTGCCATTGCGCTCCACGCCCCCCCCCCCCCGGGCACGGTCAGAGGAGTGCAGTTAGACTCATCCCTACCCTTAGACACAACCCAGGCCTCTAAGTGTTCTCCTCCCTCACTTCCACTGCTTTTGTTGATATACCAGCTATGGCCCTTCCTTGACAAACACAACCTGGCCACAATCCATGCTCTGATCAAATCCATGTTAGATTTCTCTAATATGATCAGCATGGATTGCCCTAGGAAACTGTCCAGGAATGTCAGCTGGTCCAAAATGTGGCAACCAAGCTACTCTTGAGAGTGGGTTACAAGGATTGTATCACCCCAATGCTGAAAGATCTAGACTGGCTACCCATCTGTTTCCAGGCACAATTCAAAGTGCTGGTTCTTACCTTTAAGGTCCTAACTGGCTTTGGGTCAGCATACTTGAACTGCATCCTCCTGTGCTGTCTGTCCAGCCTACCGTAAATTAAGATCTTCCTCATAAACTCTGCTGCTCTAGTTTCTCTATCTGTGGAGAGGAGGCTTTGTCAGTACCTAAATTTCACATTTGATCTTTTTAATCCAGATATGAAAATGATAACCAGGCAATGCTTACAGGTGCTGCTCTGCATAACTTTAGCATTTATTCTTCATTCCCATTTCACCCTCTTTTCTACTTGTTAAAAATGACACAGGGTGGTGGCACCATTCTGGCTTTGTTCAGCTTTTTTCATTTACTGCATAAATGTAGCAGCAGAATGGTGTGAATCTCTTTTTCATCCCTGATGTTTCAGGAAGGTCTTTGTGTGTTCACTTAAGGAGGGATTATTGGGTACAGGGATAATTTTCACAAGCTATATTATTTTGTTTGGGGTTAGATAAAAAGAACTTAGTTTTTTCTGATGAAGTTATTACTATCAAATTTGATAATCCCATTTATAAATATTTCAAATTTTTAAATTTGAGGATTTAGGAAAAACCATCTGGAAAAAGCAATATTTCAAATTTTTAAATTTGAGGATTTAGGAAAAACCATCTGGAAAAAGCATTATTCTTTTAAAAAGGAAAGCATGTGTCAAAGGAACACAGCAAAAAAGCAAAAGTGTGGAGGCACAAACATGACAAAGTATCTATATGTTTAGAAATGCACAAAATCATCTGAAGATCTAAGACTGTATAAGCTCTAATATTTTAATTTTAACAAGTTGGATGATAGCTTGGACCCAGCTGAAAATCCTTTTTTCGTGGAGCAGAACTTTATGGGCTTCCCCCTCCCACTGCACAAAATACTTTCCAAATGCTGGTCCTGGGGAAAAGGAGACCCCCAGGAATAGTATGAGGGGGAAATTGGAGGTTTGTGGCAGATGGGAGGAGTACCTTCCCCTTCCATCAACAGAAGGGTTAGGCAGAATCCAACTCAATGAATGTGTAAACATAATTGTCTTGAAGTTGTACTAAAGTCCCATGGTAAAATAAAACTATAAGGACTTTAAAAATAAAAATAAAACTATAAGTGACTTGAAACTATGCTTTAGGTTACATGGACTATTAATCAAACTCCAATTTTTCTTGGGATTTTTTATCCATAATAAGGCCAAACAGATCAAAGATAAAAATGCAATCTGCAGTAATATTGACAAACTGAGACATTATATTTATGCAAATTTGTTCAAGAAACAGGGCTTCTTTTTTTTTGCAGGAACACACAGGAATGCAGTTCCAGCTGGCTTGGCATCATGAGTGTGGCTTAATATGTAAATGAGTTCCTGCTGGGCTTTTTCTACATAAAAAGTCTTGTCAAGAAAGATTTCATATGATGCATACTTGACCTTATCTATGAGACAGCATGAACAATAGTGTGGCATAGGAGCTGCTTGCAGCTATGCTGATCCAAAATCAAAATGCGATCATCTTGATATCTTTTATTAGATAGCACAAAATGGTGTGAAAACTTTAGAGTTCACTAGACTTTTCATGAGAGTAAATGCTGAAAATAAAAGGAGAAGATATTTCAGGTCATGATTTTAAGGCCTGTTCTTGCTAGCATCCCTGCACTTAATGCTGGCAGGCATGTAGATATAATGTGGTGCTGTTTGTGTCAGGTTGTACCCTCGTTTCTGTGAACAAGAATAAAAAATAAATGACATCTCTCCGCTGACAGTGAAAGGCCAGAGATTTTCCTTATCTCTCTCCAACATCAAGAGAGATTTACAGAGCTCCACCAGGGTCAGCCTCATCCCAAACATAGGGGCAGAGCCCTCTGGTGGTATGGATAGGGTATTAGATTCTATTGTCCTGTTTTATTTTCCAAATGTTATTTAAGCAATGAATAGTTATAGCAAAAAAAAAGTTTGATATAGTTTTGGTTCTGACACAATGTAAAAGTTGGTAGTAGATGGTATACTCTTGAGTCTACTTGATTAACTTATTTTGATTTTCTACGAATATATATGCTTTTAATGAAACTACTAAAATGTTCTAATATTTATGTTATGATAGAAGGACTATGTAATCTTGGAAATTATTTTCATTTAACATTGCTAAAAAAGTAGCAAGAGACCATACCATTTAGATATATCCTGTATAATATAATCTGGTGCTTGCTCTCAGAGGAAGAAACACTTCAAGGTGGTAGTGAAAATGCGATGAGGTTTAGTAGTTCTGACTTCATTTGGACCATGGGTCTTAGGTACAGTGTGAAGTTCCTAAGCAAAAAGCAGGAAAAAATATGGGTTAAACTTTTCCAGATTTTCACTGAGGACTTTCCCCCACCCCGCACCCCCACACACCTCATTTTTCCAGCAGAAAGGGCAGTGGGGGGTATTTTTCTTTGCAGTATTCTTGTCTTTTGGAATAAATGAAATGTTTTTAAAACAAAAGTTTATTTACTCAGAATATGTATTTTTAAAAGGCTATCTACAGATTAGAGAACTGTACAATACTTAGATATATTATGTACATCCACAGTTAGTATGTGTCAAGGGGGGAGCCCTCAAGGAACTTACAGAGGAGGGAACATCCCATTCCTCTACAGGCCTTCAGTTCCTCTTCTTCTACTTGCCCCTGCCTTGTCCCCCTTCCTTTACCCCATTTGCCTCTGCTACCATCTCCTTCCCCACCCTCTGGCTTCTATCTCACTCAGTCCTACCACCTTACTGCCACTGCTTATTTCTCTCGCTTTGGTTGTTCAATACTATAAAAATACCAATTTTATGGGGTTGCTAAGCAACTCCCTAATGCTGACAAAAAGCTCACATTATCTTGAGCAGCATCTCTTTTTGAAGGTGTGAAGTATATACATTCATTCTCTGTTTTGGGAGCTTTAACTCCCCCCCCCACCCGAGGATTTTTCTGCAAACCTGCGGATTCCTCCAGGTTTATAGAAATATTTCCCCATTCAGTACCTTACCCCCTTGTGTGGATTTTTTGATTTGCACTTGGGGAGAAGTTCAGAATTAGATATGACAATGTATGTGATACAAGGTTTCACTTGATTCAGATATGCTACTATCTATATTATGAGTGTTCAGTTGTCCAAGTAATGCAATTACTTGTTTACTAAATTATCTGTTTTCAACATTTTCCCCTTCCTCTCAGATAATAAGCACTAAAAGGCCCATGTGTTAAAGTAGCATAGGATGATGCCACAGTTTACCGTAATCCCACTGTATCACTGGGTACACTTACACTTTCGTTTGTAAAAACTAAACAGTGCAATCCTAAACAGTTACCCTTCTAAACCCGTGGACTTCAAAGGGCTTAGAAGGGCATAATTCACCTTAGCATATCATTGTAAGGTATTTGTGCTTTTAGAACTTTGTGCAGAGTAGAACAATTTTTAAAGCGGGGGGTGGGGAGTTGGATTAGGAATCAGGTTGCCCACCTTGGATGGTGAATTATTTATGCCAGCCCAGAAAGTGAGGAGCCTGGGGGTGGTTCTGGATGCCTTGCTTTCTATGGAGGCCCAGGTCACCACAGTTGCTAGGTCTGCCTTCCTCTCATTTCCAGCAGATCAGGCAACTGGCATCTTACCTCTCCTCCCAGGACTTGGCTACATTGATCCATGTAATGCTCACTACCTAGCTTGATTGCTGTAATTTGCTTTATGTGGGCTTGCCCTTGCAGTTGATTGGGAAACTCCAGCTGGTGCGAAATGCAGCGGCATGCTTGATTGCACAGCCTGTGCAGGCACACATTCAGCCAGAACTATGCCAACTATACTGGCTACCAATTGAGTACCAGCTCAGTTTCAGGGTACTGGTATTGACCTTCAAAGCCTTGTGCAGCTTGGGACCAACATACATGAGGGACCACCTCTCCCCATATGTGCCTCAGAGAGCCTATCAAGATCTTCTGGCTGTCCCTGGTCCAAGGCATGTCCATTTAGCCTCAAACAAGACCAGGGCTTTTTCTACCCTGGCCCCGGCTTGGTGGAACATGCTCCCATATGAGATCAGGGTTCTGTGGTACCTTCTACCATTTCCCAGAGCCTGTAGAATGGAGCTGTACTACTAGGCCTTTAGCTGAAGTGGCAGGCATCCAATAAAAAAGTCACACAAACACACACCCCCAAAGACACCACTCTTACGCAGCCCAGATCAGAGTCCAGTGGCACCAGTTTTAGAGACTGTGCATATAACTGGTGAAATCTGTTTTAAAATGTCTTGTTTTAATGAGTTTTAACTATTTATTAATCCATGTATTGTTGTAAAGTCGAATGGCTTAACTGTTTGTCTGTAATCTGTCCTGAGACCACTTGCAGTTAGGGTGGAATATAAATACAAAAAATAAATAAATAAAGCTAAACTAGTTATAAATTACTCATTTTATCTCATAAACTAGGTTTAAGTTTGGTAAATATTATTTCCCAGAATTTCCATGTCCCCTGAAAATTGCAAACAAAACACATATGCCCTTTCCAAATTTCAAGAAATTTTACCAAACTAATTTGGGGATGTGTTAATGATGCATTAGCTTGGATCCAGAACAGCTTTGCTTGGAAAGCAGGGCTTCCTTGTCTCCCCCTTCCCACTATAGCTCAATCACATCCCTTGAAGAGTGCTTCTTGAAAACTGGGGAAAACTCTGAAGCTGCATAGGGTGTACTTGGACACAGGGCTGGATCTACATATTTTTTGAGGAGGGGCAAAACCAAAAAAATGGCACCCCCATACAAAAAATGAAGGGACCTGTGGGCAATCTGACACGCACACTCCATTTAAACACCCCATCGGGTGTTTGTATGGGGAAGGGAAGCCTCAGCAGGGCTGGCCCTAGAGCGTTTTGAGCCCTAGCCAAAACTAACTTTGTGCGCCCCTCTGCAGCGCCACATCAGAGAAGGGATTTAAAGTTTAAATTCCCTTCTCTAGAGTTGTGCAGCAGTAGCAAAAGGATAGGAACCTAGAATCATAGAATCCTAGAACTGGAAGGGACCTCCAGGGTCATCTAGTCCAACTCCCTGCACAATGCAGGAAACTCACAAATATCTCCCCCTAAATTCACAAGATCTTCATCTGAACAGTAAGAGAAAAACCCAGGTTGGTTTTCCCTTCTCAAAATGGCATACATTTCTTTCCTGGGACCTGATGGCTATTTGCATTTCTTTAAGCGCATAAACTGTTTGGGATCTGCAGCAAAGAAGGCCACAGTCCCAAGCATACATACTTGATACTAAATGCTGAGCTATGTGGAACTTACTTCTGAGTAAAGATTCAGGACTCTCAGCTGCAATTTTAGGTCCCCTATCCTCTTGTCTCATTAAATTCAGTGGGACTTTCTTACAAGTCTGTATAAAATTTAGAGAGCTTCTCACCTTGAAAATGGAGAACTGGTAATAATATTCATAGTTTTGTTCCTGTATAGGGTGCTGTACAGACTAACATAAGGCAAGTCTCTGCCCCAACCGAGGAGGTTACAGCTTGCATTTTGGCGAAGAGGGAGAAAGGGGGAAGAGCTAAGGATTGCAAGGGACAAGTAAGCAAAAATGCAAAGTTTTTGCAACTGGATACTCTAAAAACTGGGTCTGGGTAAAAGTCGGATCTACACAGATCGTTACGAATTCATATGATTTGTACATTGAAATGAAATCAAACCACTATTATTCTGTAGATCCTGTCTTAGACTATAGGCAGGACCACAAAAATCATGCCTTTTCGGATTTGTGGTGCCTCACCAGTGCAAAAACAGGGTTCCAAAGCACGGATCCTCATGAATTCATATGATTTTCATGGTGAAATGAAATGAAACCACAATCATGCTGTAGATCCTGTCTTAGACTATAGGCAGCACCAGAAAAATCATGCCTCCATGAATCTGTGGTGCCACAACATGGGAAAAGCATGTTTCCAAACCACGGATCCTCATGATTTTTGCTTTGGATCCCCCCAAGCTCAACATCAGTTCTTATATCATGTCCATGGGCAGAGTTTGCACCACAGAAATAATGGATCCATGGCTTTGTGGCAGGACCATGGACAAAAAACGTGATTTTGAACCACGGATCCTCATGATTTTTGCTTGGGGGGATCCAATGCTGCCTATAGTCTAAGACAGGATCTACAGCATGGTTGTTTGATTTCATTTCACTGTAAAAATCATATGAATTCATGAGGATCCGTGCTTTGGAACCCTGCTTCTTGCACTGGTGAGGCGCCACTAATCCGTGGAAATGTTTTCTGTAGTCCTGTCTATAGTCTAAGACAGGATCTACAGAATAATAGTGATTTCATTTCATTTCAATGTAAAAATCATATGAATTCATGAGGATCCGTGTAGACCTGACTTTTACATTTTTCCGTAAAAACTTACTCCAATGCAAGTCAATCACTGACTTCTTTGAGACTCTCCTACCAGCATGTCTATGATCTTCCCTTCGGGCTTGTTGGCTCTAAGTCTGGAAAGGGTGGAGGGACAAGGGGTGGGGGTCTTGGAGAGAGCGAGTGGGTCTTGTTTACAGAAGAATCCCAGAGGTGGAATAGAGAAAGCGACTGTTTCGGTAGCAGCAAATGGTCAGCCTGGATTTTTTTCTCACTTGCTTTACTTTGATGAGCTGCAGGAATGAACTGCAATTGTCAAACTGCTGGCAAAGGGCTTTTTCATGCAGGGCAGAGGCTGTTTTTTAAGGGGGGCGAGATGAAAGCACTTCTGAAGGGGGGGAGGAGACAGCCCGCGAGATTCTTCCCTCTGTCCCTCCCAGCACACACAACCGATTATGCTGTTGGGGAGGTGTGTAGGACCAGGCGCTAATGGAAAGGGGCTGGGGTGGCAAAGGGGGGGGAGAGAAGAAAAGCAGTCGGGAGGGAGCAATTATTGCATTCCTGTATGGCTGCAGGTGAGGCAAGGGAAGGGATTCCAGCAGACCGGTAGCAGTGCAAAAGAAGCCGATCTTTCTCCCCCCTTCCTGGGGGGGGGGGGAGGCACCCAATTTGGCGTTCCCCCTCTGGCAGCGCTGGAGGCAAAACACTCTCTCTGCCCCCCCTAGATCCAGCCCTGCTTGGACACTATAACAGGAACAGGACCTTTGCCCTCTTGCACTAGTGAAAGATCCCTCTCTTTGTGTGGGGCACCTTTAGTTCCAAGCCAAAGGATTGCGTTTCTATATCCATGCATTATCTGTATCTCAGATAATGCTTTTGAATACTGATGTAGCTCTCATTACCCATCATCTTTATGTATCCAAATATTTTAATGCATGAATCTAATTAGTATCCTAATTTGCAAAGTGTGCTCTTTTAGTATCATTTTTTTTCAATATATTCACGTGGCAGAAGCTGCATTATTCTAGCTATGTATTCATTTGTTACAGCATAATGTTTTTGTGCATTATCCTGTGCTATATGTATATTACGATGTGCATGTGAGTTTCTCCATGGAGTGCTAAACCCAAGAAAGATCACCATCAGCACATTAATGTCATCTTAATACCAATGGCAACTAAGTTCCCAAATTCTGATCCAACACCAGGAAAGATCCCAATTTGTGCTAACAGCAACTCTTCCCTACATGCACCAGTGTAAATTCATGTGCATAAGAGGGATTCCCTGAACCCTCCATTCTGTGTAGGTGGCTCACATCCAGAACTGTGTTTCAGTCACCATAAACACAACAGCAAATCTTTCATGTTCAAGACAGGAATGATTTCTTCTCTTTAATTTTGCATTCCTTCCCAGATTTAACTTTTCATGGTCTTCCTAGTCCCTCTCTCCTAGCTCTTTCACTTCCTTATACAATAAATTTGCATATTTGACCTTTCATGTTTTTCATAGCCCTCCTTTTCTAGCTCTTTCACTTCCTTATAAAATAAATTTGCATATTTGACCTTTCATGTTTTTCATAGCCCTCCTTTTCTAGCTCTTTCGCTTCCTGTTACAATAAACCCAGATGCCAGCTTTGCTACCACATGCACCCAGACAACTCAGTCACTGGACCTAACAACATCAACTGCACCGTCTCAGACTTATTCGGTTGCTCATCTTCCAACATTGTGTATGCCATTAGATGCCAACAATGTCCTTCAGTTGTCGACATGGGACAAACAGGTCAAGCACTATCCATATAAATGGACACAAATCTGACATCAAGAATCACAAGACTGAGAAACCTGTTGGAGAACACTTCAACCTGCCAGGATACTCAATGGGGACCTCAAAGTAGCAGTTTTATTGCAAAGGAACTTTAGAACCAGATGGGAATGTGAGATTGCTGAATTACAAGTTATTAGAACACCCAGAACAATCAAACCCCTAGGACTTAACAGAGATACTGACTTCTTATCTCACTACACATGCTAAGTCACTCACTTTTCACTTATACCCAGAAACTGAACTTTGTTGGTCTTAAAGGTACCACAAGACTCAAACTTAGTTCTCACATCTTACTGTTAACTGCTTTATTATCTGTATACCAATTTACATGTCTTATCCAATGTGTTACTCCAGTTTTAGCTGTATTTATTGCTCAATTACTTAGACATCTTGACTTCAATTAGCTCTTCCAGGCAACTAACCCCCTCTTACCTATATGTAATATCTAAGAAAATCTATTTCAATGAATAAACAGGTTGCTTACCTGTAACTGATGATTTTCGAGTGATCATCTGTGGATTCACACTCATGGGACAGAGCACTTGCGCCGATCCCCGGATCGGTACCTAAAAAGCCCGGGATTTTTCACGCTCGACCCCAGTGAGCGTGTGCAGAAGCCCCAGTATGCATGCTCACAAGGACCAGTGTGAGGACCCCGCCAGTTCCTTCCTGACTGCTGGAAGCCCCTAAAGTAGGGAGACCATCAGCAGTAGGGAAGGTGGGTGGGTAGTGTGAATGCACAGATGACCACTCGAAGATCATTACAGGTAAGCAACCTGTTTATCTTCTTTGTGGTCTCTGTGCCTCACATTCATAGGAGATTAGCAAGCTTGACATACCTGGAGGCGGGAGTGACAGTCAACCAGAAGAGACAGCTTGCAGCACCACAGCTCCCAATCAAGTCCTCTGCTGTGTACGCACATCCAGAGCATAATGCTTCATGAAGACGTGAGGAGAGGACCATGTGGCTGCCTTACAAACAACCATCAAGGAGACGCCCTTCAGGAATGCCATTGACATTGACATAGCCCTAGTAAAGTGCCCTTGGACGGGCCCAGGCAATGACTTCTTCGCTAGAAGGTAACAAAGTCTGATAGTCTCAGTAAGCCACTTTGAGAGTCTCTGAGATTTTGGAGCCCAGTTGAGGAGCAGCATAGGACACAAAAAGATGCGGGTCCTTTTGGAAGCTCTCTCAGCAACTCAAATAGAAAAACAATGCACACTTCACATCTAGTGCATGCAGACACCACTCCTCATCAGAGGTACGCATTGAGTAAAACATGGGGAGTCAGACATCCAGGTTGAGGTGAAACTGGGAAACCACCTTAGGGAGAAAAGCAACATCTGGAGCCAAAGACACCCCTAACCCGTGAAAGACTAAGTACGGGTGGTCGCAATGCATAGCCATGAGTTCTCCCACCCTTCGAGTTGATGTAATCGCAACCAAAAATGCAATCTTCCAGGATAGCAGTTGTAGGGAACAGGTCGCCATTGATTCAAAGGGTCACCTAGTCAGCCTATCCAGGACTAAAGGCAAATCCCATGACTGTGGAGGTGATCTAGCGGAAGGATGAAGCCTGAGGAGTCCCTTCAGAAACTGCTTCGAGTGAGGATGCGCAAACGCGGAGTGCCCCTTGATTGGCTCATGCTGGGCAGAGACAGCCAACAGATAAACCTCCACTGAGGAAAAAGCAAGGCCAGCATCAACTAGAGATAGAAGAAAATCGAAAATCACAGGTAAGCCCACGAACCGGGGTGGGACATCAGTAGGAGCCAAGAACTGGACAAACTTAGCCCATTTCCTCTCATAGGAGCGTCTAGTAGACAACTTCCTGCTATTGAAAAGAACTTTTTGGGCCCTATCAGAGAACCCTCGGGGTCTATGAACCAAGCCATCAACTGAGGCACATTGTGATGAAGTACTTTGTCATGCCTGCCCCTGACTCAGCACCTGCTAGCTCAGAGCAGGCGCCTTTAACAGCCCTGGACGTAAGTCCTGAGGAGGCAAGCCGGCAGCAGGAGCCACCTGGAACTGATCAGGCCACGCTGGGCCCCAGCTCATCCCCTCCTGAATCTCCACCACCTGTTAGCCGGCTCCGTGAAAGGAGACGGCAGGAGATTAGAAACAGAAGGAGTGAAGCACGCATGCGGGGGAGAAGAGATCTAAGCCCGGCATACTAATGGGTTAACAAGCCAGCACAGTATATCTGCAATCCTGGCCCTTTGGCAAACTGTGCTGGCAACGAACGATCCTCCTGGGACGTGACCACGCTCTGCACCCTCTTGACTCCTGTGAGAACCCGCATATTTCTGACCCGGCTTGGACCTTGGAACTCTGGACTGTGACTCTGCTCTGTGGACTGGCTTTGGTAATTTGACTTCATTCGGCTTTGCTCCCTCTGGGTACCCGACCCTCGGCATTCCTGTGTTTACGCTCTCTGTCTCATCCCTCGGCTCGGACTGATTTATGGTTTTGACTAATTGGACTGTTTAAGATAACGCCTGTGCTGCTCCCTGAAAACCTCAGCCGGCTGCAAGAGTTCTGGCTGACTGCCGGGACGCCAGCAGCCGTTGCCTACCCGAGGCTCGAGTCGTGACATACTTGGCCTTTTGGGGCCGACAAGAGATCTGGCTCCACTGGGAAGTGATGGAATGTTCCTTGTGCGAGTTTGAGCAGGGTTGGAAACCAGGTCTGCCGAGACCACCATGGCACTATCAGAATGCACCTCGGTCACTCCCTCTGAATCTTGTTTACTACCTTTGTCAGTAGAGGAAGAGGTGGAAACATGTAAAGAAAAAAGACCTTTCCAAGAAAACAGAAGACCGCCCCCAAGGACGTTGGGTCCAACCCTCCCCTGGTGCAGAACAAGGGACACTTCTGATTCAGGGCTGTTGTGAAAACATCGATCTGGGGATAGCCTCATCGCCAGAACACTAGTTGGAGAAAGTACCATTGTATTTCCCATTCGTGAGGAGATGCAGCTCCCCTGCTCAGGCAGTCCACTTGCAGGTTGAGCACCCGGGAAGATGGGGGGCCTTCATGAAAATGTCCAGCTCCAGGCACTCCATCCATATCTCCATCGCTAGGGCACAAAGTCTGCGAGAGACCATCTCGCTGGTTTACATAGCAAAGGGCTGTGGTATTGTCCATAAGCACTGCCACAGCTTTCCCTACAAGCAAGGGACAGAAGGACTGAAGAACAAAATGGATTGCTAGAAGTTCCAGGTAGTTTATGTGGCAACGGGTCAGAGGTAAAAGCCAAGGTCCCCACACATACAGGGTGTCTATGTGGGCACCCCATCTCCACAGGGAAGCATCTGTAGTGATCGTAACTGTCATGATAGGGAGATGGAAAGGTGCTCCTTGACAGATATTGTCTATTGAGGTCCACCATTCTAAGGACTGTAGGACAGAGGGTGGAACTTTTTTCAAGGGGAATCCTATAGAGGGCAAAACCTTTTGAGAAACCAAATTTGGAGTACTCGCAAGTGAAGCTTTGCAAACAATAGTACATTGGTGGTCGCTGCCATCAGGCCCAGCAACCTCTATAGTTGTTGTGTCGTGCCCTACCTTCTGCGTTGGAGGAGATGGATGAGGGTTATAATGTCCATTGCTCTCTGTTGGGGCAAAAAAGCATGATATAGGTTAGTGTCTAGAAGGGCCCCTATAATCTGAACCATCCTTGATGTAAGCAAATGTGACTTTTTTTGTGTTTACCTTAAGGCCGAGGGTTTGAAGGAGCCAAAGAGTTATGGAAATATGGCGGGACAGACGATCTTCCGAATCCACCACAAGGAGCCAATCATCTATATATGGAAAGACGACTATACCTTGAAGCCTCAGATATGCGGCCACCATGCTCATCATCTTGGTGAACACCTGCGGCGCAGTGCACAGCCCGAACGGAAGAGCTTTGTACTGAAAATGGTTGGGGCCGATTGCATATCTGAGGTACTGTCTCAAGATGGATGGATGCTGACATGGAAGTAGGCATCTTTCAGGTCCAAGGTGGCCATCCAGTCCCCTTGGCAGATGAGAGGGAGGATTGTCTGTAGAGTGGACATCCAAAATTTCTGGTACACGATGAATTTGTTCAAGTTTCGTAGGTCCATAATCAGTCTCAGTCCACCATCCTGTTTGGGAACAGGAAATATCGGGAGTAGAACCCCCTGCTCCTGTTTGCTGAAGGAACCAGTTCTATGGCTTGCTTCTCCAGCAGGTTGCACACTTCCTCTACCAGAGGAGGGGAAGGAGGCATGATGATGAAGATTGACTGATCGGAATCCTAAACAAACTCTATCATGTACCCCTTGTCTATAATGGAGAGGACCCATTTGTCCATTGAGATAGACTCCCATGCAGGTAAGTAGGGGTGGAGGCGGATGGGCCCAGAAGTGGGGGGAGGGGGGAGCATGGTTGGCAGAGCAGGAAAGTCAAAGGCCCTGCTTCAGGGCATGGGACCCTTTGGGCTTGTTTGCATTGTTCAAGGCTGAAGTAAACTTTGATTTGTTGTTTCCCCAATAGGGTGACTTAGTTTGTGAAGAATGAGGTCTCCAGGATTGGTCAGGTGAGTATTTCTGATAAGGTCTCTTAGGCCAAGGCTTCTGCCACGGCTTAGATTTTCCAGAACGAGAAGACGCAGGAACCCCAAGATTTCAGGAGGTTTTAATACTCTTGTCCATTTCCTGCAGGACACTGTCAGTGGTAGAACTAAATAGACCTTCTCCCTCAAAAGGAAGGTCTTTCACATAGGCTCTGGTATCCAGCTGAAGGGCAGTTAAACGCAACCAGGAGTGGCGGCGTAGCGAGATGGAGGAGGTCAGCGTCTTGGCTGAAACATCCACCATGTGTTTGGAGGCGGCTAACTGCTGTTTAGCTAGGGCAAATCCTTCTCTTTGCAACTTCTTTGCTAAAGATCGCTTATCCTCCTGCAGAGAGGACAGTATGGGTGTAAGTTGTTCCCAAAGAGAGTACTGATAATGTGCCATACAGGCAACGTAATTAGAGATCTTCACTCCTAAAGCCCCAGCAGAGTAGAAGAGTCTACCAGCATTGTCTTTTTCCTTATCCTTATCCGAAGCGGCAGAATGGGTTTTGTGAACCTTCGACGATGAGGAGACCACCACCGAATTAGGCTTGGGGTGGGTGAGGAGAAACTCAACTCCAGATTCTTGGATTCAATACATGTGATCTAAGCAGCGTGAAGAGATTGGTGTGGATGCAGGCTTCAACCAGGGCTCCTTGACCGCTTGTAAGATAACTTTGGTGACAGGGAAAGCGACAGCTGTTGACGTGTCCCACTGCATAATGTCAAATATGGTGTTGTCAATAACAGGCTGCAGCTGCAGCACCGTAAGGGAGAGAGATTGTGCCATGCGCTTAACTAGGTCCCCATAAAATTTAAGGTCTTCTGAAGGGGATATCGGCAGATCATCTGCGATATGAGAGCCAGGTAATGGCTCAGCTTGTATCTTATCCAGATCCTCCTCCCCAACATCAGAATCCGACGTCAAAGATGCCTCTCTCACATTGGAATGCTCCAAAAGTCGTGGAGTTGAAGCACGCTCCAAATGACATATCAGTCTGGGTTGCCTGAGAGTCTGGGTTTGCCTGAGAGTCTCCAGTTTTCTCTTTGCATTTCTCTGGAGGAATCGCTATCTATGCTGAAGGAGTACGACGTATCGGTGAATGGTGTGACACCCTCAAAAAGTGGGAAACTTCTGAGCGCCGGTCCCAATCCGGTAGGTCACAAGGTGGATACTATAGGTATGGCGAGTGGTAAGGGTAAGCCCCATACGAGTACGGCCATGTGCGCTGGTGCCACATCGGGGGTGGTGGAGGCCTACAGAAAGGAGCTGTCAACTCTACCTCTCTATCCCGCAGATGACCCTTATCTGGGCGGAGTGGAGCTAGTGGCTCAGTCGATGCAGATGCTTCTAATTCCGATACCAAACCGCTGTTGCTCCATCAGCGCAAGCCTTGCTGGGAGGAAGACGTTTGCTGGGTCAAGTCAATCTCTTACTCTGATCCCTAAAGGTGGATCGGTTGCGATCCAAGTCTCCCCGATGCCGATGGGCTTTTCCGGCTACTGGGTGAAGCGAAGAGCTTCTGTGGTGGAGCAGCTTGCACCATCGCTGGATTCAACGTTGAAGCATCCCAGCACAGGGAAGGAGTGCCAGAAAGTCTGTCCTGTCTCTTGCGCTTCTCCTTCGATTTGTGCTTCTTCGGAATTGCCTGCTTGGCCCTTGAATCGTCCTGATGCTTTTTTGTCGGGGTAGATTCCACAGGGGTATCAGCTGCCTGTTTTGTGGCCCAGTCACAGTCGGAGAGTGTAGCCACTGATGACCAAAGGTCCGCAGGCTGTGTTGAGTCGCCCATCAATGCCAAGAGGCCTGACACCATTTTCAGTGGTAGGAGAGCCGATTCAACTAAGGCTGCTGACAATCTGGCCGCTCGTTTTTTCCTCGTCTGTTTGGAAAATTTTGAGCAATGCGGGCACGAGTCAACACAGTGTTCCTCACCCAAGCACAGAAGGCAAAGGGAATGACCATCCGGGAGTGTAATCTTGCTTCCACACTTCAGGCACCGCTTGAAGAACCCCCAGCGTTTTCCCATAGGAAGCAGAAACAAAGCAGTGAGAGGGAGGGGGGGTGCCCCTAGAGGTGAAAGTTCAATGAAAAATCACGACAAGTTTTTTTTTTTCCAGAATAACGAAGTCCGGAGGAAACTAGAGAAGGCCAACAGGCCGTGAAAACGAGAGAAAAACCAGGAAGAAAATTGGAAGTGATCAACTAAACTGAAGATTAAATCAGACAAGATAGGCTAACCATGAGATCCAGCCTATTCTAGATGGGGCTGCACTCCCTTAAATGAACAGGTCTGTAGGCTCTTGGACCTAGTCCTACTGCTGGGCAAGAAGGTGGCAGCTGTGACCCAGACATTGACCAGCTTGTATTGGTTAGCCTGGCAACCAAAAGAGTCACATGGATGGAGGATGCTGGGGGGGAAAACAGCTCCAGGCTGAAAAATCACCTCTTCATGCATCAAATACCAATTGCACTGTGATTTTATGAATACATAAGAAGAGGGTCATATGAACATATATACTTAATCAGAGCCCTGGTCCATCGAAGTCAGTATTGTCTACTCAGCTCTTCGGGGTCCCAAGCTGAGGTTTTTCACACCTATTTGCCTGGACCCTTTTTAGTTGGAGATTCTGGGGATTGAACCTGGGACCTTCTGCTTACCAAGCAGATACTTCTACCACTGAACCACCGTCCTTCCCTTTAATTCTTAAAGTCCAAAACTCTTGTCGATTTCTTAAGCTTTCATAACCCCAGGATACAATCATGGCACAGGAACCTTGTATACTTCTTACAAATGATTAGTCCTCAACCTCAAAAAGCAAACTCCACAGGTCCCCATGCAACATCTTCAAGCTGTATATGTAATATTCTTATGTGCATATATAGCATGCTCACTGAAACAGGAAAACGTTTCACTTTATCCGCTTTTTCCAAGCTTCACTATTTTCATCACTGCTTCAAAAATCTCATTAGTCGCACTCTCTACACTTCTATACCCATGCTCTTTTCTTATTTCTTCATAAAACCACAGTGCAATTGCTATTTGATGCATCAAGAGATGATTTTTTTCAGCATGGAGCCTACTGGTCCCCCCACACCCCCGCATCTATTGGATAGCCAGTTGCAACCCTTCCTGGGCAGAAATAATCCAGCCACTGCAGCACATGCCAGGGTTGCATCCAGATTAGATTACTGCAACACGTTCTACAAAGTGCTACCCTTGAAAACTGTACAGAAACTTTGCAATTGGTGCAGAATGTATTTTGTTAGCCCTGGTGCTCCCCATGAAAGCAAAAAGGCAGGATATACATTTTGTAAAATAAAAAAATGCATTCTTGTTGGCTGAAAATAGCAGAGACCTGCAATTCTCAAATCTTAGTAATCCAAGGACACCATTTTGGTTATAGGTTTTTCATGTCCCTCCCAAGCCTTCCCCTCTTTTCTCACCAGGGTTCATCATACACCACAGAGTTCCTTTCAAAATACACAGAAATCTGGGCATACTCCAGAAGGCCTGTCTTCAAATAGTTGAGTCACATTAGTTACACTTTTAAAATTAAATTTAAGAAAATAGTATTCTCTGTACATGGTCTACAAGTCAGGGCCCAGAGGGTAGCTGATTTAATAGGGCCACAACCCAAAAGACCTTGAACCAAATTCTAATCAATCTTGATTGGAAGGACTTTGTGCCAGACACAAGACTTCACTGGTTGTTGTCTTCTCAGGATACAGAGTAGATTGGATCCTTTTTCTTTGATTAAATCCGTTGCAATTGGGGAGGGGGGGGGCAGAGAGAGAACATTGAAAACCAGTTCATTTTTATACCTATAGTAATTATAAGAACTATATTAGTACTGTACCTCCTTGTTATTAGTATTATTCAACCCATCAGTCTTTCTGTGGGTAACCTATTGATACCGGGTAACCAGTCAGGACATTTTCTGAATAGAACTCTAGGATGACCTAAACGCGAAGTTCTGCAGGTAGTGGCATCTGCACTAGTTCCTATACTTCAAAACAGGCATTTTCCCTGGACAGAAGGTGTGAGCAACCTTTTTCACATTATCTGGATAAGCAGAAAAAGGAATTCAACCTCTGTCTTACAAAAGACTTGGACACCCCCCCAAGTACCATCAGGGATCTCTAGATTTGCAAGAGATCCATATTAAAATCAGACCAGCCTATTTATTTATTTATAATGAATGATTAGTTTCATTCATGAGACATCTTCAGCTATATCCGTATCTTCAGAGATCTTTGATGTGCAAACACTAGTTTTCCTCTGCAGGAATAGGGGTATGCTATCATTATCTCTAAGCAAATTTTCAGTAGCTACTGCATGGCAGGATTTTATCTACTTGGATTTTAAAATGCAGCAGTTATGCTTGGATATAAAAATTACTATTAGAAAACATGTAACACAATATTTCCAAGGATTGGGAGAAAAACAGGTTGCTTGCCTGATCCTGATGATCTACAAGTGGTCATCTGTGCATTCGCACCCATGGGAATAGGGCACCTGTGCCAATCCCAATCAGTAGCCTATCAAACTTAAGGAATTTTCACATCCTGTTCCAGGTGACATATGCAGAAGCCCCACCATGCACTAGGGTGGGCACAGACATCCTGCCAGTTCCTTCTGACCACTGTGTGATCCCAAAGAAGAACTAAATGACTGACAGCAGTGGGGAAGGAGGACAGGTGGTGTGAATGCACAGATGACCACTCAAAGATCATCAGTTACAGGTAAGCAATCTCTTTATATTCTTCATAGTCTCTGTGTATCACACCTATGAGAGAATAGCAAGCTTGGGCCTACCTGGAGGAGGCTGCTTGCAGGAACTCAAGTGCAAACAAACTGCAAGACTGAATGACTGATTATTGTATCCCGGTGAAAACAGATGTCAAGGGTGTAATGCTTCATAAAGGTATGTGGTGAAGCCCAGGTGGTAGCTTTGCATATCTAGTGCAATGGTATGCCTCTGAGGTATGCAGTTGATATGGCTAGTGCTCTGGTGGAATGGGCATGTACAGGCCCAGGAAGCAGCTGCTTTGCCAGGAGATAGCACAATTTTATAGTCCTTGCTATTTGGAGTCTTTGTGATGGTATTTTACAGCCTTGTTTCAGAGGTGTGTAGGACATAAAGAGATTTGGTCCTTGCAATGTGCCCTGGTTCTTTCTAGAAAGTAGGGCTCTCTTTACATCTAAAGAATGTAGCCTCCACTCATTTTCATCCTTAGGTGAAGGAAAAAAGATTGGAAGCAAGATATCAGATTGAAGATGAAATTCCAAAACCACCTTCAAGAGGAAGCTCACAATCAGGACCAGAGAGACTCCTTTCTCATGAAATTGAATGTAAGGAGAATTGCAGTGAAGTGCCATGGATTCTCCTACCCATCTCACCACTAAGCAAGCCGTTTCCCAAGACAAATGTTGATGGGAACACATGGCCATTGGCTCGAAGTTTCTCCGTCAGCTTATTCATGACCAAGGGTGGTATAGGCTGCTTAGCTGGAGGTGAAATAGGCAAAGATGGCCCTTGAGAAAACATTTAATGTCTGGATGAGTAAATACAGAATATCCATCCATGGTATGCTGAAATGGATACAAGATATATACCTGAATGGAGGAATGGTTCAGACCAGAGTCTGTAAGGGATAGTAAATACAGAATATCCATCCATGGTATGCTGAAATGGATACAAGATATATACCTGAATGGAGGAATGGTTCAGACCAGAGTCTGTAAGGGATAGCAGAAAGTCAAAAACAACTAACCCATCTGAACTGGCAAGCTTGGTGTCAATACGATGCGGTATATAAACTTAGTCCATTTATACTGATATGATTTGTAAGTTTCCTGCTATTCAGCAAAATGTATCGCACTCTGAGAAAGAGACAAGTCTATCCTCCAAGTCGTAAGTTTCAGGTGGGATACACTGTGGTGTAGCCCCCAGCCCCCATGAGTCAGTAGAAGGTCCGCAGTTGAGGGGAAGTGGTGAAAAGAGTTGGAGAATTATCAGGAACCAATGATAGCATGGCCACCAGGGCATCAGCAGGATATAGTCTTGGTGTTCCCATATTAATTTATCACCCTGATGATGAGGGGCCAAGGTAGAAAGAGGTAGAGATATTGATGATTCCATGGGTAAAGGAACATGGGATCTGACCCCACTTTGGAGCAAAACACAGGGTAGCAAATACACCTATCAGCAAACATGCCTATTCAGACAGGTAGCAAACACACCTATCTGGGGTAAGTCCAGTTGTTCTCCCAGTTTGGAGAGCCAGTTTGGTGTAGTGGTTAAGTGTGTGGACTGTTATCTGGGAGAACCGGGTTTGATTCCCCACTCCTCCACTTGCACCTGCCAGCATGGCCTTGGGTCAGCCATAGCTCTGGCAGAGGTTGTCCTTGAAAGGGCAGCTGCTGTGAGAGCCCTCTCCAGCCCCACCCACCTCACAGGGTGTCTGTTGTGGGGGAGGAAGGTAAAGGAGATTGTGAGCCGCTCTGAGACTCTTCGGAGTGGAGGGCGGGATATAAATCCAATATCTTCTTCTTCTCCCATTTTTGAAGGGAGGCCCTCCTTGGCTCAGGAAATCCACCAGTATATTCAGTTCCTCTGGAAGATGCGTGGCTACAAGAAAGGAGTCGTGGACTATGCAGTCTGACCAAATGTCCATCGTGAGGGCACAGAGCTTCCTGGAGACTGTTCTGCCTTGACAGTTGACATAGCTGAGAGCCGTGGTGTTATCTGTGAGGATGGAGACAACCTCTGATGAGAGAAGCGGGTGAAAGGATTGGACAGTATGCTTTATGGCTGATTGCTCCAGAAAGTCTATGTGGTGATGACTGTGGTGAGATGCCTATGGGCCTCTCACATAAAGCTCCCCACCCTCATTGTGACACATCTGTAGTTACTGATGGTATCAGGGGGTAAAATGGGGCACCAGAAAGAAGATTGTGTTCCTGTTACCGCTAGTTCCGGGACATCAAAACATGAGCTGGAAGTAGCATGTGGAGTGAAAGGGGGTTGATGATGGGTTGAAACCTCCTAAGGAACCATATTTGTAAGAGTTGCATGTGTACTTTGGCAAACACCAGAACACTGGAGATCACTGCCATGAATCCTAGGAGGCACTGAACCTGGAAGGCAGAGGCCTCCATCTGAGATTTCAGCTGGCGAATCAGTTCTATGATATTGTGCACTCTTTGAAATGGAAGGAAGGCTCTGCAGAGCTGAGAGTTCAATATTGCTCCTATGAACTGAACTTGGGTAGTTGGGAGTCAGATTTGATTTCTTCAGATATACATGAAGACCCCACTCCATAAGAGTGTCACTGTGGTCTCTATGCTGTGGAAGCAACCTTTTTTGGACCTGATGACTAATAACCAGTCATCTAAATAGGGAAAGAGGGTTATCCCTTGAAGACAGAGATATGCCATGATGACCACCATGGTTTTGGTAAAGACCCAGGGGGTGTGAGGAAATGACCCCTCTTTCCCCAATGTTATAGTCTCAAGCATGGTTGCCAGGGCGCCTGGAGAAGTGAGCTTGCACCCGTCTGGCCAGAGAGTGCGAGTAAAGCCATCCAGGAACTAAATGGGACTCATGTGTACAAACAGCCTAAGTGTGTAAGTGTTCTAAACAGGCACAGAGTGCTTGCCAACATGCACGGACGTTTCCCCGCTACTGCGTGGAGTCCGCCATGGTGGGGAAGAAGCTGCACCGCCACGGAGCTGTCCAGGCGACCGGTGTTGAAGCGCTAAGCATGGAAGCCACTGTGTTTCGCTAACACCACTCGTAGCCATCTTCCTGCCTGGTTGGGCTTCATTCCTTCTCAATGGGAACCTCACGTACACACCTTGAGTCATTCCTAGCCCGCAAGCAACCCATCCGTTCCATGAATGGATTAACAGCCCAACTGTTGATCCTAATTGCTCAGTAATATCCTGAACAGTAGCTCTGGTCTAGGAGATGATGAGAAAAGAGGAAGGATCTCTCCTGCCACATCCAAGCCTTTTGTCTACACCGGGGATACCTAGGTCAATATCTGATTCCCTATTGTCACATTCCCAGATAATCCCATCTCATCCCAAGCACCCAGCCATTTCCATACTGATATCACTGGAGCCGCCCCAGGCCCTGTCGCAACCTGGAAGTTTCCAGGATGCCCAGGACGAAGGTGAAGTTCATTGGCCAAAGCATACACCCAATCAGGTGTCACCAAAAACTCACCATTGGTCCAGCTGATGTCCAGCCTTCGTGGTCATCAGCAGAACCTCCCATCTCCCCTCCCAGTCACCTCCCATCCCCTCGGGACTTAGGTGACTCTTTATAACCTGTGGACTAGCTACCCACAGGTGTGCTTTCTATTCAGCAACCCCCATTTCCCGCTGGGTAGATACATCCCCGATTCCTGATCAGTTTCGGGTCCTCCCCCATTCCCTCATTCGTCGCCATCGGAGTCTTCCTTGGAGTCTGCGAGAGGTAGTATCACCCTGTCTGTTTATCCTTATATGTACCCCTATCGATCTATCTATATTTCCTAGACCTGTGTGAATGTGTGATTGTTTTGTATTTTGCCTTGTATGAAAGAACTATTATTCTAAATAAATTACAATTGGTTTTTATTAAATTAGAGTCCATTTTATTAAGCATTTACTATCTGGATGGTTGAGCCTGGTATACATTTGGTAAAAAGATTCCTATTAAGCCGGGTGTCCACCTAACTAATTCCCCAACCTCGTTTTGAGGGCATTTCGGCTTACAGGGGCAACTGAAATCCCAAAGAGGACTTGTATTGATAGTGGTCCACACTGAAGGCAAAGCATATTTCCTGTGGTGGGGGTGAATGCTGATATGGAAATATGCATCCTGCAAGTCCAGTATGGTCACCCAGTCTCCTCTCTTGAGTAGAGACAAAATGTTTTGTAAGGAAGTTGTGTGGAATTTCTGATACACAGTGAACTCATTCAGAGCCCCAAAGATCTATGACGGGCCAGAGACCCCTGTCTTTCTTTGGAACTGTGAAGTAACAGGAGGTACAGGTTCTATGGCTTACTTGCCAAGTAGAGTTTGAACCTCTTCTAAAAGAACAGTAAACAGTAACTAATGATGAAGACTGGGACAGATGGGTTTTGAACAAATTCCATCACATAGCCCTCCTTGATGACTGAAAGGACCAATCTGTCTGATGTAACCTGCTGCCAGGATGGTACATATGGGTGTAGGCAGTTAAGGCCACAAGAAGGAGGGAGGGAAACTGGAAGAACCAAGTTGGTAAAGTCAAAGCTGGTAAAGTTCAGGGTTTTTGGAGACTTTGGGTCTGGTTGACTGTGAGGCTGGTGGAGAAAACTTAGATTTGGTACCACAGGATGGTCTGGATGAAGACTGAGAAGATCTTGGTCTCCAAGACTGATTTGATGATTGCCTGTGGAATGAACATTTGGATCCAGGTTTGTTTCTGGTAGGCCATTATGAGGATGATACTCTCCCAGGTTCCAGGAAGTTTTAATGCTTTTATCCATCTTTTGCAGGATGGAGTCTGTGGTAGAACTGAAGAGACCATCGCCTTAAAAGTTAGGTCTTCTACATAAACTTTATTGTCTGGCTGGAGAGAGGTTGGACAAAGCTATACATGACGTCTGAGTGTGATGGCTGATGTGAAAGTTTTTGTGAAGACATCAACTATATGTTTAGAGGAATTTGATTGCTGTTTGCAAGAAGCAACCCCTCTTTCTGCACTTAGCTGCAGAATGTTTGTCTTCAGTCAAAGTGGTTATGGTTTCTGATATTTGTTCCCACAGAACATACTTGTATCTGCCCATGCAGGCAGAGCAGTTGGATGCTTTGATATCAAGAGCTCCTACAGAATAAAGTTTTCTGCCAAGGGCATCTAGCTTTTTGCCTTCACTGACTGATGGTGTTGAGTGGATCCGACAAGCTTTAGATCAGGATACTACAATGAAGTATGGCTTCAGATGAGTGAAGAGGAACTCTGCACCTGTTTCTTGAACTCAGTACATGTGGGTAGGCCTGTGGGATGACACAAGGGTGAAAGCTGGTTTTGCCGATGAAGCTTTTGTTGACTGGAGTATAACAGTAGTGACTCTGGCAGGGTTAGCAGCTGAGGCATCCAGTTGGGCAATGTTGAATACTGTAATGGAATGATATGTTGTGGCTGAACTGTGGAAAGTGTTAGAGGGTGGGCCATGCATTTGATGAGCTCACTGTAGGGTTTTAGATCTTCTGAGGGAGAGATAGGTACGTCACTGGTGGTATCAGAGGTGGATCAGTGTTGGGAGACTGTTCATCTGAGACATCTTGATCAGATTTGGCAATGGAGGCAGTGGAAGCTTCCGACAAATTAAGTGTCTGTAAAGTGTTGGGGTCTAAAGTCGGAGATGAGATTGGAGGTATGCTCATCCTTGTAGACTGTCTGACAAGGCAGGTGGCAAGATGCCCAAGACCACTGGGAAAATTCTGAATGCTAGACCTAGTCCTAGGATCTACAGCAGGGGTGTCAAACGTGCAGCCCATTGGCCAAACCGGCCTGCGTAGGGCTTCAATCATGCCTGCAGGGCTCTCTTCTCCTCCCTCCCCTCTTCTGTCCTCACCCTGTGAAGCTCAGGGGCTGCCAATGTTCCAAGCTCCTTCTGCCTTCTCTTTGCAGAGGCTAAAGCAGAAGCGAAGCTGCAAAGGAAATGTGGAATGGATTTCCCATTCAGGCCTATGGGCAGAGCAGACAGGAATGGGAAATCCAGTCCATATTTTCCTTGCAACTTTGTTTCAATTGAGAGGTTTAACTTCCCAGCGTTCTAATGGCCAGCTAAAGCTTCCTGCAAATCAAGCGTCCCTGTTCTGAGTCAGCTTTGTCTCTTCTCAAATAGAGTGAGAACTAGCGCCTAGTGAGCAGGGGTCATTTTGTAGAAAAATAGGTGGTGGAGCTCATCCAGGGATTGTTATACAGCTGTACATACTATTCAATGGACAAGGAGGTGGAACTCTCAGAAAGGTTCAGGAGCTGTGCTCCTGTGAGCTCCCACTAAATCCGAGGCCTGCTAGTGAATACTCTAACTTGGGAACCCACAGCCAAAGGGGGATATTACACTGGAGAGCCATTGCTCATCTGAGTAAATTGGTGGGGAGGGGGGAGGGAAGCTTGCAATGCCTTGCTATTTCATGTTTTCCCAGGCTGAGAGCATTTTATTTTTTTAGTTTTCTGCTGTGTGATCCTTGTGCTTTTCCTTGGATGTTTTATTTTAAAAATTACATTGTACAATCCCACTACTCCCCTACCTTTCTGTTTTAAACAAAATTTTGCAAGAGTTTTAAGAAGGTTTGTATTTTAAGCAAGTTTGTATTCTTGCAGGCCCTGCAAGAGTTTTCACAGTTCTGCAGGGCCCACAAGACGACACTCTTCTGCCAGGCATTTACATGATCGTGACATCTGCAGCACCAGGACTGGCCCATAAGAACACCACCAATGGCCTACCTCACCACACTGTGGTGATCCTGAGATCTCTGAGTACAGCTAACCACCAGAATTTAGTCGCTGCCTGAAATCATGATAGTAGTACATGCAGATGTTTTAAAATTGTTTTTATGTCTTATGTTTTTATTGTTATTTTATCGGTCACACTAGAGTGCTTGTGTTGACCCTTGGTCTGTGAGCCACCCTGAGCCTGTCTATGGCAGGGAGGGCAGGATATAAATTAAATAAATAAATAAAGTTAAAAATAATATCTTTAATTGTGTTTGCCTGTGTCCTTTATAAAGTATATATCTGTCTCTGGCATTACATTTTAGGACATACATAGCTTGGCCCCCACGAAGTCCCATTTAAGTCAGATCCGGCCCTCCTAACAAATGTGTTTGACACTCCTGATCTACAGGATGGAAGCCAAGGAAAGGTTGACTGAAGCAGGTACATTCCACAGAGATACTGCCATTGGCACTGATCCCAAGGAATGTGCGCTGGTGCTAGTGACTGAAACAAAGGAGATCAGTCCCTGTCATGATCATGTCAAGGACAGTGTTCTCAGTCTTGAGGACAGGTGCCTCTTGACTGATGGCTGTGAGGATGAGTCAGGTGACCATGGTCCAAAAGCAGGCTGTCCATGCTCTGGGATCCAGAACATGAGGAATGCTGTGTCAGGTCTATCTCATGTTCTGATTTGGAGAATTGGACCATTTGTGTTTGGAGTGAACCCTGTGCTGGGGGGCTTGGCCAGCAGATCAGTGATGCCAGGAGTTGAAGTGGAGATATAACTGGAGCCAGTGTCGGTTCCAGCACTGAATACTTCAGGGAGATGGATGCAGCGTATTGGGAGTGATCATGTTTCCAATGCTTCTCTGAGTCTTTCTTGGTTTTTTCTTTTTGTCCACCTTCAATTCCATGTTCTCCCCGCTTTTCTTAGCAGGCATGAAGGACTCCAGCTTTGAAGCTGAGCCCAGTTTTTTTTGGGGGGGTGGGGGCAGCCAGCATTAGAATGGGCATGGCTCTGGAAGCCATGGCCTTCTGAGGTCAATTTGCCTGTTGGTATTGATGCCAAAGGTTGGGTCATTGTGTCAACTAGTGATGATGTCAACACCATTGGGGCTGGCATGGGGGCTGATTCTTACAATGCTGCCAAAAGGCAAGCCGCTCTTTTTTTTTTCTAATTTGGAGAATTTAGCATGGTGAGGGCATGATTCAATTTGGAGCACTTCACTGAGGCACAACAGGCACAGAGAGTGGCTGTTGGCTGGTGGAATTTTACTTCCACACCTCATGCAGGGCTTGAAGAAGCCCCAACACCTTTCCATAAACCAGCTGGAAGGACACTTTCGGGCTCCATTATCTTGGCTTCAGAGGTGTCCGCAGATCGTCCTCCTGCAGCACCTCTGATTCTAGCTGTTGGAGCATCTTTCTTCAGCATGGGACTTTTACGGGGAGCTAGGGGTACATCGGTGGCTGCTCCTGTGCTTCCTGTATGTCCTGAGGCTTCGCAGCCATGAAAAGCTGACGCACCAGCAGAAAAAGAAGAACGCCCAACTGCTTTCTTGCTTTCGCTTTTCTAAGTATGCCTTTGATAGATAAGATAAGATAGATAGATAAGATAAATTTATTGTCATTGTTCTCAAAAAAGAAAATGAGAGCAACGAAATGAGGTGCTCTTCCACAAACATACCAACACATCAACACCCACAAAAGGACATATACATAGAACATTTAAATGCATCTAAAAACACATAACCATTCATAACCCTGCATTTAGCTTAACCACGGCGCTTGGATAGAAGCTGCCCTTGAATCTATTTGTCTTTGATGTAGCATCTTTCTACTCCTAATGTGATGAACCTACTTGACAAGTAAGTGACTTTTCAACTTCGCTGGCTAATGGGTCACTTTGCATAACAATGAGAGACTAGTTCAAAGGAAGAGAAATGAGGCCTTGGAAAGTTACGAGCAGTCTTAAATATCGGTAATTATTTAAATTGTATTGAATACAACTACTAAAATTGACCCGGATTATAATTGGACATATACTAAAGAGATTATTATTAGGCTGCAATATGATCTGAACATAAAGGAGATATATTTTAGAGAGATCTGTCTCTATCGCCTGATTGTATTTGAAAGGGTAACATTTGAAATCTCACCTGGTGCTGTTGTGGAATGTGGATTTAACAGGACCTTGAAGCTACTTTACATCTTGGATTAAGAGACTGAGTTTGCTGTCAGAGAAAAATGGCATTGCCTAGCAAAATGTCTTATAAAAAAGATATCTTATCAAATATATCTCTGAAAATATATCTGTCTTATAAAAAAATATCTTATCAAATATAACTCTGAAACAGGATCTTGGCTCATTTATGCAGCTTATTAAAGAGCAAATGGGTTGTTTTATGCTGAAAGCTAGCGAAACTGCAAATCTACAGGAGTTGAGTGCTAAAGAGATTCTTCTGATGTCTGTGGAATCGGAATGGGAAAGTGATATGTTCCGAAACAAACAAAAGAAAACCAAAATGGTTCCGTATGTCGCAGTAAAAAAACAAGACCGGAAATTAAGATCCAGTGAAGTCATGCTGAGAGGGAAAAATGGCGTTGATTCTTCCTCCCACTGTTTAGGGGGCAGATTATATTGAGAAGAGAAAAGGTACACTCTGACCAACAAATTAAGATGTGGAAAGCTTTCTGGAAGAAGTATCTTGAATTTTTTTTTCACTTTTGTGGATGGTTGGATATGGAACCCTGATTAAGAAGTGGCATGCGATTTCAAAAGGCAATGTGTGATGTTTGGGTGACATTAAATGGGCTGTCTCTGATGTAATATGGATGTAGAAATTAAAGGAACTCAAAAGCTTTTAAATTTTGGGAAGAAGGATTCCTGAATGTTGATTTTTCTTTTTTGTGGATAAACAAATATGCAATTATTAATAATGAACAGTTATGTGAATTTAAAAGACTAAGGGAGATCCTAAAGAAGGAAGAGAGTTGGTAAAATTGTAATTAAATATATAGTCAAATTGGATTAATGCTAAAGAGTGCAGATAAAATATTTCTTTATATAGTAGATTTATTTATAGTATGCTTATTTGGTGAAAATGCTCATACTGATGAAAGAGCTGGATTAACTGTTGAAAAGGCAGATAACACAATTGTTTTGTAATCTGGTAGATTTGTTTCTAACATGCTTCTTTGGAGAAACTGTTTAGAATGAGACAGACAAATCATTAAGTTGTATCTTTTGTAATTTGTTAAAGATAAAGATATGATTTTTATGTGCTTGCTTTAATAAGGATTTTGTTAAACCAACAATTTAATTTGTGCCTATAATAGGGTTAAGTTAAATCAGATAAAATTGGCGAGATGGTTTTGAATTTTTTTTTAACGTTATATACTTATTTGTGTTCAAAAAGAATTGTTTAGATTCTTATTGCTAGTACTAGTTTATTTAAAAAAATTGTAATGAAAGAAAGGATGGTAAAATATATGGATCTTTATACTTGCAGGTAGAATGATCTGAGTATTTTATTTGGAGTTAGAATTATAATTGATATATTTGTACTTTTTCTATTTCTGTTTTTCCCATTCTGTTAATGCCCTTTCCCCCCATTTTATGTATTTCTGCACTGCTTTTTCCTTTTGTAGTTTAAATTAATAAAAATTGTAAACTGGCATAAACCAGCTGGAAGTAGGAGCAAGGGAAAAGGGAGTGGGAAAGAGGAGGCTCCAAAGGGCAGCAAAATAAATCCTCTTTCTTTTAGGCTGAATCAAAGACAAAGAAAAAAAGGGTGCAACAAGTTGGAGAAAACTATAGAGAATTACAAAGAAATATAAAAAAAAGATAGGTTCACTGAGCCTAGAGATGGAGATCAGTGCAGTGGTCAGAAGAGAACTGGTGGGATGTCTGTGCCCACCCTTGTGAGCATGCACTGTGGGGCTTCTGCATTTGTCACCAGGAAAAGGACACAAAAATCCTTTAGGCTTGATAGGTTACTGAATGGAATTGGCACAGGCGCCCTATTCCCACTGGTGTGATGCACAGAGACTATGAAGAAGATTATCTTCATAACTTTATTTTCTACATTCCAAGGCATGCTTATGTGTACACACATATCATCTTTTCTTACCACAAAAGCTTGGCCAAGATGGATGGCTGCTGTAGATATAATTCTGTCACAGTGGTTTTTAGTATGATAATTTACTCAATGAAATTTGAACAAAACACTGTCCCAGTAAAAAAAAGAGCAAGAGGCCAGTAGCACCTTAAAGACTAACAAGCTTTGTGGCAGGGTGTGGACTTTTTTGAGTTACTGCTGTTCTGAAGATCACAAGAGCTCACCATACTTTGCCACAAAATTAGTTAGTCATTAAGATGCTACTGAACTTTGCTCTTTTCTATCGCTACAAACAGACTGACATGGCTACCCATCTTGATCTAACATTTTCCTAGTACAAGTAGCTGTCAAAAGAGCTCAGCTTGTCAATGAAGTCCAAAACTACAACACAGACAACCACTTTTCTGGAGATTATTCAAAGCCTGACAACTCTGGGATCTATAAAGCATTTGATCAAACTATTTTTACAAGGATCCCATGACAAGGAAATATTGGTGGCCAACCTACCTCAACAGAAGCTTTTATATAACCTCTGAATACAAAAACTGAGAGACTTCAATAGCACTTTGAGACTTCAATAGCACTTTGAGAGTACAAGATTTACTTGATCATGATTTTTTTAACCAAAACAAAAGCCAACACTTCCAAATTGCTGTAATATATATTTTAATTCAAAGTGAATCTTGACAGTAATACACCATAAATTCTTATTTTGACACTCACCAAAATAGTCACCTGGAAAACCCGCTTTTTGTGACAAAGTACAGAAGGCTTGGTCACATTTAAATCACTGAGAACTAGAGAGAAATACTATCGCAAACTGTAAGAAACATTACATCCATAAAAATTTTCCCAGTCCTCTTATTGTAATATTGCACAGTGCAATTGCTACATGGCAAACTAGTGTAGCACAGAAATCAAGAACAAAAAGCCACAAGTCTACAAATAATTGTTAAACTGTAACAGTTCAAACTTAGTAACCAAATCTATATCATTAGTTCTAAAACAAATCTTTCTACAGCTTGCAGTGTGATTTAGCTTTTACTCAACACAAACCAACTTAAAATTAGCAGTAAATAGAGAATATTAAAAAAAAACAGTTAATACAGTAGTACATTTGATCAGTAACACACCCTGAATTAAAGTTAAAAAATGAATACAAGGAAGTCTTATAAAATTAATCTCCAAATTAAAAATAGTATGCAATTTTGTCATTGTGCAGTGTTTTATTTAAAAGACAATGGATCAATAAAATGAGTCTATGGAACAGCTTTTCCAGATTTATACCCTTGTCTTGCAGGCAGTTCTGTATTGACACACAGTTGGCCCTCTGAAGCCATAAGTCATTTATTTCACAGCAAACTGAAGTCAATAAAATTGCTGTGGAGTAGGAGTTTCAAACTACAGAGATGGCAAAAATTCTGGTACTTCACTGGAATTCTCATTACAGAACTGGTTACAGAGTCATATATTATGTAAACTGTAGCAGATCTTAGTTTCCTTTTTATCATCATGAAAGAATTAAAGTCACTTTGTTACTATTCATTAAGAGCCGTGAGCTTCACTTGGGGCATGTGAATAGCAGAGGTTTCATATTTCAGCGTGGCTTAATGTCCCAAGCTAGCTTTATATCCTAAGTATAATTTAAAAGTACAATAAATATTTAAGAGCAAGAAAGGGTCCAAGCAAATTTAAAAAAAAAAACTGTTATCTTTACAGAAAAGTTAACTTCTGGTGCTCATAATCTGTACTGAGTCCACTGCCAGCAATGGAAATCACACCAAGAAACCCCAATTCTCAATGCCATGGAGTTAACGGGAAATCAGAATTTGCTGAACCACAAACAGTGAGGAGCAGGGTCTGCTTGACTGTTCTCTCGACTTCATCTAAAACTTTAGTATGTGCTCAAAATGTTGCACTTAAGTCAGATTATTCTTGTTTATACACACACACACACACACACAAAATTTGTATTTATATAAAAGACTATTTATGAAAAACCACTGAAGCCAAAATCCAAAGAACTCCTTTAGGTAGCTTCCAGAACTTATTCATGTCCAGTGGAACTTTTTACTCTTCATTTTGCAACCTCTCATGCTGTATCGCAAACTTTTTTTGAAAATTCCACAAAGTTTTAAAAAACTTTTTTTCTGATGCAAGACAGAAACTTTCTAGAAAAAGAACAGTAGATGAAAAGCTTCACTGGACATGAAAATGACACCTGTGGCTCTCAGGCTGTGGCCCAAAAACTTGTACGAAATATTAGAATTTAATTTCATTTTCAGCCGTTAAAATGTACTGCTGGTTTTTGGTTTTTATGAATACTGCTGTATTTCAGTCCTGAAAAGGAAATCAAATGTAGGTACATTCATTTCATTTACATATACATTAAATAAAACACTGCTTGTGTTAATGGAACAAAAAACCCCAAACCTGTTAGTAACTGAGGCTGCAATCCTAAGCACAATTACCTGGAAGTAAGCCCCATTGAACACAAAAGGATTTGAGTAAATATGTTTAGGATTGTCCTTAAGAAGCACTCTGCATTCTTATTCCAGTCCATGCTGTAAGAACTGTTATTCCAGAAACTTTTGTTTATAAAAAGTCAAGCCACCAAGATACAGTTTTAAGTGTCTACACAATGAGAATATGAACACATAAAAATTAAATTACATGGATACACCCACTTATATGCAGTGATAGTTAATGGAGATAAAATACTGATGCAAATAACACACCCCAAAATAACATATGCTTTTCCTTTCATCATTTACAATATAATAGTTACAACACTCCAAACATGAAAGCAAACAGAACAAAATCAACCCTCCTTCCATTTCATGTAATTAGACATACAGAAGATAGAAGGCTAAGAACTAGTTAAATCACCTCATTTCACAGCTATCTGAAGTGGCAATCATTATATAGCAGCTTTATCTATGATACATTCAAGATAAATGATACAATTTATTACTTGCCTCATAAACTAGAACACAGCCTCACTTTAATACCTTCCTTTAAACCCATTGCTAACACTAGTTACAGTATACTTGAGGTCTATCAAAAAGTAGCTACCTTTTATAAGAAATGGATGATTAAGTCTTTGGTGCTGCAAAAGCAATTTTACTTGAACATGAACAAAAAACCTAACCACACAGAAAAGATGCACTTCCTAGGAGGGTAAAAAGCATGTAATTTATTGTCCCTGACGGAATGTATTAAATAAGAAAACATCCCAAAAGGCTAGAACAAATACTATAATGTAAAAAGACTAAAATCTCTCTCATGCATAAATGAAAAATTGCACACAAAGTACTCACATCTTTTCAAGCTTCAATAGTAAATATTTCGCTACTATTTATTAAATACTGCATGGTTTGTTCAAGCTAAGATGAAACCACAGCATGAATCAATTAGCATTTTGCTTTTTTCTTTCATAATCTACCCAAGTCATGCCTACTGCACCTCTAAACAGGATATAAAATCCAATTTGACATAAACACTTTGAAAATAAACTACTTAGATTGTATTGCAGTTCCACTGAACAGTATAAAACACAATTTTATTTTGTTTTTTTTAAACGGCTACTGAATCAACTTTTCCTAAAGCACTACAAAATGCTTTTCTTAAAGCTGATCATTCTGGGAAAAGGTATCAGACAGCAGAATTCAGCAACAGGAAAACATGCTGCCTTCAAGATAAACAAAACACACTCAGTACTAAAATCATACTAAACACACACACAACTAAAAAAGAGCATTACTTTATCAAATAATCAGCAAATCTGAATGTTAAGTGCTGCAGTCCTCAACATTTATAATATAGTAACATTGACAACCTCAAATATTTAAGGCACTATGTGTGGGAACAGTTTACAATGCAGCTGAGATTATTAGGACACCAACATTTAAGAGCAATTTTCTAGGCAACTTCATTTTTGCCCATGCAAAAGGACACATGCGATGTGAATAACAGCTCAACCTCTTTACATAAGTGATTCAACACAGAACACCAAGATACATAATACAAACAAATTACTCATACATGATACTGATGACACATGTGCATCTGTTGCTCTAAATCTGTACACTCAAATGGCTTCCCAAATGTAGACGTGTCTTGCACTAGTTAGAAGGCAATTGTATAAAAAATAGTAGGAGCAAAACTGGTTTTCTGCTCCCGTAAGTCACCTGCCTGGAGTTACTCTATAAGAAGATAACATGACTAAAGACAAGTTATACCAAATGTGCAAAAACACATTAAAAGTGAGTTAAAGCTCAAGGTTGTTTAAATTGCACCCAAGTCTAACATGATTAAAAAAAATAATTTTATTGTGCCATGGCTAATATTTATTAAATACCATGTTCTTCTCTCAAATCAACGCATGTTTAATTGAGCTTCCTCAGCATACTGAATTTGAGTTCTCACATAAATGGATACTGACTGAGTTTTGTTGGACTCAATGGAAATCCTGTGTAAGCAGGTGATGCTATGTAAGAATGTGGTGGAAAAATCGGTTTGTACTGAGTCTGATGGATGGTTGGGGAGGGTAGCAGTCGGGGATTTATGCCCACTGGGACTTGGTGAACTATGCCATTGTGATGAGATATACCGTAAGTGGGATGTTGTAATATAGGTCTTGAGGTACATGGTGAGGCTAGGATGTGGGCAACAGGAGCAGCAGTACTAAGAGGTGCAGATGATGGATAAGGTAAAATAGCAGGCTGTCCTCCAAGATGCGCACTTCCAGCCAAATGTGCGTGAACCGAGGTATGAGTGGGACTTCCATGTTGAAGAGAGAATGCATGACTGGCAACATTGATTGGGATATAGGCCTGCTGTCTCCAGGGTCCACAGTTTCCATTCCACTCCTGAGTCCCAGATCCATAGTGTTGAACCTGCCCCAAGAGAAATGACAGTTAAATTTCAAATAAGTACAATCATTCACCACTTCCAAAGAGGCCTATGTTGCCTCTACTGCCAAACAATCTTCCTCTTTTCCACCAACACTGCCTGTAACATCCTGAGGGCGAGATTTCCTCCTCCTTTCGCCATGTTCTTTTCCTCACCATTACATAACGTTCTGCAAGATCAATGAAGGGTCTCTTTGTTCCAGCATTTTTATTTACTTTTCTCACTGAGACTCAAGGCAGATTATAACTTTTAAAACTATGCAACAAAAACAGTACAAGACAAGACACCTAAGAAACAGAAATTAGACAATAACGCAGTAAGAACAAGATAATACATACAATAAACATTGCCATAAATGACAGCATTGCCCCTTTGTAAATATATTCTCCTGAACAAGTGTAGTTTACGCATTCAGTGGAATGACAGAAGCATGGGAGCTATTCTGATATTTTCAGGCAGGTCATTCCATAAATGAGAGTCACAACAAAGAATGCTTGGGTACAAGTAGCAGCTGATCTTAACCATTTGCAGGGTGGCACCTTCAGAAAACTTTGCTTAGCTGAGTGCAGCTGTTGCAATGAGGCCTATCAGGAAAGGTATCTTTTAGATATTGATCCTAGGCCATGAAGGACATGGTATGTTATAGTCAATTCCTTGAACTGAGCTCTGAAACTAACCTACAACCAATGGACTTGTAATGTGTAATGTAATACATATATACTCTGCCTAGCTCCCAATTGTAACTGAGCTGCAGCATTCTGTACCAACTAGAGTTTCTATATTGTCTTCAAATGCAGAACCATGTACAGTGTACTGCAATAGTCTAGCCTCAAGTCTAGTCTATGTACAGTGTATTGCAATAGCCATGTAGCCAGTTCAGCTAGGTCAAGAAAGGGAGCCATCTTCCAGACTAAATGAAGATGGAAGAAAGCATTTTTAAGCTGAATTAACTTGTTTCTCCAGCAATAAAGCTGTGTCCAGGATAATCCCTATACTCTTAACGGGAGGCTGTGAGAGACAGCTGAATGTCATCAACTGTGTGTGTGTGTGGGGGGGGGGGGAATGTCATCCAAGATCTCAGCCTTCTCAACCAGCATCACCTCTGGCTTATCAGGATTTAGTTTCAACTTGTTCACTTTTAGCCATTTGATGACAGCAGCCAGGCACTAGCTCAGGACCTCTACAGGACCGCAGGACCTCTGGGCTGTATGGAGGTCAGAAGAGATTTGAAGCAAGGTTGCATCCTTGCTCCCATTATTTAACTTCAATATAAACTCCATGCTGCAGGTCTTGTCCAATCCCATCTGCCCAATATAGCAAATAGACCAATCTCTACACTATTATACGTAGATGACACGGTTATTCTAGTTTACACCGAAGCAGGACTCAAAAGAGCCTACCATGAACAAGAAACAATCCAATCCAATTTTCCCAGATCCTTATTTGAAGTACTTTGCTTGTACCCAGTGCCCTGCTTAGGCTAGAGGCAGGGCTGGTTCCACGCTACATGCATCTGTCTCAAGTTAACACCCCCCAGGTTAACTTAATTAATCCTTTCAGACAATTTTCACTCAAGGTGTGCAAGAGCAATAAAGGACAAACTGCAATACTTGGTTCCTCTTGTAAAGCCTCACTTTATCTTGGGTAACCAGGAGCCAGAGCACTAATCAAATAGAGACTATGGGATACCACCCTTCAAGCTGACAGATCACAGGCCTAACCTTCTCTAGCAGTGGGGAACTGTAACAAAAGTTTTGTTCCATCAAGTTACCTTTATACATTAAAATCTCCCAAAGACTGCTTAGCCTTCACTCTGGCCCAGTTTAATGCCCTCCCATCTGCCCTTCTTGAAGAGAGATATGCATGTATCCCATACGTACATTGTCTCTGCCTATGTCAGTCTGGAATAGTAGAAACAATTGAACATGTCCTTTTACATTGCTAATCTTACCAGGGCATTTGGAATACATACATTACCCCAATTTGGTCCAAATATCCAGATAGATCAAATTATTTTTATATTCTTCTTGCTGATTGTTTCAACAAAACTATCCTTAAGGTAGCAAGATTCTCTCCTCTGTCATGTTTAACAAGGCAGAGGAACACAGTTTTAACATTTTAATAATTTTATTATTATGATTAATTGTATATTTTCTGCATGGAATATCTATATATTAGAGTATGCACACATACCCGACTGAGGTTTGAGTGCTGCTGATGGAATCCTGATGTCAATTTTCGTTGACGATTACCAAAGTCAGAAAGGTGGTTTGTTTTTATACGGGCAGATCGACGTTTTACCAATGGTTGGCAAGTGGCATCTAGCAAAACATAAAGACAGCAGGTCTAAAAGATGTACTCCAAATATACTTTTAATATTTCTCTTAGCTACGCATGACAAAACATCTCTATTCTGGCTATTAATTGTAAACACAGTGTATGCTCACGAATTCTATTGGGAATGGGGCAGAATCCTTACTCCTGATTATTTTTTGGTTTCGACACAGTATAAAAATGAGTTGACAGAAATACTCAACAGAACATGCCAACATAGTGAAACAAGTAAGTTCTGATTACCTTTGCGTATCATTTGCTCATCTGTATCTAATCTGTTCTCTATCGTTATTGGTGGCACCACCACAGTGCAGATAGCTGGTTTGGCTTTCATGTTTGTTGAGGTTCTTGTTTCTGGGGTTTCCCTGGTATCTTCGGCAAAATTGTTTTCTAGGAATGGGCTGTCATGGCCTGAAGAGTCTGAACTTGGGGAGCCATCCACAGTATCACAGCCACTTTCTTGATCATCATCTGACATACTATAGTACAGCAGTAAAGTGAAGTATTATTACAAATGATAGGTTCTGTTATATGAGGTTTATAATTTGTCTTGTTAGCTATAATTTATTCTTCCTATAATATACATACAAGAAAGAAGGATGTAAAATAAGTAAAATTAAAACCACAGGACAGATTTCATATTTTAAGTTCTCCTGTTTGAACATAGGAAGTTAAACGAGTTGTTCTGCAATCCAAAAAATGAAGGCAGATTTCAATATATGAATAGTAGGGAAAAAACAGAAAAGAATGAGCAACGCTAAAACCCCAAGGAGTTCCAAACTGTAGATGTATGAAAACTTTCATCCACCCAATATGAATAGGAATATGCTGACCTTGCATAAAATTTAATCTTCCTCAAGACATCTTTGCAATCTCAATCATGATTATACTCAGGAACTGTTTTAAACAACTTCAGCTTCCCATAATTCAGAGGTCAGCAGTATGTTGATATGGTCGTCCAGTGACTACTGAACTATCCATGAGATAGTGCCAGCCTTTACTTTTCCTTCCCAATACATTCCTCACCTCTCACAACTACAGAAATGTATTTCACTGAAATCAGTGGTTCTTGCTTTCAAAGTATTTGAAAACAAGCTATGCTGCAGTGGTACATAATAATAATAATAATAATAATAATAATAATAATAATAATAATAATAATAATAATAATAATAATAATAATAATAATAATTTTTTATTTCTATCCCGCCCTCCCCGCCGGAGCAGGCTCAGGGCAGCTCACAACAGAAAACACACATTACATCAATTATACTTATAAAACATGGTTAAAACAATTACAAATTATTAAAATTAACTTAACAATATGGCGTTATAAACAGGTTTCAGTAAATTTCCGAGAGTAAAAGCATTTCAAGAATAAAAGCATTTCCAGCAGCATACCTAGTTTGTCACTAGTTTTCCACTAATTGAAGGCCATCTTGAAGAGGTGGGTCTTGCAGGCCCTACGGAATCCATCTAAACATCATAGGGCCCTCACCTCCTCAAGTGTTTTCTGAGTAATGCAGAAATAGTAGAAGAACCGCCTCCCCCCTCCCCCCCATGTTATGGCAGATTGGTACAGCAGCACAGCATTCCTTCAAAAGCAGACTGTACAAGTCTGAAAATTGCCCATTTCTAGAATAATTCACATTGTGAGGCTCTACCCTTCTAGAACAAGTGATCTCATCGAATAATTTATGTTCTAAAAAACACTGTCAGTAAAACTAGCTAGCTTCCCACTTATGAATGCCAACCACTCAAAGACCAGTCATCGAGATACTGTGTTCCTCTGGTTCCTGAACAAGACTCTTTTATATCCTTGCTGCAGTAACCAAGACACTGCAGCAATCAGAGGTACTTTTATTTATTTATAGGAGTAATTAATATATCACTAGACAATGTATACGGCATGAAACAATTTTACATATTCAGTGCTGATCATTTTATTTATTTATTTCTGCTAATTTATACCCCGCTCCTCCCGAGAACAGATTTAATACAGTATTTTAAAAACACGTAAATCTACACTTATGCAATTTTTATCTGACATGCTATTTCAGATACGCATATAATACAAAAGGAAGCCAAATAATCACATGTAGTTCCAGCCCAGTGGGCAAAGTAGTTTCTAACAGAATACACTCCCCAAAAGGCTCAGGAACAGTAGTGCACTAACTGCAACAAGCAAGGCAGAATAATTTCTAGGGAAAGAGTGCTGCAAAGTTAAGGTGCCACCTGCCCTGACATGCCTTCCAATTTACATAAAACCATGGTCTACAAAGGCAGTATCTTTTTTGCTGTAGCAACTAGACAAAAACTAAAACTAAATATGTGCAATTACTGTTTCTTGTCAAGATGATCACCTCATTCATGCTTACCATAACAAGCATTCTGTATGTGTGTGTGTATATATATATATATTTAGAGGCTGTCATATTTCTTGTCCGTAAATGTAATAGCGGTAATAAACTAATTCTAGCTATGTATATTTGGTCACCCCCGCTTGTGAAGAACACTGGTTTACAGAGACATATAGTTTTAATAAACTGAAATTATTGGCTGCATATCACTGTTACCAAGAGGAAATTTTTTTTCAACCAAAGAAGATGCTCAAGCTACAGCTCTCTGAGGTTGTGAACAGCAGTGAACTGACAAAAAAGTAAGCTTTTGGGGGTCTTTAAAGTAACCACCACCACCCACCCTGTTTCATGCTTTAAATGTTAGCTGTGGAACACTTGGCTCAGTCCTAGTAGTTTCTCCCATCTTTTTAATTGGGAACCTAGTTACTACGGTGATTGTTGTCAGGGAAGCAAGATAATTCTATAATGGACCATAAATTCAGGATTTTCACAACTAAACAAAGCTGCTCATTTGAGTTCCCTGCAAGCCTGTAGAAAACTTAAATTTTTAAAAATTTGTATTCAGGAAATAGTAACGTAACAGATCTCCAAAGTATTGCTGTTGGTGTTTCAGAAAAGAGTTTTCAGTATATATTTTAGAACAATATCAATAATCTTCTGGAACCATATAATTGCTATATCCAAACAAAAAACATGTTCACTCAGAATAATTCTAAGCTTTCATCATATGAAATATTCAAACTGGAAGTCTACAAGCTTAGTAAGACTTCTCCCCCTGTAGTATTTCAACCTTATCTGGTGGTGGAAAATGTCATCAAGTCACACCTAACTTATGGCAACCCCATAGGGTTTTCAAGGCTAGAGATTTTCAGAGGTAGTTTGCCATTTCTGCCCCTGCGTCACAACCTTGGTATTCCTTGGTGGTTTCACATCCAAATACTTCCCAGGGCTGAGCTTCTTAGCTTCTGAGATCAGGATAGCCTGGGCTATCCAGGTCAGGTGGTTCACCTTATCTACTCCTCAAAAATATCCAGCACACAGATGAATTGTCACAGTGATTCAGAGAGCTGCATGGGCAAGCTTATAACATATAGACTTACAGCTCAGGATTTTTTCTGGAAAACAGCCTTTACATAAAACCCAGTTCTTTAAAAAACAAAACAAAAGAAGCCTGCCTTACCTGTTGTGCCTTTTACAAGGAGATGGACTGGACTGTCCAGAAGAGCTGGTACTCAAAGTGCTGTCAGGACTGCTTAATGAACACACACGGTCAATATTTAGAGTACTCTGGCAAGCTTCGCAATCAAGGCTACCATTACATCTGATACAGGAAGAGAAGGAAATTAGATATGCCTGTAGATATGAGTGCCCAGGAAATAGGAAAACTGGAAAATGGGGGGGGGGGAATAATAGAAAAACCTCTTACTAAATGTTCTACCTTAAAATATGAGTCTTAGGGTAATTTTTTCATTCTCACACTGGAAAAAACTCCTATGAAATATTTTCATTTTTCAGTGGGGAAACTTTGGTCTTATAAAGCATGAAAAAGTCTCAGATTTTTCTCCCAAAGGAAAAATTAGGGGATTTGGGGGATCACTGGAAAAAAACCCTTTATTCTACATACATAAATTTTCAATAATTTTTTTCTTAAATGTCAATCATTTAGCATCAATTAATAAGCCGTAGTGTGCTGAATGATAATGCATTACTAAAAACCTCAGTGTTTTCAATGTTATAAAGTTTAGCTCACTATCCAAACATATTATTATTCCTACCTATTGTGATTCAGTTTCTGTCCAAATAACACACTTTCTTTTATTACAGATTTTTTCTTCCTTCAAGTGTTATTTTTTCCTACTCTCAAATGGCAAAAGCTAAAAAAAAATGTACTTTCTCAAGAGATGGGTATATTTGTAATTTTTCTTATTGAAAATTGAAATATCTATACTTTTAAATTCCATAAATATGCTAAATAGTATAATTTCATGTGCTAATTACATTATAAATGATGTATTTTGGAAGAGGGAAAAAAAATTCTCTTTGTCAATTCTTTTGACCCTATACAAAATTTTATAAACCTAGCATGCCCACCCAGCCATTTCTTTTCTAAACTGAAAAATCCTAGACTCTTCAGCTTTTCCTCTTAGGGAAGGTGCTCCAATCCCCTAATCATCTTGGTTGTCCTCTTCTGTGCTTTATCCAGCTCTGTGATGTCCTTTTTGAGATATGGTGACCAGAACTCTATACAGTATTCCAGTTGAGGCTGCATCATATAGATCTATACAAGGGCATATGTTCAATTCCTTTCCTAATAATCCTTAACACAGAGGATTTTTTCACTGCTGCAGCACACTAGATTGACGCATAGTTACATATACATACTTAGGCAGCGTCACGTTACAGGTAATAAAGAAAAACCATTACCATTCCAGCATGCACAATGTTCTAAGGAAAGCAGAAGTTAAAACTGAAGAGCAACTTCTTACTCTGCAAGTGAATGCCTTTGTGCCACATCATCTTCATCTGTGTCACTGCTGATAGTAATCACACTCACTGCTGGACTTGGGGAATCTGCAATGATGATAGCCTGCCGTTGTTTGTTTGAAATAGATGAATCAGGGTCCAGCCCATCAGATGGTTTGCAATAGTTGCTTTCCTGTCCCTCTGAATTATGATTGTCCTGTGTTTCTACACAACTTAGTTTCTCACCAGCCTTCACATTAATTATCTTTGGAGACACAAATGCTGAATTTTGGATATTGGTATTTTGTAACACATTACTCCTGTGAAGAAGACATTGTATTTAAACATTTTGCAAAGATGTTTCTTTTAAAAGAAATTTTATTTTACCCTCTCTCCCCAAGCTAACTTAAACTGGAACACAAACTTTAAACAGCAATGAATATATATAAATGAATGAAACGTAAAACAATGGACATACAGATAACACTGTAAATGTTGTTTTCCAGAGAAATAATGGAAAACTTTCCATGCTACTGTTCGCAAATCACAAGCAGGGTTGTTTCAGATGCTGCAATGCAAGATTTAAAGTTGGATTCACCAATGAAATGTAGTACAATACACTGAAGGTACCAGTCTCTTAAAAAGGAAAAAAAGGAATGAAGAAATGCTGGCTTGAATACCATAGACATTTCTGAATCAAATTCAAAATCCACTAAATTCTTTAGGAATTATCTTTACTGACTTCAGTGGAGATGAATCTGGGGTTACTTAACACAGTTCACCAATGTAACTGTCCTTCATGGCCTTGGGTATCTCCGTTACTGAAATGTCCCATACAGACAGGTTGCTTACCTGTAACTGTAGATCTTCGAGTGGTCATCTGTGCATTCACACTCATGGGATAGAGTGCCTGCACCGATCCCCGAATCGGTACCTAAAAAGCCCGGGATTTTTTTGTGCTCGGCACCAACAGGCATGTGCAGACGTCCCAGTGCACATGCTTGCCAGTGTGAGGATCCTGCCAGTTCCTCCCTGACCGCTGGAAGCCCCTACTGGAGGGAGACCGTCAGCAGTGGGGAAGGAGGGCGGGTAGTGTGAATGCACAGATGACCACTCAAAGATCTACAGTTACAGGTAAGCAACCTGTCTATCTTCTTCGTGGTCTCTGTGCTTCACACTCATGGGAGATTAGCAAGCAAGACATACCTGGAGGTGGGAAGACGGTCAACCAGAAGAAACAGCTTGCAGCACCGCAGCTCCCAGACGAGTCCTCTGCTGAGCATGCACATCAAGTGCATAGTGCTTCATAAAGGCATGCAGAGAGGACCAGGTGGCAGCCTTGCAAACATCCGTCAGGGAAACACCTTTCAGGAATGCCACCAACGTCACCATCGCTCTTGTAGAGTGTCCGCGAATAGGCCCAGGGAACGGCTTCTTTGCCAACAAATAACACAGTATATAGTCTCAGTGAGCCATTTCGAAAGCTGCTGAGACGAGATCCTGGAACCTAACTTAGGAGCAGCATAAGAAACAAAAAGCTGCTGGTCCTTACGAAAACTCTTGGAGCAACTTAAATAAAGAATAAAGCACGCTTCACATCTAGAGCATGCAACCTACGTTCCTCATCCGAGGAAGGCGTAGGATGAAAAGTGGGCAACCAAACTTCTAAGTTGAGGTGGAACTGAGAAACCACCTTGGGGAGAAAAGAAATATCAGGAGCTAACAACACTCCAGCCTCCTGAAAAACTAGATATGGGTAGTCACAACGCATAGCCGTGAGCTCCCCTGCACAGCATGCTGATGTGATGGCTACCAAAAAAGCAGTCTTCCAAGATAGAAGCTGTAAGGAACATGTGGCCATTGGCTCAAAAGGACGTCGAGTCAGCCTGTCCAACACTAAAGTCAAATCCCACAACTGTGGGGGTGATCTCGATGGAGGATGATGCCTAAGCAAACCCTTCAAAAACCTCTTAGAATGAGGATGCGCAAAAACAGAGTGCCCCTCATCTGGTTCATGGAACGCAGAAATTGCTGCCAAATAAACCTTTATGGAAGAAAAAACAAGGCCAGCATCCACCAGAGATAACAAAAACTCAAAAATTACCGACAATCCCACCCTTTGGGGTGAAACTGAGGGATCAACTAAGAACTGCAGAAACCTCCGCCACTTCCTGTCATAGGAAGCACGGGTAGAAAGTTTCCTGCTGTTCAAGAAAACATGTTGGACTCTGCTAGAGAACCCACAGGGTCGATGAACCACACTGTCATCTTCAGGTGGGGCACATTGTGATGGAGTACATGACCGTCCTGAGCTAACAGAAGGTCTGGTTCCGCAGGAAACTGGTAGAAGGCCCCCCTCGCCAGTTGGAGCAGGATCAGGAACCAGTTCTGGCGAGGCCACCAGGGAGTCACCAGGATACAGCATGGTCTCTCTCTCTTGCGATCTTGTTGACCACCCTCGTCAGTAGTGGCAGAGGTGGGAACATATAAAGGAACCGACCTTCCCACGGGAACAGCAGACCGTCCCCCGACTCTGGATCTGAGCCCCCTCTGGAGCAAAACAGAGGACACTTCCGGTTTTCAGCTGTGGCAAAGACAACCACCTGAGGACACCCCCAGAGCTGAAACATGGGTTGAAGGAAGCGCCACTGTAACTCCCACTTGTGCGGGGAAGCCGCACCCCTGCTGAGGGAGTCTGCTTGCAAGTTGAGGACCCCTGGGAGATGTGCTGCCTTCACAAAGATGTCGTGGTCCAGGCACTCCGACCACAGATCCAGCGCACAAAGCCGTCGAGAGACTGTCCCTCCCTGCCTGTTGATGTAACACAGGGCAGTGGTATTGTCTGTTAGCAGAGCAATAATCTTCCCCGCCACCATGGGGCGGAAAGACCAAAGAGCAAAGTGAACTGCCAGCAGTTCCAAGTAATTTATGTGGCAGTGAGTCAATTTCAAAGGCCAAGGACCCCCCCCACACACAGACTGTCCATGTGGGCCCCCCAACCCCATAAAGACGCATCTGTTGTGATAGTGACAGTTGGTGCAGGTAGATGGAAGGGAGCTCCCTGACAAATGTTGTCCTTTGACTTCCACCATTGCAGTGTTTGAAGTGTCACAGGTGGAATTACAAACCTCTTTCGAGGTGAGTCCCTTAACGGGCGAAACTGACGAAGAAACCAAAGCTGTAGGCCTCTCATCTTCAGCTTCGCAAAGAGCAGCACGCTTGTAGTCACTGCCATCAGCCCCAGCATCCGCTGCAGCTGCTGCGACGTGCCCCACTTTCAACTGCAGAAGTTTGACAAGGTTGATAATGTCCATCACTCTCTGCTGAGGCAGAAATGCACGATGAAAGTTCATATCCAGCAAAGCCCCTATGAACTGAACTGTCCTTGATGGAGTAAGGTGTGATTTCTCCAAATTGACCTGCAGACCCAAGGTGTCGAGAAGACGAAGAGTGATGGCAATACGGGATGACAAACTCTCTTTCGACTTCGCCACAAGGAGCCAGTCATCGATGTATGAAAAGATGACTATCCCTTGAAGCCAGAGATGGGCAGCCACAACACTCATCATCTTCGTGAACACCCGAGGTGCAGTGGACAGACCGAACGGAAGAGCCTTGAACTGGAAGTGCTGAAAACCTACTGCAAACCGAAGGAAACGTCTGAACGCAGGATGGATGCTGACATGGAAGTATGCATCCTTGAGGTCCAGCGTTGCCATCCAATCCCCTTGGTTGATGAAGGGCAGAATCGTTTGCAGAGTGGACATTCTGAACTTCTGGTACAAAATAAATTTGTTCAGATTCCGAAGATCCATGATTGGTCTTAGACCCTGTCCCGCTTGGGAACCAGGAAGTAACGAGAGTAGAAGCCTCCTGTCCTGGCCTCCATTGGGACCCTCTCTATGGCTTGTTTCTGTAAGAGTCTGCTCACCTCCGCCAGCAGAGATGGGGAAGGGGGAGTGGTAATTACCACAGATTAGTTCGGAATCTGAGCAAAATCTATTTCCGCTACGATGGAAAGCACCCACCTGTCCATAGTGATGGACTCCCAGGCCGACAGGAACGGGCGGAGGCGGATAGATGAAGGGGAAGAGGGGACAGTGACGCATGCTGCCAGAAAGTCAAAGGCCCTGCTTTTAAGGGTGAGTGCCCTTGGACTTGCCGGTGGTCTGTGCTGAAGCATAGCAGTTTCTGTTGTTCTCCCTGTATGGGGACCTATTCTCAGGTTGAACAGAGCGAGGTCTCCACTGCTGTTCCGGGGAGAACTTTTGGTACGGCTTCTTTGCCCAAGGCTTGTGCCACTGTCTCTGTTTTGCAGCTCTGGAAGATGCCGGTATGCCCAGGTTCCTGGAAGTTTTTATACTTTTATCCATTTCCTGGAGCGCATTGTTGGTGGTAGAGCTGAACAGGCCTTCGCCCTCGAAGGGCAGATCTTCAACGAAGGCCCTGGTGTCCTGCTGGAGAGCCGTGGATCTGAGCCAGGAGTGGCAGCGGAGGCATACGGCAGAAGTGATGGTCCTTGCTGAGACGTCGACTATGTGCTTTGCTGCAGCCAGTTGTTGTTTGGCTACAGCAAAGCCTTCCTTCTGCAACTTCTTTGCAGTCGACCTCTTCTCCTCACTCAGGGAAGACAGGAGGGGGGTAAGTTGTTCCCACACTGAATATTGGTATCTAGCCATGCACGCGGCATAGTTAGATACCTTTACACCCAGCCCCCAGCAGAGTAGAATTTCCTCCCAACGTTATCCAGCTTCTTTCCCTCCTTGTCCGGTGGAGAGGAGTGTGTCTTGCGGGTCTTCGATGAGGTGGAAACAACCACAGAATTTGGCTTTGGGTGTGTAAAGAGGAACTCAGCCTTAGACTCTTGGACACGGTACATATGGTCCAACCTGCTACGGGTGTAGAAGCAGGCTTCGGCCAGGGCTCCTTCACCACCTGTAGGATGACCTTTGTCACCGGCAGGGCAACCGCTGTAGACGTATCTCGCTGCATGATGTCGAACACGTTATCATCTACAACGGGTTGTGGCTGTGTCACTGGAAGCGAGAGGGAGAGGGCCATCCTCTTCACCAGGTCCCCGTACGACTTCAGATCCTCCGATGGTGAGATAGGAAGATCCTCAGCCGTATGAGACACTGGTGAAGGTTCCAAAGCCCGGTCTGGATTGTTGGTACTGACCTCGGAGTCCAACGATGAAGACTCTCTGTGTAGAGAATGTTCTGAGAGCACTGGTGTTGATTCTCTGGCGGGCGACCAGATTGACACCGACGACCGAGGTTGGACTTCCTCCACTACCATGCCGCGTCTGTCAGGCGGGACAGAGATCGATGCCGAAGGACGCCATCTAGAGTGTTGAGACAGCTTGGACATATGGGATGCCTCGGACTGCTGGTCCCAGTCTGCAAACTCGCGAGGAGGGTACCATTGGTACGGTGGGTAGGGATAAGCGTAAGGAGGCCATTGGCGCTGCTCCCATGGTGGAATCGGTGGGAAGCGATGAGCTACTGTAGTTGGTTCCAACTCTCTCCAGCCTCTCGCCTGATCCATCAGTGCCGAAGGCTCCATCAGCGCCAACAACCCCACCTCCGAGACCGAGTCGCTCTCACTGCAACGCCTGGACCCTGAAGAGTGGAAGCACTGAGTCAGGTCAATCTCTTGCTTTGATGCCGATAGGCAAAGCTGCGAAGCACTGCCTCTCGACACTGAAGGGCTACGATGCGGGGACACCAAGATCTTCCTCGGTGGAGCTGTCGATGTTGAAGCGTCATGCGAAGGTGAAGGAGTGCGGGATGGTCTCTTCTTCCGCTTCTCCTTCGATTTCACCTTCTTCGGCGTGGATGATCGGGTCCCCGAATCATCCCGACGCTTTTTTGCCGGGGTGTCCACTGACCCTTCAGAAGGCCATTTCGTGGAATGCCCGCGCTCGACCAGCATCTCGGTCCTGATTGGCAAAGAATCAACGTGATGTCCCTCACCCAGACAGAGGAGACAGAGGGAATGGCCGTCGGGGGGGGGGCAATCTTCTTCCCACAGGAGCGGCACCTCTTTAAAAAAACCCGTCTTTCCATAGACGCCCAGGAAAAAACCCCACTCAGGAAAGTATCTGAGGGGGAAAACACGGGGGGGAAACTGAGCCCCGAAGGGCAAGTCCAACAAACTTTTTTTTAAAAAACAACACTATCTAACAACTAACTACACTAAGAAAATAACAAATGGGCTATATACAACAGGAAAAAAGCAATCTAAGATTACTTTACCGACTGGGGACACGAAAGGAGATCCTCTCAGCGCAGCGGTCAGAAAGGAACTGGCGGGATCCTCGCACTGGCGCCGGTGAGCATGCGCACTGGGACATCTGTGCATGCCTGTTGGTGCCGAGCACGAAAAAATCCCGGGCTTTTTAGGTACCGATTCGGGGATTGGCGCAGGCGCTCTATCCCATGAGTGTGAAGCACAGAGACGACGAAGAAGATCTTTGCAAATACCTTCTGTAGTTATGGGGCACATTTTCTCCACAGAGTACTTAAAGTCTTTCTTGCTGCCAGCAAAAGAAAGACTATTCTTAATACTCTTCTAACCCGTTATATTATGACCACTATTACACAACGTGTCTATTTTCAGTACTTCAAATCTGACAGATCCTCATGCACATAAATTTAGAAACAGCTAACTAGGGCTACCTGAATGTTTTACATCACCAAATGAAAATCTGTTTCTACAGATAAATCACAGCCATTACTGTCACAAGATCAGAACAGATTAAAGGGCAGCAGATACTTACAATGCAAAGGCATTTTTGTTCTCATCCCTTCATTGTTAATAGTCTTCTTAGAAATTTAAGCTGTTTCTCAATATTTAAGTATATTTTCCAAATTATTTTTATGTAACAACAATTTTTTGAGCATGCAGTGCTTATAGCATATTTTCTGTTTATGAAAGTATGATTATTTATTTAATGTCTAAGCCAGCCAGACACACCACACAATACCAACCTGTTCTGGCACATTTTATTTCTCTTGGTAGATGTGGGCTGAGGCCAGACAACATGCGCAATGCCCACACTGATTGGCTGAGGGGCAGATAAAGTTATTTGATTGGTTAAAAGAGACTGTGTCATTACTGAGTTGTAATGGCTGCCATGTGAAATCACTTTCCTGGAGAGGACAAAGAAATCATTATTCAAATAATTAAAAGTTGTATGATATGGTTTTAGATACAGAAATCTATTTTACTATACAAAACTATTTGGACATACCCCCAATCTCCAAGCCTTTGTGAACATGAATCAGAGGCTAGTGTTGTAGCAGGAGCCACAGGGGTTACTTGTTGCCATGCTGGAAGCAATATTTGCTGTGTTCTATTAGACCAGGTCTGTTATAAATACAGAAGTACAATGATGTGGAAATTAAAAAAAACACCAAAAATATTGCTGAAAATGAAAGCCTATAATACCAAACAATTTACCATACCTGAGAAAGGACCCCTCGTATCTGGAGTGGCTGTAGGGGCGGGGCTTGTGTTACCAGTGGCACTGTATTATCTACTCTTACAGAGTAACCATTAGGCTTCCCATGATTAGTTGGAATGCCTAATTTGGAAAGGGAAAAAAGTTAAGTTTTAATTCTATTTTGTATTAAGTTCATAACATTAAATTCCAAGCTCTTTGACTAAATAGTCACATTAATTATATTGTTTCCATTATCAGCCTTGCAATTTGATGTATGTTTTCATCTGGAAAATTCTGTTTCAGTGGCTGAACTTAGATGTTACTCAGCTGATCACCAAACCAAGATTTAACAATTTGGTAGGATTCCAAAGGCTCCTCCCTTTCTTCCACTATTTCAGACAACCTTACAGAGTTTGAAATTTAAATCAGCATCCAAATTAGGATAACTACAGCTTACTAACAGCAATTTGCCTACAAACCAGGGAATGAAATTTCATTTCACCAAATTTCTGCAAGCCAGCCCACTATCATAAAAAAACAGAGGTTAAATGTTGCAGTGAGAGCCACAAGGGTTGGACATATATGGACATATGAAGCTGCCTTATACTGAATCAAACCCTTGGTCCATCAAAGTCAGCACTGTCTTCTCAGACTGGCAGCGGCTCTCCAGGGTCTCAAGCTGAGGTTTTTCACACCTATTTGCCTGGACCCTTTTTTGGAGATGCCAGGGATTGAACCTGGGACCTTCTGCTTACCAAGCAGATGCTCTACCACTAAGCCACCGTCCAAAAAGGTTGATTTATTTGTTTTATTAAAATAAGAGTCAGGAATAGGGATGGGCATGAACCAAAGCATGAACCAATGACAAATCAGGCTGGTTCATGATTCACAAACCAGGGGTTTGGGAGAATGTGTCTTCCCCCGGATTCACCCATAAACCTCTATGAGGTTTGTGCAGGCTCCAAAGGCATTTAAATGTCCTCTGAACTTACTTCCAGGTCTGGTAGCCTGACAAGAAGTGACCTCCAAAGGCATTTAAATGCAGTCAGAGCCCACCAATGTCCCGTGGCCTGACCTGAGTGAGCTCTAGAGGCATTTAAAGGCCTTTGGAGCTTACTTCTGGATCAGGCCACCTGACTGGAAGTGAGTACTGAAGGTATGTAAATGCATTTGGAGCCTACCCCAGGGTTGGGCCAGCCTGATAGCTCTGAGAGTAAGCCTTGGGTGGGTGAGGCCTGTAAGTAGGCTCCAAAGGCCTATAATACCTTCGGAGCTCACTCTCAGAGCTGAGCTGGACCAGGCCGATCCAGAGGTGGGCTCTGAAGGCATTTAAATGCCTTCAGAGCTCACTCGGGTCAGGCCATGGACATGTGGGGAGCTCCAATGGAATTTAAATGCCCTCAGAGCTCACTTCCTACCCATGAATCCATGAATTGATTTGTACAATGGTCCAGTTTGTGGTTCGGGGTTCATGAAAACGCTCAAACCATGAACCTCCATTTTGAGTGGCAACAAGCTGTAAAACAAAGAACCCACACTAAACTAAAATGTAGCATAACACTCAAGATAGAAATCCTTGCCAGAAAATTACAGAACAGCTTGTGCAGGCTATATAACAAATAACCCTTCAATCATCAGTTGCGTGCTTTGTAGTTCTGGATGAAGGTGCTAATGCATGCTGCAACCCTTAAAGCAGCACTGCTACATGATTGAGAAGCTTTTGCTCATGTCTACCATTAATGCAAATTCAACAAAGTCTGCACCATTTTAGACCTAGACTCCAAAGTTGCAAAAATAAAGAACACACAAGGGAAATTTTGTCAAGGAAGAGTGAGGGGGAAACCAAGGCATATAAGGGGAAGATTTTCATTAGGGAGCATGACCTAGACAGCATCTGTTAAAGGCTAAGAGATTAAAATGACAGACATAGCTTAGTCTTGCAATACTTATATACATCTTTACTATGTGCTGTGGGTTTTACAGTATGTTAAAGTAAAACTGCTCTTCATATTTCACCATACCCTTGCAAACTGATTTGTATGAACATTTAACCCAATGTTTATAAATCTTGCCAACTTTAAAAAGCTTGCAATTGATAGTACAATATCTTTTATATGTGACATGCATACATGAGGCCAAATGAAATTTAGTTTAACCAATGCCTGAACCACTGCTTGTCTGCTCAATTAGTCTGTGCACCAATTTTATGCACAACAGAAGTGAGAAAAAATCTATGAAATTGCTCTGCTAGCAGCTAGTAGTCTTATAGTTTAAAACATGTCTATTCATTTCATGTTAAAATAATAAGTAATGTTACTATTACTAGCAATGCAATGGATTTAAATATTAGTGCCTCAAAATGTAATCATAAGATTTCATTATCATCTTTAATTTCATTTGTTTTATCTAAATATTAAACACTTGCCCACTTCTCAGTGTCAATCAGCTGAAACAATGACAATAGAAAAACTGTAGCACAGTCTCTGCTTTTTTTCCAGGTTCCATCAAAGGAGGCAGATTCTACTATCCCTCTTGTGAACCTCCAAGTCATAGCATATGTTAGGTGGCATAAACATATGGTAGAGAAATTCAGAATTATTTAGCAACAAAGATTTCAAAATCATAATTGAAAAATCTGACCCTTTTCTGGAAAACTAATAAGAGTTTACAATATGTTTTGTGTCAGTTTAACACATGAGTAACCTGAAATGTTAACAAAAGTAAAATACTTTCAAGTTGCCTTGAGACTTATTTTGGGTTGCAGGCTTGGATCAGTGTTCCTTCTGAGCTGAGTTAGCGTGTCCTAGCTCACAGTTTTTTAGCCTACAGTTCACTCATTTTTGTCTCAGCTCTGGAAAAATGGCCCTAGAGCACACTAATTTATGCAGTAACACACACCTTTAATGCCAGTAGCTCGCAAGACTCCACAGCTTAGAGGGAACACTGGCTTGGATCCTGTACCTTCTTCCTTCTTGAATTCAATGCCTTTGCAGAAGCAATCCTTCGCTATATAGTGCAAATTCTCTGCCACTACTGGGATTCCACCCATGAAAGACCAGCATACTTGTAGTAGCTGAAAACTTCCTACTGCCACAGGAATTTGCACTCCACAGCAAAATATTATCTCTGCAACATACAAAAAGGAGCACAGGAGAAAAAAGATAGTGGACACATAACATATTTTCTCTGTCCAAAGCCCTGTATATGCAACGTGTGAAACAAAAATATTAGCTTGCATCCTAACCTATGGTGTGTTTCCACTGGCACAGTGGAGGCTCCTCTGACATGACTTTTTCCCAATCTGCAGAGGAGGGAAAGGAGACTTAAAAAATAATAATTCCCCATTCCCAGTGCAGGCTTCCAGTTTGCTACCCACACCTTTGAGTGCACTGATACACCAGAGTACAATTTCAAAGAGCTCAGAAGGCTGCAGGTGAGGGAGGGAAGGCTGAGCCTTACTGCTTAGGATCCCAGCCATTATTTTTTCGTTTACACCCTACCATATCCCCTCAGGCATAATGGTGACAACACAGTCATGCCAGCTGTTTCTAATCTTTTAAACAGAACATTTGAATTCTCATACCTTGGACTGTAGGCGGGCATATTATCAGAGTTTGCTGAAAAGCATCACTGCAACCAAACTGAGCAGTTCCTGCTTGTAGTGGTATTCCATGATGCATAATAGAATGGGCAGATGCAGCTAATGTCTGAAACAATACATAGGACATACATTAATAACTTCATCGCTATAAAGAATGAAATACTTTCTGTTATACATCAACTTTATGACAGTATGTAAGGGCAAGCTGTACAAAACTGGTAAATGGTTTACCATGAATACAGTAAACAGACATAAACTGTAAATGAAATATATGTCATATGTTTCGATTAATTCTTATGTAACAGTTATTCTCTATTCCTTTTAATATGTTATGTACATTTTGTTCGCTATAAATATACCCAAATAAAAAGTTCCCATATATATACAAAAAAGAAGTATAAATACTACCACATCTCACAGAATTGTAATGAATTCAATTTAAAGAATCATATATAAACTTCTTTCCTGTTATTTTTATAATTTTAAAGGATATATTTTTTTCTGCAGCAAGTAAATTCCATTACATATATACTGGTAAATGAAAATTTGACCACATGGGGGCACTATAATGATGCAATTTTAAAATACAGACATACTGCAGGTTCGGTCTTAATTTATGTTCCATAAAACATTTTTTGCGAGAAGTACAAGAAGGGACAACAGCTCATATCTGGATGGCAATACTGAAACCAGCTCCCACCAAAAGAACTTCCAGAGCCCTCCAGAAGCTTTTCCAAACTCATCTGATTCTGGCACAGGAAGCTTCAGAGTTCTGAAGCTGAACTATTTCATGTTGGTCTGCAGTGGAACTACTGGACATGAGTCTAGTAGCACCTTAAATATCAACAAGATTTTTGAAGCAGAAGCTTTTGACAGTCAAACCTCCCTTCACTTGTATCTGACAAAGAAAGCTTTAAAACTTCCAAAATTTCATACCCAGAAAAGCTTGTGGGTCTCTTAAAGGTGCTATTAAACCTAAACCTAGTTGGCAAAAAAATAGGGAAGGACTCCAAATTACTGTCCATGTATTATCCAGCCTGCCCTCCCACCTTGATCCTGAAGAGCTTGCTTGGCTTTTTGCCCCTGCTGTCTCTTGAATGAGGGGCCACAACTGGAGCCATCTCTCTTTTCTGTTTCCAAAAGTGAGATGTGAGCAGAAGACTAAGAAGGGCACAAATTAAAGATTGTCACCATTAAGTCCCAAACTGCTTCTGTACTTGCATTTACTACAATCTCATCATAAAGGAACTTCATACATGACCAGGTAGGATAGGGAGGGGGAGCACAAATGCCCCATTTCTTGTCTCTGAGCTAATCTATCACGTCTTGCCTTGTAAAATCCTGATGCAGGGTCAAGCTTTTGGGTTTCCTCACAGGGTGAGATGTAGAAGTTCTAGTTAAAACAATAAAATACAATCACATTGTTCAAACCATCAAAATATATATTTGGTCTCACTTCTACATTAGGTTCCTCTTTCCAATCCATGAAACAACACACTCACAGAGCTCTTTCACACACACTTTGCACTGATCAAAATCCTGAGGAACTGAAAGTTTTTTCACTTACCATGAATTTCTTTCCCAGTGGTGCTAGGGTGGGGCAGTATTTACAGATGGGAAGCTATTTGTATTTAAGAGCTGGTCATCGACCGTAAATAAACAGATCTATCTACTGATGGGAAGAAGCTCCTCCCTGAAGGCAGGCAGATCACTAGCCTTTTTTTGTGTAATTCCTAATGGGAGTGGCTTCTCCCCCAGTCTGATCCAGAAGCAATTCAACTCCCCTAAACTACAAAAATATGCTGTAGCCACATAAAGAGGAAAGCAAACACAGGTGAAGAACACAGGTGAAGAACAACTCTCTGGACTCATCTGAAGGCCCAAAAACACACAGCCAGACAGGTCCTGAAAGTCCATTCCAGAGCCTCCCTTCAGGATTGCAATTTTGGATGGGTAAGACTGCCCCACCCTAGGACCACTGAGAAGGGAAATTCACAACTGAACACACTTTCCATTCTCTGTCTGGGGTGGGACAGCCTTCACTAACAGAATATAGAAACTTTGTATCTCTGGACCAGTATGTTTTTTTCTTGTTGTGTGTGCACTTGCATGCCTAGAAAGTGGCTTGCTTATTGCCTGCCTCTGCATCCTGGACCTGGTATTCCTTGGAGGTCTCCTATCCAAATATTTGCCAGGATCAGCCCTGCTTAGTTTCTGAGATCCGACAAGATCAGACTCAGAGCCCTGGGCCAGTATCTTAACCCGCTGGAGTACCCTGTGGCCAAAGGAAGCATCTGCTGACACTGCCCTGTCAATGCAATAGTGGCATGTAAAAGTATGTACTGAGCTTCCAGGTTTCAGCGACCTAAGGTGGTGAGCGATCCCAGAAGTCTCCCAAGAATCGCTCATCAATCGAGCAGCAGAGGGGCTCCCCAGTGTTGGGGGGCTCGATTCCTGGACCCAGGGAGGGTCTAGGAAGGCTGGCAGCTTGACAGCGTGGAGCGGGAATAACAGCGGCAGCTGTTTCCTGAGCCCGCTGTCGCTGCAAGTCTTGCTGCCCCAATCGCCATTTTAAATGGCATCGGGGTTGAACACCGGCTTTCTTTTTTTCTTTCGAAACCAACTCTAAACACCTGTTTTATCTACCTCTGTCTGACAAGTGGATTGTAAGTGCCTTCCTATATTCTCATTTACTTCTAAAGTTAGATCACTGTGGCATCGGGACTCAGAGAGTAAGCAGTTAAAGAGGCAAAGAGACAGAGGCTATCGTTAATGGAGAAGAGGGGGGGGAGAATCCCCAGGCTCCCTCTTACCTGCTTCTGAGGCCTCCAAGAGACTTGCCTAGAAGTTGGTGCTTGTGAATATAACTCTGAGCCTTAAAGATCTTGCTAGCTATCAGTAACCCTAGCATGAACACTATCTAACTGGCTTATATAGACCAGATTTGACTTGCTTCCCCATACAATCTTTCATTTTTCAGTGTGTGTGGAGCTGCGGTGGATGCATAAGGAGTTTAAAAGACTGGCAGGCGTACAGGGTTGTATAGCCTCTGTCTTAAAATCATGATTCCAGAGAATGACTTTGAGAACTTTTCTGTAAAGATCTGAGGATTTAGTTTTTGAATAAAACTTTTCTGGTTTGAAAGACATAAAAATTTTCTATGGCTGAGCTGAAGGGAAGGCAACCATTCTGAATAAAACTTTGCTGGTCTTAATTATATACCTGTGGAGCTACCCGGTATCCTCAGTGGATTACTAAAATAGCTATTTGATTGACCTTTAGAAGACTAATTGTGAAGTTCCCAAGCCTTTAAATGGATTACAAAAATGTTGGAGGCTTTTGGCTATTAGCATCTTTTCCCTGTTTAAAAAAAAAAAATTAATGGATTTTTATAAAAAGCTGGCTGGTTGAAGGGGATCCTTGCATCGCTCTCAATTTTTCTTTTGGGTTTTTTTTCTTCTGTATTTGTGTGTGTGTGTGTGTTTTGAGCACCCAGCCCTGGATTATAATTGTTAGAACTCCTATATCTCCCTATTTTGGAATATCTGAAAGGACTTTTAAAGGAGCAGTGTGGATGGACCTCTTTAGGTGGAGAATGCATTTTAGTGAACTGTTATTGTGAGCTAGAATGCTTTGTGTTTGAGTTATTGGGAGGTTGGTTTGGCTAAAAAGGTCTTGTTTAATATATAGCATAGCATTGTTTGGGGTTGGTTGAATTGTTGCTTTAAACGAGAAGGCTCTGTTCTCAAACAAACTGCTATCTTTTTTATAACACTGACACTTTTTGTTGAACTGTGAGTTTGTTGATACAAATAGGAACATTGTGTTACAAAACAGGTTACTGAAGTGAAAATATCTGAAGTGGTTTAGGTCTGGGGACTAACTTGCTAAAGGAGATGGACAATAAAGCATCCACTGGGTTTAAGGAGCCACAAAGGAAAAGAGAGAACCGAGAAGGTAGAACCTTGACCCCTTCACCTAGCTTTGCATCTGGTCCTGGAAGGTTTACACCTGCAGCTATGCAGGGTGATATGAAGGAGTTGCAAAATACCCTTTTAACTGCAATAGTACAACTGACGGTAAGGTAGATAATATAGATGAACAGATGGCAAAGATAAAACAATTTCAAGAGAATAGAAAGCAAACGGCAGAGACTAATAAAGCTTTGAAGGTCTTAGATGCACAGGTGTCTGATAATACTCAAAAGGTGGAACAACTGGAAAAAGAGCAGAAAGTATACGATAGTAGATGCCTTCAACTGAAAATGGACAGAGCAGCTTATATGCTGTGGTTTCAAAATGTACCAGAAGAAAAATCTGAAGACCTACAGAAAATACTAAGCGAAGCTCTTTCAGAAATCTTGCAAGTGACCCCTGATAAAATGGAACAAGAGTTTGACCAGGTTAGACAGGTACCATCAAGTTTCACAAGAAATAAACTACCTAGCAAAATCCATTTGAAACTGACAAGGGAGGTGACCAGAGATAATATTTTGAAACAAACAAGAGACAAGCCAGTGATGATAGCAGGAAACACACTGAAGATTTTGAGAGAGGTACCATGGCCACTCAGACAAAAGAGGAGAGAATATCAAGACTTGACAGATTTCTTGAGGGGAAGAGAGATACCGTATACGTGGCTGATGCCAGAAGGTCTTCTTTTTACTTATGAAGAAAACAGGTACAGGATCAACTCTACCTTTAAAGCCAAGAATTTTTTGGAGAAATTGAGAAGGAAGAAGGGAAGAAAACGAAGGAAGAGGAAATCTCAGATGAAGAGGACCCAAGTGGAGCAAGGAGATACCCAACAAGACATCAGACTAAAAAAGATAAAAAGATAGTGATAAGAAAAATTCATAATGGCTTCAATTGTTTCTATCAATGTAAATGGACTTAACTCCCCTATAAAAAGCAGGAAGTCTTTCAAATATTTGGCAAAATTGGGGATGGACATAATCTGCTTACAAGAAACTCATATTTTGGCAAAAGACCAACATTTATTGAGAAATAAGAAACTTGGCAATCTATTCATAGCAACAGACTCAAATAAAAAAAGGGGTTTAGCAATTTATATAAAGGACAAATTTAATCCACAGCTGCAGTATGCTACTGAAGATGGAAGAATCTTATTAGTAGAAATTGCTGTGTATGGGGAAAAAATTCTACTGGCAAACATTTATGCACCGAATGAATGTCAAGAATTTTTTTTAAAGATTTACACCAAAAGCTTGTAAACCTGGAATACGCAGAATATTGCCTAGTAGGAGACTTTAATGCAGTTTGTGATAGACAATTGGATAAAAAAAAAACATATATACCTACTAAAGCCAAAGGATTTCAATTACCATCAAATTTTTGGAGACTTGCAGAAGAACTGGATTTAGTCGATGCATGGAGAACAAGATACCCAAAGATACCCAAAATCCAGAGACTTCACATATTACTCTGCTAGCCATCAGTCATGGTCCATCTACTGACTTGATTAAAGATCTAGTGGAGACGGAAATTCAACCAAGAGTTATATCTGACCACAATCCTGTAATGATAAAACTCAAGGGAGCCCAGTTGAAAAGATCTTGGAGGCTAAGCACCTCAATTCTGAAAGACAAAGATTTTCTTCAAGAAACCAAGACAGAGATGGAATATTTTTTCAAACAAAATACAACTCAAGATGTGAATATACAAGTGGTTTGGGATACAGCCAAAGCATATTTTAGGGGGCTAGCAATCAGATTCAGTGCCAAGAAAAAGAAGGAAAGAACTGAAAACTTTCAAAAATTAATGTTGCAGGCTGAGAAAGCTGAAACAAATCTAAAAGTACAACCTACAAAACAGGAGTTTCAAAATAAGATAAAAGAAGTACAACACCAACTTAAACTACTATTTGTAGAGGAGGAGGAGAGAAAATTAAGATTTGCCAGACATAATTATTTTGAACATGCCAAGAAGTCGGGAAGATGGTTAGCTTACACACTGAGAAAAGAGAGCGCAAAAAGAATAATTCCGATATTGAAAGATGAAAATAATAAAGAGAAATTCAAAAGACAGGAGATATGCCAAATGGTGGAGCAATTTTACAAAGATTATATGAAGCCAAACAAGTTCAAAAGGAAGATCTGGAAGAATATCTTAAACAGAACAATCTTAATAAATTTACAGAGGAGCAACGGAAATGAGCCAATAACAATAAGGAAATTGGAGATGCAATTGCATCTCAAAAGAATGTTAAATCCTCAGGACCAGATGATTTACCTGCAGAGTTCTATAAAGCCTTTGAAGACTGTCTGATGATACCATTTAAATCTCTTATTGGGAAGATCCAAATTGAAGCCCAAATACCAGCTTCATGGCAAGAAGCCACAATATCTTTAATTCTTAAAGAGGGTACAGACTTGAAAGATATAAAGAATTTTCGGCCAATTTCTCTCTTAAATGTGAATTATAACATTTTTGCCTCAGTATTGGCACAACGTCTAAAGAAAGTATTATTGAGCACGATTCATCAAGTTCAGGCAGGATTTCTTCCCAGAAGACATTTGAAAGATAATGTCAGAACAATATGTAACATAATGGAATATTATGAGAACCACCCAGAGAAATAACTAGCTTTAATTTGTTTGGGTGCAGAGAAGGCCTTTGACAACGTCTGCTGAAAATTTATGTTACAACAACTGAAGGATATGAAGTGTGGTGAGAATTTTTTGAGATCAATACAATCAATATATTCTTCACAAAGGGCAAAGGTGATGGTGAATGGTGAATTAACAGAAGCAAGGTACAGAAGCAAGCAGAAAAAGGTACAAGATAAGGCTGTCCACTGTCAACACTTTTGTTTATTTTGTGTTTAGAGATACTGAATAATCAAATAAGAGAAGATTCAAGTATTAAGGGAGTGTTGATCATGAGTGAACAATACAAACTGAGGGCCTTTGCAGATGACTTGGTTTTTATATTAGAGCAACCAGTAGACTCTATTGAACATCTGCAGAACAAGATTAATCAATTTGGCCATTGGGCAGGTTTGAAGATAAATTACCATAAGTCAAGTTAGCCTTTATTGGCATAAAATATATAGATATATATATCAGAGCAAATTGGTTTAAAAAAGATAAAATGGAACGACTGCCATAAAACAACATTTTTAACCAAGAATGTGACAACAGAGCAAACCCAACTACTTCAACAAAAATCAGGATTCGCTTATGAGAAAAGAGTTAAGTATCTGGGCATTCATATTACAAACAAATGCAGCAATTTGAAGGTAGACAATTATGATAAACTGCTTAAAGAGATTAAAAAGGACCTTGAGAAATGGCAAGATTTGAAGTTATCCTTAATGGGAAGAATAGCTTCAGAAAAAATGAACATTTTGTCAAGATTGCTATTTCTCTTTCAAACTATACCAGTGCTTTTAACTAACGTATTCTTTCAGGAATTGAATAAAATGGTCTCTGAATTTATTTGGCAAAAGAAAAAACCAAGAATTAAACTGAAGACATTACAGGACTCTAAAACAAGACCGGGCTTGGGTCTACCTGACTTGCAATTGTATTACAGAGCTTTGGTGCTGACCTGGGTAAGAAACTGGGTTCTTCTGAATGATAGAAGACAGTTGATGTTAGAGGGCCATGATCTTACTTTGGGTTGGCATGCATATCTATGGTACCAAAGACTAGAAGGTCATTCGTATTTCAAGAATCATTGGTTTCAGAAATCCCTGTACCATACGTTGACTTGGTTAAAACCAAGAATTTATTTGTTTATTTATTTTTCGCATTTATATCCCGCCCTCCCCGCCGAAACAGGCTCAGGGCGGCTAACAACATCATTAAATATCCACAACAAAACAATAAAATCATAAAGCAATAAAAACAACTATAGTAAGATCAATTAAAATTAACAATTACACTTTAAACATTGAACAGCTTTTAAAAACAGTTTTGGTGCTAAGTTCCATACAATGATGTTAAGCAGCTCTGTACTTTAGTTGAAGGCCATTCGAAAAAGTGTTGTTTAACAAGCCTTGCAGAATTGGGCAAGGTCCCGCAAGGCTCTAACATCGTCAGGGAGTTGGTTCCACCAGTGGGGGGCAGCAATAGAGAAGGCTCGTTCTCTGGTAGCCTTCAATCTCGCCTCCCTCGGCCCGGGGATTTCTAATAGATTTTGTGATCCAGATCTCAGTATCCTCTGGGGAATATGTGGGGAGAGATGGTCCCTAAGGTAGACAGGACGGCCATATAGGGCTTTAAAGGTAATAACCAGCACCTTGTAGCGAATCTGGAATACTATTGGCAGCCAATGCAGTCTCCGCAGCCCCGGCTGCACATGATCCCGAATAGAGAGACCCAGTAACAGCCTGGCTGCAGCATTCTGCACCAGCTGCAGCTTCCGGATTCGAGACATGGGCAGCCCCATGTAGAGGGCATTACAGTAGTCTAGTCTTGAGGTGACCGTAGCATGAATCACTGTTGCTAAGTCACTTTGCTCTAGGAAGGGTGACAGCTATCGTGCCCGCCTAAGATGGAAAAAAGCGGATCAGGCAGAAAAAGGAGGATTTATCAGAAAATTCCAAGATGGGTGTCTCCGATGGAAGCATTTACACCCCCAAACTTTATAAAACCAAACCAAAGCTATAGATATGAAGAATCGTTGAAAAAAGACAACCAATTGAAAACCAAGGAAGAATTGGAAAATATGGATATTAAAATGAGTTGGTGGTTGAAAACACAAGTAGAGTCCAGGTATGCCAAAGATAAGACAGTAGATTTTAATATGGAGCAATACCCATTTGATAAAATTTTCCTGGGGTCTCAAGAAAAGCTAATTTCCAAGTTATATTCATATTTACTGCAGATGAAGAGGCAATATAAGACTGTAAAAGAATGCATGGTTCAATGGGCCAAGAATGTGGGTCATAATATTATGTTAGAGGAATGGGAGAAGTTATGGAAATGTAATATCAAATTAACTAAGTCAGTAGCTTTTAAAGAAAATTTGTATAAGATGTTTTACAGATGGTATGTAACCCTGCAAAAACTCTCTAAAATGTATTCTAAAACACAGATTCAATTTAAACCAGAATTATTTTTATTGAACATATATCCTGATGATTATACAAAAGAGATGACACCTTTATTGGCGCATATTAATACAGCAGCCAGAATACTTTTTGCACAGAAACGGAAACTTCAAGAAATTCCCATGAGATTGGACTTGAGGGAGAAAATACTGGAAATGGTAGAAATGGACTATCTATTCCAGTTACTTGCCGGGAAATCTAAGGAAGAAGCAAGAAAACTTTGGGTGAAGCTATATGTGTGGTTAGATACTTAAGATTCTTTGGTGTGAACTTTTGCCGCCTTCTCCTGTAATCTATATTATAATGTCACATATATTTGAAATCTAAAGCTAAGCGGATAATTTAGCCATAGGCTTACAATCGTTAAAATATTTTGCCAAGAACATGTTGATATAGCGTAAAGTGATAATACTACTTGAAGAAGATATTGGATTTATATCCCGCCCTCCACTCCGAAGAGTCTCAGAGCGACTCACAATCTCCTTTACCTTCCTCCCCCACAACAGACACCCTGTGAGGTGGGTGGAGCTGAGAGCGCTCTCACAGCAGCTGTCCTTTCAAAGACAACCTCTGTCAGAGCTATGGCTGACCCAAAGCCATGCCAGCAGGTGCAAGTGGAGGAGTGGGGAATCAAACCCGGTTCTCCCAGATAAGAGTCCGCACACTTAACCACCACACCAAACTGGCTCTGATAAGGTGTGAGTTTAAGGAAGTATTACTATACAGGCTAAACTATACTATTACAGGTGTCTATATCTAATTTTCTATTTCCCTTTCCCCCTGTTCCCTTTATTTTTCTGGAAAACTAATAAAAACTTTTTTAAAAGTAAAAATATGTACTGACTTCCGTGTTGCTGCCTTACATTCCACTTTTAAGGAGAGAAAGCCCCAGTATACTGCTGAAGTTGCTACCCCCTGAGTCAATGGGCACTGACCCCACCTTGGAGGATCCTGTCCCTCTGGTGAACAAGCCAAGGGAATGCAACTCTGAATGCATACAAAATTCAGCTTCCAAGGATGCCATTCTGAATAAATCAAATATAGAATTTGTCTTCCAAAAGGCTAAAAAACTCAGTCCTCCTCACATCCAAGCAAAGCTATTCCCTTTCTTGGGAATGTTTGGGATTTTGACAGAATGACAAAACTTTCTCCACTGACAAATGGAAGCAGGAATTTATTTCAGGAATAAAAGCTGGATCAGTGTGTAGCACTAATTTGCCATTATGGAAAATGCATTAGTTCTGGACTACAAAGAGGGCATTAAAGCCTGGATACTATCCAAGTGGAAGTGATTCGCACCAAAAAAATAGTTTTAAAGATGAGCTCTTTAAGAAAGCATGTGGCCATGAGTTTGAAAGGTGCTCCTGTTAATGCCCTTAGAACTGTTTTCAGTTTCCAAATAGGAAATCTGTGGGCCACACAGGGATTTAGCAATGCAGGTCTCCTAAGGAATCTCCTAAGATTGGAGAGAAACCACTCTTTTTAGCTCCGGTTATGGCACCGTGACATGGCATTTTACAGTCCTGGTGCTAAGGCTCTTTCTGTCCTATCCTGACTACAACAAAATAAGGTCTTTGAAGCCCTGAATGTATCAACTGATTCTTCCTCTCCCCAGGATTGAAAAACCCAGCAGGTACTGTTAGACTTGTGAGATTGACAGAAGTCAAGAGTGTGTGCAAGGAACTCTTGGTTCTCAGGGAACAAGAACCAACGGGTTGAAATTAAATCAAAACAGTTTTCAGTTAAACATTAGGAAGAACATCCTGGTTCCTCAGTGGAACAAGGATTCCTCAGGAGGTGGTGGGCTCTCCTTAAGAACAAAAGAAAACCCATGTTGAATCAAGCCAAGGGCCCATCCAGTCCCACACTCTGTGTCACAGTGGCCAAAAAAATCAAGTGCTATCAGGAGGTCGACCAGTGAGGCTAAAAGCCCTCCCACTGTGCCCCCCCTCCAAGCACCAAGAATACAGAGCATCACTGCCCCAGACAGAGAGTTCCAACAATACGCTGTGGCTTCTTTGGAGGTTGTCAAACAGAGGCTAGATGGCCATCTGACAGCAGTGCTGATTCTGTGAACTTAGGAGGGCAGGAAGGGTTGCATCAACGAGAAGGAGAAGGAAGGGTTGAATCAATGCTTCGTTTTTGTGGAAATACCTATTGCCACTTTGGGGCCAGGAAGCAATTTTCTTCAGGCCAGTTGGCCTGGGATCCTGGAGGGGTTTTTTTTTTGTCATCTGGATAGGAATCACTGGGGGTGTGGGGAAGGAGGTAGTCCCTGGATGGCTGTGAATGGGTCTCAGGCACCATGGCCAGATGGTGTGAGACAGTGCCGGACCAGCCTCAGAAGGACTCATGCCAGCCCTGGGTGGAACTTCAGGACCAGGTGGACCCAAGAGGAGTCAACCTGTGCTGCTGCCAGTCAATGAAGCACCAGCCCCTTTGGTCCTGTGATCAAAGTCAGAAGAATGGGACTCTCAATCAATCTTGGCTGACCCTAGAGCCTCTCATACAACTCAATAGTGCATACTTACAAGGGAAAACCAAAGAGACCTGCATGTCTTTGGACAGCCCGAGCAACCCCAGGGTGAAGTGGGGAAGACTCAATTGTGTGAAGGCAAGTTCGGGGCTAAAGCCCACTCTTTGGATACCCCTTTGAAGGCAGCTAGTCATCATCCTCAGCCACCATTTCATCAAATGTCCCTATGCACCAGACTACCAGTTCCTTATCAGAAACCTAGGAGCTGCAGCTGGAAACAATTTGCAACTGTGGCCATCTACTGAGAACTGTTGTAACTACAACCAAGGACCATCTCTTGTTGAGACCATAGCATTGTGCTGCTAGCTGAAATACCTAACAGTGCCCACACTGCCTACCCATTATTTTTAGATAGATAGTTTTAGTTTAAGTCTAGTTAGGCTGAATCTTTGAGAATATCCATTCCCACCCATTTATTTAGTTAGATTTTCTTTCTTACAAGTGGTTCAGTGGGAGGGCAGTAAGGTGGGAGGTTTGGGTCGGAAGGAGCTTATATGCTTTAGGTTAGTTATTTTATGCCTCACAGGCCTGTTGGCTTTTCAGTTGGCACAGTGGCAGTATCACAGCCAATGAGGTTAATCCTAGGTGCAATTATTGCTAATTGAAAACTTTTCCCAGTTGAATCAATGATTGCCATGTGGGGAAGAGGTAGGGCTCTGATATTGGCTGCCTGTGCATTGGCTTCCTATGGCATTTCAGATTCGTTTCAAGGTGCTGGTGTTAATCTTTAAAACCCTATATGGCCTGGGACCTGCCTACCTTTGGAACCGCCTTTCCCCACATGTGCCCCAGAGTACTGCATTCAGGATCCCAAAATCTTTTAATGATCCCTGGGCCGAAGGAAGCCCGGCTGACTACCACCAAGGCCAGGGCCTTCTCTGTGGCAGCTCCTACATGGTGGAATGTGCTCCCAGATAACATCAGAGCCCTGCAGGACCTATCACAGTTCCACAGGGCTTGCAAGACTGAATTATTCTGCCTTGCCTACAGTGAATAATATGGGAGACAGCTGTCAAGTCACCACAGAACTGTCAATCTTGGACAACATTACTGTACTAATGTATCATGAGTGCCATACATGATAAGATCTTTGGACAATGTTGGCGGTACTATTGTCTATTGACTGTGTCATTTTAATTATTTATTTTATTGTATAGCATTCTGTTGATTGTTTTTAAGTTCTAAGTTCTGATGTTGGTTTTTTACTGATTGTTAGCCGCCCTGAGCTGCTGTGGGGAGGGCGGAATATAAATTTAATAAAACAAAAAAAATAAATATGGGATCAAATTGTGCTAACAGCTGCAATACTAATACTGGGTCAGGGATCCTAATGATCAGGGGCAGAGGGAGGTATGGCAGTGGGAGAAGATACTGTAAAGGAGGTGAAAATATGGAATTGCCCAGTCTCCTTCCAATTTTCATCCCATCCTGAGGAATGCTGGTGGAGTGGTAAGGAATTTCTACCCGTTTCCGACACTGATGTTGTGCAATGCCAGGTCCATTAACAATAAGACAGCTATGATACCAAGTTATTTTGCAGAACAGCAAATGGGCATGGCATGTGTGACCAAAGACTTGGTTAGGGAGGGCAAAACGGTCACCCTGAAAGAACTCCTCCCCCCACCCCAGTTTCCTAGTCCTGGGCAAATGGGAGGAAGGAGGGGTTGTAATACTAATCTGAGAATCCTTTTTCTTCAGTGCACTCCCCATATCAAAGATCTCTGGCACTGACTGTGTTGGCCTAGTGTGGGAAGCTGAGGAGAGCCTGGCTGTCTGGTTGGTGTACCAATGGCCTAGACCAGACAGTCTGCCAGCCCTGCTAGGGACAGTCATTGGCTGGGCTCTGGAGCTCCCAAGGCTGCTGGTCCTCAGGAACTTCACAGTCCATGTTGATGAGGCCACTTCTAGACAGGCTCTGGACCTGGTGTCATCCATGGCAATGCTAGGGCTCTCCCAGATTGTATTGAGTCCCACACACCAAGAAGGCCACATGCTGGACTTGATCTTGGGAATATGGGGATAAAACTGCCTCTGATGAGGTGCCATGGTAAGACCATTATGCCCTGAAAGCCAGGCTGACTGTGCAGCCCCCACTCTGTTTAGATGGCGAATGGATTTATGCTTACCCACAGAGACTTATAGATCCAACTGGCTTCAAGAATACTCTGCAGGATCCATTGCCTCCCGGCAACTCATTGTATGTGCTGACTGAGGACTAGAATCCCTGTCTCTCGGAAGCTATCAATGAAATCACCCCAGACACCCTATCTGCTCCTGCCCAAACTGGGCTCCATGGTATACATTAGAGCTCAGGGAGAAGAAGTGAAAACTCAGATGTGGTGCCAGTCTCATGGCAAAGCCACAAGAACATGCTATAGGTCTTTTATGAGAACCTATGACATGTGGTGAAAGCTGTAAAAAGAGACTTTTTTACAACTTCCATTGCATCTGCAAGCCATTGCACTGCCCAGCACAATTATTTAGGGCAATTTGGTCTTCAAAATCCCTTTCAGAGGGAACCCAAAATCTGACACAGTAAGGGAACTGGAGGCCCCTTGACTGTCCTTGGATTCAGTGCTTGACAACTTCAGCCAACTCTCTCAGGCTGATGTTGACAGGATACTGGGTACGTTGAGGTTGACAACATACCTCTTAGATCTATGTCCATCATGGCTGATTAAGGCCAGCAGCGATGGAATATGGACCCCCTTGAAGAACATTATCAATCTGGGGTCTATCCAGGGGGATTTAAAGAAGCCAAGGTGACACCGCTCTTGAAAAACCCATCCTTAGATTCCTTGAATTCAGCCAAATAGCACCCAGTTTCAAACTTGTCATATCTGGGAAAGGTAACTGAGAGGGTGGTGGCAGAGCAGCTCGAGTTTCCTGGAAGACACATCTGCCTGTCAGAACTTGTGCTTTTCATGCTTGCTAAGCTGGGCAATGTTAGCCTAACTGACTCCATCTTGTAAGATGATACTAACCCTATGTACTCTTAGCTAGGCCACTAATCAACGCGCTTTGCATTTCAAACAAACTGTAACCATGGAAGGAATGACAGATAGCCTCTGGGAGTCATTCGCAGGTGTCCTTTGAAGGCAGCCGCTCAGGACATCACAGCAGGACTCCTTCCTCCCTTTTCTGATAACAGACTCTGGGAACAGACAAGTGTCTCTGGAAGTGTGAGAACCGGCTTTATTGTTTCTGTAACAACCGCATAAAGTTGTAACCATTGCTAACCCCGTTATCAGAGTTATTCTGTGCCTTCATGGACCTAGTTCTCAATAAAGACCTATACTTTGTAACGAAGTACTGGGCCTCGTTTGAAGTTCTTCAAGTTCTGACACTGCCCTGGAACCAATCTGGTTTCCATCCTGGCCATGGAATAGAGATAGCACTGGTCACCCTCATGGACAATCTCCAGAGACAGTTGGACTGGGGTGGGTCAGCGCTGCTATTATTAGATCTGACAGCAGCGTTTGACACAGTTGCCTATGATCTGTTGACCCACCACCCTGCTGACATAAGATTTCATGGGGTAGCCTTGGAGTGGCTCGCCTCATTCCTCCATGGTCAGGGACAGAGCGTGGCACTAGGAGAGAGGATTTCACCCTGTGGGGACCACCAAGGCTCTACTCTCTCTTGTAAGTTGTTTAACATCTATATGTGCCCTCTCGCCCAGCTGGTGCAGAGTTTTGGTCTGGGCTGTCACCAATATGCTGATAACATACAGTTATATCTGTTGGTGGAGAGACGGCCTGAAACCATCCCATCAAATCTGGCTGAAGGACTAGAGGCCAGGGCTTGATGGCTCCAACAGAGCTGGCTGAAATGGAATCTGTCAAACATCTATCTATGTAGGGCTACCCTTAGAGCGGACCTGGAAACTTCAGCTGGTCCAAAATGCAGTGGTATGGGTACACGGGCCTTCTCCATTGCAGCTCCACACCTATGGAACCAGCTCCCGGAAGAAGTGCGAGCCCTGCGGTGCCTTGACCAGTTCCGCAGGACCTGCAAGACCACTCTTTTCAGGATGGCCTTTGCTGGCTGAGAGACTGCTGTGGGTGACTTCGCTATTATCATTTATAATTGGAATTAGCACCTGGAAATCTGTTAATTGGAATGTTTTAAAGTTAATGTGATTTTAAACCCTGTATAATTTTATGAAATGTTGTTAGCCGCCCTGAGCCCACCTCGGCGGGGAGGGTGGGATATAAATAAAAATTTATTATTATTATTATTATACAGGCACCTCTAGGTCAACGCATATACAACTGGTGCTCCATCAGCTGCACTGGCTCCCAGTTGGGCACCAGATTCACTTTAAGGTCTTGGTTTTAACCTTTAAAACCCTTAATGGCCTGGGTCCAACGTACCTATAAGACCACCTCTCCCAGTATGTCCCCTGAAGAGCCTTGCACTTGCAAGATCAGAACATGCTGGCAATCCTTGGCCCAAAAGATGTCCAGCTGTCCTCAACCAGAGAGCTTCTGCCTGGTGGAACTCTCTGCCTGAAGACATCTGTGTCTTGAGGGACCTAATACAGTCCTGCAGGATGTGCAAGGCAGAGATGTTCCACCAGGCCTATGGTTGAAGACAGCCATGGTTTTCATTGCATCCAGCCCATGACTAACCCCATGCATGAAGAAGCCACATATTGAATGCCATTAAGGAGATTTGTTACTTTTCTAAAAATTAATTAATGGTTGTTTGATGTCTGATGTTGTTGATTTTTTTTTTCTTTAAGTATTGTATGTTTTTAAGCATTGTGTACACCGCCCTGAGCCCTTCAGGGGAGGGCAGAATAACAACAACAACAACAGAAGACAGAGTCACTGCGCTCTGAAATGAAACTGGAGGATTGGGGAGAAACTCCTCTCATCAGAGGTCACCAAAAAAGGTTAGTGATCCTACCTGCCTCCAGGGAGGAGCTTCACTCTGAACCACTGGAGAAAGGATGAAGTGCAAATAGAAAGATTCAGGTGGGTAGCTGTGTTGGTCTAAAGCAGCAGAACAAAGTTTGAGTCCAGTGGCACCTTTAAGACCATCAAAGTTTTATTCTGGGTATGAGCTTTTATGTGCATGCAGATTTCTTCCGATACACTGAAATAGAATTCACCAACCATTACGTATAGGTATCAGGTGAGGAGGATGTTGCCAGGAAGGGCCAATTAGAGCTAAGATGTGAGAGCTGAAAACCATTAGTATGTGTAGTGAGATAAGAAACCCTTGGGGTTCCAATGTCATTTGCTGTCATAACATGCAAATCTCCCTTTCTAGTCAGTTTCTGAAATTCTTTTGCAATAAAACAGCTGCTCTGAGGTCCCCCATTATAAAATATTTATATACATATTCAAACACAGTTCTGTTTAAAACAATGCCACACAAAAAAGACTCCACATGGACCCCTCCTGATGGTCACAATGCCACTCTAACCCTAACCAAACGTTAGAGCCTCAAGTATCAGATTCAAATGTTTCCTCCCTAATTTTCAGAACAGTAAGTTCATTTGTCCAGTCTCTGTAAAATGACAGGAAACCAGAAATTCTTCTGTTGCAGTGCAGATTTTCACATTTCTTTCAACATACCAGCCCTTTATTCCAAAGCAACTTCGTATCTCAGATCTATTCTATTACAACATTGTGGGTTGGCTCTGGTGTAAAATTTCCACTTGTGCTAGAGTGTTGCGCAAGCAGAAACTCAAGAAGACTGTGTAATATTGTATTCCCACTTGCATTTCCATTAGTGCAAGATCTTCGCAACCAATTTATAGGTACTATGATATTTAGGGAGGAATGCTTTTGCTGCAAAGTCCAAACCAATGCGCTCAACAAACACCACTGCATACAACAAAATCTCAACCATGCAGAAAGAAAGGCCATAGGCAGTCTCAGGAACAATTCAGTTATTATAATTAAAAGAGATGAACAAAGCTAGAGCTGTTGTCATCACGACTACATACAGAAGGCTCAAAGACAACTCTCAAATACTGCTTCTTACAATCAACTGTATTCAGATACCACATAGAAATACGAAGAACTAAACGAGATTATAAAAGAGTAACCCCTGCACATTCAAGAACAAATCCTTCCAGACACACTACAGCAGTGGTCACCAACCTTTTCGGCACCAGGGACCGGTTTTGTGGAAGACAATTTTTCCACAGACCGGGGGTGGGTGGGGGGCGCAATGGTTTTGGGGTGATACAATTGTGCACTTTATTTTGGTGCGGTGGTTAAGTGTGCAGACTCTTATCGGGGAGAACCGGGTTTGATTTCCCACTCCTCCACTTGCAGCTGCTGGAATGGCCTGGGGACAGCAATAGCTCTCGCAGAGTTGTCCTTGAAAGGGCAGCTTCAGGTGAGAGCTTTCTCAGCCCCACCCACCTCACAGCGTGTCTGTTGTGGGGGAAGAAGATAAAGGAGATTGTGAGCCACTCTGAGATTTTGAGTGGAGGGCAGGATATAAATCCAATGTCGTCGTCGTCTTCTTATTATTACTACATTGTAATATATAATGAAATAATTATACAACTCATGACCTGGTTGCTAACAGGTCACGGTCTGGTACCGGTCCACAGACTGGGGGTTGGGGACCCCTGCACTACAGGAATCTCATCCAGGTACCTTTTATCTTCTACCTCAAATACACAAACCTGGCAACCCAGTACACCCAACTGTCTCAGGCATGATCACCATATGTTATCTGGATGCATGGACTCTGTTCTAAGACCCTATGCTGGGATGGCCAATTGCTTAAAACATAACAGCCACACAGGATACATGTCAGGTGTTTGATACCTGCAAGACATGAACAAATATTACACACATATCTTTATTAAAACTCTTAATACTTTTGTTGTGCAGAAAGATAAAACACATATGTATGCACTTTACAACACAACCATGATAGGAGACTTTTTTAAAAACAAAAACTGGGAATAACAGACCCATAAGGGGAAAGACCCATATAGGGAAAAGTTAGGGAATTTTTTTTTGTACCAGTGGGAGAAGGAAACACTCATATACCATGTAAATCACTGACCATTGTTTGTATCATTACGCATCTATCTTTGCCTTGACACCAAGTTTAATAAATACAGCTCCTACAAGAGCTATGAAACCAAGGAAGAGCCCTGTGCCACCCTCTTTAATTCTGCCCCTCCTTCCAGTGGCTCCCTCAGCTTTTGCACTCTTTTCCTGCTCTAGGCCTCCAGGTGACCTCTGTGGTGATAGAGAAGAGCTTGTAAGCCTGCCTATTTCATTCTCTTTCCCTGCTTCACACATGATGAAAATAGTCACCTACCTATGGGTCAGTGATCAGAGACTTACTCAGGTCCCAGTGCTAAGCACACTTACTCTCAACTCAAAACAGTTCAAGGCATCATCAGCAACTTACAACCTATAATTGGATAATGACAGTTCTTTTTCACAAGTACTATGGGGCAAACCTTTTCTTGTCAACTGACAGCCCTCCAGTCTTAGAAAGTCCTCACCTACAATAATGCAACATCTAATTTGAACATGAACACTAGTAGCAGAGCTAGATGCCAACTTTGCTTTCACATATACACAGACAATACAATCACTGGATCCAAGAACATTAACTACACCTTCTAAGGCTCATTAACTTACTCATCTTCCAACATTGTATATGCCATTAAATGCAACAATGCCATTCTAGCCTCTGCATAGGGCAAACAGATCAAACCCTATGCCAAAGGATAAATTGACAGCAATCTGACATCAAGAATCAGAAAACTGAGAAACCTGTAGGAGGATACTTCAAAACTTCCCAGGACACTCAACAGGCACCTCAAAGTACCCGTTTTATCGCAAAATAAATAAATAAATCAGAAACCAACCAGAATGGGAAATTGCTGAGATACATGATAACACCCTGGACAATGGAACCCCAAGGACTGAATAGAGATTATCAGTTTCCTATTTCACTACACATGCTAGTGTTGCATCTGTTTGCAAACTCTCTTATTATGCTGTTTGCTAATCTGCTGCTATTTACAGGTCTTAACAATTGCCTTGATCCAGTATTAGCTCTAAATGGCCCTTCCTGGCAACATCCTTCCCACCTGCTACCTATATGTAATGGTTGGTAGATTCAACGTATCTGAAGAACTGTGCATGCACACAAAAGTCTATATCCAGAATAAAACTCTGTTAGTCTTAAAGGAGCCAGTGGACTCAAACTTTGTTCTGCAAGTAGGAAAGCTTAAGTTATACCAGAGGTACTTACCTGACTTCGTACTGTGCCAATCTTTGGGAAATTAGCAGTCAGACCTGGTAAACTGCCTGAGGCAACTGGTCTCATGTGTGTTGTTTTATTGCGATTATTTGACTCATATGAACTTGAGCGGTATCTGCAAATGTCCATGATATGAAAACAAGATTTCACTCTGATAAAAAAGGGAGGAAGAGTTCTGAGGAAAGTAAGATTGACCATCAAGCAAGAATAACAACAACACAGGATGGAAATAATATTCTCCTTGCTTCCTAGGGCAAAACAAGATGTGCGAGGTTGGGTCTGTGTTCTTTATATGCACAGAATACTCCATGGGAAGCAGCAGAAATGGGAAAGCAAACCCCACCCCACAACAAGCGCTGTTCCAGTGCAGAAAAATGGCTATGGATGAAATCAAGGAGTCCTTTCTTCCCCTGTGGTGACTAGGATTGCCAACTCTGGATCTGGAAATACCTGGAGTTTTGGAGGCAAGAAATGTGAAGTTTGGGGATGGAATGGACTTCAGTGCAGTATAATACCACAGAGTCAACCTTCCAAAATGGCCATTTGCTCCAAGTGAACTGATCTCTGCTGCCAGGAGACTGGTGTAACCACAGGAGATCTCTAGCCATCACCTAGAGGTTGGCAACCCCAGTGGTGACATTCACAGACATTCCCTATAGCTGCTGTATGGCTGCAGGGACACAGAGTTGGGTTTAGCAAACCCAGGTCCAACTCTCTGCAAACCACTTTGGCCCTCAGTGTTCAAAACACTCAAACTGCCATAGATGTGCCTTACCTATTTACACTGGATCCAAATCCTCACTTGCATAATATTTCAACTGGGCTGGCACAGTCAGGGAGTTCTGTGACTTTTGTAAGATGCCCATTCAATAGCAGGTTCCCACTCCCATGCCACATTCCAACCTGTTCCTGAAGGTCTTCCTAACCTCAGTAGCAGTTGGTGGATTAAATGGAGTAGAACAGGAAATGGCTTACGCAAAACGCCCATTTTACAAGAGGAAATATGCTTGCAGTTCCCTTGATCAAGGTCAAACTAGATTTGAATCTTCATGATGATCAGTAGCTTGATAGTTCAGCTAACAAGAAAAATACACACTCTTTCTGTTAAGTGCATATTACGAATATAAGAAACTGACGTGCATAATAATGGAAAGGAAAGGTCCCCTGTGCAAGCACCAGTCGTTTCCGACTCTGGGGTGACGTTGCTTTCACACCATTTTCACAGCAGACTTTTTTTTACAGGGTGGTTTGCCATTGCCTTCCCCAGTCTAATTTTACACTTTCCCCCCAGCAATCTGGGTACTCATTTTACCGACCTTGGAAGGATGGAAGGCTGAGTCAATCTTGGGCCAGCTACCTGAATCCAGCTTCCGCCAGAATCGAACTCAGGTCGTGAGCAGAGAGTTCAGACCACAGTACTGCTGCTTTACCACTCTGCACCACGGGGATGGAATTAATATGAACTGAATTAATGTTGAATTAATTTTTCTGCACTGGAACAGCACTTGGGGGGGGGGGTTTGCTTTCCCATTTCCCATAATAATAGCACAGCAAAAATCGCAATCATAAGTTCACAGCAACAGAATTATATTCAAATGTTTCAGTGTATTTCACACTTGACAGTCACAGCATCAGTGATAATTTTGGGGAATTCTGCTGACCAATGGGCTCCCTTCAGATAGGGGCAGAAGTCATCCATCTTATACACCAAAGTGCACAGATATAGTCATTCACATGTATATATAGAAGAAGTACAGGTACAAAGCTAGTGTTGTAACATCAATGAGGTAGCAGCTGCTTCTCAGTCTAAGCAGAGTCTTCTACTTATGCATGTGGTACAACTGCAGCTCAATAAATGAAGTATGGTTATGTATGCAGAGGCTAAGCCTCTAGCAAATTATCATGAGAATGTGGCATACTATCATATGCCACAAGAACCCTCAGTGAATACAACAACACAAAATGGAACCTGTCAGAAAGACACTCCCAGAATTATTTTAAGAGCTTTATACAACATACTGGTTGCTATGAGGGAAATCCAGGAGGTGCTTCATGGTTACAAAAGGATGGTTCAATGTGTCAGCTGGGGTGATTCTTAAATCAGCATCTATTAATAGCATTTTCTTCAATAAGCTAACAAACTCTTTTCTGTCTGCTTTCTCTGCCAACAGATCACTTCCTTCCAAATCCATCACCATGTTCACCTGGCATGGAGCAATAGAAGAAAACAAGCAGGTAGTTCAACTTATTATTATTTTTAAATAAACAATAGTTTTAAATTACATTATTAGCAATATCACATCCTTTGTACCATTCAACATTAATTCAGTTCATATATGCCCTGTCTTTCTTCCTAGTGGGGATCCATATTTAGAGGTATGGTTACTGAGAAAGTGGACAAAGGACTGATTAAAGTAAAGAAGGAGGAGAGAACTGAAATGTCATTTAGACTTCAAGTACAATTTTTATAGGCAGGCGCTAAATGGGATTTTTTTAAAAATGTACCTTGGGTCTCAAATTAAACATGAAATAAAATTATTATAATATTAATCTAATATTAGTCCTATGAAGTTAGAGCAAAGATATTTCATGTATTATATGAAGACTTAAACTTTCCAGACTTATTTTGATGAGTCCTATCAATACTCAACACTGCTACTGTAGCAGAAAAAAATAAATGGCACATATATCCAACCACTCTCTTCCTGAGGCCCACAGACCACCAGGAGCAAAATCATGCTGGTGGGAGCTATGAGTAGACTGTAACAGGAGAGGAAAGCAGGAAACTAACTGTTGTTCTTTGAGTGGTCATCTGTGCAATCACAGTAATGAGCTCTGCATCTGCAACTTCATTTCACTTCAGAAATGTCTAGAGCAGGGGTGGCCAAACTGTGGCTCGGGAGCCACATTTGGCTCTTTCACACATATTGTGTGGCTCTTGGAAGCCCCCACCACCCCACTGGCCAGCTTGGAGAAGGCATTTGTCTCTCTAAATCACTTCTCCAAGTCAGCCAGCAGCCTGGAGAAGGCACTTAAAGTTAAAGCTGCTCTCTTTCCATATCCCTCTCCCCACATCTATTTTATATATTTACACTTTTCTTTCAGTTTTCCTTTCCTCCCTTCCCTCCTTTTGGCTCTCAAACATCTGACAATCATGTCTTGAGGCTCTCAGATGTCTGACATTTATTTTTTGTGGCTCCTACTCTAAGCAAGTTTGGCCACACCTGGTCTAGAGCAAGCATTCACGTTCAAAAACATCCTGCCTCAGAGATTCTGCTTCAAACAGCACTTGCCCAGAAGGGGGACAGATGCCTTCTCATTTAGTTCTTTCCAAAAACCTAAGTATGCTGCAGTCACAAATAATGGGAGACATGGGTAAGTCAGTGTACAGAGGACCACTTAACAAGCAGTTACACATAAACATCCAGTTTATATTTGGTGGTATCTGGGCATACAGATGCACACATGGAACCAAGAAATGAGTGCACTGTGGCTAGAGACAGAAAATGGAGGATGGAAATCACTGGGCAGATAAATTGATCCCGTCCACAATGGGAAGTAAAGATAGTGATCCACTTGTATGTATGTATGCTAATATAAATAAGATTAGCAAGCTGACCTATCTGGAGGCAGGTAATAGTACATCAACTGGAGAACAGTCTGGCCAAGTGAGTTATCAGCTATAGTCAGCACATCAAGGGCATAATGCTTGGCAAAGATGAGCCGCCATTGTTCCAAGAGCAGAACTACTTTGCTCAAGTCTGAGGAAATGGCTGTAGCTCTGGTGGAATGGGCCTGGAGGCTCTGTGGAGGTGGCTGATGAGCAGCTGAGAGTCTGGGATCCAGAGGTTCAATTTTTACAAGGAAACACACTTTGCTACAGGGGAAGAAAAAGACCAGTGTGATGCCTAAAGGTGGCAGTTCTGTCTACATATTAGGAGAGGGTCTTTATAATGTTCAAAGAATGCAAAGCCCGTTCTGCATCAGAGCTTGGAAACAAAAGGTGGAAAGAACAAGGAATCCTGATAGCACCTTTGGCAGGAAAGCAATGCTTCATCTTAGAATCACTTTGTCCTTCTGAAAACAAATTGGGGGGAGGGAGTCAGGGTACAAAATTCAGAAGCTCTTATGACCAAAGAGACTGCAACCAAAAATGCCACCTTAAAAGTGAGTAATCATATCAGGTAGCCATTAGCTTAAAACAGGGTTGGGGAACTTTTTTTCTGCCAAGGGCCATAGGGATATTTATAACATCATTTGCGGGCCATAAAAAATTATCAACAGTGCTCTGCTGAGGGAGAATGATTCAGACCAGCAAAATTAATGCAAATAATTGCTTTTCTATTTGAAGTCATGTGGGGAGAGCCTAATCTGGCATACACACACACACCCGGCCCACCAACCTAGGCAAATGCCTAGGTCCAGGGCTTTTTTGTAGAAAAAGTCCAGCAGGAACTCAGTAGCATATTAGACCACATCCCTTATTATTAGCATATTAGGTCACACACTCATTAGCATTTTAGGCCACACCATGTGGGATAATCAAGTGCAAACTGAACTGTGACAGTAACGTTTCCAGGCCCTGCAGCAATTCTGGCCTGCAAGCCAGGCCCCAGGGAGACGGCCGCACAATACATATGGGCCCTGTGATCCCTGCCTGGTCCTGGGGAGGCTGCTGCACAGTGCGGCTGGGCCCCACGATCCTCGCTGGCCAGCCAGGCCCCAGGGAGGCTGCCACATGGCTTGGTTCAGTCCAACAATCCCCGAAGACCCACACCAAGTGCCCTTGAGGGCCGTATACAGCCCTCGGGATGGAGGTTCCCCATCCTTGGCTTAAAAGGTCGATCAGCTGGTTGGACAAGGTGCAAGTCTCAAACAGGCATCAATGACTTGAAGATAAAAAAGAACTCTTTCATCATAGGTCAGGTGCACAACAAACAACCCCACTGAAGAGGTCCGAAGTAGATGGCAGCCAACGGAACCAAGAAATGAGTGCACTGTGGCTAGAGACAGAAAATGGAGGATGGAAATCACTGGGCAGATAAACTGATCCCGTCCACACTGGAAAGTAAAGATAGTGATCCACTTGTACTCATAGGATCATTTGGTGGATGCCTTTGTACATTAAAGGATCTCCACTCAAAGTCTCTGGGATCAGTTGGTTGGCTGAATACTCCTGGCATTAGAGATGAAAGGTGTCCAGAGGAAGAATTCTGCAATGGGTGTGACAGGAGAGCTGGCATCTTAAGGAGGCTGATGTAATGCCCATAAGACAGTTGCAGGATGCCTTTGAACTACAGCTGGTGTGATCAGGACACAATAAATGCAATCTCTCACTATCTGCCCAGACCTTACAGTCTGGGGGAAAGGTATAAAGAAGTTCTAGGTGCCTAATGTGAAAGCTTTTTCTCCTGGAATGGCCAGGGTTGACTGAATGAGTCATTCTACAGTGAGTGCTCCAACTCCAGAGGAAGATATTTGTCTTCAGGGTCGAGCAAGCAGGAGGAGATTAAACAGGACACAATAGTATAGGCAAGGGTCATTAAACATAACACTCAGGGGCCAGAAGTGGCCCGTCCAAGGCTCTTATCCAACCTGTGAGCAACTGGTGGGAACAGGAAGCTGCTGGGGGGAGTGGGCAGAGCCATTCTGATAGTGCAGCAGAAGAACCTCTGCCACAGTCAAGCATAGCTCATAGCATTGGTGGAGGAAGTGGGCTAGGGGAGGGGTCTGCTCTCCCTCCAGGCAGTGGAGATGCATCTGCCCAGTGCTGCACAGCTGGCTGTCCATTCTACCTATGTGGGTTTTCCTCTGCACCCTGCCCCCAACCCATGGGGCCTTGCAGTGAGAACACACCAACCAGAACTTATCAGCTGCTGTTAAAGTTTATATCTCTCGTATATGTTTTATGGCATACATGGCTCAGCCCCAAAAAGTCACATTTATGTCAGATCTGTCCCTCATGACAAATGAGTATGATGCCTCTGGTCTAGGCTGTGCTGGGAAGCCAGCACAGTGGCATAAGCCACCACTTGTCTTGTGGGACTGTCATTGGTTGGAATCTGCATAGGAACCAAAGATGCAGAGGTTGCACCTGAACCCTGGAAAAACAGACCTCAGAGATGGCAGCTGTAATGAACCTAAGGAGATGCTGAATCTGTCTTTCTGGGTGAGATGGATGAAAAAGAAAGCCAAGTCCAAAAGGGTATTCCTTCAGTCTAGAAGCAGGCACGCCCTTCCAGAAACTGAGTCCAAAAGTACTTCTATGAATTGGAGGGTTCGGGTAGAACACAGCTGCAACTTCTCTCCATTTACCAGGTGTGATAGCTATAGGTGTGACAGAGAGAGCAAGCCAGGTGTGACAGCTATAGGGTAACAGAGAGAGCAAGGCTCTAAGGCAACTACCGTATGGATTGAAGAACATCCAGTCCTCAATCTCTCCTCACTCTGGCCTCCTCTATAGTCTTAGTTTTTTTAATAAAAAAAAAACCAGCTGCCCAAAAATCAAATAAAAAGGGGGCACAAGATTTGAATAAAAGATGGTAGTGTGTAAGCTATGTGCTCCCTAAAGGTCTCTTATTTGGAAACCTACTAGACCAAAGTTGTATCTGTGAAGTTAAGTGAGCTCACTTTTTCTTAGACATTTGACTTGACAAATAAAACCCAATAAAGAACAGCAACAATTATTTATTTAACAGAAAATAAAGTATTTTTAATAAGGTAAATATGTGTAGATGACTCCTGCTTTGTTCAACTATTTCAGACTAACACGGCTGCCCACTTGGATCTATCTACACGGAATGCACCACATTAAGCCGTATGGAATGGAACTCCATCAATCTTACAAAGAAACTTGCACAGGTAGGTGCAACTTTCAATCCATAACGTAAGTGAAACTGTTTCTCAAGTAATGTAAACAAGGGAGATTTGTTTCCCCTTTCTCTGGACAGTTTACTTCAGCAGGTTCAAGGCTATTCTTTTCTTGTACAGAGCATCTCTCCATATAACCTACACAAACCACTTAGGAATGACAGGCCCTTAGGAAAGGAAAAATCCCCTGTGCAAGCACCAGTTTCCGACTCTGGGGTGACGTTGCTTTCACAACGTTTTCATGACAGACTTTTTACGGGGTGGTTTGCCATTGCCTTCCTCAGTCTTTTACACTTTCCCCCCAGCAAGCTGGGTACTCATTTTACCGACCTCAGAAGGATGGAAGGCTGAGTCAACCTTGGGCTGGCTACCTGAATCCAGCTTTCATAGGAATCGAACTCAGGTCGTGAGCAGAGAGTTCAAACCACAGTACTGCAGTACTGCTGCTTTACCACTCTGCGCCCTTAACAGGATGCTTATTTGTCACACTAAAATAAGCTTTCTTCTCTAAGCTGATCCCCAAACCCTAACTAAAAGCCAAATAAAACCTTGCTAAGCTGACACTCCAGAGCCACAAAATCCCTGTCCAAAGTGGGGGAGTCTTCACCCTTCATAAAATGAGTCCAATTTCACCCCCTTCCATCCAGTGGAGTTCCATGGGCTCCAACTGGCTATCAGTCAATTATATTTGCATGAGGCCTAAATCACAAGAATGAGTTTAGAGCCATGGAGGAGAGGCAGTGCTTTCAAGGATGATTGCCACATCAGGTTACACAGTGTCATCCATACATGATGAATGAGGGAAAAGTTGAGGAGATGTTGCCAGAAGCCAGTCAACATATGGAAAAACAGTGATCCCCTCAGTGCCAAACATATGCTTCACACTGCCATAAGCTTGGTGAAAATACTTCAGGCAACAGAGGGACAGAACATCATGTTACTGATACTGAACCTCTCCCACAGCGAGCTGAAGAAAACAGCCATGTTGCAGTCAGATGGAGACATGAAAATAAGTGCCATTGAAGTTCTGAAGCAAACCAAGCTCCCAGTACCAGAAGAAACAGAAACCATCTGAAACTTCTTCGTCTTGCTGTATTCATTGACATCCCAGAGATAATGAGATGGAGACCTCAGTCTTGTTTCAGGACAATAAAGTACCAAACCTAGAACTGCAGGCCCTCTGAAAGCGAAGCACTGCTTCTCTCACCTCTGTGAAAGGGATTCCATCTCTTGGACAAGGGTTGGTTTGGGAGAGGTAGATGCAAAATCTGGATGTACAAGTTCTGTCTGAAAGCAAAATATCTAAGGGTGCTACATTGAAATTATAACAAGGGAGAGGTCTTTAGACAGTAGGCAGTCCTGGGAGAATAACTCTTCCCAAGTAAAATTGGAAAGAGTGTTACAAGACAGTATTTTTAAAAAACTTATATATATTATACATTAAGCATATTTATTTCTGGATTTATATTCTACCTTTCCAGAGACCTGCTCAAAGAACCTTAAAAGTAAATACAATACCAGAAGACCATAAAAACAAATATCAAGAACAAGGCATAAAAAGATACTCACATGCACTATTTCATCCAAACTATTGAAAATATACTTTCGAGCCTCTTTAGATTTCATGCCTGTCTCTGCTTCATGCTCTTCCAGTGTCTTCAAAAATTTGAAAATACACACATCATTTTCATAGTGGAGAAAAAACAACAGCAATTTATAATATATATATAATTACTATATTTTGACTTTGTTGTGAGATGTGGCCATTTTAGGCTTACCAATTCCCAGGTGGGGGCAGGGGATCCCCTGATTTGGAGGCCCTCCCCCACTTGAGGATCATCAGAAAGTGGGAGGAGGGAGAGAAATGTCTGCTGGGCACTCCATTATTTCCTATGGAAGCCAATTCCCATAGGGTATAATAGAAAATTGATTCATGGGTATTTGGGGTTCTTGGGGGGCTGTTTTTTGAGGTAGGGGCACCATATTTTCAGCATAGCATCCAGTGCCTCTCCTCAAAATACCACCCAAGATTCAAAATGATTGGACCAGGGGGTCCAATTCTTTGAGCCCCAAAAGGTGGTGCCCCTATCCATGATTTCCAATGGAGGAAAGGCATTTAAAAGGAGTGCGGTGCCTTTAAATGGGATAGCCAGAACTTCCTTTGGAGTTCAATTATGCTTGCACAAACTTGCTCCTGGCTCCTCCCCAATGTCTCCTGGCTCCACCCTCAAAGTCCACAGATATTTCTTGAATTGGATTTGGCAACCCTAGGCCATTTTCATTGATGGGAGTTAATGAATTTTAAAAGTGCATGTTAGTGAACTAGTATTTTTAGCAGAACAGAAGTGGCTCTTGAACTTCCAGCTGCTGGGTTGGGTCTTACAGAATATTTCTGTGTGTATGAAAGTCCTTGAGGAAGCACTAAAATTATTCTTCATTTCCTACTTATGCTAAGTCAAGGTTATTGTATCCTCACTACCTTTTCCACTGGTACAAGGTATTTTTTTCAATAGTTTCAAAACAAACTGAAGTCATTTAAGCATCAGCTGTACATTCCAGTGCTTCATAGGAACATTGTTATTTCATTTAAAATTGTATTAGAGTGCTATATGTTGTCACAGTGGTTGCTCTACTGTCTGTGCAAGTGAACTACATTAAACATGTTTTCCTTTGCACTCACAACATCACTGGATCCAGTCCACTGGCTACTGTTCAATATAATTTGGAGAAGAGAGATATAAATTTTTAACAGTAAAGCTAGTTTACATTATCATTTCCAGTGGAATACTCAGTACTCCCACTGGACAATGAAGTGCTACCTAAATCAGTTTTAACGCAAAGTATGACAGGAAAGCACAGATGTACTTTAACGCAAAGTATGACAGGAAAGCACAGATGTACTTTAATTGAATGCAGAATGCTGCAGTGACAGAATGAAAGACATCAAGTTCAAGTTAATGAACATGATCACATGTACCCTTAGCTGAAATGCTGTAAAAATATGACTAATAGTGGCTCTTTGGTAAGTATGCTCAAATGAATCCCTGTTAACACTTCACAAACTGAGAGCTGTATCCAGTGGAACAGTTCGCAGGTGCTTGAGCAGTGGATCTTTCCACACCAGTCACCTATGGAAGAGGAAGGACAAGATAATCTAGCTCCTTCACAGCTACAGTGCCAAATAATGTTTGCAAGGCTCTCCCCACCACAGAAAGGACATCTGGGGTAATCAGCAGACCATTAGAGGAAGGCAAGGAAAGCTCTGTTCTGGTTACTTCCCTGCTGGATCCAACCCTGTGTGCTATTTAAAAGGTTTATTACAATTAGAAGGCAAATAGATTTGCCCCCTTTCTTATCTTTCCATCTCTCATTGCTAACCTCAGTTCTTGCTATAGCCCAAAAGCCTGCCTGAAGACCTCATATGCTATGTCGGGTTGTTATAACAACCTGAGAAATACTGACTTGTTTAGGTCCTGCTGTGTTATGGGGCCTGAACACAGAGTACAGTGTCCTTGGCTAAATACCAGGTGACCCTGAGCCACAATAGGAACTAGAGGCAGTGATGTAGAGTTACATCAACTAGAATCTTCCACAGCTGCCTAGCAAGCTGAAGCCTGTGGAGAGCCCAAGCTATACTTGGAACTGCTCCACATTCTGATACATTAGAACTACTACAGAGCAACAGTCATAATATCAAAACTACAGCATCAATAACATTTCCCTTGGCAGACAAGCTCTGTTCATCTACTCCATCTCCCTCAGGTTCCTAAAGTTGATTCAAATATTCCTCAAGTAAACTTATTTTTCACAAAAAGGGGCTTCTGAGCAAAGCTCTCACTCTAATACAATTTATGTTGCCTTTAGTATAATCATCACATAATTACGTGACATTCCAAATTTTAAAATGGTACCAGATATAGCTTATTGGGTCTCTGAAGAGAACTTCTGCCTTCTGAGTACTAGTCACAGAAGGAGAGCATGAGGTGCCTTAATGTAGATGGGAGTGGACCTTCTCTCCTCAGCACCTCCTCTTGTACAAAACTAATCAACACTCCAAAAACATTACTATTGAGATGGGAAAATTTCAAAAGGATAGAAAGTATTCAAAAAATGTAAAACCCACCCTGTTCAGTGCAGTCCTATTTTTTCTTTAAGGCCCACAGTGAAAACACAAAGCACAGGGATTTGAGAAATCTCTTTACCTTTAATCTCCAACCAGAATATGGTGCATCTGTTTCTTTACAGAAAAATCGTGAGGTCTTCGTCCCAATATTCAACAATTGTTCTGTAGGCAAGCCTTGCGTTTGCGAAATGTAACGAATCTGGAGGGATTAAAATAGCTTTGTACTACCACATTATTCACATATATTTTTAGAGCATTAGCCAGTAATCTATGGTACTTAATGTAAATGTTCTGATATCACAATAGCTCAAGGGTTTACTTTCTGGAAGATGACTTTCTGGAAGAATGGTCTTATGAACAGATATTTGGAAGTGATATTAGAAGTAGAGAACTAAGGCAATATACTCAATACACTTGCACCCAAACAGACCTAGCTTACATGTTTAGGTTATGTTCATAAAGACCTATTATTAATGCATTTGTAGACACTATCAAGGTCAGCAGAATAAATGCTACTGATCAACTTACCTATCATAATTAATTTTCTAAATATTATATTATTCATTTATGTATATATATATATGTATATATTACATGAGTTTCAGAAAGCTCACTATGGAATTCAGCTTGTATATTTATTTGACATTTGGATGAGATCATTGATATGAAATCCTGAAAGCCTACTTGTGTAGAGTTTATTTATTTTATTGTTTATATCCCCTCCTACCCTGCAGACAGGCTCAGGGCGACCTACAACATATGATAACATTAAATAATTCATAAAAAAACATCAAATCCTCTCATCTAAAAATATTACTTAAAATAAAACCTGATGGCAACTTAACAATTCCTGAGTACAATGCATGCTGCAACAATGTCAGGAAGAGGGCAAGTTTCCCTCAATTCACTAGATAGTGCCCTTATGCAAATGAGGCAGATTAAGTAGATTGATTGATTTAACCAGGGATGGCTGCTGTCATTTGGATATTTGGCACCTCAGCCAAAGGCCTGGTAGAACAGCTCCATTTTGCAGGCCCTACAGAATTGTAACAAATCCCACAGGACCCTGAACTCAACTGAGAGCAAGTTCCTCCAGGCAGGGACCACGGCTGAAAAGGCCCGGGGTGAGGCAAGGCAGACATCGTTTGGGCCAGGGACTGCAAAGTTGTGTTGCTCAGAAGAGTGCATGTTCGGGGCATGTACAGCATACCTGTGGGTACGCTGGACCCCAGCCACATAAGGCCTTGAAGGTTAGTTTATTACCACTCAAACAAAAATAAATTGTTCTCAGTAATAAACTATCTGTATATTGTTAACACACAGCTAAGTGTGGCATTTCTTAGCACTCATTCACAAAAAGGGCCCCTAAATGGAAACCAGCAGACTGCAGAACCCTGTAATGGCAACCTCAGGCTCTGTCTGACGCTGGGTCCAACTGGCAATACACTGAACATGAAGGATGCTATCTAAAGCCATTCAAGTCATATAGGGTTGAATTCAAGTTTCCCAGAACAGAAGGAGTTTACACAAGACTGAAAAGGGACATACGTGTGTGCCTTCTTGCTGAAGGACTGCCATTCCCTGACAAATACAAAACTACAGGACAAAGGGGGAGGTGGCAAAAATAGCTACTATAAATGGAACAAGTTTACAGAAGCTTGGCTCTGTAAACTTGCATTAGTGCGGTTATTTATGGAAAATGGTTGCTATTTGAGATTTATGGATTTTTTTATTTTTGTTATTTTGAGTACTTATAGTTTTGCACTTTTCATATAAAGGTTGTTATAGCATTTACACGGGGAGTTTTTTCTCAGCTTCTAGTAGACCAGGGGTGGCCAACGGTAGCTCTCCAGATGTTTTTTGCCTATAACTCCCATCAGCCCCAGCCAGCATGGCTAATGGCTGGCGCTGATGGGAGTTGTAGGCAAAAAACATCTGGAGAGCTACCATTGGCCACCCCTATAGTAGACATTTAGTCAATTTATACATTTAAAACTGACTGAGTTAATTATGGAGAATTGGGTTTATCAGATTGACTTGAAGGTCTATAACAAACACTATGATACGTATTTGGAGAGTTAATGTTAATTTGTTGTTGAATACTGTTTTTTTTTTTTTTTTTTAGAATAATTCTGTTACTTTTTACTAGGGATGGACACAGACCCAAAAACCAAACAAAATCTGGCCCGGACTTTACCTTGTTCAAGGTCTGGACAGTTCGATTCGAAAGTCACTTGTTCGGACCAGGAAGTCTCCAAACTTTCTGCCCAGTTCGTAACCTCTTGTGCACTCTTGGCAAAGAAACTCCACCCATGGAGTTTAGCGCTGAAAAGTGGGTATGGGTGGGATATTTCCAGCCATTGAGGGACCAATAGTGACAGTCCGAAGCTGACAGACAAGTCTGATTTCCAATGACAGGCATCAATCTGACTTCCTCAGGATGCGGTAGGGAAATATATATAATCACTGGAGGCGCATTCCTGTCCTCTGTTTGCATCTGGTTTTTACAAGTCTTGTTCTCCTTGCACGTGAAAGAATATCTTTTGGTGGACTGAGGGGGGGGGGGGAATTACTGGGGTGGGTGGAGAAACCAGCTGAATCTCCTGGCCTCTATACAAACTGTCAGAGTAAAAGCATCACCTCTCTCTTTTTTCTCCTTTCCTTGCATTCAGAGCTACATTCCCCCCCCCCCCCGTTTTTTCTTTATTGTGAGGAGTGGGAAACATGGATAGATTTTTTTCTTTTAAAACATGTTTTTGATTTGATTTGGGGGCGGACTGTTCAATTTGTGGGTTCTAAAAACTGCCCTTTCTCTGCATGCTGGCTGTGGGGTCCCCTTTCTGCTCCTCCAAAAAGCACCCTATTTCTTCCTGCGTTGCTTGAGTCTCTGCCTGGGGGGTATCCTCTCTCCTCTCCCACTCAGGCACCCAAACTACCTACAGATTTCTGGGGGGCTTGGGTAACTGCCCTCTTCCCTGGCTGTGGGGTCCCCTTTCTGCTCCTCCAAAAAGCACTTCATTTCTTCCTGTGTTGCTTGAGTTTCTGCCTGGGGGGTTTCCTCTCTTCTCTCCCACTCAGGCATCCAAACGATCTACAGATTTCGGGGGGGCTTGGCCAACTGCCCTCTTCCCCGGCTGAGGATTACCCTTTATGCGCCTCCAAAAAAGCATCCTTTCTCCTCTGCCACATATTCCCACATTCCCTTAGCTAGTCCACCAGTGCCCCCTCCCACAGCTGTGTAGTGAGTTCAGTTGCCAGGACAGATTGTCTCTGTCACCTTCCCAGGTAGGATGGAAGGCTTGGAACCAATCAGTCATCATGTTGCCAGGGCTGGGTGGCTGGTCTCAGGAAGACACAGCCACCTGTAGCCATGTGGGTGGTCCCTGGGGAGGTACTCTGGGAGTCTGATGCCTGTAGCTTAACCAGGTCCACACTGTGGTGTCTCAAAATGGTACAGAACAACTCCCCCAAAAACAGTTTCCAGGAGACACCTTGCTTGGTGGTCTGCTACTTGGATCCCCCCAAAACTGACATGCAAGTAACATGTGGGCCATGTGGAGGGTCACCCCAGGGAAGAATTGTGTGCTCTGAAGGCCTCTAGCTCACCCAGGTCAGTTTTGGTCACTCCTGAACCATCAGAGGTGACATCCCTTTGAAAAGCATTGCATTGAATGACCTTTTTAGAGGTCTGTAACTCAGCTCCCCAAAGTCCAATGTGGACCAAACTTAGTGGGTACATTGAAGAGAGTGATCTGGAGACAGCCTGCCGTTTTGGAACCTCGAAGCCCTGTGTGGGGCTTTTTAAAAACCGGACCAGTTCACAAACTGATTCACAAATCAAGTTGTGGTTCGGTTCGTGAACTGGTCCGGGAACCGGTCCAGTTCTGTTCATGAACCGAATCAGCATTTTCTGATCTGTGCCCATCCCTACTTTTTCCCCTAATATCCCCCCTCTACCCCTCTTACCCTTTCTAAGAAATCAATAAAATATTTAAACCACCGAAACTGAATGAGTTAGTCCTTGAATAACTGATTTGGTAAAATTGGTAAAATAAAGTCTTTCAAAATACCATCACTAATCTTCTATTACCTGGTCATATTCAAGAGCTCCTGGATATAGTGGCCATCCAAGGAATAGTTCCGCAATCACACAGCCCAGCGACCACATATCTATGGCTTCACAAAACGGCAAACCTAATATGATTTCTGGTGCTCTGTAAATAAAAACAAATCCTGTTGTTCTGTTATTTGATTTACTGCATCAAAATAATACAATAAAACCAGACACTGGAAAATATGATAGAAAAACAAGGTGACTTTTACTAATTTAGCTTTAAAGCCCTATATGGCCACAGACCTGCTTGCCTTAGGGACCATCTCTCTCCACACGTTCCCCAGAGAGCACTTAGATCTGGATCCCAAAACCTACTAGTGATCCCTGGGCCAAGGGAGGCAAGACTAAAATCTACCAGAGAGAAGGCTTTCTTGGTAGCAGCCCCCTACTGGTGGAACCAGCTACCCGAGGAAGTGAAAGCCTTGCAGGACCTCACCCTGTTCTGCAAGGCCTGTGTGGAGAAACGCCATCTTAGTCAATGTTGGTGCTTAATTGGGAGGGATCATTAAACTACTAAAGTAGGCTTTGGCCTAGCCTCCCTCCAACCCCTCCTCCCTTCCAGAGTTAAACCAGCGCCTCTAGGGGGAAAGCCTCCTAGAGGGGCAGGAAGTTCTTTTGTTCTTTTTATTTGAGTTAGGCAGGAAAAGGCAGTCCGCAGCTGGTGCTGAAGGAGAAAGGTTGGTAGCCTGAGCTCCTGCCTGTGGGGGTGGCCCCAAGGCAGTCATTCACAAGGTAGGGCCAGTTTACACCAGGGATGAGCAGATGCGTTTAAATCCACCTTTATTTGTCCTCTGGTTGCTATTCAGGTGCTGTGCTAAACTTTTACATGTAACTTTTTTATTATTTATTTTCTTTCTCTTCTTATTAAACATTTTTTTTCTGTTTTGAATGCTGGCAGTCAAACTCTGTACCACATAGATCCCGACCGCTTAGACCACGCTGCTTTATGAAGGGGGCCCCGGGGAAGGGGGAAGGCATGCAGTTGGATAAGGTGCCAATCCTCCAGGGGTTCCCCAAAGAAGTGCTGTGGTCTCTGTGATACCCAAGTACAGGGTGGCAGAGGACCTTGAGGCCTGGCCTCATAGCTGGAGAGGGGGATTGGGAGTCCTGTTCCTCTCAATCTGAACCCCTAGACTGAGCAGGTGGTGGCAGCGAGCCCAAGTGGCCAAAGGAGAAGTAGCTCCCTCCAGGAGTTGGCGACTCAATAGGGAGTTGACGGGACCGGGTCTGAAGGCAGAATTGGGCCGGTTCCGTCACAGCCTGTAAAACCACACTCTTCTGGTTAGCCTTTAACTGATCTAGAGTTACCATAATTGTGGGAGAAAATGTAAGAATACTGAAGCCATCAGATGTGAAACAAATACATATGATATCAGCACCAGATTGTTTTAATGATTGTTTCAATTACTGAATTTTAAACTGTCATATTAATGTTATGCAATTTTTAAATTGATTGTTTTCATTTTATTGTTGTGAGCCGCCCTGAGCCTGCTCCGGTGAGGAAGACGGGATATAAATCAAATCAAATCAAATAAAAAATAATTTATTTCTGCAGATCAAGGTAACTTGCCTTTTTAAAAATTAACTCCATATTTTCTCTTTGCGGATAAGTCACTTGTAACTCTCTAGCTACTCTACTACAGACCAGCATGGCTATCTTCTGAAACTTACTTGTAACTGAACCTGTGACTTAGATGTTGGCTTTCTCACAATACTTTATCACATGTGGCATTCAGCAGTCAACAAATAAACCATTCCTTATCAAATACTTTATTTATGGGAAATGGTTGTTTTTCAGGACAACTTAGCTCCACCATGGATTTTATAGCTGAACTCCGTACCTACCCAAAAATAAGATGACATTTTTTACCTTTTTTGGCTTTCTAAAAAAAAGGGCCATACAGGGAGAGTATTGGAGAAAGGACACCAACTCGTTTACCAGAGGAGCAGTGAAAGAAACACTTCATCTCCAAATACTGCCTTTCAAGATGCTTTAAATGTCAAGGAGAGGAAGAGCCTAGATCTTGATGAAGATGATATTGAATTTAAATCCTGTCCTATACTCTGAATCTCAGAGTGGTCACAATCTCCTTTACCTCCCTCCCGCCCACAGCAGACCCCCTGTGAGGTAGGTGGGGCTGAGAGAACTCTTACAGCAGCTGCCCTTTCAAGGACAACTCCTACGAAAACTATGGCTGACCAAAGGCCATTCCAGCAGGTGCAAGTGGAGGAGTGGGGAATCAAACCAGTTTCTCCAAGATAAGAATCTGCATACTTAACCACTACACCAAACTGGCTCTCTGAAGATAAAGGTGATGATGATGATATTGGATTTATACCCCACCCTACACTCTGAATCTCAGAGTCTCAGAGCAACTTACAATCTCGTTTACCTTCTCCACCCACAACAGACACCCCTGTGAGTTAGGTGGGTCTGAGAGAGCTTTCCCAGAAGCTGTCCTTTCAAGGACAGCTCTGCGATAGCTATGGCTGACCTAAGGCCATTCCAGCAGCTGCAAATGGAGGAGTGAGGAATCAAACCCAGTTCTTCCAGATAAGCGTCCGCGCACTTAACCAATACACCAAACTGGCTGATGATTAACAGTTTTTTCCTAAGGACAGTTAAAAGTAAAGGTGCCTGTGCAACCCTGTGCAAGCACCAGTCATTTCCAACTCTGGGGTGATGTTGCTTTCACAACATTTTCATGGCAGACTTTTTACAGGGTGGTTTGCCTTCCCCAGTCATCTACACTCCCCCCCCCCCAAAAGCTGGTCTCTTCATTTTACTGACCTCAGAAGGATGGAAGGCTGAGTCAACCTTGAGCCGGCTACCTGAACCTAGCTTCTGCTGGGATCAAACTCAGGTCCTGAGCAGAGCTTAGGACTGCAGTACTGCAGCTTTACCACTCTGCACAACGGGGCACCTAGGATAGTTACAACGTTCTAAACCTACTGATTTCAGTGGATTTAGAAGGCTGTAGTTTTGTTTAGAACTGCACTACCAGCTGATCAATTTATCTGAGCCTTTCGTATGGTTAAAATGCCCAGAGATGCAAAAAGTGAAAGTAATTTTCTTCCATAGTGTATATTCTTTATTGTCTATAGATGCTGTGTAATAAAAAAAAATCCTTTGTGCTGCTACTTTTGAGGAGGGATCATTTTATCATTTTACTCATACATTCATAAATCTCAGCTCAAAATACACAATCCTTATTCAGCACGTGCTTCATACCGAATAAGGATTGTGTATTTTGAGCTGAGGAGAGGTTTGTGAATGTATGAGTTGGTTATAGTTTGTTAAGGAATAATCCCTGAGGAAGCTGTGAACATGAAACACTGTCACAAGCCAGTGGAGGTGTCAGGGTGGGGCTGCTTTGGCAGCTCATGAAGGATTTTGCTTCAGCAGCCTATGGAAGAACATTGCTACACTGAATTCTAAGCGACCTGGATTTATTTCTTACAAGAGCTACTGAAGTAGATTTCCTACCGGATTTATGGATACAATATCTAAAGTTGGACTGGATTTTTGAACTGAAAAATAAAGACCTGGAGGAAATTTATATACATGGTGATTTATGTTGAGTGCTGGATGTTTATGAATTCTGTGTAAATCTTGTTGATTGTATGGAATTCTATTGTATTTATATTAATTTCTATGAGTGTGTATAATTTAACAATTTGAATATTGGCTTGCACAGTTTATTATGTTTACTTCAGGGAAGCCCATAAGCAGATTGACTGCAACAGCATCCTCCGGCCTGAGTACCCTGGCAACTGATATAAAAAGAGGCATACTACTTCTCAGGGCTTTTTTTTTTGTAGAAAAAGCCCAGCAGGGATTCCTTTGCATATTAAAATACACCCCCTGTCACCAGAAGTAATGTCATCCATTCAGTAGGTCAGTTTCTGCATACTGACACAGAACAGTACAGTGCTATCAGCTGCATGTCATGGATGTGTGTTCTCACACTTGCCAATGAGAGACCTTGTTTCACCCTCCCCCAACATAGCCAGAGAGAGACATGTGGCATAGTGGGCAATGGCAGGCCCAGCTTCTCCCAGGAGGGGGTGCTCACGGGCAGCTCCATGTCTCTCACTCTATTCGCAAGCTTACTGGAGGCTGGAGGTGGCAGAGAGGATGGAGCATGCAGTTTGGGAGTGCATGGCTGCCTAGTGCCTTCCCTCTGCTGGAGATCTTTTTTTTTTTTTTTGAGACAGAGCCCTGGCCAAGCCAGCTGGAACTGAGTTCCTGTACATTCCTGCTAAAAAAAAAAGCCCTGCTGCCTCTGGAACTGGAGAAAATAGGTATCTATCATGACTACTAGCCTTTGATAGCTCTGTCCTCCCATGAATTTGTCCTCCCCTTTTAAGGCCTTCCAAATTGGTGGTCATCACATCATGTGGTAGTGGGCTTACAGCTACTTTCTGAAGATTCACTCTGTTACTAGTAAAGAAAAATTTAAAGGAAGTGTCACAGATACACTCTGCCATGTTAAATTTGTCATAGATTATACTATTTAATTCCTACTCACAGATCACATTATTAAATTATTATTTAGACTTTTATTAGTAAATCTTACATGAATTCACCCAACTGACCAAATGCAAATTGCAATTCTTCCATATTGGTCAGAGATATAATTATAAAATGCAGATATTCCACAAATAAACATTTGCATGGACAAAACGCATTTGGTTTTTAACATTCACACGGAACTCTCACAAAATTAACATATAAATTCCATATTTTACATATTCATTTGTGATATTCTTTTATCATAGATGTTGGTTGTATAGTTTTAAATATATATATTCTTTACAAGTGGGGAACCCCCATAATTTCCTCCATCTCTTCCCTGAAATCTCCTATAGCTTCTCCTCCTTTCCTGCTTCCTTCTCTTCTTCTCATCTACCTATCAGCTTTCCCTCCTTTCCTCCCTTTAGCAGCCTCTATCCTGGAAAACTCAAGCAAGGGAGCACAGTGTATGCATGCGTGTATATTAGATTTCAGATTATTCAACAAATCTGAAGTTTTTCTCAGGTTGCTAGAAAGATCTATCTTGTCTAGTCATGGTTCTAATCTCTGGATTTACGTGTTCACAGATTTGACCAGATTGATAATAAAATATGTTGACAAGTAGGAACCCTTGTCAAAGACTCCCCCAAGACTTCCTCTTTCCCTTTCCCGAAAGCACCCATGGCCTCTTACCTTTTCTTGCTTTCTTTTCCCCTTCCCACTCAAAAGCCAACCTACATTTATCTGCCCATTTTTCTTCAGCCCCCTCCCCCCCAGCCTCTATCTAGGAAAGTTTTGGCACAGTTGTGTGGTGTGGGCCACTGGGCTAGGCTCACTTGCATGATAAGGAACCCTAAGGACTTCTGGAGAGGCATCTCTCTTTCCCCTGTATCCCTTTCCCCGTTACTTTCCCTTGCTCCTGTCAGCTCCCATATCCCTTTTCCTGCCTCATTCTCATCTCCTCAGTTATCCACCAACCTACTTTTTATCTACTTACTACCTTCAGCTATATTATTTATTTACTTATCTTATATATTTATTATTTATTTAAATACTTATACCCCACTTTTCTCCACAATGGGGATCAAAACAACTTATTCTCATCTCTTTTCCTCTCACAACAACTTTGTGAGTTAAATTAGGCTGAAAGTACGTGACTGGCCCCAAATCGTACAATGAGCTTCCACAGCAAAATGTGGATTTGAACCCTTCATAAGGCAGACCTAAATGATTCATGCAAATCAGGTGGTATCGGGTTACCTAGACCTGAGTTCCTTCTAACATGTGCAGTCCCATGAGCAAAAAAATTACTGTGAGTCAAAAATGGTGCTAGCTTTAAAATTGTGAGCGGGCTGACTTTTAAAAAAAAATTACTTACAGAAGATATTAAAATATAATCTCTCTTCTATTAATTACCAGAAAGACAAAAAGAAAGGGGGGGGGGGAGGACAGCAAATAAATGGGAGGGAAGGGTGACCCAACCCTTATAAAATTATTTCTGTGTTTCCTATGTAAATATGGAAAGTATCTACTTAGATAATTCATTATTAGAATCGCTGTTACGATTACTGAGATTATTAGGATTACAATTAAAAGTTAAAACCAATACTTTTAAAATTACTACTCATATGGGGGAAGAAAACAAATATATGTCCCCATCCCCATCCATCTCAACCTTAAAATAAAGAGAGAGCAAACTGAGAACAAATTAAAACAAAACAGAAGCAAAACAACAAAACAGAATAGAACAGGTAGAAGAAAGAAGAAAAAGGTCTCCTGTTATCATGTCACTGAGGAACACACTACTCTAAGAGAACCTAGGTGGCTGCCTCACTCTGTACTTTGAAGGAATGTGAATAATTCAGTTAATAGTGTTGTGCTGTCTGCCAACTCTGCATCTTCCAAAAAGAAATGTTTTCCATTAATTTATTCTTTAAAAAAATCTTGCAGTACTTTCATTAGCATTATTTTTAACTTTAAAAGGACAAAAGAGGTATTTGTTTAAAAAGTTATTCCCTGGGGTTTTTTTACAAATAAATAGTAAATTAATCAGATATAAAAGATAAACAGAAGCCACCAAATACATTACAATATGTTATGTCATAAAATAACTAAATGTGGCATGCAATGTTTGGCTCTTATGGAATATTATAAAGCATCACATGTAAATAAAATAATAGTAATCATGCTCAGAAAAGATAATATCCCAGATTGGGTAAGCATAGTCTCAACACTATCATCACCATATTATATTAGAGATATAATCTGACAACAACCACATGAAAAAACAATAGAGATAAAACAGGGTATGTTTTTAAAGACCTCTCTCAAATATTTGGGACAAAATGAGAAACAAATTAATTCCTCATATTACTAGGTTTTCTTCTTTTATAGGTCAATCCTGGTATCCACCGGCTAAAGAACAATATTATCAAAAACAGCATCACGTTTATGTAGGCAGTCTTAATGACTTATTTGGTAATTAAAAAATTGTAGCTAAAACTACACTGGAAACTAAAATAGAGATGAAGATTTTATGGCTAGAATATTTTCAGGTCAAACATCTATGTGAATCCATAAAACTAATCTCAAGAACAAAACAACCTTTAAGTAAATTCAAAAAGATAATACAGGTAGCTTATCACAATTCAAAAGGAATATTATCAAAAATTTATCAAATTATCCTTAGCCTCAATGAAGATAAAAAACTATCTTACCAGAGTAAATGGCAAAAAAAAAATGTAAAACAATTACTTCCAGAAATATGGGATCAAATTTGGAATAGTTATGGTACTACTTCTTCCATGTTAGAACTTAAACAACAAATCCTAAAAATTATGACGTTTTCGTATAGTGCTCCATCTCAGCTATCACATATAATTAAGAACCTTTCACCAAATTGTTGGGAACAAAATGTAATAAGGTAGGCTTTTATACAAATTGTTGGATTACTTATTCAATAGTTAGAACATTTTGGTTGGTAATAATACAAAAAATAAAGGAAATCACTGGTTATCTTTTGGATGTCACAATCCCACCCATTACACAAAATAATGTAACAATGTTATTATACACAGCAAAGTCCACAACTGTTCTTACATAGAAAAGTGAATGAAAACCTTCTATAGACCTCTGGCATAAAATAGTGGTATTTGTATGTTATGAGTAAAATTTCAACAACTGTAACACTAACATCAAATCAATCTCAGAATATAAATCATGAACCCATTTGGTTCCCAATATTAGAATACCTGATTTCTCAGGAGGAGACTCCTGACTTCTTACGTAAATTACATCTTTAGGAGGAGTTTCTTGCTTGGGTAAGTGAAAAATCAAGTGAAGTGAGGGAGCCCGCTCAGCCTATTCTCCACTCAACCACAACCAAAAAAGGGGTGGGGAAAAGGGAAAGTGAATTTATTCAGGCCATCTAGTCAACCCCCCTGCTCAATGCAGGATCATCCATGACCAGTGTTTGTCCAGCTGCTGCTTAAAGATTGCCAGTGAGGGGGAGCTCACCACCTCCCTCAGTAGTTAACTCTTACTGTAAAAAAGTTTTTCCTAATATCCAATCGATACCTTCCCACCATTAATTTAATCCCATTATTATGAGTCCTCTCCTCTGATGCCAAAAGGAACAGCTCTCTGTCCTCCTCTAAGTGACAGCCCTTCAAAAACTTATAGAGAGCAATCATGTCCCCCCTCAACCTCCCTTCTCCAGACTGAATATTCCCAACTCCCTCAGCCTTTCCTCAGAGGGCTTGGTCTCCAGGCCCCTGATCATCCTCATCACTCTCCTCTGCAGCTGCTCCATTCTGTCCACATCCTTCTTGAAGTGAGACCTCCAGAACTGCACACAATACTCCAGGTGTGGCCTGACCATGCAGTGCACATTGGAACTATGACATCTTGCCAGCGGGAAGTTATGACTCTGTTGATACACCCCAAGATGGCATTTGCCTTTTTTGTCGCTGCATCACACTGGCTGCTCATATATAACTTATGGTCCACTTGTACCTCAAGACCTTGTTCACACACACTGCTACCCAGAAATGTATCTGAGCCCATTCTGGGGAAGGGCGAAATAGAAATCTAAATAAATAAATATTCCCCATCCAGTATGTGTTGCTCATTTCTGTTACCGAGATGTAGAACTCGGCACTTATCCTTGTTAAATTGCATCTTGTTCATTTCCACCCACTTTTCCAGCACATTCAGATCTCATGGAATTCTAACACTATCTTCCAGTGCATTCGCTGTTCCTCTCAATTTGGTGTCATCTGCAAATTTAATGAGCAGAAGAAGAAGAATTGCAGATTTATACCCCGCCCTTTTCCCTGATTAGAGACTCAGAGCGGCTTACACTCTCCTATGTCTTCTCCCCCCACAACAGACACCCTGTGAGGTGGGTGGGGCTGAGAGGGCTCTCACATCAGCTGCCCTTTCAAGGACAACCTCTGCCAGAGCTATGGCTAACCCAAGGCTATTCCAGCAGGTGCAAGTGGAGGAGTGGGGAATCAAACCTGGTTCTCCCAGATTAGAGTCCACATACTTAACCACTACACCAAACTGGCTCTCCAATCCCTCATCCAGATCATTGATAAAAATATTGAAAAGTACAGGGGCAAAAACTGAGCTCTGTGGCACCCCACTGGACAACTCCCTCCATTCAGATGTAATGCCAATGACAACTGATTGGAGTGCAGTTCTCCAACCAGTTCCCTAGCCATCTAACCATCCTAGAGTCCAGGCCACAGTTCTCTAGTTTACCCATCAGAACATCATGGGGAAAAGCTTTATTGAAATCTACGTAAACAACATCAACAAATCCCTTGATCCAGTAAGCTCATCACTTGATCAAAGAAGGAAATGAAGTTGGTCTGGCAGAACCTGTTAGGGACAAATCTGGGCTGACTCCCCCAGATCACCAAGTTGTCCTTTGGGTGCAGATTGATCCCTGCAACTCCAATACCAATTGGATAAGTTCAAGAACACTGACTTTCTCCTGCACCATCTGTAGAAGGCCTTCCATGAAGTATTATATATTCTGGTAGTGGAATCCTTCCTAGATGCTAGAATAGTACTGAAGAATAACTCAGCTTTAGGAAAGAGTCCCGTTCAACTTCCACATGGTCAGATCAAACCAGTCTGGATGAGGATGCCAGATCAGACTCTGAGTGAGTATATTTGGGGAAAACAGGAGGTGAAGGGATTGAAAGGTGGACATCTGTTGGAGAGTGGAGAACCAAGGTCAGCAGGGGCACCATGGTGCCATGACTAGAATTTCCACATTTTGTTGTCTTACCCTTGTGAGAAGCTTTGGTAGGGCAGGAATTGAGGGGAAGGCGTACATTAGGCCCCAAGGTCAAGTGATGGTCAGGGAGTCTCTTGCCTCCACTCAGTGGTGGAAGAGCCTAGTGTAGAACATCAGAAGTTAATTATTTTGATGGGGTAGTCCACGGTGTGTTGGAATTTGTTGGAAGATCTCTCTCTTTAGAGTCCATTCTCCTGGTTGGATTGTCTCTCTGCTGAGCCACTCCACTAGAACATTTGATTTGCCCTTGAAGTGACTGGCTTTGATCGATGCAAGAGGTTGTTCTGCCCATTTCATAAGCTTCACTGCTCCCTATAGGGAGAGGAAGACCAGGATTCCCCCTAGTTGTTCAAGTAAGCTTTGGCAAAGATGTTGTCCATGCAAACCAGAATGGGTTGATTTCTCACCCTGTCACTGTATTGGGTGAGAGCTAGACGAATGACTCTCAATTCTACTATGTTGTTTGGTAGATGAGACTCATTCTGGGACCACTGACCTTGTATTGACTCTTCATTTAAGGTCACTCCCCAACCCTTGAGGCTGGTATCTGCATAGAGCTGGAGTTCCTTGGCAACATAATGTCCCCACCACCACCATGTAGGTATATCACATATAATTCCAAATGAATTCATCTGTGTTACTCCAAACCAGTCCATTATTTTCCACTGTCCCCAAAATCCTAGGAAACAATATCCTTTCTTATTCAGTCCTTAATCCTGGGAGACATGAACCTTGTTACAGATGCCAAACAGGTCTTTTTACCATTGGCAACTCCTACAACCTTGCATGTCTGATCCCACAGATCTAATACCTCTATTGTAGTGCAGGCTCTGTGTTAGCCTTTCAGCCAGATCCTCTCTCTCAGGTGACTAAATCCTTTCCCAATGATATCTGCCAGCCTAATTTATCATTTCATCAGAGCTTTTTCAAGGTAAATATTAGAATTCATCATTACAGACTAATTCCATTCTTACAACGGAGGTATTAGATACATGATATACAATAATGAACTGAGTACTCTGATATACAGAGGACTGGAATAAGATATACAGAGGTACTGAAATAAGCATTAAGACACCTTAAGATTTTTATTAGCTTTATTAAATATAGACATTTTGTATATTTTTGGTCCTGTAATTCCACAGTTCATTGTTTGTATGTGTGCTTTCTTCCGTGATTCTGTCTCCAGTCTGAGTTTTGTCCTGTATTATAAAGTCACCAGAGTTTTGTACTATACACCAGTACCTCATCATTCATAGTGCAGCCATTTGTCCCAATTTTAACTATGTTTGTAGTTTAGTTAAGATATCTGATGAGACTGAGATAATCTGGGCTATTCAGGTCAGGGCCTATCCTTACTCCATGACAATTGCCATAGGAAAGTTTCTGAAACAAATCTCTGTGTTAAATTCAACTGTCAAAAATCTTTTTCTATTGCCTTTCTGTAGTCCCTGTTTCTTTCCTCAAACTAATCATCAAACCAGCAGACAAAAGAGGCTGCTTTTCCTTACAGCTGTCAGAAAAATCAATTTTTCTCTATGAGATGATCCTCTTAATCATGTTCTTCCAATCTAGAATTCTCTAAAACCCACTTGGCAGCTAGTGGTCTCCACGACAAAACATAAATAAAAAAATGAATACTGCCACCATCCTCCTGCCCAGAATGTAACATACAAGTCTAGAACACAAACCACTACAGGCATAAAATCGAGACAAATATAGCTTTCTTTAAATCCTATATATTTAAAGATGGCTCTCATTTCCCAAAATGGCTTAACTACCAAGCAGGAAACTCCAAAATGCAAAAATGGTGGTGAAAAATTCTCTTATTGTAGTATTTTTACATCATGCATTTAAATAGCTAGAATGTTTTTGAAATGACAGGGACACTGTTTTTAAATACCACTTCATAGAGGCACCAGGTTTTTGTTTTTAACTTTTCCAGTTCTGAAGACCACTTAATCACATGTCAGCTCTGTAGAGCTGACCTATATTTACATACTCAGAACAACTCTGGGGAGACTTAACACATAAAAAATAGAGCACAGATTTCACAGTGGTAAAATACAATAGCTACTGCCCAATCTCTTTCTTTGAAAAAAAAACCAATAATGGAAACACTGAGTTCCAAAGGTGAAGTTAACAGCACTGCCTCTCTAGTGCTGCAGCAGTTTAAGGGAGAGTATCTGGACTGTGTTGTCTTAACAGTTCTGAGGGCCAAAGAAAGCTCACAATATGAAATACAAGGAGAAAGATTACTCAGGCAATAATGGGGAGTTCAGCTGGCAAGCAGGATGCTTTGGTTTGCTTCAAATGAAATTCTCTTTTCTTTTGCTGAAGGGACACTACCTCACTAGGCTAGAATGGAATCAAATACAACATTTATAGTTTTTTTTCCTATTGAGCATGCAATAAGTTTACTATAGTACTGGTTAGCAAATAGAGGAACTGCACAATATATTTTTCTGGTTGGCCCAAGGTCACTTCTACATTGTGAATATTGTCACTGAACAACTTACCAAATTGTTTATTTTACATATAGGCTACGGATTCATTCCCGCTGCACAAGAAAGGAATCCAGATCTTCTCCAGAACTCATCTCCTGTTGCTAAATCTATGCTGGAAGATATTGTGCATCCATGCAATTTACACACAGATTATCTCTTTAAATAAGCAATGTTCTAAATGCTTGATAATCTGTTAATCATAATGTAAATTAACACTCATCTCTCATTTCAGTCATTGTCATGTTTTGCTTGCAGGCGTCACAAATTAGGTGTGAAAACTGACTGGCACACAAAAAAAAGGGGTAGAATCACAGGTGGATGGGTCACTGAATTGAAAGAGTGTCCCCCTACCACTGTAGCTGCCTATTACTCAAATTATTTGATTTTCAGTGGTGAATAAAACTCTGATAAATCACTGTTAATATGGAACAGTGGTTTAAAAGTAATTCTCTGTTAGGCCACAGAGATTGCTTTGGGAGACTTAATATTCACACCGAAGATTTTTACACTGTAGCTTTGGTAGCTGATGCCACTCTCCTTTACACTCAGGCTAGATGTTGCCTTTATAGCCTCCATAATCAAGACCCATTACTCAATTAATGTAACTGTTAAAATGCAGAAAAGACAAAGAAACAGGTAAGAAACTTATTAAAGTTAACAAACGTTACTAAGAACGCTGACTCAGATAATGAAACTAATATTTAACTTGTGAATGTATAAAAATTGGTGATAACTAAGTTTGCAGTGATTGAGAGATTGAGATTGGGAGAAGACTTTATTAGAATGGTAAAAGCGATATATTCTGAACAATCAGCAAGGCTCTATATTAACACAGATTTAATGGAAAAAATGATAATAAATAAAGGAACAAGACAAGGGTGCCCTCTATCTCCATTGATATTTATTATGACTTTAGAGGTTTTGTTAAATTCAAGATGATAAAGAGATAGAGGGGCTAAAAATGGAAGGTTTCTCCTACAAATACAGAGCATTTGCAGATGATGTAATGTTTATAAATCAAAATCCCACTCATGTAACACTGTTGCTGCTTCGTAAGATTCAAGAATATGGAGAGCTTTTACATAAATAAATAAAAATCAAAAATTATGTGTAAAAATATGTTAAAAAGTAAGCAGGAAGAACTACAAAGGCTAAGAGAATGTAAAATAACCTCAAAAGTAAAGTATTTAGGTGTAGAAATAACAATGAAAAATATTGATTTGTACAAAAATAATTATGAGAAACTCTGGAGTAAGATGGATGGAGATATGATCAAATGGAATAAATTGAACTTATCTACGTTGGGCAGAATCTCTGCAATTAAGATGAATGTTTTACCGAGAATGATGTTCCTGTTTCAAATAATTCCAATAGTAAAAGACAATAAACAATTTAATAAATGGCAAAAGAAGCTTTCAGAATTTGTATGGGCCGGGAAAAAACCAAGAATTAAAACGAAAATCTGACTGATGCGAAAGAAAGAAGTGGATTTCAAATGCCTATCTTAAAGCTGTATCATGATGCTGTTTGTCTGGTATGGATTAAGGAATGGATGACATTATCAAATAGAAAATTATTGACATTAGAAGGACATGGAAATGTCTTTGGATGGCATGCTTACATATATTATGGGAAAATAAAATGGATGGTTTCTTTTCATATCACTAAGAAGAAATTTGTTTAATATCTGGTCAAAATATAAAAGATATGGTGATGAAAGGAAACTGCTTTGGATTGTACCAGCAGAAGTAATAAAATTATATTCAGATATCAAAGAAGAGAAGGGATTAACATATAACCAACTCTTAAAAATTCAAGGAAAAAAGGTGGAGTTGAAAACAGCTGAGGAAATACAATATAAATATAATTGGTTTCAATTGCAACAAATAAACAGCTTGCTTGAACAGGACATCAAGAATTATGGAATAAGACAAGAACAAACAGAACTGGAGATGCTGTTTGGAGAAGATGAAAAGCTGGTCTCAATGACATATTATTATTGAAATGGTCTACGGAAGATGAAGTAGTCAAATCACAAATGATAAAATCGGCGATAAATATAAATAAGGAAATACAAATGGAGTCATGGGAACATTTAAGGAAGAACTATGAAATTTTCTACATGTTATAACATCAAAGAAAATTGTTTCAAAATGTTATATAGGTGGTATATGACACCTAAGAAACTGGCAAAAATGAACAATCAGTTGTCGGATAGGTGTTGGAAATGTAAATGTCATGAAGGATCTTTCTACCATATGTGGTGGACTTGTGAAAAGGTGAAACAATTTTGGCAAATGATTAAGCAGGAGATTTCGAAAGTATTGGGACATAACATTAAGAAGGCACCAGATATTTTCCTGTTGGCAGAGCCAGTTTGGTGTAGTGGTTAAGTGTGCGGACTCTTATCTGGGAGAACCAGATTTGATTCCCCACTCCTCCACTTGCACCTGCTGGCATGGCCTTGGGTCAGCCATAGCTCTGGCAGAGGTTGTCCTTGAAAGGGCAGCTGCTGTGAGAGCCCTCTCTAGCCCCACCCTCCTCACAGGGTGTCTGTTGTGGGGGAGGGAGATAAAGGAGATTGTGAGTTGCTCTGAGACTCTTGAGTGGAGGGCGGAATATAAATCCAATGTCGTCTTCTAAAAAAATGGAAAAATTCCAAATGAAAGATAGAACAATAATTTGGTATATGCTTTCAGCTGTACAGACATTATATGCGTAAATGTGGAAACAAGATAAAATACCAGAAGTATGGGAATGGACTTTGAAAGTTATGTATTGGAGTGAAATGGACAAACTTACAAGAATCTTAAAAGAAAAAGATGTAGGGAACTTTAAAAATTACTGAGGGAAATTTCAAAAATATATTGAAAAACAATGGAATGTTAAACGACATCTGATCTTTGACAATGGTTAACTTTTAAAGAAACTATATGGATTACAGTTATTGGACTATTGGATTAATGGGCAATAACCGTTTTTTTGTTTGTTTGTTTTTTACTTCCTAACGATGAAGAAGAAATAACATGATGATGGATTATTATTATAATTTTTGGGTTTTTTGGAAAAAGGTTTTTTAATAGAGTTTATTACCTTATAACAAATAAGATTAAATAACAATATAGGGACGTTTATTAAGAGGTATGGACTGCTGGGGGTCACAAAAGGGAAGGGGTGGGGTGGTGAAAAAGTTATATATGTGTATTAACATTTAATGATAAATGTTGATATGTGGATACAGTATATTACAGTACAATAAAAAAATTTTAAAAAAAATTGGTGATAATTTTCATCATGCTCAGGAACAAAGCTTAGCAGGAGCTGAAAGGATCATCCTTAACCTAAAGATTAACAGCTATATTTGTAGCTTAATCATTAAGCACTGCTTTTCAAACAGTACTTCAGGTGATTCTTAAATGAGATCAATAATGGAAGACAAACTTTGCTGAAATAAGAGTGCTCATCATTACCACCTTTGCCCTGCAATGTACAGCAGGGACAAAAATATTCCTTCCACTCCATCATGAATAGAATTCATTTTGATTTTGATCCAATGATCTTCAGTTAAATTTTGTAGACCAAAAAACAGAAAACAAGATTGCACTTACCTGTAACTATTGTTCACCAAGTTGTCTTCTGTGCAAGCACACACTGGGGACTACTCATGTGGATGTCTGTCGATGGACAGACATTTTTAGCTTCTTAGGAACAGAGAAAGCACTCCTCCCTCTCAGCACATTTTCTGCCAAAACTGCACCAAGTGAGAGAGGTGCCATTCTTCCAAACCACTAAGCCTCCCTAAGGCACAATGCACAGGTCACAGAGAGAGTTCACTGAACCAGGAGAGAGGGAATGTATGTCTGCATAGAAGACAATTAAACGAACAACAGTTACAGATAAGTGCGACCTTATTTTCATCTTTGGTCCTGTGCACTCTCACATCAGGGAGAGTACCAATCTACTCACATGGAGGTGAGTGTATAGCTCTAGGGGGTTAGAAATTTCTCTTTGTTGGCAGGCCTGTGCATGCACAGTCCCCAGTGTGGGACTGCACTGAAGACAAACACAAGAGAATATCCTTCCCTACTTCCTAGTGTCTGTAAACCACAGAAAGAGGGAATTTGTGAGTTATGGTGCAAGAATGAGCTATAACAAAAAAACAAAATAGTGCAGGCTGCTTAAAAAAGAAGCCCTTTGTTTGCCAACCTCCCCCCCCCCCAAAAAAAAATAGGATTTCAAGAACACAAGGTGTAATTTGGAAGTAGTTTCTTTTTGTCTGTTTTTATGACACAGACATATACAGTTGTGCAGTTATTTGTCAGAGAAACACACACTTCTTTTAAAATGGAAAAAATCCCATTGCTTAGTGGTTGGGCACATACTTTGCAGATGTCGCTGGTTCAGTCTGTAGGATCTCCAGTTAAAGGATCTGGTTGTAAATTATGCAAAAGACCTCTAGCTGAGACCACCAAGAACAGCTGCCAGTCAGAGTAGATGTTATTGCGATTAATAGGTCAATAGTTCAACTTCTTATAAGGCAAGTTCATATGTTCAGCTCATTTTGTAATTAAAAAACTACAAAAATAAATAACAGGTCTGGATAATATGAACATGGCTTTGTGCCTATTCAGCCTTTATAATATAACAAATGCAATTTGCAATGCAGTTAGTTTCTTAACATTCACGGGAGCTCTATCATTTTTTGACTTCCCAGGAGCCTATAATATTCCCTGAAAATACCTCTTGATTTTGGGATTGTTTGAGTTTTATGGAACAAGCAGTGTGATTCTTTGGACATTGGCCTTTGCTTTCAAGACAGTGACTTGTATATTTGTGGAAAGCTAAACACAAATTGACAGATAAATTTATTTTACTTTAAATAGCTAAATATTTCAGTCTGCAGCACAAAAAAAATTACGATTGTAGTGTCAGGAATTATGTACTCTGCTCCTAGATTCTGACTTCTAGTTAGCTTCAAAACAAATACTGTAAGTAATCTAATTCGGTGTTAGAAAACAAACATTCTGGAAATGTGAATTTGAATCCAAAGAAACTTTTTGCTGATTTCTCCGTCCCACCACTGCAGCCCCGACTTTAACTCCTACACTATTCCTGAGGGTCACCAGTCCCTCACAAGCAGTTATTGAGAAAGCTCAGTGGGTGGATGTAGGTGATATAGTAAAAATTCACCCTCCCTCCTCCTCCTGCTGGCAGGAAATAACCTTTGGATTCAACAGCTAAAACAAAAAAAACTGGAAATTTGATTTAAAAATCAGTGAGTGAAGCTGGGTTATTTAATCGGTGATTTAAATCAGTCTACCCCTCATAACATAAACATTGTTTATAAAAAATAAATGTGTTAAAAATAAAGCCATTTGCATGTTCTTAGTAGTCAAATAAATGGTGTCTGCCCCCCCTCCCCCCACAATTTGACAAATCTATAGTGACATTTTGTTACTAACTGTGAGACCAAGACCCTCTACTCCATCTTTTTGAAGCTTGCTTTGCTTTGACCTAAGTTCCCAAAATACAGTATTCCTTTGCTTTGGAGTCAATTCATTTTTAGGCCGACTGAAAGGGTCTGAACTTCATCTTCCATGGCTATGGCACCCCCAAACCCAAATCAACCAAGCACACCCCAATAACAAGGATGCTCAGTCTGTCACCGCAGCCATGCAGTTCTTCTCCTGGGACAGAAGTGTGAATCACAAGGCAACCATGAGCTGTCCAGCGGCAACGCTTCAACCTCGTTCTTCCTGATGGGAAGCCATGCCAAGGACCGTTTCAGCTACACTGTTTTTGAGTTTCTTCCAGCATTCCTGGACGCCATGAGAGTGAAGCGAGAGCCTCACATACACAGGGGGTGGCTAGGATGCTTTTATTGGATGAACAATGTTATCTTGGGACTGATCCGGCCAGCCATCGAAAACCAGACTTCACACAAAGACTCTGCCATACGAGTTGAGTGGATTATCAGAACTTGTGTACAACACGGCGACTGCCACCTTTGTGTAGTTCTGGGTGTCACTTTAGATAACAATTCAGCCCTAAAACATCCCATCGGATAGTACTTAGGTGAGTTAAATCTATCAACACCATTAATCCTTTCCAAATATCACCACAGAGCCTCCCCTTTCTGATGCCATATACCATGTGTACTAGTGTCAGAGACCACCTGACCCCAGGTGTCACAGGTCACCTGACCTTGCAGCCTGAGGGTGCACGGTCATCCTTAAAAGGTCTAACCCATGGTTCCATAGGTGTGTGTCTTACAGTACTGTACAGGCCACTGCTAAAACCTGATCAGTTTCGGGTCCCCATAGTAAGATACGCTGGTCGTGTCTTGCTCCCCCTTCCTTTTTGCCACTATTGGATGTTTCATCTGAAGACTATGAGAGATAAAGTATCACCTTGTCTGTGTTATATCCTTATGCTGTCCCTATACCGTTTTCATTTCTATTTTTTCTAGGCACTGTGTGATTGATGAATGAATTTATTGTGCTTGTATGCATGACAGTATTTTCTTAATAAAATATTCTTCTAGTTTACTGAAAGAATATTGTAGTTTACTGAAAGAATATTGCTTCTTTATTAAGAGGGAAATTCTTGGGAGACTGCCTTCTGTATACACAAGTTTTGATCCTGCTTCAGTTGGTCATCTTTGCCAACCAAACTAATTCCTTAAATCACTAAAAATTGACTTTATTCACTAAGGCATGTGTCATATTCTTATACAAATCACAAGCAAATTACTTATCTGTGTTTAAACAGACTTTTACTACTTATTCCTTTATTTATTTATAGCGGGATGGCCAAACTTGCTTAAGAACCACATAGAATAAATGTCAGATGTTTGAAAGCCACAAGACATGAACGTCATGTTTCAGAGAAGGGAGGGAGGGGTGGAAAGAAAGCAACTTTAACTTTAAATGCATTCTCCAAGCTGCTGGCTGGCTTGGCAAAGTGATTTAATGAGAGAAACGCCTTCTCCAAGATGACTGAGGGGGCACTAGGGGCTTTGAGAGCCACACAACGTATGTGAGCCACATGTGACTCCCAAGCACATTTTGGCCACCTCTGGTTTATACCAAGCTAGCAATTTAATCCCTGTTTTAAGGATGCAGGACTTCAGCACAAGGACATAAAATTATGTTGGAAGTATATGATTACAAAATAATCTTAGGATAGAGTTCACTATCACAAAGACCAAAGGAAATCTCTCTTTCTTGGCATTCCTCTTTCCAAAAGTACACCTTTGCAGGCAACACAAAAATAGCTACGGACCTGGCTCATTGTTATGTGACATGTTTCCTGGTAACTTAGAATATCTGTATTTTGGAGTTTATTTTATTTTCAGTAAGTGAAGAAGGGTTACTGCAGAATATTTCAGTGGTCTGGGACAGGAAAATGATAGTACAAAATGAATAGCGCAATCCTAAGCAGTTACACTGTTCTGAAACTTCAAGAGATGAAAGAAGGTACAACTTTGCTTAGGATTTTACTGAAAATATTGTCTCATTTGTTTAAGGTAGGTTACCTATTGTTTAATATAGCTAAAGTTAAGACATTTTAAATCTCATTATTCCAATGGAAGAAAATGAACTATATGCCTAAATATTTTATACACTAAGAACAATACCATTGAGAAATGTTTTGGCTGTATTATGTTCAGATAAAATCTACAACAGAAGGAACATTTGCTATATTTATACTAATATTTTAATATGCCTACTTTCATCTGAAACTTTGCCTCCACCATTGTCCTTTGTCACATTTGCTTTTGCATACTATTTCTTCTTACTTGTCCTTCTAGGCTCTATATACCTTGACCCTCATTTTCACCTGTAAATATGAATAGAGGAATAAAGGGCATGAGGATCAAGGGGTGGGCTCACTGTTGCCGCTGTTACCCTCTGACAGTGACTCCTATGGACTTTGCTTTTTTTAAAAAAGGCCATGGAGTCACTGTGTTTCTCTGTGAAGAGATTGCCAACCATGGGTATCAACAGCAACATCAGCCACTGAAATATAGAAAACAGCAGAACATTTTAATACCTGTTTCTCACAAGTGGATATTTGTAAGCAGAAATTACTTGCTACTGTAAACTGCCTGTACCCCACTTCCTGAACACCGACGACACACCAGGCCCAAAGCAACACCAGATATACAGGGAGTATTCCACAAATCCACTCACCAACTATCTGATATGTTTTGTTACCCTAGTGACTTTGAAGCAGAAGCAGGGCCAAGTGCATCTACATATAATAGCAGCAAAGCAAAGAAGGCAACAGGCTGGTTGCTGGGGCAACAGAAGTAGATCAGAAAAAAGCCTGGATATCCTGCAAGAGTTGAGGCCAGCAGGAGAACCATATAGCAACAAAAACAGCTGCTTGTCAGTTTGTACAGCTAAATAATACTGAGTATTTTCATTGAGAAAAGTGTCCTCACTAGCAAATACTACAGCTCTTTTACCTCTTTTGTTCCTCACCAACAACCACCACCCCAAATAAAGTTAATAAAATAGTAAGTTAATAAAATAGAAAAGAAATACCCAAACAAGGCAAAAGCTTGTATATAGGGCAAATACAATACAGTTTACCATGAAAAATCTGCAGTGCTGCAAAACAGTTCCAGAGCTGGAAAAACAGAGCATATTTAATGTCTCTCACTGTAAGTACTGTCTTTACAGACCCATACTAACATTCCCCCAAGCCCCTTCGTAACAGCTAAATTATCCCTATCCAATGAGAAAATGTTGTCTATGATGCAGCAGTTCACAGGAAAGAAAATATCTGCATCTGTAAATTAATACTGCTTGTCTTTGAGTGTGACAGGAGTCTTTCACCTAACTTCATATTAGCTAAAACAGAGCGGGAGAGATACTGTGACAGCATTCACTGAAGGACAAGTTTTTTAGCTGAATTGAGCATGTGCAAAGAGTCCACAAGTTCTGTCCTTACTTAAATTTGCCTTCTAGCTGCAGAAGACACATGCCTGTTTGGAAGTTCTACCTCTCCAGCTATAATTTTGCAGATGAATTTACTTACCATACAGTTCTGCTCCACACTATGTGAGCATGGAATTGCTTATGGAGTTCAAAAAGAGTATTTCTTCCTGAAAACACATAATTCATGACATCTTCCACACAAAGTATTCTGTGAAGACTGTTCATTTCATGCCACATTTGTATTTTTGTCATGTTATCTCTGGAATACAGAAACACATAGTTTGCCTACTGCAAACATTCTACTGGATTCCCAATCAGATACAAACTCCTGCCATATTTCAAATGGTTGCATTTTCTTATGAAGATGACATATTTAATGCACTCAACATTTTAAAAAATGTATCAGCTTTGTCTACCCATAGCATTTCCTCTCAGCAAGATCTTTTCCGTTGTTGCACTTCCCATGAGAAACCAACTGCCTGGGATCCAAGGAAACCAGGCCTCTACACATCTTTGAACTGTCACAGAAGGCATATCATTGGGTTGGATGTTAATTATAAAATGAGCCAAAAGAGAAAAAGGTATTTCAGGGCATGGCAGAGGGCAGAACCAACTACAATACCACAGAGATGTGATTTCATCTTTTCTTCTCATTTTTGAATCTAAGGACCTCTGAGGACATACCCTTTGGCAGTGACAGCAGTCATTTAAGGAAAATAAGATGGAAGAAAAGATAAGTCCATCATTCATTATGCCTTAAAACAAAAGTTTAACTTAGTCATAGTAGTCAGTTGCTTTATGAAGAAAAAGTGCTCAAGGAGAAAACCGAAAACAAATTTGGCAGAACAGATCACAGAGAAAAACATGACACAGAAAAAAGAGAAATTTGTGTAGTATGGCATGAGCTTCATGAATTCTCATGGAGCCTACTATGTCAAGACCAGATCATACATTATGTTGGAGATAAACAGGTTGCTTACCTGTAACTGATGATCTTCAAGTGGTCATTTGTGCTGTAATAATCATGGGTACCTCGCTGGAGTATGAACCCAACCTTGGAGAACTCTGACATCTAGCCTGTTTTTGTGTGCATGTGCTTTCCTCCTTGTTCTGGGGAAGCAGGCATCACCTCTGCATGCCTGGAGAGAGAGGGAAGCACCCCCCTCAGTTTCTTCCAGTCAGCACTGGCAAGTCCCAACAAACAAAGAAGGAGAAGAGCCAACAGTGGGGAAGGCTGGGTGGGCGTGTGTAAGTAAGGATGGAAGGTGTTGGCAATACAAATTAATATATAATAACCTCATACTGTACCTGCAGGCATGTATCTGAACACTGATCAATGAAACACCAGTTGGAACACCGCCTGGCCAAAAGAAGCATCTTGTTGGGCCTGCACATCCAAGGCATAGTGCATGATGAAGGTGGATAAGGATCACATGGCAGTAGCACAGATGTCCTCTTGTGGAACACCTTTGAGAAAGGCTGATAGGGTGGAAACTGCCCTGGTAGAATGAGCTTTGAACAACACAGGTAAGGGCTGCTTGACCAGTTCATAAAAGAGGGCAATGAATGAGGATACACATTTTGCAAACAGTTTTGTAGAGATTTTGCAACCTTGGCGTGGCTTTCCATAGGCCACAAACGGATTAGGGTCTTTGCAGAATGACTGAGTTTGAGAAAGATAGAAAGAAATAGCTTGGCGAACATCCAAAGTATACAGGGCCCTCTGACCATCGTCTGTTAGGTCTGGGAAGCATCTTGTGAGGACTGCACTTTGAGAGAGATGAAGAGCAGAGACAAACCTAAGGAGGAAGGGACAATCCAAATGGTCCTTATAAAAGGTGTATGGTTGGTCAAAGTGAAAGGCACACATATCACAGGCTCTTTTTCCCAATGTAAGGGCCACAAGGAGAGCTGTCTTCCAGGACAAGAGATACAAAGGTTTTGTTGCAAGAGGCTTGAAAGGTTTTCGAGTGAGTTCAGCAAGGACAAGAAATAGACTCCAGCGTGGGACCAAAGCTTTAACTGGAGAGTGTAGATGAAGAATGCCCTTCACAAAAGATGTGGTGGAAGAAAACAGTTCTCCCATCTATTAAACAATGAAATACTGAAATGGCAGTAAAGTGAACTTTCAATGAAGAAAAACTAACTCTGGAATCTTTCAGAGAAAGCAGATGTCAGAATCTCTAAAAAAAGAGCAGAGTCTGGAGCAAAATGCTGGATAAGAAGCATTACCAGATTGCAAGATACAAACGCCGAGTAGTAGGCTTTCCTGGCATTCAGGATAACTTGTTGCACCGCTGGTGGAAGCATTAGGGTGAAATCCTCCAAGCTATTTGTTTGAACAGACCCAGGTTGTGGTGCAGGACCTTCCCATGGTGTTCTGAGAGGAGATCAGGCACTGATGGAAACCGTAGATACTTGCTCCAAGACAGCTGAAGAAGTTTGGTGAAACGGTTGTCTTGGCCAGCATGGTATTACCAGGATACAGTGTGTATGGTCCTGAGTGAGTTTCTACAGTGTTCTGACAATGAGGGGAAACGGAGAGAAGATGTAACTGCTTCCAATCAGATTAACTTTGCTACACTGATAATTGTTAAATGATTTAATTAATTAGTTGAAGGAGAGGGGGGCTATTTTTTTTAGCTGGGAGAACTGGACTATTGCTCTGGAGCCTAAACTGTATTATTAATACAATTGGGACCTTGTAATAGCTGCTAATTAAATTGAAGGAACTTAATTGGAGGGGCAGAATAGGTTGGGGGGGGGGATCTAATCATCCAAACTGATTAACTAGATATGGGAGGGCAAAACTGTCACCTTGAACCAGCTTACCCTGCACCTTGGTTTGCCGTCCTCCAGCAATCTGGAAAAGAGGACGGGGGGGGGGGGGGGAGTTGCTGTGCTCATCCAAGACTCTTTTCCTTCAGGGCACTCCCTGACCCAAACATCGGTGGCATAGAGTGCACTGGTCTGGTGTGGGAAGCCAAGGAGAGTGAGGTGATCTGGGTGGTGTACCGACCGACTAATGCACCACCAGAGAGCTTGCCTGCCCTGCTAGATGGGGCATCTACCTGGGCATTGGACTTCCCCAGACTTCTGGTTCTGGGGAATTTCAATGTCCATGTTGATGAGAAGGCTGTGAAGCCCACTAAGAAAAATTTCTACATGGCTGGACCCTATGGTTCTAGCTAACTACCGCCCAGTTTTGAACTTATCATTCCTGGGAAAGGTGGTCAAGAAAGTGGTGGCAGAGCAGCTCCAGGTCTTCCTGGATGAAACATTTGCCTTGGACCCATTCCAATGCAGTTTCTGCCCGGGCCACAGAACAGAGATGATACTAGTCACCTTCACAGATGACCTAAGAAGACATCTGGATCAAGGCAGGTCAGCGCTACTGATTCTTCTTGACCTGTCAGCAGCGTTTGACACGGTCGACTATGATCTATTGACCCACCACCTCGCCGTCGCTGCAATATGAGGGGGGGGAACCTTGCAATGGCTTTCCTCCGTCCTCCAGGGATGGGGACAAAGAGTGATGTCGGGCAAGCAGACCTCCCTGCGACACCCACTTATACAGTATGTCACAGAAGTGAGTACACCCCCTCACATTTTGTAAATATTTAAGTATATGTTTTCATGTGACAACACTGAAGAAACAACACTTGGCTACAATGCAAAGTAGTGAGTCTACAGCTTGTATAACAGTGTAAATGTACTGTCTCCTCAAAATTACACAACACACAGCCATTAATGTCTAAACTGCTGGCAACAAAAGTGAGTACACCCCTAAGTGATCGTGTCCAAATGGGGCTCAAAGTGTCAATATTTTGTGTGGCCACCATTATTTTCCAGCACTGCCTTAACCCTCTTGGGCATAGAGTTCATCAGAGCTTCACAGGTTGCCACTGGAGTCCTCTGCCACTCCTCCATGATGACGTCACGTAGCTGGTGGACGTTAGAGACCTTGCGCACCTCCACCTTCCGTTTCAGGATGCCCCACAGATGCTCAATAGGGTTTATGTCTGGAGACATGCTTGGTCAGTCCATCACCTTTACTCTCAGCTTCTTTAGCAAGGCAGTGGTCATTTTGGAGGTGTGTTTGGGGTCGTTATCATGTTGGAATACTGCCCTGCGGCCCAGTCTCCAAAGGGCGGGGATCATGCTCTGCTTCAGTAGGTCACAGTACGAATTGGTCACAGTAGGTCACAGTACGAATTGGCTCATTATCAGCCGGTCTCAAATTTGCCCTTTTGGGGCAAAATTATTGAGAGGGCAGTAGCATTACAGTTGCAGAATTTTCTGGATGACGCTTCCGTACTAGATCCTCACCAGTCTGGTTTTTGTCCAGGCCATGGGACGGAGACAGTGCTGGTCGCCCTGGTGGATGACCTCCAGTGACATCTGGATAGAGGCAACCTGGTGGTGCTGATGTTGTTAGACCTATTGGTAGCATTTGATACAGTTGACCATCGGTTACTGACTCGCCGCCTCACCAACGCAGGGATTCAGGCTTTCCTCTTTCCTTGACGGTCGGGGACAAAGGGTAACGATTGGGGGAGAACTGTCCCAGAGGCATCCACTTAATTGTGGGGTGCCACAGGGGGTAGTCCTCTCCCCAATGTTGTTTAACATCTACATGCGTCCCCTTGTCCAGATTGCCCGGAGGTATGGGCTGGGTTGTCATCAATATGCCGATGACACCCAGCTCTATCTACTGATGGACGGCCGGCCTGGCTGTGTCCCAGAAAATTTGGACCTGGCGTTACAGGCTGTGGCAGGATGGCTCAGGCTGAGCAGGTTGAAGCTGAATCCAGCTAAGACAGAGGTCCTTTGCCTGAGTCATGGCGGTCTGGGAGGAGAAATCCCCCTACCAGTTTTTGACGGGGCGCCATTGGTAATGGCACACAAGGTCAAGAGCTTGGGGGTGCTACTGGAGCCTTCTCTGTCAATGGAGGCCCAGATAGCAGCCACTGCCAAATCCACCTTCTTTCATCTTAGGTGGGCGAAGCAGTTGGCTCCCTTCCTGGAGTGTGACGATCTGGCAACAGTGATCCATGCAATGGTCACCTCAAGGTTGGACTACTGTAATGCCCTCTACATGAGGCTGCCCTTGTGCCGAACCCGGAAACTACAGCTGGTGCAGAACGCGGCAGCCAGGCTGCTATTAGGGCTCCCTAAGTGGGAGCACATACAGCCGAGGCTGCGGGAACTGCACTGGCTGCCAATTGTGTACCGGATCCATGCTGGTCATTACCTTTAAAGGCCTATATGACCGAGGACCTGTCTACCTTAGGGACCATCTCTTCCCATATGTACCCCAGAGGGTGCTGAGATCAGGTTCACAAAATCTACTGATAATCCCCGGGCTGAAGGAGGCCAAACTGAAAAACACAAGGGAAAGGACCTTCTCGATCATGGCTCCCCACTGGTGGAATCAATTACCAGAGGAGGTGCGGGCCCTGCGAAGTCTTGCCCAGTTCCACAGGGCTTGCAAGACTACCCTCTTTCAGCTGGCCTTTTCTTAATGCAGATCCAGCTGTACCGTCGTTTTGATAAAATCTGTATATGAGTAAGATTGAAAATTTTGAAAATGTAGCACCACGTACGATCGTATAAACTGTTGGTTTTAATTAGATGGTTTTAAGGGAATTTTAAGGAAACTGTATAATGTTTAGATTATTTGTTTTATTATGTAACCTTTGTATTTTAAATTATGTTGTGAGCCGCCTCAGCCTGCTTTGGTGGGGAGGGCAGGGTATAAATTAAACATTATTATTATATTGTTATGCTGTTGTGATTTTATTATTTATGTTGTACCCCTATGAGCCCCTATGGGGAATGGGCAGAATGATGATGATGAAGATGACGACGACGACGTCTGGACTAGTAGTGAAGGAAGGCATTCCACTGAGAGTAAAACGTCAGAGGACATCAACTGTAAAATGTCAGATTTGGCATCAGACTCCATGGCAAAGACATCTATTTGTAGATGACTGAAAATGTTGAAAATTGGCAGAACGTGTTGAATGTTCAGAGATCACTTGTGATCATCTGCTTGAGTGCAGCTCTATGAGTCTATGAGAGAGTTCTGCACTCAGCAGAGGTAAACTGCAGTCAAATGGATTTGTTTAGTCCTGCACCAAGGAGCTATCTCTCCCCTGCAGAGTTTCGCTGTCAGTTCCTGCTTGTTGATGCAGAAAACAGTCGCAATATTGTACATTGTGACTTGGACATGAAGACCTTACAGTGACGGGTGAAAGGACCACAAAGCATGATGGACTGCCATGAGCTCTAGGCAACTGATGTGGAGGTTTCTCTCAGAGGAGGTCCACTGCCCTTAAGATGTAAGTGTTCCATAGTGAGCTCCCCAACCCCACATGGAAGCATCTGTGGTGACAACTGTGCTGGGTGACGGTAATAGGAACAGCATCTTGCAAAGAAGATTGCTTTCCACAGTGGGTGACAACATGACTGGTAGTCCAGGCCCGAAGATTAGGCTCCTGTCCAGAGGAAGGTAAGCCTGATGCTGAATCTTGCTCAGTCTTGCACCTATGAACTGAAGGTTCTGTGTTGGTTCTAAGGTTGACACAGAGGCCCAGAGAGTCTAGTATATGAATGGTAGTAGTAATGTCCAATCTAAGTTGGTGTGGAGAGTGGGAAATGATCAGCAAGTCATCAATGCAGGGGAAGAATGTGACTATACATTGCATAAGTGTTGCAGTGACGACCACCATACATTTCATGAAGACTCTGGGTGCAGTTGAAAGGCCGAAGAGAAGTATATGATATTGGTAAAGTTGTTTGCCTACTGTGAACCTCAGGAAATGTTTGTGCTGTTGTTTGATGGTAATATGGAAATAAGCATCTTGGAGATCCAGAAACACCAACGAAAAGTCCTTGGGGATCAGAGGAAGGATTGTTTGAAGAGTGGTCATCTGGAACTTTTTGTGAAGAATAAATCAGTCCATGATTGATCATTTGCTCCTGTCCTGTTTCTGTACAATAAAGTAATGGGGAATCATGATGTTGAGACTGAAGAACCATATTAGTGGCTCCTTCCAGAAGGGTCTGTACCTCATCATACAGGAAACAAGAAGAGGGGGGTGGTTTCCTACAAATTGATGGACCCAGGTATCCCACTCTGATTATTGTAAGGACCCAAGTGTCGGTTCTAATGTTTTCCCAAGATCAAAGGAAGGGTTTCAGTCTTGTGCCAAGAGATGGGGTATACGCCATGGGTGGTTTGGGAGAGTAAAAGAGATTGCTTAGAAGCGGGGCTAGTTTTTGTTTTGCAGACTGCAAATTAGGCTTTTGTTGACAGGACTGCTTAGCAGGAGTTGTTTTTCTCTTCCACTAGGCAGAAAGTCATGGAAAACACGGGCATTTATAACATCCAGATTTCCAAGTTTTGGTCTTATAGGTGCATTGTGTTTGAGACTGAGTGATTCCCAAATTCTTAGCCCTTTTACAGCCATCGTCCACATTTCTCAGAATCTCACCTACACTAGCTTCTGGTTGAGTACCAAGTCAGTTCAAGGTTCTGGTTGTGACCTTCAAGGCCTTGAACGGTCTGGGACTGACATATTTATGGGACCGCCTCCTCAGCTATGTACCTGGAAGAGCATTATGATCTACTGGTCAAAACTTGCTGGTGATCCCTGGCCCTAAAGAGGTCTGGCTGTTCTCAACGAGAACAAGGACTTTTTCAGTTGAATTCGTGTCTCAGCAGGCACTTTCAGGCCTCGGCAGGCACATGTGTAAGCCCATGTACAAAGGAATAATAGTTGGATCATCCACAATAATGTCTGTTGGAGCCGAGAGTTCTTTAGGAACCAAAGGCATGGATGTGGCAGGGGATTGTTTCAAAGTCAAATCTCAATGCTTATGAGATTTTTTTGGTTTCTTTGATTTGGATGACAAATTCAAGAGATGTTTGGAGGTTTTGTCTGACTTGTGCTATTTTGCTGCTGAAGAAGATGAAGCTACTGACTGAGCCAAATCACCCCTCAGAGGCAGGGGTGAGGCTATAGGATCCGAAGAGAGAGAGATTACTGGACAGAATGAAGTCTCCACAAAATAGCTCCTAAGTCTTGTTGGTCCTATTCTTTCACACCTGTTTAGTAAAGTTAATGTACTGGGCATAGGAATCAACTTTATGGGACTCCCCAAGGCAAATTAAGCAGTACGATTGCCCATCAGAGGATAAAATTTTGGCCTCACAATTACAACACTTTTTAAAGGAACTATTTCTTTCCCTGTGTTGCCTCAGGATGAGGAGGATGAGGAAAAAGGGAAGGAGGAGGAAATCCACAGATAGACCAACGAAGACAAATAATTTGTTGTTGTTTTAAACAATGAGAAAAGAAGGCAACAATGATACTGGAGACATACAAGGAGACAAATTCAAAGATAGGGATGTGGCAGTTGAGAAGAGGAACATAGTGAGGTAGGTCCTTACAGGGTGGCAGTTAAAAAGAAACTGAGTGGGAGCAGCGCTTCCTCCTTGCTCCAGGCATGCGCAGTCAATGTCTGCTGCCCAGAGCGAGAATGACCAGTGGGTACTTACCGTGAAGTCCTTCTCCTCTGAGGACTGGAGGACATCTTGTTGGGTGATCCCTAACCTTCTTGCAGGGAGGCAGGACTTGAGGTTTTTGTAGTTCCTGTTCCATCCCTCAGTTCTGTTACTCCCAGAAATAGTACTTATTGGAAAAAGCTTATATAAAAACTATTAATAACATCCAACCAGTAAAGAGATATTCCAGAACAGGAAAAGGAAAAGAACAACAGTTTCACATGGAGCGTGAAAAAATCCGCTAATTGTTATTAGTATTATGCTAACCCTGAATTAAGGTTACCTCACATCAGTATTAATCTAACTAGTTATAAGGTCAAACCCTGACGTCCCCCCGCTCTGTCATCATATATCATCTTTAACGGAGGGAAAAGACAGGGAAATTTGGTACAGGTAACTGGAGGAGGAAACAAACCCCGGGCAGGCCAAGATGTCCTCCTGTCCTCAGAGGAGAAGGACCCCTCACAGTAAGTACCCACTGGTCGTTCTCCCTCTGAGGCAGGAGGACATCTTGTGGGACATCTCAAAGTAGTGTCCCAACTTTGAGATGTCCACAAGATATCCTCCTGCCTCAGAGAATTGTTTTCCTCCTCCAGTATCTGTTGTAGCACTCGGCGGCCAAAGCCTGCATCCACTGATGAGTAGGCATTTATCTTATAATGTTTTATGAATGTGGACAGGGAAGATCAGGTGGCAGCCCTACACACCTCTAGTACAGAAGCTCTCCTAGCAAAAGCAGCGTTGGTGGCTGCACTACGAATAGAGTGAGCAGTTATACCTTTCTGGATTTTATATGCCTCAGCAATGCAAAGTCTGATAGTTTTACTGATAGCAGATGTAGACATCTTCCCCATGTGGGGGGATGTTTATGAAGAGAGCATCCGTCTTGCGCATTTCTTTGGTTCACACAATGTAGCACTTTGGGTCTGAAACTTTGGGTCTGAAAGTAGGGTCTGTCCGAAGCACTACCTTGTCCTTATGAAAAACGCATAACTCGGACTTGATAGACAAGGCTCCAAAGCTCAGATACCCGTCGAGCCGACGTAATTGCTGTAAGAAAAAGTGTCTTCATCCTTTGTCAAAACCAATTTTCTTATTCCGGGGTTGGATCATGGAGAGTTAGGACACTTGTCCAAAAGAGGAGTGGACCGGAGCCTTTGTTTTCGGCAGAGAAGATGATTTCAACGCCTGCTGCCTACTTTTCTCAGACAGGGAAAAGGCCAAGACATGCTTTGGAAATTCTGAGGAGATTTACTTTGGCTGACAAGGAGGAAGAGGAGGGAGACCTATGTCTTCTCCTACCTCTTTTGCCGCACGCCTTTGAAAATCCCTCTATTAATTGCTCAGAAAGCTGGACAAAGAACTCTGGAGGCAGAGCCACTAGAACTGGGTTGCCTTGCAAAGGGACAAGGGTGGTAGGCATTTGGTCTCCTTGTGAGGAACCCAAGCCTGCTGGGGTAGACATAATATATATCAAAAAGAGCCTGTCAGCAGCTCAGCTCACCACCCGAGACGGGGACGAAGCACATGAGCCTCCTAGGATCCACAAGCCTCTCTCCTTAAGATTGTGTTGCCGCACAGGTCTTTTGCCACTTTGGCATGCTTTCTCAAAAAGGCGTGAGACGGGTGGCCGCTATGGGGAGGACTGAACAAGCCAGCTATGGGTCTTGTTGGCTCCCTTTCTTGGCAATCCCCAGGTAGTTTTAGTCTCCTGCTAGCCGTCAGAAAAAGCCCTTAGGCTGCTGCCGATAGGCCTCTTGAGTCGCCAGGAAACACTCGCATTGGTGCGAAAATATTGTGCTTAAAATGACCACCGGCTAAACATGGCCGAATGAAAAGCTGTTGGCTCCGCTTTTGGCTGAGTGGCCTATAACTCTGCCTATGACAGATGAGAAGAGTAAAGGACAGCCTGAAACAAAGTAGGAGTAAAGAAAGGAATAAGAGAAGATTATCATAGAAATGGAAGGATTAGATGGACTAAGAAAGGCGAATCCTGATTTAGCTGCTCTCCCTACTGAGGCAGGAAAAGAACTGAGGGATGGGTGACCCTTAACCAGAACAGGAACTACAAAAACTTCAAGTCCTGCCTCCTTGCAAGAAGGTTAGGAATCACTGCACAAGATGTTCTCCTGCCTCAAAGGGAGAGACGGAAAGCACACCAAAAAAGCCAGAGGCTAGATCTTGGAAGTTCTCTGAGGTCGGGTTTGTGCTCCAGTGCAGTACCCATGTGTGGGATTGTATAGAGATCTGATCATGACCTTCCATGGTTTTTTGGAAGGTGTGTGAGTAGGAGGGCCAGTTTTAGTCTGGAGCTGCAAAATTTTGGATACTCGTGCTTTCCTGCACAGGACATTTGTTTGAATACTTACACTGTGGGGGGGGTGGGGTGGAGTTTCATACATGCTGTCCTCTATTGAAGCAATTACAAGAAATAATAATCAAAACATGCTTGAAAGGACAGACTTAAGCAACTAGGTCATCATGGAAGCAGCTGAAGCCCAGCCCCAACAATACTATGGGCATATTTTTTGCATTTAGATCTTGCAGAGCTTATTTGGTGCACACTTAAATACTTTAAAATGGTGTTTACATGTTGAAAGACCATTTTTACCAGTAACTATTTTACTCATGTGACTACAGTACAAGGGAAAGCTCACCATTTAGCAGGATTAACACTCTATTGATAGCTGAATTCCACTGCTATGAGATACTGTCAAGTCATCATTTCGAGAACAACCCTATCAAGCTGTTTTCTCTATCCATGTCTATTAGAATAGCTTATAATGAAATTGCTTTGGAAATGCAGTATAAAACCTGCTCCAACGAATATTCAAGACACACATGGCTCAGGACTGATTAAATTAAATCTAACTATTCATCAATAATTCTAAAACATATTATATAACTATGGAGCCAAAAGCACAAATCAGCAAGTAAGTTTAAGTCTCAACAAACTACAACCCTGATTTAAATGAAATTTAAGTTACGATGACTAGGGGTGTGCATTTGACTTCCCTGAGCTGAAAAAAACACTGAATAAATTCCTTACTGGTATTCGTTCACTATTTCCTAACCTGAATATGAATTCAGGAAACTTTTTGGCTACTGAACTTTTGGATTCCTCAGTTTCTTCAGGGTTTTCAGTATTGCCAACTTCCCTCCCTTCCCTCCCCCAGTCACTGGCTGATAGGGGAGGGGAGTGAACAGTGAACAGTGGAGGGGAGTGAACTGACAAGTCCACCACAGCAGACAGTTCGGAAAACAAAGGGGAGGCATTTTAAATGGCTCCCCTTTCTCTCTTCGTTTCCCTGACTGCCTGCCACAGGGGACAGCAGGGGGAACAAAGAATTTTAAATGCCTCACCTTTCTCCCTTAGCTTTCTCAGTCGCTCAGCCAGGGACTTGGGAAGGGAAGGGAGAGTGAGAAGGCATGTTGTTACCAATCAGTTGTTTCCCAGTCAGTTGTTATGTTTAAATGGCCTAAATCCAGCTCTGTTAGGGACTAAAACTGACCAGTGGAAGTGGCAGGGGGTTTGGAGAGGGAAAGAAAGGCATCCTTCTTGATCTTTCCCTGGGTATAACAGACATGAACATATTCAGAAATACTGACCACTTCCCAAAACCCCAGACTGTACCAGCATTGGTACTCAGGAAATTCAGTATCCAATGTTATTTTTCTGGTCCTATATACCCCAAACTGAAATATAATACTTTTCCCCCTTGCACACCCCTAGTTGCGACTGGCAAAATCCAAACACTGATACAGAAATTGATGGGTCTTCCTAATCTTTTCTACTTTTGTACCATGTTCTGTTTCTTTCCTATACTTTCCAATCTGCAAAGTAGATGAGAGGCTGCCTAAATAAAAAAAAAATTCCTTAAGATTTGGAGATTCCCTTACAGACAGGAACTCTGGAAACTGTGGTTTTTAAAAATTCTTCTCTCACCTGAGATTCTGACCATGCTTGGAAGCCTTGGAAGTCTGCATTTATGGAATAGGCTGGTAGAGGCACTTAGGTTACAGCATGAGAAGAGGGGAAGACGGCTGCATGAACTTGTGTTACAGGGTTCTGTTTTGGCCCCTGTATTGTTTAACATCTACATGACAGCACTGGAAAGTGGCTGTCTAGAGACGTGGAGTTAACTTACAATTGACACTTCACCATATCCTTTCCAGCTGAATCAGGTGATATGGCAAACAGTGAACAAGTGGCTAGAAGTAGCAATGTACTAGAGTAAAACTGATAAACTGAAGTTCAACCCATTGTTGTTGTCAGAAAAAGAAGTAGCTTCTAGCAGAGATAAGTAATCCCTCCCCAGTTAATAAGGGAAATAGCTTCTAGTAAGGGCAGTGATCCCTGGTCTGTGCATAAAAAAGGATTTTGTGAGCTTGGTTCTAACATTTCTGTGTCAGTGAAATTCAATTTCTGCTTCAGTGAAACTGAAATGAAAGCCTTTCTCCTTAAGTTTTAAAGACCTCGTTGAACAGCAGGTCTCAAGAGGTGGCATATAAATTTTCTAAATAAATAAATAGCCACTCTTAGAGAACTTATTTTTATCATCACCACTTGTGCTGAGAATGTGTGGAGGCTTGCCTGAAGCCAGCAAGTGAATTCTTGACAGTGTCAAAGTTTAGGCCTGGAATTTAACCTTTCAGTTTCCTAGTCACTGTTCCATTAGCTCTTAAATCTTTTCCATTAGGTCTTGCATCTGCACCTAACAATGCAAATTTGGTCTTTTCCCAAAGACACATCAGAACACCACTCTTCATTAAGCAAGACTTAATGTAAAAGTTGTGGCTTCAAAACCTTGTAATTAAAAAGAAACCATTGCAGCTGAGGGAAACATAAGTGAAATCAAACAAATCTGAGACAGACCAGTAAATGCATGGGTTTCCCTAATGAAGCAAGTGTCCCCAGCAAAGCAGGTGTAAACACAGGTTGTTACACAGAAGTCCCAAATGGTTTCCACATTCTCAAGAATGAGTAATATTTAAATAGTACAAGCTTCAACTATGTCTCCAGTACATACTGAATACACAATAAACGTTAAAGTATCACAGGAGAAATTTTTCCAAATAACATAGAACATCATTCCCATGTCCTAATTCACATGAGCCAAATGTTGCTTGTTATCAAAGTCCATGCCCAGCCATTATGGAATCCTGAAGAAGGGAGCAGTCTTTTCTCACCAGGGACCAGTACAAGGTGTGCCCCATGCTGTAGGGAAGGTGCTAAGCCTCGCTTACTCCAAGAACAGCTGCTTTTGTCTACTGAGCAAGAGCAGCTGCTCCACGAGTATAAATGGTGCTGTGTTACAGCTGCTACCCAGAAGAATTGAGTACTGTATGTTGTAGAACTGACTCATGCTCTTTGTCAAAGCCCCCTTGTCCCACAAGAACACTTTCGGTGAAGATCAAGAACAATGCACACAATACTGGGGAATGAATCCTCACTGCCCAGGGTAGCAAGCCACCACCAACCCCTCTAAGCTAACCCTCAGCTATGAGACCAAGGGACCAAGTCTGCAGCCCTACCAGATGCTAATCAAGAAGTCAGCACTGCAAGGTGGGATACTTGTAAGTTCAGTTCCACAAACAATTACTTGGTAGCTGTAGCCAATAGGCTAAGGAAGGGTTTCCCAAACTTTTCTTTCCCGTGGCCCAATTATTTTTACACTTCTCCTTTGTGGCCCACTAAAATTCAGGGGTGGAGTCAGGAAACTTTGGGGGTGGAGCCTGGAGACAGGAATTATGTCATTTCCTGCGGGTATCACTTCCAGATCAAAGGCCAAGTGATGTCACTTCCAGGGCATACTGACCCAAAACTCCACCTTTTCCTGTAATGTCACTTCCAGGGCACTTCCCCAACCTGCCTCTTCTTCTGAAGTAACTTCGTTTTCAGAAAAATCTCTCTGAAACTCATGCTGAACCAAAATGGGGGTGGAAAGTGGGCAGTCTGCAACTTTTTCATACATTCCCAGGGTCCTCTCTTTCCACTCCCACACCTGCATGCTATTTGTGTGTGTTCTCCAGCTTTTAAGCACTCCTAATGCCCATGTTCAATTGCCTATACCACCTATACACCCCTTCCTCAACAGCACTGGCCAGTGTATGCAGTTGGAAGTGCTGTTGTCATTGCTATCAGGAATGCCGGCACTGTGTACCACCCACACTGGAGCTTGGCAGCTGCTCTACCTCAAAATATGCAGATACATTTAGTAGGCCCTTCCTTCAGCTGCTACTACTGGAACCCTGCCTCAAGCTACAACCAAGCTTGCTTGGTTTCAAGAAAATCTTTTGATAGCTATTTTTCATACTTTTCCTTGGCTGAAACACTGGAAAATTGCTGTGAAAGGTAGCAGAGAATTGTACTGCAATTAATGAATTAATTTCAAGTTATATGAAGTTCAGATGAGCTTTTCTGTAGTTATCCCAAAAAGGATATTTCTGAGAGGCTTGCAGCTTTTTACTGGCTGCGTTTCCCATTCCTTTAAAAGCAACTGTTGTGCAGATATTTAGCCAGTGAACCTCTTTCATCATTTTTAATATCTACAGGAGGAGTTTAATTTTGGTGTCAGACAGCTGTTAAAAGTAGGACCAGTAAAATGGTGCCAAGTTCATAGTATCATCACTTCCAGTGCTGTTGAGATATATAGCGGTAATCTCCAATAATCTCTTTCTGCCCCACATCTCTCACTCACACAGAAATCTCATAGAAAGGCCAGCTAGCTACAACTGGGTGTGCCACCTTTTCATTGGCAGAGCTCCTATGTCTGCAACAATAGTATGATGAACAGAAAAGTTTCATCCAGTAAAAATGGAAGGAAAGAAAAAAAAGAGAAAGGGAAAAAAGAAAGGGAAAGAATGAAATGGAAGGAAAGGCAAAGAAAGAATGGAAAGAAAGAACATAAGAGAAGCCATTTGAATCAGGTCAATGGACCATCCAGTCCAAAATTCTCTCATACAATGCCCCAAAAGCACCAAAATGTCCACCAGTGGGGTCAGGGCACTAGAAGCCCTCCCACTGTTGCTTCCCCCACCCCCGGCACCAAAAATACAGACAGAGCATCACTTGCCGGGGAAGGAAGGAAGGAAGGAGGGAAGGAAGAAGGGAAGGAAGAAGGGAAGGAAGGAAGAAAGAAAGAAAGAAAGAAAGAAAGAAAGAAAGAAAGAAAGAAAGGAAGGAAGGAAGGAAGGAAGGAAGGAAGGAAGGAAGGAAGGAAGGAAGGAAGGAAGGAAGGAAGGAAGGAAGGAAGGAAGGAAGGAAGGAAGAAAGAAAGAAAGAAAGAAAGAAAGAAAGAAAGAAAGAAAGAAAGAAAGAAAGAAAGAAAGAAAGAAAGAAAGAAAGAAAGAAAGAAAGAAAGAAAGAAAGAAAGAAAGAAAGAAAGAAAGAAAGAAAGAAAGAAAGAAAGAAAGAAAGAAAGAAGACAAAGGGGAAAAAAGCCTTACTCACCGATGACCCCAGCCAGGAACAATTCTGCCCAGGGGTCGTTTGGTTAAAATAAATAGCTACTGGAATGCCCACTCCCCGCCCCTCCCAGCTGAAAAAACACACATACTCTTCTTTGCCGCCCAGACCTCCCGGAGAAATCTCCCCAAAAGAACATACTGCAAGGGACATGAAAGCTCATACCTTGAAGAATACTTCATGGGTCTAAAGTGCCAGTGGACGCCAGCTTTTCTCTCAAACACTGGGAGGGGGGAGAAGGAAGGAGAGGCAGCCCAGCTCCTCTCTGCACAACACATAGACGGGGGAAGGAAGGAAGTCAAACAGTGCTCAGACTTTGCAGCCTGTGTCAGTCTTCAAGGCTAACTTTTCTCTGCACAACACAGAGATGGGGAAAGAAGGAAGCCATATGGAGCTCAGGCTTTGAAGTCTGTGTCAGTCTTCAAGGCTAGCTTTTCTCTGCACAACAGAGAGACAGGCGAAGGAAGGAAGGAAGCAGAGCAGAGGTCATGCTCTGCTGAGGGCAGGGCTAGCTTTGGCCTTTTTTGTGACCTGGTAGTGAGGCTTCCGTGGTCTGGTACCAGGTCATGACCCTGCAAATGAGAAACACTGGGCTAAGGTACTAAGTTTAGACCAGGGGTGGGGAACAGTGGCTCTCCAGATGTTTTTTGCCTACAACTCCCATTAGCCCCAGTCAACTTGGCCAATGGCTGAGGCTGATGGGAGTTGTAGGCAAAAAACATCTGGAGAGCCACTGTTCCCCACCCCTGGTTTAGACTGAAACCCAAAATACCCAAATAACACCACAGGAGTATAATTAATAATGTTTATTAAAATAAATGCGCAAGGGCATACAAATATAGAAGCAATGCAAAGCAGGGAAGAAAATAAACTAAACTATCCTAGAATACTTATTCAGGCTTTAGCCCTCAGACCCAGATCAATCAATCAATCAATCAATCATTTTATTTATATCTCGCCCTCCCCGCCGAAGCAGGCTCAGGGCGGCTAACAACATTAAATCAATACATTAAGTTATACAATAATGTTTAAAACAATAACTAGTTTAACAAATTTAATTAAAATTCTAAAATTAATAAAATTAACATCCTGGTGCTATTTCAGCAGATGGTAAATTTACTTAGCAGTCTCTCTCTTTAATCGGTGAAGGCCATCCCAAAGAGGATGGTCTTGCAGGCCCTGCGAAACTGTTCAAAGTCCCGCAGGGCCCGCATTTCTTCCGGAAGCTGATTCCATAGGTGTGGAGCCATAGCAGAGAAGGCCCGCGTGCGGGTACTCTGTAGTTTTACCTCTTTCGGGCCGGGGATGGTCAGCAGGTTTTTCCCTGCTGACCTCAGTGCTCTCTGGGGTTCATATGGGGAAAGACGGTCCCTAAGGTAGGCAGATCCTCGGCCATATAGGGCTTTAAAGGTAATAACCAGCACTTTGTAACGAATCCGGTATATAACTGGCAGCCAGTGCAGCTCGCACAGCCCTGGCTGTATATGCTCCCACTTTGGGAGCCCCAATAGCAGCCTAGCAGCTGCGTTCTGCACCAGCTGCAGCTTCCGGGTTCGGCACAGAGGCATTACAGTAGTCCAGTCTCGAGGTGACCGTTGCATGAATCACTGTTGCCAGGTCCTGACGCTCTAGGAAGGGGGCCAACTGCCTTGCCCACCTCAGATGAAAAAAGGCTGGCTTAGCAGTGGCTGCTATCTGGCCCTCCATTGATAATGAAGGCTCCAGTAGAACTCCCAAGCTCCTGACCCGGTGCAAAAACCGGGAGAGGTATTTCCCTCCCCAGAGCGCCCCGACCCAGGCAAAGGACTTCTGTCTTCGCTGGATTCAGCTTCAGATGTTACCTGGTCAGACTGAAGGTACAGGGTCTGGATAGAACTCCAAAGTCTGAACTCAGAGAAACAGATTCTGGCCTCACAAGACCCAATCTACAGTCAAAAGGGTGGACAAAACGAAGGAAGGCCCAAAGGACAGAACTAGAATGATCTTGCTCTATGCCAGAAACTCCACAGCTGGCCTAATTCTGTTTGGCCAATCAGGTGTGTTGCTACGACACGTGACCACATACCTCTGCAACTGGTGCATACTCAAAATAAAGCAACTCACCCACATCCATGGTTCTTTGCACTATTGAGATGGCATGTGAATGCAAAACTCCCTCTGGGTCTCTGACCTTGAAACTTCTAGGCCTATGATCTCACTAGCACCTGTGTTCTGACTCCATCTCACCTCTTATGAGATGCCTCTTGAAACTACAAGTCATGATGACATTAATTTCCCAGAAAGAAGCCAGAGAGAAGCCTTCAGTAACTTGACTAGGCCCAAAAGCCTGAATCAAAATTTGGACAAGGCCAGTTTCTTGACATTCTTCAGCTTGGAATCCTACAGAAGGTAGCAGAGTCTTTTTCACTATGATCCAACAGAGCAGAAACTGTAACATATTAAGTTAACACTTCACTGATTCCACATAGAGGAGAGAAAACACCTCTGTGGCAGGAGTAGCAGAAAGGGAATTAGAAGTGGACAGTAGCAACATACAGACCTTGCTTGCCCCCCCCTCACTGCTGAGCCACCCCTCCCTGCCACTGTCATATCAACACAGAAGTGCCAACCTGACACAATTCCCCCCTTACAGCTGAGAAGAACAATTCCCCCCCTCAAACTCAGTGCCACCAGAGCTCAAAGCTGAGACATTCCTCAGTTGTAAAGAAAAAAATAGCATCATTAAAGAACAGAAAGGGAAGGGGGAGAAACAGAACTCAGTGCCACCATTTTGAAGGTGATGCTAAGCTACACACATAAAATCCATTATTTGCTGTAAGAGGAGTTTTCACAGAGGCTCTACTCTCAGTCATAGCACCATCTCCCCTCTAAGATGGAAGAATGTAGGTTCTTTTTCTTTGCTCCATTTAAAAGGGAAAGCCCAATGAGTCCTAGGAGCTATGCTCAGAAAAATCATTACATCATGTAGAAGCCCCCAAATAAGGCTGAGGCATTTTGTACTTGGGGGAAATTCCCATGAATACAAAGCCCTTGAATCGTATTTCAGAACTGGATATCATACTTTTAAGTATCTGTCTTTTTTCCTCAGATGAAAATAATTTTGCTTGTAGCACAAGTTTAATATTTTAAAACACTAGATTTTCAAACATTTATGTAGTTCTAACCTCCCACACAGAATAAATTGAACGTAATGAAACCATACAGGTCAGAGAACAATCATTCATAAAGAAACTAAAACGGATTGCAGGGTAAGCAAATACATTCAGGGTTCATCCTATTACAAGTGCTGTACAATAGAAAGCAACTGCAGCCAAGCTGTGCTTACTCTGGGAGCAACTGCTTTTGTCAACTAGGGAAGAGCAGCTGTTCCCACAAAAAGCAAAAAAGTCCACATAGTATATCTGAAGAGGACATAGCAGCTGATTAGGGGTTGGCCTTCCATTGTTTTTAAAATGTGTTTCAAAACTGAAGATTGTACAAGGATCATTTAATACTGCCAAATGTTCTGGACTTTTACTGACTGGCTGGATTTTAATGGTAGTTAACGTTAAACAATTTTATGTTTTTATTAGGAGTAAGGCCCATTGTGAAGAAAAATACAACGGGCTCTAGAAAGAGTCTCTGGGTGAATGCCCAACCACCCTTACTGTCTTCCCACCCACTCAAGTGAAGGCACTGACCCCCTCCCCCACCTCAAGGGGAGCTGATCTCTGCCATCTAGAGGGCAATTGTAAATCTGAGTGATCTCCAGTGATTCCCCAGGAGGATATGGCATTGTACCTGAATAAGGTCCTACCCTTCTCCCTCAAACCCCACACTCTCCAAGCCCCACCCCTTAAGTCTCCAGGAATTTGCTAACCTGGAGTTGGCAGCCTATCTCCTCTTTATGTGCCCCTCTGACTTCAGGTTTCCACTACATTCCCCCTTCCTGCAGCCTCTCCATAGGAAAATGACAGTCTTTCTTCACAGTGGGGGGGGGGGAACCAAAGCAATTTACATCATTCTCTTCTCCTCCATCTGATCTGAACAACAACCCTGTGAGGCACGTTAGGCTGGAAGTCTGTGACTGGTCCAAAATCACCCAGTCACCTTCCACAGCAAGAACTTGTGTCTGGCAGACCCTGCTCTGATGCCCTAACTTGTATTGCCCTCCTTAAACTCCACCACAGAATCTCCACAAATTTCCCACTAACCTGTGAAGGTACCACTAAAGGTCTCTGGGCGAGTGCCCCCCTCCAGCCTTGCTGTCTTCCCACCAACCCAAGTGAAGGCATTAATTCCCCATACACACGCACGCATCTCAAGAGGAGGTAATCTCTGCCATTTGGAATGTCTTAACCTGGAATTGGCAACCCAGCAGCCTGTACATGGAAAAAAAACAGCCTTTCTTCACGGGGGGGGGGGAGCACCTGGAGGTTGGCAACAGTGGTTCCCTGGGAGGAAATGGCTAGTAGTATCAGGCAGCTGACACTGTGAAGAAAGTCACTGAAGTCTCTGTTTCACTCCCTCTGAAGTAGCCCATCCCTGCTGTGAACAAACATTCCTTATCAGTTGAAGAGATGAAACTGCTACTGTTTGTGTGAATTAAAGGGAGGAAGGTAGACAGACAGAAAGAAATTAAAAGACTGAAAGACAGAGAGAAAGAGAAAGAATGAGAGAAAGAACAGAAGGGGGAGGTAGAAAAAAAGAGGGGGAGAAAGGAGCGAGAGAAAGAAAAATGAGAAGACAGACAGGGCCCTGAGGAGAGGCAGTAGTGATCAGTAAAGCCCCAGCAGAGAACTGTCTCCCTCAGAGCTCAGTGGCCTTCTGCTGCAGTTCTTGCCAGACAGGGCCAGCAGTGGGCAGGGGAGAGCAGAATCAACCAATGACACGACAGAGACGGATTGCGAGCCAGTCCTGCATGAATTTGTGGAAAGGCTGAAGTATGTGAGTGACAGAGAGGTTATGCAATGGTAGCAGGAAGTGGTGACAGAATGTCAGCCAATACTTGGTGCAGTACAATCCCAGTGACTGCAACGAATCAGGTCACTGGAAATTGCCACCACAGCTTCAGTTTTATGACTAAAGGATTATGTTACCTTGATTCATTTTGTGAGCCATCCCAAATAGGTCTTGAAAAGGCAGCATATAAATATTGTAAATGGTTCATTTACTATGGCTAATTTTCTCTGGAGTAAACCACTACATGCAGATCAACTGTTTGAATTAAGTAACGCTTGTAATACATTTGAAGCCAGAAACTAGCCAGGGAGGCAGTGGGGCCCTTGGATAACCACGGGGTAAAAAGGTTACTGAAGGATGATAAGGAAATGGCTGAGAAGCTGAATGCATTTTTTGCCTCCGTCTTCACTGTGGAAGATGAGAAGTGCTTGCCCACTCCAGAACTGCTGATTTCGGGAGGGATGTTAAAAGACCTGAGTCAAATTGAAGTGATGAGAGAGGAGGTTTTACGACTGATAAACAATTTAAAAACTAATAAATCACCAGGCCCAGATGGCGTACATCCAAGAGTCATGAAACAACTCAAAAGTGAACTTGATCTCCTGACAAAAATATGTAATCTTTCATTAAAATCTGCCTCCATTCCTGAGAACTGGAAGGTAGCTAATGTCACCCCCATCTTTTAAAAGGGTTCCAGAGGAGATCCAGGAAATTACAGGACAGTGAGTCTGTCAATACCGGGAAAGTTGGTGGAAACTGTTATTAAAGAGAGAATTAGTACGTACACTGATGAACAAAAGCTATTGAGGAAGACTCAGTATGGGTTTTGTAAGGGAAGATCTTGTCTCACTAAACTGTTAAAGAGTTCTTTCATGGGGTAAACAAACGGTGAAAAAAGGAAAATGAAACTATGATTGTTCTGAAGAAGAGAGCACACCACCGCTCAAAACAGTCTCCTGACTACTTGATTTACTTATCACTTTTGTATTTAAGGGGCAATAAGATAAGATAAATTTATTTTTATATCCCGCCCTCCCCCGCCAATGGCGGGCTCAGGGCGGCTCACAGACACGGAACACCGTGATATAAGTAAAATACAGTATAAAACAAACAATTTTAAAATACAATTCAGTTACAAATTCAATCACATAGTTAATTAGATGGATAAAACGGTGCTATAAAGTGCAATAGATCACAATCATGTACAAGATGGCGGGATGGCTACAGATCCATTTAACCAGGTTCTGTCCCAAAGGCAAGCTGAAACAGAGAGGTTTTGCAAGCCCTGCGGAACTGGTTCAGGTCCCGCAGGGCTCGCACCATCTCTGGAAGTTGATTCCACCATCGAGGGGCCATTGCTGAAAAGGCTTGCTCCCTGGTTGTCTTCAGTCTAGCCTCTCTTGGCCCAGGGATTTTTAAGAGGTTTTGGGAGCTAGATCTCAGTGCTCTCTGGGGAACATATGGGGAGAGGCGGTCCCTAAGGTAGGTAGGTCCTCGGCCATATAGGGCTTTAAAGGTGATAACCAGCACCTTATAGCGAACACTGTACACAACCGGCAGCCAGTGCAGGTCCCGCAGCCCAGGCTGCACGTGTTCCCACCGAGGTAGTCCCAGCAGCAGCCTGGCCGCCGCGTTCTGCACTACCTGGAGTTTCCGTGTTCGGCATAAGGGCAGCCCCATGTAGAGGGCATTGCAGTAGTCTAGTCTCGAGGTGACCGTTGCGTGGATCACAGTTGCTAGGTCGCTGCGTTCCAAGAAGGAAGCCAACTGCCTCGCCCTCTTGAGATGGAAGAAGGCGGATCTGGCCGTGGCAGCTATCTGGGCCTCCATTGATAAAGAGGATTCCAGTAGCACTCCCAGGCTCTTGACCCTGCGCACTGGTATCAGTGACGCACCGTCAAAAGCCGGTAGGGTGATCTCCCCTCCTGGTCCGCCCCGGCCCACGCAAAGGACCTCAGTCTTCGCCGGATTCAACTTCAGCCCACGCAGCCTGAGCCAGTCAGCCACGGCTTGTAACGCCTGGTCCAGATTTATAGGGACATCGCCAGTCCGGCCGTCCATCAACAGATAGAGCTGGGTATCATCAGCGTACTGATGACAACCAAGCCCGTACCTCCGTGCAATCTGGGCAAGGGGGCGCATGTAGATGTTAAACAACATCGGGGAGAGAACTGCCCCCTGAGGCACCCCACAGTGAAGTGGGTGTCTCTGAGACAGCTCCCCCCCAATTGCCACCCTTTGTCCCCGACCTTCAAGGAAGGAGGAGAGCCACTGTAAGGCTAGCCCCCGAATTCCTGCGTCGGCGAGGCGGCGGGTCAGCAGCCGATGATCGACCATGTCGAACGCAGCTGACAGGTCTAGCAGCAGCAATACTGCCGAGCCGCCTCGATCCAGTTGCCGCTAAGAGATTGCAGCTAAGAGATTTTAGGTTCAGGTTCAATTAAGGCAGGGGTGGCCAAACTTGCTTAATGTAAGAGCCATATAGAATAAAAGTCAGATGCAGATGAAGCAGAGAAATAACGAGGTCCGCATAGACTTATTGATTTGAAGCGAGGTTTACTTTATGGTACCATAAGCAGAACCCAGTTGGGCATGGGTCCCCAAAATGACTGAGTTACAATTATTCTACATACAGCCAGTTTTATTCACACAGAAAACAAACAGGCAGGCACATAAGCTTATCTGATTCAACATTCCCCACCCCTTGCAACTCCTTCTAGTACTTTTCCATTCCTACTGTCTCCTTCCTTTATCAGTTCCAGCAAGAAGCTTCTCAATGACGCCCCTTTGTCTTATCCTAATACATATCTGTGAACACACACCCACTGAAGGCTGTCTGTGCTTCTAACAGCAGTTTTACAACAGACCCCTTTAGTTTGAAGACAAAGCATATTTTTACTCAATATGACAAATATTATTATTGGGGTATTAATTAATTATTCAGGGGCTCTCCTTCACAGAGAACCATAAGACATGAACAAATATTACACACACATCTTTATTAAAACTCTTAATACATCCTTTGCACAGAAAGATAAAATACATATGTATGAACTTTACAACGTGACCATGCTAAAAAGAGCCTTTTTAAAAAAACAAACGCTGGGATTAACAGTCCCCATAAAACCAGCTTAGGGAATTATTTTTTTTTGTGCCAGTAGGAGAAGGAAACACACATGTACCTTTTGCATAATTATGCATCCCTCTTTGCCTTAATACCAAGGTTAGTAAATATAGCTCCCACAAGAGCTATGAAGCTAAGGGGGGGGGGGACCCTGTGCTGCCCTCTTTACTTCTGTCATTCCTTCCAGTTACTCCCTGAGCTCTTGTACTCTTTCTCTTCTCTAGGTCTCCTAGTGACCTCTGTGGTGGTGGTGAAGATCTTGCAAGCCTGCCAATTTCCACTTCATTTGCCGCTTCGCACATGGTGGAAACAGTCACCTACCTATGGGTCAGTGTTCAGAGGCTGACTGAAGTTCCAATGCCAAGCACGCTCACTTGAGAGTAAGCCTGCTTTAAATTCCTCCTCAACCTCCAGAGGCAACACAATATATGTGAAAGAACCACATATGGCTCTCAAGCTGCAGTTTGGTCACCCCTGAATTAAGGTTTATAGAAAAAGATTTCACTGAAACAGTTTCTGGGTATGGTTCAATCCCCTCTCTGAAAGGTTCTGTCATAGATTAGAGGAATAAAATAAGAATGTGCTTTATAACGACACTGTAAACTGAAGTTTCATTTAGCTACCATGGTTGATAGATACTGAGTTAACATTTGCAATTTTTCTTTTAAAGCCCTTTAAACTAAAAGCTATTGCCATTCATTATAGAAGTAAATTCAGTACGAAAGCTGTGTGAATAAGTATGCTTGTCTGTACTGCACCTTGTGCAAATCAACCTCAATGGCAACCAAGCATTCTAATGAGGGCAGAAGGACTTTTTATACATTTTTCCCATTCCATAATTTTATAAGACCCTTTTATGTTTTCCCTTAGTCATTTTTGCTCTAGACCAGTGTGTATGAGTTGTCCTTGAATGAAAGGTACTCTAACTTGTTCTTTTTGCGTACCTTTAAGTGATCCTTCTGTACTGTCTGCTTGCAATTCCTCCATTTTGAATAACTGTTCTAATCTATTATTCACTTCTTGACTCAAGATCACTTATGAGTAAGTTAAACACAGGTCCCCATGTATATTCCCTAAATAATCAGTAATAGTGATAGTAATAGTGGATGTTCTTACAAGACAAATGAATTTAATCAGACTAGCTTTCCCCCACATTATTTCTTGCAATTGCAATTACTTGCAATACTATACCCCCCCCAAAAAAATTCTAGTTGCTAACAATGGAATATGTCTACATTTTGCAACACACATTTCCAGAACCTAAAGAAATTGGCCAACATTATGTAGACCACACCCTATTTATAGTGGTTTCCTACAAGAATGAGTTACCAGTCTATAACAGAAGCTGTTCTCTCATCATATGACTGCTAACTTTACTTTGGAGTCTTTGATGAGGAGTTGTGTTGTATGCTTTTGAAAAAAACAAGTATATAAAGTCTATCTCTGCCTGAGTATCTTTGACCTACCCTTCTGAAAGCTTAGCAAGGCAACCTTAGCAAATTACCACAGAAAACTTTGGGACATCCAAAGAAGTTCATAGAAAGATTGAGTCCTCCAAAGCCCCATAAACCCACCGAGGTAAAGATCCGTATGCACATTCTCTTCATGAAAAGGCAGGAGCTTTTTCCAATTTCTGAATCTTCACAATTTTATCAATAACAATAAAGCCAGCATGATGTAGTGAGACTAGGATCGTGGAGACCCAGATGTCAATTCCCCACTCTCCCATGGAAGATCGCTGGGTGACCTTGGGCCACTCACAGTCTCATCCTAACCTCCCTCAAAGATGGGCATAAAATGCAGACAAGGAGAATGCTGTAAGCCACTTTGGGTCCCGGGGAGGGGAGGGGGGGTGGGAAGCTAGGTACATTTTTTAAAAAAAATGAATCCAAACACACGGGTCAGGCAAAGTATAAAATCTGTTTTTAAAAAAACTTAAAGAGAGTTTCACAATCTGAAATTAAGAAACACATTAGCTGAAGCTAATGGACCAAGATAGGGTCCAGTTTGCGCATAACAAAATTACTGTTAAAATATATCCATTAACCAAATGCCAAATCTTGTTAATTTCAGGTTTATAATTTTAACAGAACACAGGTGTCTTATACATAAACTTTCTTTGTACTGGCTATATGTGCATCAACTAAATGTAGAAACCAATATTCTTTCTAAAACAGATTGTTCTTCCCAGAATCAATATCTAACTAAATCCCAGTGTTAGGGCAGAACAGCTATAGTGAAAGACACCTAACATTAGTATAGAATTAATCAACCTTAACTCCACTAAGAAATAACTTGGCCAGCAGGAAATCAGTCCCAACAGAACAAGGTTCAATAAGAGTAAGGGTTAACAGGAGACCAAATTTACACAGAAAAGAAGAGAAAATAAAATATACTCAAGTGAATCCTAAAGTTCATCAATAATATTTACTAATGACAAAGTGTCCAAATATGTCAAAATGAATTCACTAATTTCAGATGCAAATATATAAGAATTTCAAATTCAAGTGAAAATATATAGGAGCACCACAGGAGGTTTTATATCATAAGCAGAAAATTTAAAAAGTGCCAGTTCAAACTGCCGGCTTGAGGAAGTACAACAGCCAACAAAAATACCAAGCTGCAATGTACTTAGTAATTACTATTCACAGTTTGTTTACATCTACATCAGGCAGCTGAACAGTAAAGCCAAACTACATTTTCAGCATTGAAATAATTAAAAAAAACACCTAAAGATTATTGTAGGCTCTTTGTTGAAATGCAGACCATTATTTTAACAAACTGCCTTTATTCATGTAATAGCTGCTGCTTCTTTTCTTAAAGTAACTGTTTTCACAAGGATAGCAGCTGACTTTTAAGCATGCTGACCTTGAGCAAATGAATGCACTTAGCAGCATGTACTTCTGGCTTATTTCACTGAACCAGTGAAAGAGCCTCACCATCTATAGTAGTCAACGGTTTCTGGCCACCATCCTCTGCCTATTTTAAGACATCCCCCACAACATTCAGTGATGCACAGTTCAAAGTGATAGAATAACATCTGAGGCTACGTTCCAGCTCAAGTTGTTTACAGAGGAATCTTGTTCTTGTTCTCATCATGCATTGCTTTTTTTCATCAATGAGAAAGCACGGTTATTGAAAATAGTTATTTTACTTCTAAAATTCAAAAGTCACCTCGCAACACCCAGTATACAAAGAAGAACAATCATATCAAATGGTGTGGGAAACATTCACTTACAAAAAGATAGTTAAGTCAGACTAACACGTGACTGATGGAAAGGCGGCCGCTCCACATTAGTAATGCTATATATAGAGCATATCAAAATATATTTATAGATATGGTATAAAAAATGAATGTTGATTACAACATAGAACTATTTGAACACACCCATTTTTACTGATTTTGCCTTGATATTCTTGTTCACCTTTATAATTAAACATTCTCAGGTCTATCATACATAATAACAAGATGTGTTAAACTAAAACTTCAACACAACGTGCACAGAACTATGTTGTCAATTTATCCATAAAATATAGCTTTGAATATAACAACTAAACTTTTAGCTATTAACATGGCCTACAAATAAGGGGTAGTCTTGACCATATTATCATTGGCCTGAATCAAAGGCTAGCAGAATATCTGTGACCAGTCAAATATCTAAGCATCTAAAAATACAGATATTATTTAACATAGACAGGACTTGTATCCAGAATCTAATACTGGCTCCTAAATGTTTTATTTTGATATCTCAGAACTGCAGATAACCTGTGAAATGCTGTCAGATAAACGTATATGAACCATACATCTTAAAATTAGCAACAGTTCCAATAGATCGCATATCAGCACTGGAATTTGTATCTCCAGAAGCAAGACCAGGCCTCGGATTCAGTGTGAACTCACAGGAGCACAGCTCCTGAACCTTTCTGAGAAGATCTGTAAGCACACGAGGGAAACAGAAGGTTTGCATATCTGGTCATATCTGTTTTAAATGAAAACTGATAAAGAAAAAGGAGGCATGATGTATCTTGCTAATACCCAAAGATGGTATTAAACCAAGCAGCAAAACACAAAAATACTTCATTACAGACTAAGGTTATCAATTTAGGCACATTTACTACACCCTGGGACAAACTAAGAACTGAGTAACATTGCTGCATTGAAATCACATATCCCTCTCACTTCACAAGAACATATTCTTCTACAGCAAGGAACATTTAATTACCAGAAAAGTTACATTCTGGCATTTTTAATACAATTTTTAAAACTAAAAATACAGATAAGAAGACAGTAGTAGAACACCCAAATACATGTGTACGTACCTGTAGTACCGAGACTGCAAATATGTTGAACAGACAGTCTTTGATACATGGCTGGCAGACCCAAAGTCAATTACTTTAACCCTATATGGCTGTCGGCCAGGATCTACCAACATAATGTTTTCTGGTTTGAGGTCAGCGTGTATTAAACCAAGACTTTTTAGTTTTTTCAGTGCAGTGGCCACTTGTTGCAGAATAGGCCGTATTACTTTCAACTGAAGAGGGCTAAACTTGTTTTGTTTCAGAAAATCGTATAAATTCTGTTCCAACATTTCAAAAACTAAGCAGGTATGGTTGCGATGCTGAAAGCACTCGTATGCTCTCACGAAGTTAAACTCATCAGCATTCTCAGTACTCAATCTTGCTAATATGCTCACTTCAATTTGTCCTTGACGTGCATAAGATGGATGGTTCTTCAGAATTTTGATTGCCACTATCTCATTTGTTCCTCTTTTCCAGCACTTTACAACTTGTCCAAAAGTCCCTCGGCCAAGGAAATCAAGAACTTCGTAAGTATTTTTCACAGAGCATAACACCTCATGATGTACTAGCTGATAATCACCATCACCATTGGTACCACTTGCTTTTGAAGTTGCAGTAGCTGTCACAACCGTCACTGGGTTCCCCAAGTTAGTTTGCAACATTGCAGGCAATATAGGCAGTTCATCAACAATCTGCATTGCGCCACTCTGATTCTCCAACTCTTCACTCTTACGCTTCAGTCCACATCGCTGGGGGCGGTCCAAGGCATTTAATTCACTTTCCTGTGTCCCAGTCCAAGGTGCTTCCCCTTGAGGTTGCTGTGCCCGCACTGCTAATATCTTTGTAGCACCTGCAATATTTTTTAAAGCAACACCACTGGTCTGCAGCAAAAAAGGCTCTCTCTGAGGTCTGTCAAATAGGTTTGGTGTCTGCGAGAAAGTACCAATCCTGCTGGGAGGCTGAGCAATTCCAAATTTTTTACCATTCACATAGATCTGTGGGTGAGTTCTTTCATGGTACACACAACTACTTGGCTCCACTTTAAGCTTCTTCACACTACAAAAGGCACTTGACTGAGTTTGATAAACATATGGTGGATAGACCAAGACTTGTGAGGCCATACCTGAATGAAAAAGGAGGAAAAGTCAGTATGATTTGTCATTTTTCCAGTTACTAATAAATGAATACATCTCTTTTTTTAAACAAATCATTACTTTCAGTAGTTTGTTTAGAGTACCTGCTCATCCCAAACTAAAAAAAAAAAGCTAGCCTATAGGCATACAAACTGAAGTTGTCTTTAACAAGCACAGACATGCACCTCAGTGCAACATGCCAGATCTTTTTGTTTGGCGTGCAAGGCTAGTTTTTTGCCTAAGTGACTGATGTGATTCCCCAAGGGACTGGCAATGCCATTGGGGCTCAGTTCACTCCCAGTGTGTTGGAGGGAGAAACTGAGCCAGACATACACACAAACTTTTGTTTGCTGGTAAACATCTTCACAGGAAGACATTACAGATCCTGGGAAATGGGAAAAAGTGCCTACCCTTGCTCTATGTTTTATATTGACAATACACTAATTCTTAGATACTATCAGCTGCCACTATTTCTGCAGCTGTGTTTTTACAGATGTCTTAAGGCATTAAAGTTGTATAACTTACTCTTTATTATTTATATGTTTGGATACTCTTCTGAGGCTGCCAAAATAACTTTCAAAACAACCATACACTGATGTTAACTAAATCACAACAAATCTGGTAGTTCTTATAGTCCAAAGTTAGTTCTTTCTGCTTTTGTTGCAACAGGCTACAATGGAATACCTTTTATTGTGACTGGTGTATATAAGGCAGATGGAAAGCCAAGAGGTGCAACAGGTCTGCATTATATTCTCTTAGTTCAGGTGAGTAGCCATGTTGGTCTGAAGCAACAGAACCAAGTTTGAGTCCAGTAGAAGAGGAGCGAGGAGGAAGAGGAAGAAGAAGAGGAGGAGGAGGAGACTGGATTTATATCCCGCCCAATACTCTGAATCTCAGAGCCTCAGAACAGTCACAATCTCCTTTACCTTCCCCCCACACACACAACAAACACCCTGTGAGGTAGGTGGGGCTGAGAGAGCTCTCACAGAAGGTGCCCTTTCAAGTGGCTGATGCAAGGCCATTCCAGCAGCTGCAAGTGGGGAATCAAACCCTGTTCTCCCAGATAAGAGTCCGCGCACTCAACCACCAAGTGTAAAACCAAAAAAGGTTAATTCTAGGTATAAGCTTTCAGGTGCAGGTACCCAGAATGTCATGTACTCAAAATTGAACTCTGTTGCTCTTAAAGGTGTCACAGGAGTCCAAATTTTATTATCTGACCTGGCTTCTTAAAAAAACAAAGAACTTTAGGTCTTAAGCTTTCTCCCAATTCGTTAATAGTTCACTGATATCTGTTGTGGAATTTAATAGAAATGCTTAAAACTTGTTTAGCATTCTCAAAATGACACTAAAGTTACCTTAACACCAATTCCTAGATGGAGAACAAAACAGCCCTTATACGAAAACGAAAATCAGTAGCAGCTTGCTTACTTATGCCTGGGAAGATACCAGAACTTGAGAACCTCCATTTGCTCTTAACACCCTTCAAACTAACATCTCATTCACTTTTGTATTTGTCTAACCTAACTGCATCTCAATATGTACATAAGATTCTCTTTAAACAACAAATTCCAAGAACGGCATGCTCCTACATGTACTCTTAAACAGACTTTTTTTAAAGACAAAGGTACAGAATAACCTACCTCACTCTGGAGAAACCCCAAAATAGTTTCTGGTATGAGCACTACTTACATTAAATCCAAAAACCAACCATCTCCAAGTTACATGTTATTCTGAGAATTATAAGCAAATTACAAAATAGCAACAATAAGAGTTATGAGTTGCGGTGGAGGGGGCTCAATAGTCATGCTGGCAAAAATGAACAGAAAGCAAAAGAACATTATAGTAAAACAGTACAAAAGCTATCAGGAAGTTTACCTTGACTTCCAGAAAGCTTTTGATAAAGTTCCTACTTACTCGAGAGTCATGGAGTAAAAGGACAGGTCCTCTTGTGGATCAAAAACTGGCTAATTAATAGGAAGCAGAGAATGAGTATAAATGGGCAGTCTTCGCAGTGGAGGACGGTAAGCAGTGGGGTGCCGCAGGGCTCAGAACTGGGCCCCATGCTCATTAACTTGTTCATTAATGATTTGGAGTTGGGAGTAAGCAGTGAAGTGGCCAAGTTTGCAGATGACACTAAATTGTTCAGGGTGATGAGAACCAGAGAGGATTGTGAGACATTCCAAAGGGATCTGTTGAGGCTGGGTGAGTGGGCGTCAATGTGGCAGATGAGGTTCAATGTGGCCAAGTGCAAAGTAATGCACATTGGGGCCAAGAATCCCAGCTACAAATACAAGTTGATGGGGTGTGAACTGTCAGAGACTGACCAAGAGAGAGATCTTGGGGTCGTTGTAGATAACTCACTGAAAATGTCGAGACAGTGTACGATTGCAATAAAAAAGGCCAACGCCATGCTGGGAATTATTAGGAAGGGAATTGAAAACAAATCAGCCAGTATCATAATGCCCCTGTATAAATTGATGGTGCGGTCTCATTTGGAGTACTGTGTGCAATTCTGGTCACCGCACCTCAAAAAAGGATATTATAGCATTGGAAAAAGTCCAGAAAAGGGCAACTAGAATGATTAAAGGTTTGGAACACTTTCCCAATGAAGAAAGGTTAAAACGCTTGGGGCTCTTTAGCTTGGAGAAACGTCGACTGCAGGGTGACATGATAGAGGCTTACAAGATTATGCATGGGATGGAGAAAGTAGAGAAAGAAGTACTTTTCTCCCTTTCTCACAATACAAGAACTCATGGGCATTCAATAAAATTGCTGAGCAGTCGGGTTAAAACGGATAAAAGGAAGTACTTCTTCACCCAAAGGGTGATTAACATGTGGAATTCACTGCCACAGGAGGTGGTGGTGGCTACAAGCATAGCCAGCTTCAAGAGGGGATTGGATAAAAATATGGAGCAGAGGTCCATCAGTGGCTATTAGCCACAGTGTGTGTGTATTGGCCACTGTGTGATACAGAGTGTTGGACTGGATGGGTCATTGGCCTGATCCAACATGGCTTCTCTTATGTTCTTAAGTTTGGAGCAAATGAAGCAAAAGACAACAAGTGAAACTACTGCATTTGAATATGGAACATCTGGCTTCCAGTCTTACCTGAGTGGCCCCCACCTAGTGGAATGGCCTGCCTGAGGAGGTCAGGAAGGCTCCCACTTTAGACTGAGAGTGAGTATAAATGGGCAATTTTTGCAGTGAAGGGTGGTAAGGAGTGGGGTACCGCAAAGCTCAGTATGATGTCCAATGCTTTTTAACTTGTTCATTAATGGTTGGGAGTAAGCAGTGAAGTGGCTAAGTTTGCGGATGACATTAAATTGTTCAAGGAGGTGAGAACCGGAGAGGATTGTGAGACACTCCAAAGGGATCTGTCGAAGCTGGGCGAGTGGGCATCAATCTGGCAAAAGGCTGGGTGAGTGGGCGTCAACATGGCAGATGCGGTTCAATGTGGCCAAGTGCAAAGTAATGTACATTGGGGCCAAAAATCCTAACTATAAATACAAGTTGATGGGGTCCAAACTGGTGGAGACTGACCAAGACAGAGATCTTGGAGTTGTAGTAGATAACTCACTGAAAATGTCGAGACATGGTGCAACTGCAATAAAAAAAGGTCAAAACTATATTGGGAATTATTAAGAAGGGAACTGAAAACAAATCAGCCAGTATCATAATGCCCCTGTATAAATCGATGGTGTAGCCTCATTTGGAGTACTGTGTACAATTCTGGTCACCATACCTCAAAAAAGATATTATAGCATTGGGGAAAGTGCAGAAAAGGGCAACTAGAATGATTAAAGGGTTGGAACACTTTCCCCTATGAAGAAAGGTTAAAACGCTTGGGGCTCTTTAGCTTGGAGAAACGTCGACTGCAGGGTGACATGATAGAGGTTTACAAGATTATGTATGGGATAGAGAAGATAGAGAAGTACTCATGGACACTCAATGAAATTGCTGAGGTAGAATGGATAAAAGGAAGTACCTCTTCACCCAAAGGGTGATTAACACATGGGTTCCTTCTTTCCTGCCTGCCTACCTATCTTGCGGCTATCAAGCGTCTGATGTTCATTCTATGTGATTCTTACATTAAGCAAGTTTGGCCACCCCTGGGCAAGAAGATGTTGTATGCGTATGGCTGAATATTTAATAAAAAATTAAAATAAATAAATAAATAAAGGCAAGAAGATGGAATACAAATTTTGTAAACAATAAATATTGTAAAACCTCCTTTTTCATGGCAGAAGTCTCCACTTCACAGGAGAGTTCAATTTTGAGCAGAACATTCTAAGACTGTTACCAGTTTCTCCTAGAGTTTCTTTCTTCAGCTTGCTTCTCCAACTTAGACATGTTTCAACAGCTACCTTTTTTAGCAGTTGCTTCAATTGCACTAAAGGTAAAAGTACCCACAACTTGAAGGTATACAAAAAAATTTTCAAGAAAATTGATTCTTCAGTAACAAAGCAAGAACAGTGTTCAAATGATACATTCAAGCAATAATTATCTGCAAATGTGAACAGACTGAGCCATATGGCTTCTCTGCTAATCTCTTGAACACTGACAGATCTGAGGATAGCTGCCAAAGCTGCTCTGCCCCGAATGGAATGAGCCTTGACATGACCTTCAAACTGCAAGTCCAGCCTAACTTAAAAGCAAGAAACAGGTATGTAATAAGCATATAGTCAAGTCAGAAAAGCTCTTGTCTACAGTGTTACCACACTGGTCTGAAATAATCCTGGAGAGGACCTAGAAGTTATTTTTTACAACTAAAGAATTCTCAGCACAAGTAGCAAATGTTATTTTGCACAGTCCCAGCATATTTGGCCGGCAGGGGGTGGGGGGGGGGAGGTAGAACTGACAAGTAATGTAGCCCTAATTAAGCATGGGCACTAAATGAACCATGAATCGCAATTCATGCTCAAAATGGTTCATTCCAAACCGGTTTGTTTGATTGCATTGTGCCCGAACTGGAAAACGAACTGGCTGTTTCCCTAGGCAGTTCATTTTTCCAGACAGCCTGTCAAGTAGAGGAGAGCCCATTGAAGGGTTTGATGCAAGTTTGGAGTCTCTAGCCCACTGGGGGGCTTGTTCTGCCTCCCAAACTAGCAAACCACCTAGGGGTACCTGCTTTGGAGGGCTGTACCCTGCCCCCCCCAAAAAAAATCAAATTCTCACCAAACTTGGAGAGCAGGTAGAGGAGAGTCCACTGAAGAGTTTGCTGCAAGTTTGGCATCTCTAGCCTACTTGCAGGCCACTTTACCCCTTCCTGAACCAAAAAACCAATGAACCAATTGATTCAGGAAACTGAAACAAACAGTAATTAAAAGGAATCAATGAATCAGACAACTCAATCAACCACAAAATGAAACAAACCACCATTTTCGCAATCCGTGCCCATCTCTAGCCCTAGTCTCTGTTGAAAATAGTTTTATTGTGAAAAACACAAAGGCAAAATAAATACTTTATTTTGTAAAGCTGCTTGAGAAAAGACTGAATGGAAACTAAAAACTTAAAGTAAAAGTGTTCCTTTAATGTAACACATGGATAAACAAAATCAGAAGTATAATTTCACCAAAATGCATACATTACATACAAGAAATCCTTTCCAAATATATCAAAGAAATCCTTTCCCAATATATATAACAGCAGCCAACTCTGAAAAGCCCACTACCATCAAATCTGCCTCACATTGTAGTATAATGTTACAGTGGAATTAATTCAGATATCAAGAACATTTAATTTTAATTCTACCACCACAAGTCTGACTGATACACACACACATACAGCTACTATTGATGAACATGAACCAAATTCTACTTATTTGTATAAACTATTGACTTGCCTTAACCTCGCAACCAGAACTGAGAAAATGATAAAAATCACACTTTTCAACAATGCACATTTTGCAAGTGCTACACTTTGATTCCATTGGGTCAGGCAGACCAGGAAAAATGACTCCTGATGAAATTGCACCACAGACTACAAAGAAAAGCTGTAACAGGATTCTCCCCAGACTCTATTTTTCATGCCTGACCAATGCAGGTTGTTACTTTTGACAATAACTGGGTGGGAAAAAACCCACAAAATATATAACATAATATTGTGTTATGCTTAAGCATACATTGAGAAAGTCACAGAGCAATTATAGTATGATTGTAGAAATTAAATAAATTGACAGCTTTTGAAAAATCTGCACAATCACATCAGTCAGATTCGACAATCTCTGCATAGCACTTTTTGCCAAATACAGTGGGTTCCAGTTTTTTTAAAAATGTTCCTTCCCCAGTGAAAGATGTTATTTTTTAAAGAAGAAGACTGCAGATTTATACACCACCCTTCTCTCTGAAACAGAGACTCAGAGTTGCTCACAATCTCCTATATCTTCTCCCCCCATAACAGATACCTGTGAGGTGGGTGGGGCTGAGAAGGCTCTCCCAGAAGCTGCCCTTTCAAGGACAACTCCTGCGATAGCTATGGCTAACTCAAGGCCAGGCCTCAGATTCAGTGGGAGCTCACAGGAGTGCAGATCCTGAACCTTTCTGAGAGTTCCACCTCCTCCTTCTAAGAGTTCCACCTCCTTGTCCATTGAATAGTATGTGCAGCTGCATAACAATCCCTGGATGAGCTCCACCACCTATTTTTCTACAAAATGACCCCTGCCCAAGGCCATTCCAGCAGCTGCAAGTGGAGGAGTGGGGAATCAAACCCGGTTCTCCCAGATAAGAGTCCACACACTTAACCACGACACCAAACTGGAAAAAATGCTATTTAAGGAAACTCTGTTTGGAAGCTCACTTACTCTTGAGAAGTATATGCCACACCTGGGAGCAGCACAATGAAGTAGTAAAATTATGACATTGTCCCACAACTACTAGTACCATATATTTTCACAAACTACTAATCCAGACCTAATACATGGTTGCATGTTATATTTGAATATGCAATTCACTGTTAACAAGTGGTTACAAGCTAAGATGTGAATCCATGATTTGAAGTGAAAAGTGCAAACAGCTAGAAAGCCAATGTGGTGTAACAAGTAGTAGTAGTGGTGGTGGTAGTAGTAGTAGCAGCAGGAGAAGGTTGGGTTTATACCCTGCCCTTAACTCGGAGTCTCAAAGTGGCTTACAATCTCCTCCCCTTCTTTTCCGCACAACAGACACCCTATGAGGTAGGTGGGGGCTGAGAGCTTTTGGAGAACAGCTCTGAGAGAACTTGTGACTGACCCAAGGTCACCCAGCAGCTGCATGTGGAGGAGTGGAGAATCAAACCCAGTTCTCCAGATTAGAGTCCTCTGATCTTAATCACTACAGACTATGATCTGGAATGCCTAGGTTTGAAACACAACTCATGCCATGGAAGCTTGCTGTGTGATCCTGGGCCAATCACTCTCAGTTTAACCAACTTCCCAGGGTTGGTTAAGAATGAAGAATGAGAGAAAAATGCTGTAAGCCGCACTGAGAAAAAGGTGGGATATAATAAACTAATGTCAGGTTCTGATATCACAAACCCCATTGTACAAACTATAACACAGAGGCTTCGGAACCGGCTGCAGGCTCACATTCCATCCTCTTTCCTCAGCTTTCTAGTCTCACCTAGGACAGCAGTCACCAACATTTCTAAGCCTGCAGGCACCTTCAAAACTCTGGTGGACACAACCACAAACTGGCTGCTCCAGGATGCAAAGCCAACTGCTAAATGTCAGAGAGATGAGATTATGAAGTACTCTGATAGCAACTCTTCCATTTAATTGTAGTAAGATCTCTCTCTCTCTCACACACACACACACACACAGAGCTGCACTGTGCTTTAGCCAGGATCCTGCAAAAAAAGGTCCAATAGCACCTTTAAGACCAAAAATGTTTTACTCAGGATGTGAGCTTTCATCTGCATGGACTCTAACTTTGTCACACTGCTTCAGACCAACATGCCTACTCACTTAGTGAAAATTACATGAGGGGTTTAAATCCCCTCCAGAAAACAGAAGTGTAGTCTATGATAGTGAAGGAAGCTGAGGAGCCAAGGAATAGGGAACCTAGCAGCAATGCTGGGGGGAGGCAGGCTGGCGACAAGGACGCCAACAGCCACATTGAGCCTATCATGGAGAGTGGCCTGGCTTCAGCAGCAGCAGCTCAATGATCTCGGTAGCAAGGCAGACTCATCATTGAGAAAATCAGCAGCCACAGTGTACCCAAAAGCCACAAAGAACTGTCTGGCTTCAGCAGCAGCTCAGGGATTGGGAGGGGGGGGGACGGAGAAATGTGGGCTTGCTGGCGAAGAAGCCAGCTGTCATGGAGGGCTGCCTAGCTTTAGCAGCAGCTCCTGCAGTGTTTGGGGAACCAGTGTTAAAGACACTGGAAGGTGCAGCAGCCCAGGAGCCACAGAGGCAAGGAGGTAGGTGTATTGTTTGGGGTCTAGAAAGGGAGAGTAGCTTGTCCAGGCTTCCTTCCCTCCACACTAATCCAGGGATAAAGTGGAGGAAATCCCATTTCTGAAAGTCTCATGGGCCCCCACTTGTAAGTAGTAAAAAGGGGAAGAGATCTCACACACCCCAGATGATTTCTTGGGCTTCAAAGAATAGGAGCAGATAGCTCCTGTTCTTTGCAGCTCATTCTCTCAGTTTCAGGTGGAAATTTAAAAAGCCATTATTTTTTTTATCTCACTAACCAAAACTGACAAAATGGCTGCAGAGAAAAAAAACCAGCTGTTCCTATTCTCTGCAGCTTAATTCTCAGTCTGGGATGGCAGAGAAGCAGACTTCTTCCCTCACCCATTTAAGCTGTGATCTTGGGGTGCAACAAATAGGATCATATTGATCCTATTCTCTACTGCCCATTTTCCATTGCCCATTCTGTGATTTTTAGATGGAAGAAGGAATTTCACACACACCCCTTCATCCAAAACTGACAAAATGGGCTGACAGCTTGGGCAGCAGCAGAACAGGTGCAATCTGCTTTTCCTCCACAGCATTTCAAACTGAGAACCTGGAGACAGATGAAACCTGCCCCCCCACCCCGAGCTTGGCCTATAGAAAATACAAACAGATTGCTCCTGCTCTTCTGCAGTCCAAGCTGTCACTTGGGGGGGGGGGGGTCTGCAGCTATTCCTAGACCAAATGCTCAGTGGAAGGAGGAATGAATCCTCTTTCCCCCTCCCCCATCTGTCAGCTTGGGCTACACAAGACAGGAACAGAACATTTATGTTTTCTTTACCAAAACTTTTCAGGTTGGGAGACCAGAAGAAACTGACTTCCAGCTAAACTCTGCAATCAGCTGCCCACCCCCCACCACCTATTTTCCTAGATACACAGCGAAATCCAACCAGCAGGAGATCCTTCATCTACTGGCAGTTGGGTTCTGGTGGCTACAAGGAGCAAACAGAGTACAAAGAGGCAAATATACTGTCAATTGAGTTGACTGCCTCTCTGCCACTGAAGAAGAGGAAGAGCTGGTTTTTATACTCCTAAGGAGTCACAAAGTGGCTTCCAATCCCCTTCCCTTCCTCTCTCCACAACAGGCATCTTGGGTGTTAGCTTGCAGAACTCAAGGCAGCTTGCAGTACTGAGCCCTTCTGGGGCCACCAAACTGGGGGGGGGGGGGGGCTAGCCATGTGCCCCACCAAATTTGAAATCCTGGCTACAGCCCTTCACCCAGCAGATTTAATGAGGAGGGGTGGGGAATCAAACTTGGTTCTCTAGATTAGAGTCCGCTGCTCTTAACCACTCTCAAACAGGATGCGAACAGAACAGGTGTTTGAATATCTCTAATTCTATATTCAATCATACCCAACCAGACACCACCTAAAAGCACAAGAAGATAGCAACAATCCTGTCCCATTATTTGGTCCCAATACAGGTATGTCTTTTCTTCTTTAAAATGTTGATAGCAGAAATAGGAAGTAAAAATGAGTGCAAGTGACAGATTAAACCCCTCTGCAGGAGCTTTCAATTTGTAGTGTATGGCTAGACCAACAAACATGATACTTGCCTTGCTTATTTTTGCCTATAAATAGATTTCTTTGTAATATGTAGTTGTCGCACAAGAAGGGGCACCTGAAGAGGAAGGAATCCACCACAGAGCTCCTTCCCTGGGCAGCCAACTGCCTTGCTCCTCACACCCCTTTCTGCTTCTTCTCCCATTCTCCCCCTCCTTAACAAACTAGGAGGCTAGAGCTTCCCATTGCCACCATCCTGGATTAGAGGATTTGATTAGAGGGACAGGTTATTCCTCGCTTCACACTTTGATTCCTTGCCAGACCCCTCTTTTTATTACAAGAAGAAGTGGCCTGGTTGGATGACTGAGTCAGTAAGGTCAGAAAAACTATTGACAGATTACATTTAAACACAATGACAAAGTGTGATAAAGCACTATAATACCAAGCAAAGGAACCTGTATTGGTTTGTCTAATTCAGGGGTGTTGAACTATTTGTTATGAGGATCGGATCCGACACAAATGAGACCATGTTGGGCCAGGCCATGTGTGTTGTAAAATGTAATGTCAGGTAGCAGATATATAAACTTTATAAAGGAAACAGACAAACACAAAGGGGTTTTTTTGCTTAAAATAAAACATACTTAAAACACTGCAACATTGTGTTTATGTAACAATCTCTGATAACTGACATCACTTGCTCTGAATTATAGCATCAAAATCTGGAGACAATGTCTATGCTGTAGCAATGAGTATGCTGCTCAGGTGTTGTTCAGGTATGTATCTATGAATTGCAAATCTACTTCTGATTTATTGCCAATCTCATGGTCAATGCTCTGTGCCCTAGGACCCAGGGGAAAACATGCAATGGCTGGCATTGTGAGCTTTTGTGCACAAGTTGCTTAGTATGCTGGTCAAGAACATGTGAAGGCACATGACACAGGACTGAGGGCTATGTATTTATCGTAGCTATAGTCTTCTTAGAAAAATAACTTCTATGAGGCAGTGCAAGAATAGAGAGACAGCAATGTACTGTGGTCAGTATCAGCCTACTATCTGTAGAGCCTAAATTCAAAATCCACAGTCGTCTCCTCACTGTCTTCTTGTTATTCCTCATTGTGGAGAAACACCATTTTAGGCCTGTGTTTGTCTGGGAGTGGTTGGAGGAGTCTCTCAAACTGGAAGCAGGCTTTGGCCTAGTCTCTTCCTCCTTCCCCCTCCCCCCCGCCCCGTCTGGAATCAGCAATTCTGGGGGGAGCCTCCCAGAGACACAGGAAGTCCTTCAGACCTATCTCCCAGAATGTTGCAGGAGGGTAGACCAGTTCCTGCACGGGAACTGCATTTTATATAGGAGATTTTGGGCGGGAAGTCAGTCAGTTCAGTCTTGGAGATCAGTTAGTTCAGAAGGTATAGTCAGGCTTGCAACAATCTGAGGTGCCTGCCCTGCGTGACATTCAGTTAGGTCAAGTATTATATCAGGGAGAGAAGGAGCATTTCCCCCCCCTACTTTGATTTGTTTCTTCTGTTCACTCTTTAAAAAATGTCTGTAAATAGTTGTAAATTTTAAATAAATGTTCTGTTTGTTTAAAGTGGAATCCCTCTGTACTACATAATTCACCCAACTGCTTGGAATGCTAGGTTGCTGAATCCCTAGGGTGGAGAAGTGGCACAGTGGCTGGTTGCCAACTCTCCAGAGCCTAGACAGGGATGGTGGTGGCAGTGAATACCCTGAGGCAGCAAAGTGGAACAGCCCTTTCAGGTCAGTATACCAGGAAGGGCTGGGCAGGATCGGGGTCAGCCAGCAGATGCAAGACTGGTCCGCCACACTCATCTACACATTGCTTTCCTACTGAGAAAGACTGGATCATGACAGTGAGAATATACTGAAAAGGAGGAGGGAACCCAGTTGTACCCATATATGAGAGAGGGAGAAAACAGCTCTTACCTACCTTGAACAAAACTGTGCTGTTCTTAAAGGTGCTTCAAGACAGCTGAGGAAAGCAGCGTCTCTCTCTTCCCCAAGGGACAGGGAGGGAGGAGACTCAGCCAATGGAGAAGATTGGCTCTGTTTGTAGCTCTGCTGTGTAACTGAGAGAACCTGGCATAGCTCAAGCTTTGATTGGGAGAGCTCTTGCTGCACTAGGCTATCCCAATCACAGCTACAGAGCCAAGCTCCTCCACTGGCTGAGACTCTCAGATCCCCTTCCTCTGGTTCAGGATTGCTCGCCATTTGCCTCCAAAACTTCAAGGAACAATCCTGCATTCTGTCTCTCCTAAAGTTCTCGGGAGGAATAAAAGAGCTAATTCCTTACATGTTATTATATTGCCTTATATTGAGGCAGACCACGTTAAAGTCAGTATTATCTACTAAGACTGGCAGTGGCTCTCCAGGATCTTGGATGACATAACCTTCTATCTTCCAGGGGTGAGGAACCTTTTTTCTGTCAAGGGCCATTTGGATATTTATAACATCATTTCAGGCCATACAAAATTATCAACTTAAAAAACAGTGCTCTGCCAAGGAAGAATGATTCAGGCTGGCAAAATTAATGCAAATGATTGTTTTTCTATTTGAAGTAATGTGAGGAATGCCTAATTTGGCACACACAACCTGCTGCTCTAGGCAAATGCCTAGGTCCAAAGCTTTTTTTGTAGAAAAAGCCCAGCAGGAACTCATTAGAATATTAGACCACATCCCCCAGTATCAGCATATTAGATCACGCATTCACAAGCATATTATGCCATACCATCTGGGTAATCAAGTGCAAACTGAACTGGTGTAAGCTGGCTCCCATCCCCACCCCTCCCACCCTTCATGAGAAAACTGCAGCTGTTCCCAGCAGACTCTTAAAGGTACCCACATACCCCAGCAGCACAATACCCACCACGGGCTCCACAGAGAGAAAGAGAGAGAGAGACAGAGAAATGGAGAAAGAAAAATAAAGGGGAGAAGAAAGGGAAATAAAGAAATGTGGGGAAGAAATGGAAAGAAAGGGAAATGAAGAAATGGGGGAAGAAACGATAATAAAGGAAAATAAAAAGGGGAATAAAGAGAATGAAGATATAAAAAGAAAGGGAAATAAAGAAAGGGGAAAGAAAGGGAAACAACAAAATGGGGGGAAGAACTAGAAAGAAAGAAAAATTTTAAAAATGAGGGGGGAAGCTACCTGAACTCTGACAGTGACCTTTCCAGGCCCTGAAATGATCCTGGCTGGCCAGCCAGGCCCTGGGGAGGCTGCTGCACAGCACGGCTGGGCCCCACAATCCTCACTGGCCAGCCGGGCCCCCGGGAGGCCGCCAGGTGGCCCAGGGAGACCCACCAATCTCCCAAGGGCCAGACCAAGTGATCTCAAGTGCCGTAAATGGCCATCAGGCCACCCCTAAATCTCTTTCACTGGAAATGCAAAGGATCAAATTTGGGATCTTCTGCATGCCAAGCATATGCCCTATCACTGAGCCATGGGCCCTTCCTTTCTACAACATGGGGGTGGGGGGAATTCTCTACTAAGCTAATAAAAATCCACCTTAGTTTTAAGGCCACAGAAGCATACAATTTTACGACATGGGGACACAACAGGCCCACAATCATTACGGTAATATACTTTTATCTTAACTTCTGTTACAATATGGTATTAAACAGCCTGCCAACATCATGATAGATTTGACCCTTCCAACTCCCTTTTGGTCTCCTTTTAACTAATCCACATAATTAAGACATTTACTCCCTTGAAACTGATTATGCTAGACTTTCTGAGCAACCTTCTACTTGCCTGTATGCTGAATCTGATAGCACAGTAGACACTATTCCTAATCAGCATGACAACACATCTCATCCCAACTCCTAGACACCACCAAGATTAAATCAAGGATCATCTCTTCACTCTTAATTTCATCACTACTGTTCTAAAGAACAATCTGTTATTTTTTATTTATTTATTTATTTATTTAATGGACTTATATCCTGCCCTTCTCACCGAAGTGTCTCAGGGCGGCTTACAACATAATAATTCACACAATTCAATTTAAAACATTTACAAGTACAATTAAAACCATAATTAATAAAACAAGATAAAATAAAACCAGCGGTCTATAAGAGCATTTTGTTCCATCCAGAGATGTTCTCATTATCAGTTAGGTGTTATAGGCCTGCCGGAAGAGGGCTGTCTTACAGGCCCTGCGGAACTGTCCTAGGTCCCGCAGGGCCCGCACCTCCTCCGGCAGCTGGTTCCACCAATAAGGTGCCGCTATTGAGAAGGCCCGATCCCTGGTGGATTTTAGACGGGCCTCCTTTGGCCCGGGGACTACCAGCAGGTTTTGTGAACCCGAGCGTAGTACTCTCTGGGGAACGTGTGGGGACAGACGGTCCCTAAGGTAGGCAGGTCCTAGGCCATATAGGGCTTTAAAGGTAATGACCAACACCTTGTACTGGACTCAGAATATTACTGGCAGCCAGTGCAGATCCCGGAGCCCCGGCCGAATGTGCTCCCATCTTGGGAGCCTTAGTAGCAGCCGGGCAGCAGCGTTCTGCACTAACTGCAGTTTCCGGGTCCGGCACAAGGGTAGCCCCATGTAAAGGGCATTACAGTAGTCCAACCTCGAGGTGACCGTAGCATGAATCACTGTTGCTAGGTCATCGCGTTCCAGGAAGGGGGCCAATTGCCTCACCTGCCTAAGGTGAAAAAAAGCGGACTTGGCAGTGGCTGCTATCTGAGCCTCCATCGTCAGAGAAGGCTCCAATAGCACCCCCAGGCTCTTGACCCTGCCCGACGCTGTCAGCGGCGCGCCGTCAAAAACTGGCAGGGGGATTTCCCTTCCCGGGCCACAGCGACCCAAGCAAAGGACCTCTGTCTTCGCCGGATTCAGCTTCAGCCCGCTCAGCCTAAGCCACCTAGCCACTGCCTGTAACGCCCGGTCCAGATTTTCTGGGGCGCAGGCGGGCCGGCCGTCCATAAGCAGATAGAGCTGGGTGTCGTCAGCATATTGATGACAACCCAGCCCACACCTTCAGGCAATCTGGCAAGTTATAAAAGCTGTGTCTTCATTACAACCTTAATATACATTTAACCAATCAGTATGAGTACAATAGTGCATGATACTCTTAATTTCTCTTTTGATTATTTCCGTTTTAATATGTTCCCAGTAGTGTATTACTTTTTGGAACTGGTATTTCCAGTTCTGTGAAAAAATTGTTTCTTTGTCCAGTTTATCAAACTATTGCCTCCAAACATAAAACACTACAATATCCTTTCTTTAAGTTTTATATTTTGAAAAAACTGTCTTATTTCACAATTCCATCTCTTTTCTGATACATCCTGTGTATTTACAGTCTCCCTTGATATTGAGCACTTCTATTTTCCCAGCTTTTCTTGAAGGCTTCCAGTGTTCATACAGAAACACCTGTATATTGTATTCCTACCTGGTTATGACCTGTCCATATAACAATTTTCCTATTAATATTGGATGACTTGAAATAACTAGTATTAGTTTCTGTACACTCATAGGCCACTTTGGAACCTAAAACAGAGATACTATTGGCACAAAGGTACCTTATGAGAGCCAGTTTGGTGTAGGTGTTAAATGTGCGGACTCTTATTTGGAAGAAACTGTTTTGATTCCCCACTCCTCCACTTGCAGCTGCAGGAATGGCCTTGGGTCAGCCATAGCTATCGCAGGACTTGTCCTTGAAAGGGCAGCTTATTGGAGAGCCCTCTCAGCCCCTCAGGTTGTCTGTTGTGGGGGGGAGAAGATATAGGAGATTGTAAGCCGCTCTGAGTCTCTGATTCAGAGAGAAGGGCGGGGTATAAATCTGAAGTTTTATTATTATTATTCATACACCCTGCCTCACAGCCTACAGCCATCTGATAATCCCTATCACCCAATGGAATGAAAAAGTTTAAATTTCTCTGCAATAGGAATAATCATGGAATGGTCAATCCAGTGGAAAAGAAGGGAGAGTGAAAGTGTTTTTCTACCTCTGTTGACTGGAGTATTATTTAGTCTGACATTAGAAGTTGATTGCAACACACCAAATTCCATGAATAAATGGTTCAGCAATTTTCCAAGTTTCTACAACATTAAATGAGCAAATCCTCAGAATCTCTTGTTCTCCTAAAAGAGCTGCACATGGTACTTCTACTTAAAATGTACATAAAAATTAATATTTCTCCATATATTAATATTATTATTATTAGTTAAGTACACTAGAGAAGCAAAGAACTATTATAGATTTATTTGAGCACATACTTAAAGTTATTTAGCTCTAACAATCTTGGCACACTTTACAACAATCTTGAAAAGTACAAACTGTTCCAAACTTGACCACCATTAATTATTAACTGTGACTGTATCGTTTCCCTTACAGAATACAAAGTTACATAACAGACTGATATGCACCAAAATAAAGGCATCAATGCTTTGGTACTAGACAGAACATAAAAACATTTACTAGACTTACATGAAGTTAATCATGATCAGGTACTGCTGATCATTACCAGTAATCTTAATATGCAAACATGACAATGATAAACAGTAAAAACAGCACGGAAGAACCTTATTTCTACATTTCTTTCCAACAATAATTTACTTGTCAAAATAGTTTTTTTTTCTTAAGATATAACTAATCTTGAATGCATCTAAAGTCTCTAAGAGCAAGTGTACTTCATCTTTGCTAGAAATCTACTTTTGTATCCAATCAATATGCTCTTGGTTGGCACAGTTGTTAACATGTGGTGGTACTAAACCAGCCATGTTCTAAGCAACAAACATGTTCACTGTTTGTTACTACTGAGACTGGGTCTATAGCAGTGATCCCATGGAATGCAATTACTTTTCTCCAATTACTAGGAGTTCATTATATGACTTCCACACTGGAACCAGACTTCAGAAGTTTAGCAGCAGCTAACTACCATATATAAGACAGGAGGTCAGTATTAGGCATAGCCAAAATGGACCAGACAAAAATAGACAGATCTGCTAATCCCACCTGGGTATCTTCCTGTGGGCCACTGAAAACTGAGACATTATGGAATAAATAGAAAAGGATCAAACTTTACAATTGTGTTCAAAGAAAATTTCTCCAAATTGAGCACACAGGCAATATCAGTACAAATTAGGGTTTGCCAAGTCCAATTCAAGAAATATCTGGGGACTTTGGGGGTGGAGCCAGGAGACTTTGAGGGTGGAGCCTGGAGACATTGGGGGTGGAGCCAGGAACAAGAGTGTGACAAGCATAATTGAACTTCAAGGGAGTTCTGGCAATCACATTTAAAGGGACCACACATCTTTTAAATCCCTTCCCTCCATAGGAAATAATGAAGGATAGGGGCACCTTCTTTTGGGGCTCATAGAATTGGACCCCCAGGTCCAATCTTTTTGAAACTTGGGGGGTATTTTGGGGAGAGGTACTGGATGCTATGCTGCAAAATTGGTGCCTCTACCTCAAAAAACAGCCCCCCCCCAGAGTCCCAGATACCCGTGGATCAATTCTCCATTATTTCCTATGAGAATAAGTCTCCATAGGGAATAACAGAGTTCCCTCCCCTCCCCCCTCTTTCTCTCTCACACTCACATACACGCTTAACTGTCTCTGGTGCCTCCACAATGAAGTCTGGAAAGTACAGGGGCTACATTGCTCTCTTTTACACACACACTCACTTGTCTGAAATGAAAGCAAAACAAACGGAGGGGCTGCCCTCTGACAATGTCTGCTGTTGTTAACCCTTCCCCATGAAGTACTTCCTGCTTCAATTTAAAGACACACACACATTTTAAAACCAGACCTGTTTGCAGGTCCTGCCGAAGATCTGGAGGTACATTGCGGCTGTGGGGGAGGGGCTTCCCCCACCGGCCAGCTGGCTGGGAGCGGGGGGAAGCCTGTAAAAACAGGGGATCCCCTGCTGGGACCTGGGGATTGGGAAGCCTACTATAAATGAGCATCAATAAAAATGGAATTAGTTAATGCACATGGTGGGGGAGAATTCTAAATTTTATATATACAAATTGAAAGAGTCAGAACAGGTAGTGACTAGAAAGAGATTTTGGGGTCCTGGTGGCTAGCTTGAAAAAGGTTAACTTACTTGAGAAAGACAAATTTTATGCTTTGGATTATTAGGGTAGGGAACTAAAACAAGACAACTAATACTGTAATGACCCCATACAGGTACAAGGTGCAGTCATGTTTCAAAACTTTCTACAGTTCTAATTGACCCCTCTGAAATAGGATACTGTAAAGGTGCAGGAAAGGGCAACTACAATTATTAAGCTGGAATGCATTCCTAATGAAGAAAGACTAAAATGTTTTGAAGGTTTCCTTTTGTGGGAAAAAGCCAACTGGGATGGATGGAGACACGATTGAGGTTTATATTATGTACAGCACATAGGATGAATGAGGTAGGTCTCCATGTATGAAAGCAGTATGCCAATTACTAGGGAACTGCAATGCTTTGGCCTTAAGTAGCAGGTGATCAGGCGACATGGCAAACAAGATGGTGGACTAGATAAGCCATTTGCTAAACACCTACTAAACTGTAATTCCCACAATTATTTGGTGGAATTCAGGACACTTCACGTGAAATAAATTCAGTAAGTTTGTAAAGTAAATACTAATTGGTTTAAATAGGAAAATGGACATTTCCTGTTTTCATGTATTCACTACACAGAGTACAAATCTCAGAGTTATAGACAAAATATTTTATATATTTGGAAAGAAAATGCAAATCAATAGCGAATGAACATGATCTCCTGAACAGGAAAGAATTTGTAAGTGTAAAGTGAAGCAAGGCAGCAATACAGTATTAAAGAACCTTACAATGAAAGTTACACATATAGCATACGGAGTATATATTTCTGCTGTACGCCAAATTCCAATCTACCTAGGAGTAGAAAGATTTTCACAGAAACAAAAGTGCTGGCGGTAGCAGGTATCACCATGTTTCACAGTACCAAAACATCCAGAGTTTGACATGAGGTAGTATGTTTCTTTTGCACAGATCTCCTCTTTCCCTTTAGCATACTAAATAACTCAAACTAGTATGGTTCCTTTACAAAGCTATTTTTATTAAAAACATAATTATGTTTTCAATCTAAGTTATCAACTAACAAACTTCCATAAATTTGAAATATCTAAAATAGACCACTTCTATTTTTTTTGTATCTTGGGATATTTTTTAACAGTCATAAATATTATCTCTCCAGGTTTCCAAGAAGGGCCATCAGGTTACCATGAACAGGTGTATCCCAAGTATGGTAAATGGCCTTGAAGTAAAAACAAAAGACAAAATGCCCAACAGCAAAATTCAGATTTCTGAAGTACCCTGGGTCCTTTTTTGTTGTTTCTCACAGAAAGCAAACTGTAAGTGGCTTTATTTAGTGGACACTATTTACTACTGTACAAGCAACCACGTCCTTAGAGCAGGGGTTCCCAACCCCCGGGCCATGGACCAACTGTTAGCAACCGGGCTGCAAAGCAGAGGTGCCACACTACCCCTTTCGCCCACCTGGGACCCGGGCGGACGAAAGAAGCAATGGCATCTCTGCCTTGTGGCCTGGTTGCCCAGGCGGATGAAAGAGGCAGTGCAACCTTGCTCCAAAGCTACCTTCCTTGCAGGGGAGGCAGCCTCAGAATGAAATCACACCACTGCTTTTGTCCACCCAGGTCCTGGGCAGGCAGAAGGGGCATCAGTGCTGCAACCTTTGCCTGCCCTCATTTATAGACCTCCACCAATCAGCTGATCGACGGGCATCTTTAAATGGGAGCGGGAGGCAGATTAGCCACTTCTGCTGCCTGGCAGGGAGGCAGCAGAAGCAGCCCCAGTCTCCCCCCCCCATTTAAAGATCCCCATGGGGGAAAGGGACGGGGCGTGGGCAGGGGGCAGCCTGGGGCATCAAAAACCCCAGCGCGGTTCCCTCCACCACCACCAGTCTGTGGAAAAATTGTCTTCCACAAAACCAGTCCCTGGTGCCAAAAAGGTTGGGAACCATTGCCTTAGAGGACAAAGCTGTACAGCCACTTCTCTATGCATATGTACAGATGAAGTAGCAAATTCACCCAGGGATTATTTCCAAATTAACCCAAGTATTATTTTGCCTGAGAAATTCTACTACAAGATCATTAAAATGGATTTATGTTTATTCCTTTGACTACATGGATGTGAATTTTATCAGTGTGAAACAATTCTAGAGTTAGAAAATCAGAGTAACTGTACATAAGAAGCTGTGTTAAACTCCAAGCAATGGCCCATCTAGCCCAGGGGTGTTGAACTCCTTTGTTATGAGAGTCAGATCTGACATAAATGAGACCTTGTTAGGCTGGGCCATGTTTGTCATAAAATGTAATGCCAGGTAGCTGAGATTTTTTTTTTAAAGGAAACACTTAATTTTTTTAAACTTAAAATAAAACATGCTTAAAAGATTAGCACTCTTGCAACATTTTGTTTATTTAAGTCTGATAACTGACACCTGATGCTCTGAATTATTGCATCAAAAGCTGGAGACAATGTCTGTGCTGTAACATTCTTGAGTATACTGTTCAGGTATTGTTCAGGTGTGTATCTGTATGTTGCATTTATCAACATTCATTACAGAAATCTCATGGTCAGAGCCTAAGACCCAGAGGAAAACATGAAATGGCTGGGCATTGCAAGCTTTTATACATAAATTGCTTCTTGTGCTGGTCAAGAACTTGAGAAGGCACCATGACACAGACTGAGGGCTATGTGTTGTCTACAAAAATGTAGTCTTCTCCAGAGAAATAACTACAACTCCTGTGTGGCAGTGCAAGAATAGAGAGGTAGCAATGGTATAATGGTCACTATCAGCCTGGGAAGTCTAAATTCAGAACCCCCAGTCTGCAAAGGAAATGTGCTGGGTGAACTTAGGACAAACACTCTCAGCCTAATCCATTGGCTTATTACTCCTCATCTAAATATTTCACACTGCTTTCCTACTAAGAAAGACTGGATCATGTAGGCATGAATACAGTGAAAAGGGGGATCCAGGAGATGAGGAGGGGGAGTTGCCTCAGCTAATAGAAGGAAGAGAGGCTTGGTTCAGTAACTCTGCTGTGGTCTGAGAAGGCCTGCAAAAGCAGGCTCTCGCTCCCTCCTTCCTCAGCCAATGGAGGCTTTGTTCTGTACCTCCTGTGTGATTGAACAAGCCTGGCAAAGCAAACTGCAATGCAGAAGAAAGCAAGAGAGGTGGGAAAAGAAACAGACCACTGTGAGTGGCTGGTGGGCCTGATAGGAACCCTCCAGGGGCCAAATAGGGCCCACAGACCCCTGACCTAGCCCTTCATCATCCAAGCCATCCAGCAGTGGTTCCCTCTGCCTTAGGCCTTGAAAAAGTCATTAAGTTCCACTACCCAAGAGACAGAGATGGAAGGGACTATTTACTACTGAGCTATACCCATCAACCTGGAATACTCTCTGAACAACAACTACAAAATAAATTATGCTACCCCTCCCCCAAAAAATAATTTCTAATTTCTAAGAGTCATGCATCCCAAAAGCAATTTAGAAAAAGTACAATGTTATTCATACTATAATGCTGATTCAATCATATGATGCTAATATGACTAATGGTAACAAAATCCTCATTTGTTTGATTTTGCTGTACGGTAATAAGTTCATATGCAACAAGAAAAAATATGTACACTGCTTGCGCAAAATCAAAGCTCTCAACAGAAAGAATAAAATAAAATCAGTTACTTGGAGGCAGCCTACCAAATGTTTTCAAATAGTATATACCAGGGGTGGCCAACGGTAGCTCTCCAGATGTTTTTTGCCTACAACTCCCATCAGCCCCAGCCAACATGGCCAATGGCTGGGGCTGATGGGAGTTGTAGGCAAAAAACATCTGGAGAGCTACCGTTGGCCACCCTTGATATATACTATTTCATACACCCAAAACCAGGGTGGAATTGATTTAATTCAAACTGATATAAATCATTATTTGAATCACTAGTCAAGGAAGATTATTCATAGTTTTCTACGTAAAAGTGCAGTCTTATTAGCTGTTATTCACACGTATTTTTCACAACTGAGATCTATGTAAGTTTCATTTTTAGAAGATACTACACTTAACATTGTAAACAGCAATTTATTTTGAAAACTTTTTTGAACTTATCTTCATTTTGAAAACATTCCCCAACTTAGCTGTTTTATGACCTGCTGCCGTAACAGATATTCCTTTTTAGCCATTAAACGCTACGATAAAAATGTTCACCTGTCCCAAGTTCTTACTGGCTCCAAACTGGAGTTTGAGAACTGCACAGCTAAGCATCTCTGATGGTATCTTCTATCGAATCCTATTCGGTAGATAAAAATATTTTTTCTTCTCTGAAAGACGCTGCAACTGGCCCCTTTCCTGTCACCCCCTGACCTAGTCACAGTAATCCACACAACGATCACCTCCAGATTAGACTACTGTAACTCACACTACAATGGTCTGGTCTTGAGAATGACTCAGAAACTCCAAATGGTCCAGAATGCGGTAGCATGAGTCCTGATGGCAACATCACAGACGGCACATATACATCCAGTCCTGTGTCAGCTACACTGGCTCCCAGTGGAATACCAAGTCAAATTCAAGGTTTTGGTATTGACCTAAAAAGCCTTGAGCAACCAGAGACCAATGTTTGTGCAGGACAGTCTCCTCCGTTATGTCTCCAGGACAGCATTACACTCTTCAGATAGCAACTTGCTGGTGGTCCCCTAGCCCCAAACTACCATGTTTTTAATGCAATTCCATTTAATTTATTAGCTTCTATGACCAAAAGTCTTAAGCTCAATCAGGATGTAACAATCGTCAAAACATGCATTGGTATACAACAGAACTAACCATATTCACAGAATTCAAAAATTACAGTCAAAATATTCAAATCCAAAAGTAAATAAAAAGTTAAAACAGGAATTTCTAATAAAACCTATTGTACAGTTAAGTAAACCTAAAATTGTAATGTTAATCACATATATGCCAGATTCCATTACCATCAGATCAATCCAGATTTCTGTCATTTTGTGGATAAGATTATCTTTAACAATTTTGTAACAAAATAGGTGGATACTCACCTTAAGGGGTCCTTTTCCTCTGGGGTCAGGAGGCCATCTTGTGGGTGATTCCCATCCTACTTGTAGGGAGGCAGGACTTGAAAAAAACTTCACTTCCTGCTGGGAGTCACCCTCAAGCCAGTTCAGTAACTCCAGCCAGCAGTAGCTTGTGAAGAATAAAATACTGAGAAAAACACCTAAGCATGAGGAGAAAAAACTACCAAGAAAGAACAAATGAGAAAAAGCAACATATAACTTCAGAAAGAACATTCATGAAAAAACAACATTGATAGGTAGAACAAATCCGCCCTAGAACTAGCATTTCTACTGACTGTTGCTCTAAAATACCAGGAGTTTGAATAAGCAATGACGGAGGCCAGGGTGGGCCAAGATGGCCTCCTGATCCCAGAGGAGAAGGACCCCTCACAGTGAGTATCCAAGGGTCATTCTCCCTCTGAGGCGGAGGCCATCTTGTGGGACATCTAAAAGCAGTGTCCCTAGGAATTGGGAGGGCTCTCCCCATCATTGCTCTTCAGAATCCGCTGCAGAACTTTTCATCCAAATGCTGCATCTGCGGAATCATACACGTCTATCTTATAGTGCTTGATGAAGGTAGTCGTGGATGACCAGGTTGTTGCTCTACAGATTTCTTCTAGAGAAACTCTATTAGGCAACGTTGCATTTGTGGCCACACTTCTAATGGAATGAGCTGTTATACCATTTGGTACTCGTATGCTTTGGGCTTTATATGCTTCTGCGATGAAAAGTCTCATGCATTTACTGATAGCTGCCTTAGACATTCTTTCCCCTTTGTGTGGGGGCACCAAATTGATAAACAATGCATCTGTTTGTTGAAACTTTTGTGTGCACAAAATGAAGCATTTTAAGGCCCTTCTAAAGTCCAAAGTGTGCCAGACTTTCTCTTTTGGATGGACTGGGTTAGAACAAAAAGATGGTAGATAGATTTCTTGCACTCTATGAAACGTAGAATTTACCTTCGGAGCGAATGATGGGTCCATCCAAAGAACTACCTTACCTTTATGAAATATGCACAGTTCTTTTTTGACGGACAATGCTCCCAGTTCGGACACCCTTCAAGCCGATGTCACGGCTATCAAGAATAAGACTTTCATGCGCAGAATCGTCACGGGAATGTCCTCGAGGGGTTCAAAGGGTGCTCTGGTCAGAGTTGACAGAACTACACTGAGTTTCCAAGTAGGGAATCAATGAATTTGAGCAGGTTGGGATAAAGACACACTGCAAAGAAAACGAGTAATGTGAGGGTGTCTTGTCAGACTACCTTTGTCTACCCTCAGCAAAACTATAGCTAGTGCCGCTACTTGTCTCTTGAGCGTTGCTGCTTTCAGGACCGTGGTTAGACCATCCTGCAGATAATGTACAATGGACCTCATCCATGACTAAATAGGATTGACCTGCTTCCTGCAGCACCAACGAACAAATGCCTTCCAGGTGGAGTTATATATTCTAATAGTGAATGGCTTTCTTAAAGCCAAAATCGTATTGAATACCTGTTCTGAATAGCCTAGTTGAAGCAATTTTGCTCTTTCAACCTCCAGGCGGTTAGCTTGAGCCAGTCTGGACGCAGGTGTAGAATCGGTCCTTGATGTAATAAGTCTGCTGAGAGTGGTAGCTGTAGTGGTTGCTCTACTGACATTTCCATGAGGGCTGCAAACCACAGTTGTCTCTGCCAATATGGTGCCACTAAAATGAGATCTGCTCTGAGCGAGCGAATTCTCCTGATTAGTCGAGATAGTAGAGGTGGAAAGACATATAACAATTCCTCCAGCCATTGAGCTGTCAAAACATCTGTCACTTCCGCTTTCGGATGGAAATACCTGATGTAGAAACAATTTAGCTTGTAATTGTTGGGGGAAGCAAAAAGATCTACCTTGGAAAGACCAAATCGGTTGACTATTTCCTTCAAGATCTAATTGTTGAGGGACCACTCCCCTTGAAGAATCTGTTGTCGGCTCAGTCAATCCACTTGAACGTTCAGTGCTCCCTTTACATGTTCTGCCCTGATGGACAGGAGGTGACTCTCCGCCCATTTGAACAGTAGAGATGCTTCCTTGGCAAGTCTGACTGATCTCGAACCCCCGTTTGTTTATGTACGACTTGGCCGCAATGTTGTCTGTCCTGATCAGCACATGAGAGTTCGACACTATTGCAGAAAAATGAATTAAGACCAGTCTTACTGCTCTTAACTCTAGTAGGTTGATGGGAAGTTTGGCCTCCTATGAAGACCAAAAACCTTGTACTGGAATCTCTTGACAGGTTGTGCCCCATTCCTGGAGACTGACGTCTGCATGAATCTGAGTGAAAGTCTGGATCCAGAAGTGTCTCCCTTTCGTCAGGTTCAACATCTTGGTCCACCAACTCAGGTTGCTCTTGACCACTAGTGGAACCCATAGAGATAAATCTCTCTTTCTGGAAATCAATGTCTGGTATGGACGGAGAAAATCTTGTAAGGGTCTTGCATGAAGCTGAGTCTGCTGCAGCATCTCCAGTGTGGATATCATAAACCCATGAAGAGATGCTAGGGTTAGAAGCAAAGAATCCTTGCTTCATATTACAGCGGCCAAAGTTTCCTTGATCCTCTGTGCATTCGACTGAGGAAGAAAAACCCAGTGTGCGTTGGTGTCTATGATGACTCCCAAGTGCTCGATGAGATGTGAAGGGTCTAGTGAACTCTTCTTGTCCGTTGATCAGAAATCCAAAGTCCTGAAATTGATCCATGGTCTTGGCCGTGACCCAACAAGCATCCTCCCTTGAAGGTGACCTGATCAGAATGTCATCTAAGTAGGGGTGAATGTAAATCCCCTGTTCTCTCAGGATGACCACTAGATTGACCAAGAGCTTGGCAAACACTCGGGGAGCTGACACTAGTTCCAACGGCATCGCTCTGAATTAGAAGTGCTGTGAGTCATAACAGAACCGGAGGAACTGTCTGTGACTCTGGAAGATGGGGACATGCAAATATGCTTCCGTCAGATCCACAGAGGTTAAAAGTTCTTGCGGCTGCAGGGCTTCCGCTGTTGATCTGAGTGTCTCCATTCTGAAGGATTTGGTGATAACAAACTAGTTGACAAACTTTAAATCCAATACAGCTTGCCATTCTCCGGATCTTTTCTGGACTGTAAATAGAATGGAGTAAACTCCCTTGTACCTCTCTTCCTCCGAGACTGGATCTATCATTCCGCTCTCAGTGAGATGTTGAATAGCGTTCAACATTCGCCATCTTTTTTTAGGGTTGTTGTGTAGAGGAGAGGGTAGAAACTGATGAGGAGGGAATTCTTGGAATTCCATTTTGTATCCGTCTAGGGCAATTTCCTTGGCCCACGCATCCGCTGTAGATCCCTGCCACTGATTTGCAAAGTGAAGCAGGCGTGCCCCAATGGAAACCAATGCATAGTCATACTTTGGGGTTCTTTCCCTCTCCGTCGGTCTTGTCGTGCTGTTTGGTTCCAGATCTATTGAATTTGTTAAAACCTTGGCAACAAAATGGCTGTTTCCCCGAGTTTCATTGGGACCTGTTATCTTGTCGAAAACAAGGGAGCGTTCGCTGTGTACAAAAGGACTACTGGTAATTCTGCCTGTGATTCTGACATTGAATTAATTTTGGCATCGCCTTCCTCTTGTCCTTTGACTCTACTAGGATCTTCTCCAGGGCTTCACCAAACAATAAGCCTCCATGAAACGGATAGGATAACACAATGTTCTTAGAAAGAGAATCTGCTGACCAGGCCCTCAGCCAGATTGCCCGACGTGCTGCCGTGGCAGATGCTATGGATCTAGATGCAAAACCATAGAATCCAAGGTGGAATCTGTTAGAAATGCAATGGCTTTCAAAATTCGATGAGTCCCTTCTATCATGCGATGTCGATCTTCAGGAATCATGGATATCAGCTTTCTCATCCATACAATGGACGCTCTGGCTACCATGGATCCGTTGATGATGCCCTGATGATCATGGCAGACGCCTCATGACTCTGCTGCAGTGCCACGTCAGCCCTCTTACCTAGGTTGTCTTTCAGAGCCCCTTAACCATCTTCAGAAAACAAGACCTGATTGTGAAGTGCCAATATTGGAGCATCCACTAATGGAACTTGCAACAACTCATTAGTAAAAGAATACAACCTATGTAACTTCTTAATAAACCCCGGGTACTGTTTGTTGGCATAGTGCTTTTTCCATTCCGCCCTCATCTGTCTCTGGAAGAAGGTGGGAAATGGAAATGACTTAGCAAGGGAAGTGGTTTTTTAGAAAAAATTCCAAGTCTCCCTCCTTACGTTTAGTTTTAGTTTTACTATGAGTCTCCTCCTCAACGTCTGGGTTGTCATGTAAGTCTAAGGTGACTAGGGATTTACACAGTAATAAAGAGAGATCTTCATTTTTAAAAAATCTCTGAGACTGCTCAGGGACCTCTATGTCCACAGTTTCCTCCTCAGAGCAACATTCCCTCTCTTCCTTGTCAGACCCATTAGGGTTGTCATCATCCCTGGACCCAGAAACACTTTCCTGCTCTTCTCCCCTCAGAGGCACCTGTTTTTGTGCAGTCTTAGTGAGCCAAGCACCACTAGGAACTTTCTTAGGTTTTCGAGGGGGGAGTGAGAGGGAATTGATGAAGAAGATCTGTGCCTTCTTTTCCTTCTTTTGTTCAAGCAAGCCTGCATTTCTTCCCTAACATGCTCAGTCAGGGTTGTGAAAAAATCTCTGGGAAGTAGCATGAGCATAAGATCCCCCTGGGAAATGCCCTGCATGTTTTCAGATGGGTCTCCTCGGAAGTAAGGTGTAGCACCATGTGCACCCAAATCTAGAAGTGACGGGGTATCGACTGCCAAAACCGTGCTGTTACCGGACCTGCCCGATGGACCTGGCTCACCCTCCTGGAGACCTCTAGGGTTGCGTTGTATCACGACGGCTTCTGGCCCAGCCATTTCTAAGTGGCCACTTTTGGCATGCTTTTCCATTCTGCCATGTTTCTACAGTGTCGATATGGAGACCTAAGCAGCTCTTGTTTGGGACATGCCAGCTCCAGGCGCAGTTCGCTCCTCAAGGGGTTGGTATTCCCCCTCCAAAAGAAAACTGTCACCCCCTGACTTCTTCATAAAAAGCGAGGAACAGTGCCCCAGAGTCCCAAAATGGCAGACGGGAGAAGGAGAAACAGGGGGACGAAGAGATACAAAAAAACCAGATATGAGAGGAAAGAACTTTTTTAAAAAAAGACAATACAAATCCACAGAAAGAAGGTAAGTTAGAAAGGTGGAAAGAGACAACAGGGTTTAAAATAGTAAAGAACAATAAGGCACAGCCTATTGAAGATGCTCTCCCTACTGAGGAAGGAAACGAACTGGCTTGTGGGTGACTCCCAGCAGGAAGTGAAGTTTTTTCAAGTCCTGTCTCCGTACAAGTAGGATGGGAATCACCCACAAGATGGCCTCCGCCCCAGAGGAAGAACTACTGACATGTATGAAACTCACCTGGAGCTACTCAAATCCTTCTGAGGCTAACAGCAACAGGGCAACAAGCACCCACCTCACTGGGAGGTCAGCACTTGGCAGACTACTTAAGAAACTTGGTGCCTAACTCTGCTACTCATGCTGGCTTGGGATCAGATAGTATTGGAAGTCGGGTGGCATGCAAGTGAGATTGCTGAGTAAATTTGCTCTGCAAGAATCCACAACCTCCTGCTACTTAAGGGAAGCATATGAAGATCTCAACTATCTCTATTTACCAGGCACAGTCCCTTCTTTTTGTAGCTGTGCTAGTAAATCAATGTGTGTGTCATTCAGGCCTTTTCAATAGTTGCAAATATGAACACACATAGACTGTAACTGCTGTTTTCAATTAAATCCCCTTTCACAACTTTCTAGAAGTTATGCCTCTGAGTGTAAAACAGATAAATTTTGATGGTATTGCACAAGGATGTAGTAGTCACAGGCATTATTCCTAAAGCATCAGACTATGAAATTACAGGTTGTGTTATTTTTTTGTGAATGAAGCATTGCCTTTGAACTGATAGGTGTTATGACAAATTACAACTACATTATTCTAGTACCTTTCATATAAACACAATCTCTGCTTTTAAATCATGTGACAGACCCAGTCTAACTTAGTACCTTCTCTATTGTTAAATTTTAAATTCTGTAGCCCCAGATTGTACACGTAAACTCAAATGGGACCTGCTTTTTTCTCCATTTCCTTTTGCCTGCACTGTTTTCCTCTCATCTCTCCTTTGTGTTTAAAAAGTGAGAGCTAAATAATGCTGCCACAGTGTGAGAACAAGCATAATATAAATACACAAGAATGTCCCAGTTCCTGTTTCTGAAATAATGTTGAAGAATATTTACAATTGCCCAAGTACTACAGGACAAGCCTAGAACAATCATACTGTGCTGAATTAAATACCTCAGTACCAGCCCATTCATGTATTTTGCCCAATACACAAGTTAAAATAATGCATTTTATGTCCATTATCACTGAAGAATACCAGGGTCCAACACTTGTAGGAACTTTGTCTATTCTGGAAAAAAATGGATGACCTTGTAATACAGTTCACTAATATTTATACTTCTAATTCAAAGATTAGTAAATATGCATTTTATTAATTAAGTTACTTCATTCATACCACATCTTTTGCACCTATGGGGATCAAAGCACCATACATTGTTCACTTCTCTGTTTTATCATCAAAACAACCCTGTGAGGTAAGTTAGGCTAAGAGTGTGTTACTGATCCAAAGATCACACAGCAAGCATCTATGGAAGACTGGGAATTTACACTCAGGTCTCCCAAGTCCCAGACTGACACTCTAACCACTACACATTCTGACTCAAACCCACAATACACCATTAGTTATCACAACTGTCGGGGGGGGGGGGGCTGGAGAGAGATGGAAGCATCGTAGACAAGACTACAATACAGTGACTGAAGTCCCACTAATGTTCGTATAAGTACAGATATAGCAACATTGAGCAAAAATTCCACCCATGTTGGCACAGCTATAGATGCTCAGACAGGATTGCTATGTTGCAGTTTTTAGATACACATCGTTCTCCTCCTCTTACTCTAGAGGAGAAAAGATTTTTCCATGCAAAGTGCGCAGAACAGTCTCTCAACGATTTCAAAAAAGCAGCTATGGGAAGCTGCAATTAAAGCAGAGGAATGATAAGAAACATGCTTTGCATGCAAAAGGTCCCAGTGTTTAATCACTGGCATTCTCAGTTAAAGGATCTCAGATGCTGGGGAAAATCTTTGATAGCTGTTGCCAGTCACAGAACTGAGCTAGACTGGACAATGGTATGAGCTATATATGGTTTTCCATCCATAGGAGAAAAGCTGCAAAAACTGCTGCTTGGGATGGTTACAGCTTCCATGGAAAAATAGTCAGTAAGGAAAGAATTTGGCAGCTCTGGTATTTGTTAGCTCCAGAGTGCAGCCACCTATATCAACTTTTATCTTTTTCGTATAGAATTAAAATAGTTTATGTACATTAACTCAAAAGAAACAAAAATTAAAAGTAATCCAAAAAGGTGAAACACAAACTTCTTTTCATTTCAGGGCATAAGGTAAGAGCTACACATTTGGACTCCAGTTCCTTTCCAAATTGGCGCTCAGATCCGCTAAAGAAAATGGTACATCACTCAACCAGAATTGAACACATTAAAATAGCCAACTCAAGATACGATAAAAGCCACACCATCAATAAAGAGTCCTTGCTGCCTTTCACCACATATACCTCTCACTTCACATCTAGTTCACCATGACAAAACAGCCCTTACAAGGGAGGGGGGAAGGGAGAGGAAGAACAGATGGCAAGGATGGGGCTCCAGCTTGGCATAACCCATACATAAATAGTGCAAAGCTTTATTATCTTTAACTCAATGGTACATTTATGAAAGCTATAAGGGCAATCTCATAAACATGCTCAAGTTAACAGCTGATAACTAAATTAGGTCACCAGCTAAATATTTTCAGTTTTGGGGGTGAAAATTCCTTCTAGGTTTATCATCAATAATAAATAGGAGAATTTATTTTTGTAAATATACTTTAAGAGAGATGCGCCTGTTAGCAAAATAAATTTTCTACAAGTGAGTAAGAACAGGAATCTTCCAACATATGCTCCAGTCTAGGCCTGTTGTACTTGCCTCCACTTTTGCTGCAGGGAAAGCAGTTTGAGGCATGCTAAAGCACCTACACTCCAATCCAAGCAAGCTGAAAAGCATATTATAAAATGCAAAAATGTCTGGTGCACTGTGAAAGCCAGCAAGCACCAATAACTGTGGACTTCAGTAGATTTACAACCCTGAGAGTTGCTGCAACATAAAAATAAGATATCTCAACTGCTCTGATACTGAAATACAACAACACTCAACATTGTATCAGCACTGCAAGCAAATATATTAGAGCCCATGTTCAGGATCATCAATTCAGCAAAGAAATTTAACCTTTCCTGTAGGCCAGGGGTTGCCAACAGTAGCTCTCCAGAATTTTTTTGCCTACAACTCCCATCAGCCCCAGCCATTGGCCATGCTGACTGAGGCTGATGGGAGTTGCAGGCAAAAAACATCTGGAGAGCTACCGTTGGCCACCCCTGCTGTAGGCTACTTCAAGCTGTTCTTTATTTACTAAGACCATTTTTATCCTGCTTTTTTCACATAACCTTCATTTCCTTGAAACACTGCACAACTGTCCTTGTACTCAGGTCTCTGACACAACATAGCATTTTAACAACTGAGAACACATTTCCCTATTTTTCTCCAACTTTATTTTATTCAAAGGCACAGATTAAATTAACAACCCGAACAATCAATTATGATTTTTTCAAGACTTCTGGAGGGAAAAAAGATCAGATAACTTTGTCACAAACTAATCCAATGTAAACTGCAGCATGAAGTAAACATACTGTGTTAATACTCTCCCCTACAGCTCAGAGTATGTTGATGCAATATTAGCACAGTTTAATAAGAACAGAGTAGGCATATTAAGCTTTATAGGTCAATGGGGAAAGAGTATGGTATGAAGGACACATTTTTAATTGTCTTTTTTGAGTCCACAAGCATTTTACATAGCAACAGTAGGGTTTTCCAGCCACATGTATTCAGAGGACTAATATTAATGGAATCAACAGGATTTTGATTATTATTAAAACCAAATGAAAACACTACTTGAAAAATATTTTCTAGCACAAGCCAACTGCATATTTGGATTTATGTGGTTACAAGCCATAATGTTTTAGTTGTTATAGAAATCATTATTATCCATGGGTATTTAGGAAAATATGAATTGCACAGTTAAAAATACTCTGTGTTTTTAGCTTAACAAATGTGATTCCGTCCAGCACCCATAAGGTCATCAGTTTAGGCCCAGTGGCTTCCAATTTCAGTTCACCTGTAATGTATCTTTCCTCTGGATGCAAGTGGGGGTGCAATTAGACAAAATTACTTATAACAGAAGATGCCTCAAAGAGCCAAATGGTGGGAAAACAACCAGTGCATAACAGACAATGAAGTTAGCTTAGTAATTAAGTAGCACTTCTTAATATAGTAATTAGTGTGCAAAAGTGTAAGAGTTAATTATTTCTGCTGTTCAAGCCAAAATTTCTACCTACCAAGAATTGTTTACCCACATTAGCTTATATTACAATAACTGCAGTCAAACCCAATCTTTTGAGAACATTAGATTACACAGCTTAAAAATTAAATTTTAGCACATATTAGGGTATTTAATTATCCCAAAACAATGACAATTCTATTTCTTATACTCAGAAAATATAAATGCAACTCACCATGTATTTACCTTTATGAAGCAAACCTATGCATGTTTATTAAGAAGTAAATCTCCCTGTGTTCAATTATACTTGTGCAGTGTGCACAGGACTACTGTGCGTCTATGATCAGTGTAATATATTTCCATAGAATAGTAATCTCTGAAGAAGTCTTGACTCATTCATACACTCATTACATTTCTACATGCCACAGCCCTGACCTAGCTACACGCTTTTTAAACTGTCGGGTTGATGAGACATTCATTAGAACTGGGAACTTCAGTAATTCTGCGGTGTTGTCACCATACATTTTTGTAATAATATTTATTTGGAAAGCTCACAAAAAAAAGTTTCCAAATATATTATGAAAATGCTTCTACAAGATTCTAATGCAGGGGTATCAAACTTACATCCAGGACTTTAATAACGCCTGTGGCTCTTTTCTCCCTCCTCCTGCCCTCCTCCTTTGAAGCTCAGATGCTGTCAAAGTTCCCAGCTCCTTCTGCCTTGTCCTTGCCTGCTTCAGCAGGAAGCTCTTCTGGGTTTACAAAGCTGCAAAGAAAATGTGGAATGGGTTTTCCATTAAGGCCTCTATATCCAGATAGACTACTATGGGAGTAGTCTATCTGGACCCAGAGACCTTAATGGAAAATCCATTCCACATTTTTCTGTGCTGCAATGTATTTCAATGGAGCAGAACTCACTTTCTAGTATTTGTATGGTCAGTTGAAGCTGTTCCTTGCTGGAGTGGTCTCCTTGCAAATAAAGAGCTAATGCTTTGAGCCAGCTTGTCTCTGCTGAATGGACCTGAGAACTGGTGCCTAGTGAGTACTCTAACCACAGCCAAAGGGCGATATTAACACTGGAGAGCCACTGCCAATCTAAGTAGACCAGGGGAGGGAGGGGAGAGAAGCTTGCAATGCCCAGTCATTTCATGCTTTCCTAGGCTCAGAGCATTTCATATTTTTAGTTTCTGCTGTGATCCTTGTGCTTTTTCTTGAAGTTTTATTTTAAAACTTACATTGCCAATCCCACTATTCTCCAACCTTTCCATTTTAAACAAAATACCACCACAGTTTTAAGCATGTTTGTATTTTAAGTAAAAAAAAAAAACCTTTGTGTTTGTACCTTTAAAAAGTTTATATTTCTGCTACCTGACATTACATTTTATGACACGCATGGCCTGGCTCCACAAAGTCCCATTTAGGTCAGCTCCAGCCCATGTAACAAATGAGTTCAACACCCCTGTCTAATGCAACATGCACATGGACTTAAAACAGTAAACTTCATTATAGCCAGAGAACTATAGTTCTCAAAATCATAGCTATACTCCACACAACTTTTTAACCTACCCTTATAAGCAGGTGTAACAACCAATTTCAAGATTTTTGTCTCTATGAAAAGTAAAACTGCAGTAGCCCATAAAAAGCTTGAACTACCTGTTGAAGGAAGTACACAAAAAGTTTATGACCACTATTTTAGCTTTGTTTAAAAAAAAAAAAAAAAAGCATTAAGCCTAACACAACAGGAAAAAAAGTGTCAACGATGAAGAGTACACTTTATATAGCATTTAGGGCATAGTCATAGCTTAATATAAATGCACTTACAAAATTAGCTGCATACATAGCCAAGTATCCGGTTTCAGAAGGCACATTAGAACAAGACACCACCATCTCCAGCCAAGATAACGCAACATCTAGCCTAGAGAATATGCACAAATTGCCTCTCAAAAGTTAATTCAGATTACTAGTTCTTCAGAAAAAAGATTTTATAATAAGAGCTTATTAGTCCTCTTGAAAATAGTCTTCCTGACTGCCAACAACTGTGTGACACAGCCTCAGTGTTTAAAAAATGCAGACCACCCCCCATGACTGAAATTACACCATAAATGTTCACCCAATCAATTTCTTTAAAATAAAAACTAAAATGAAACATACCCTAACTTCATAAACGAAGCTATCCTATTAACCTGGCCACTGAGTAACAATATTACATCCCTACAATAGGTCACAACCCGAAGAGTAACATTTTGATACTTTTTCATAACAAGTACAACATGTCACAACATTTTTTTTAAAACCAACTACTTTTAAACCCTTACTGTTAAACCTAACATCAGTTTAAAGACATCCTTAGTAATTGCCCACAGCACGATGACTACACATACCATTTTCAGTTAGTTTTTTCCCCCTCTGACGTGGAAATAGACATTACTTTCACAAAACTACAGTTGCAAATTACCTCCGAGTCCCAAAGGAAAGCAATAATCCCTGGTAACAAGAGTACTCAGCGACCACGCCTTCCTGCTGCCCCAGCAAGTTGCAAGCGGAGCAGTCGTGTCACATTTCTTCTTTCATGCGCAGGAATCCTAAAGGTTAGTTTTACACAGACCGAACAGGCTCATCTAGCGAGAGTATAATGAAATGGGGCGGGGAAGTGAGCGAAAAAGCATAAAAGAAAATTCTGGTTCCTGGAGGGGGGGAAAACGCTACCCAAAACGACATGAGATGAATGCGTAGAATAGGACTATACTATTTATACACTACCGCTTCCTTTCATTTCTGTTGGTGACAGAAAGCCTCCGTCCCCTGTAAACATTTTAAAGGTGACACGGGGGGGGGGGGGGTGCAGCAGTGTTAAACAGAAGTTTGCCAAAATTAGTTACATCGATCCATACCAGAATTCAAAACTTTTTTTACCGTGTGCACCTTGGTGGGTGTAGTTTTTTGAAAGCCGCCAGGCTTCAAACCTACTTTGGAAACCATGCCCTCTTACCTAACAACCCTTTCTCCTCACCCCAGATGCAAGGGACTCGTTGTGGGCCACTCCAGCTGAACCACCAAGTAGTCTGTACACGCAGACACTATACGCCTACTTCACTTGTTCCAGGGCTCAATACTGGCATAGAAAGTGGCTGAGACCTAGCTGAGAATGAGATAAAGCCCCGATAAATTATTCCACTCTCTTTAAAGCAGCAAGGCCATGCATTTTTGTTTGTGAATTAAGTCCAATTGAGTGTGGCTTCCGAGTCAACACGCATAGGGTCTGATTGCATGAGAACTCTCTAACCCCTTCTGAAAACCCAAACTCCACCACTATACCAGAAAAGGAGCAGCCAAGATGGCAACACAATTAGATCACATTCCAAACGCAATCCTCAAGGAAAGCCCTTTATTTATGAGGTCCCTGTGCCCTATGTAAAACAAAGGAGTTCAAAAAAAAAAAAATCGCTGTAGAGGCAATGGAGTTCAAGGGTGAAAGAAAAAAATAATCCTCCTAGGTTCCCCCCCCCCCCCTTCAGCACCAATTTTGCTCCCAACAACTTCCCAAACACAAGGCAAGAAAAAGGAGGCGGATCAACTTCGCCGTGGGAGAGGAGAGGAAAAGAAGACTGGTCGCGCTGGCTGGCTGGCTGGCTGTCTTCCTTCCAGTCTCTCACCTTCACAGATCCGGCAGCGCTATAGTCCCCGCTGCCTTTGCTGCCGCCGCAGCCCTCGGCATGTCCGGAGCGCTTCTACCAGGAGGCGCCTCTCAAGCCGGGCTTAGCCTCTGTGGTTGCTGTTGCTGCCACCGCCTCCTCGGCCGCTGCCATCTTGCCCTGGTGGCTGAAAGGAAAGCACCCCAGCTCAGCCCGCTCAGCTCCCCGGGCCTCCGCCTCATCTTCCCGAGGAGGGACCCAGTCTGCCACCGCGGTTGCCTCCACCTCAGCCACCTCTTCCTCCTCCTTCGCTGTCGCCACCCACTTCTGCTGTTCCCGCTCTTCTCGCGGGGCCTAAGGGCAGTGAGCGCAGCTGCAGCCGTGGTAGTTGTAGTCGTTGCCGCCGCCCACCTCACTCCTGGGGCGGTGAGGAAGCGTCAGCCCCGTTCCGACATGTCTGGGTTCCGTTTCCAGCCTCCGGGGCCCTCCTGACGAGCCTCAGATAGCAGGCCTCTTCCGCAGCTGTAGCGCCACCGGCTGGCTCTTGCCTGTCTTCTGGCAGCAATTAGAACGCCAGGAGCTTCTTTTCCCTCACTTGCAGGGCCTTGCCTGGCTAGGGGTCGCTGGCGAAGAAGATTAAAGCAAAAAGAAAAATGCTTTCGTTATATTCCGAGCATTAAACGTTTGCCCACACAATACCTGCAGTCGAAACCAATGCATGCAAGTTTGTCTCCGCAAAAGTAAGTCTCCGTTTTGCCACGCTAACTTCCGTGTAAACTATAAGATTGCCCCCAACGCAAAACCATTCCAGATCTGGTCACAGTTGTGCACGTAATGGTTTTCTGGATCAGTAAGACAAATGCAAAGTCTGGACATTTCCTCTTTAATTTAAATCTGTTCTTTCTTCAGTCTCCTCGTGATGTTAATATACAGTCGCGGTTGGCTAGAATCCTTATGCCTTAGAAGTGCCTCTTAACAAGGATCAAAACACTGGAAAAAAGTAAAAACTGAATCGCCATGGATCCTCCACTTTTTAAAGGAGAACTTAATCAAAATTCACTATCAGATCACATGTAATAATAATAATATTTTATTTATATCCCGCCCTCCCTGCCTCAGCAGGCTCAGGGCGGCTCACAACATATAATAGACACATAATTACAATATAAAACATCAATACAATATATAATTCACAATAGTTGCTATTTAAAACCATTGTAATTAAAACAATCAAAGTTAAAAACTAACATTTACAGGTGCTATTATTCTGTAGCCATAAATTTCACCTTAGAAATCACACATCCACAGTTTCATGGTGGCACAGTGGTCCAGAATACAGCAGTGCATGTCCTCACAGGGGCACCATTAAGTGCCCAGTTGAATACAGATCAAGTTCAAGGTTTTGGTTTTAATATTTAAAGCCCTATGTAGCCAGGGACCAACATACCTTCAGGACCATCCCTCCCAGTACATCTCTCTAAGAACATTATGCTCTATGGATCAACATCTGCTGGTGATCCATGGATCAAAGGAGGTCCACTTAGCCTCAACCACAGCCAGAGCCTTTTTGGCTCTGGTGAGGCCTGGTGGAACACTCCCAGGAGAGATCCAGGCCCTGCGAAAGTTAATGCATTTTTACAGGGCCTGTAAAATTGAAATGTTCCGCCAGGCCTATAGTTGAGGTGGTGGAGATCTATTAATACTGGCCTCCCCTGGCACTTCCGTCTCATATTGTTCTTACTTCTGCCTACCTCTCATAGTATCAGCTACCATCTCCTGTGCACATATGGGGAGTTAACTCAGGAATAGTGGTGTTAAATGGCAACATAAATGGTGTTTTAACAATAGATTTTAACAATTGTTGACATTAAGTTTAATTATCATACTATAATTTACCATATTGTGATAATCCACACTGAGCCTTGCAGTGCAAGGGAGGGCAGGCTAGAAATCAAATCAATAAATAACCACAGATTGCACCCCAAAAAATCAACATTGGGTCTCCCCAAACTCACCATGAAATCACATATCATTTCAATATCCACAGATCACACAAGGTCCATTGGGTTGTTGTGCTGCCCCGGCACCAAAATGTGGTTCCAAAGCACAGTTCCCCATGGATGCTCAGGAATTTTGCTTTTAGTCAAGAGAGCTTGGCGTAACTTGGTCCATGGAGTTGCAAAGCATCAGACTCGACTGTGCAACTGAACAACAGCAACAAAATCATTATCCAATCACATATAATGTCCATGGTCACATTTTGCAGCACAGACTGTCAAGTCGGCAGATTCAATAACCAGTCGTTTGTTGATACAAAGAAACTAGTTTATTGCTACAGGTACTTGAGGCAAAGCCAGCATTGAAAGACTAAAGAATATACTTTGATACATTGCATTTAAGGAGGTACTTCTGAGGAATTCCTAAGGGAAGGGGGATTATGCAGGGTACATTCACACATTGATGTTACCAATTCATTCCCAGACTGATGGCCTTGATCGTCCCAAGCTCTCGACTCCCTCCTGAGAGCCAAGCCTGAGAAGGCACAGATAAGGCTTTCACATCTTTCCATTTCAAAGCAAAACTATCTACTACAGGAAGGAGGGGATGGGAAAGGTTTGAGCTAGCAGCATTTGGTTATACTTTGGTTCTACCCATAATGCTCTCTGACTGAGCCAGAGTTTACAGCCAGACTTGACATACTGCCCCCCTAAGCCACCTCCACGGCCCCGTTGGAAGATTGTTGCTGGAATTTTCGGATTAGGTCTGGTGCTGAGATGTCCCCTTCGGCCACCCACTCATTTTCGCTGACGGGGAAGTGTTTCCATTTTACCAAATAATACCGGACCACTCTTTTGACTCTAGAGTCCAGGATTTCTTGGACCTCGTGATGACTCTGATTTCCAATTACCACGGGCTGAGGGGCAGGCGCGCAAGGATGCCAAGCTGAAGCCCCGGGGTCCCGATGGAGAAGGCTGCAATGAAATACAGGGTGTATTTTACTAAGTGCCTTGGGCAGCTCTAGTTCCAGCGTCACTTGATTTATGACCCTTTTGATCTTAACGGGCCCCAGAAACCTATAAGCTAGCTTTCTCGATGGTTGACTGAGAGGCAGGTTTTTTGTAGAAACGAATAATGAATCTCCCACCTTAAAATCCCATGGGACTTGTCATATTGTTTCTTGTAGGTTTCCTTGGCTGCCTCCAGATTTTCCTGAATGGTTTTCCAACTCCCGCTCGGCCCCTGCCACCGCTGCTCAAAAGCGGTTGGATCTGAGGGAGGCTCTCCTCCCGGCAGTAAGGGCATGGGCTTCCCCTCATAGCCATGAACTGTGGAAAAGGGGGAGGCTTTGGTGGAGCTGTGCACACTGTTATTGTACCCATATTTGGCAAAGGGGAGCAAGTCGACCCAGTCGGACTGGCGGTGGTTCACAAAACAGCGCAGGTACTGTTCTAGAACCCCGTTCACCCTCTCCATCTATCTGTCCATCTGGGGGTGATAGGCAGAGCTCAGGCCTTGCTCAATCCCTACCAAGTTACAAAACTCCCGCCAGAAGGTGGCAACGAACTGCGGCCCGCAGTCGCTAATGACCTTGTCCGGGAATGAGTGGAGTCTGACCACATGATTAAAAAATAAAATGGCCAGCTTCCTCGCGGTGGGCAGCTGCGCGCAAGGAATGAAATGAGCTTGCTTGGAAAAAGTGTCTTACCAGGACCAGGATCACTGTTTTCCCATGGGAAGGGATTTCCACAATGAAATCCATGGACACCACCGACCAGGGGCGTTTCACCATTTCCAGGGGTTGGAGGAGTCCCGGTGGTTTTCCCCCCCTTCTCTTAGCCATGATGCAGATGGGGCAAGAGGCTACATACTCGGACACGTCCTTTTTTAGGGACGGCCACCAGAACTGCCTACTGGTCAGGTGGAGGGTTTTCACATAACCAAAGTGCCCCACTAGCTTATTGGAATGGCAGAACTGCAGCACTTCGGCCCGTAAGCTTTTCGGGACATACAGTTTCTCCCCTTTGTACCATAGCCCATCCTTCCCCTTTTGCACTCCCTCGGGCCGTTCTTCCCCCTCTCGTTCGGTTTCTGCGGCTAGCTTTTTCCTATGCAGCCCCTCTAGTTCTCTCTTCCTTTGCGAATTAGTAGTGACCATGGTGGCCACTTGCGAGGGGGGAATCAGGGAGCCCACCACTTCTTCCCTCTGACTCTCGTGCTGGGGGAGTTGCGAGAGGGCATCTGCTAAGAAATTTCTTGTCCCTGGGATGTACCGTAAGGTGAAGTCGAATTTGGAGAAGAACCCTGCCCACCGAATTTGCTTCTCACTCAACTTTCGCTTCCCTGTGAGGCCTTCCAGGTTTTTGTGGTCGGTCCAGACCTCGAAAGGCACTTTCGCCCCCTCCAGCCAGGACCGCCACGTTTTCAGAGCAAACATTACTGCAAAGGCCTTTTTACCCACACCGACCAGTTCCTCTGTTCCCCCGAGAATTTCCAGGAGATGTAGGCGCACGGTCTTATCTCCCCCCCACTCATCTTTCTGCATGAGTATGGCGCCTATGGCTACATCGGAGGTGTCACATTGCACAACGAAGGCCCGCTGCTCGTTGGGGTAGCTCAGGACCGGCTCACTAGTGAACAGGTGCTTCAGCTTGTCGAAGGCCGCTTGGCACTTCGGAGTCCAATTTAGACAGGCTCCCGGCCGTTTGGTGTCGGGCCCCTTCGTCTTTAGGAGCTCTGTCAAGGGGAGGGCTATCTGGGCGAACCTTTCTATGAAGGTTCTGTAGAAATTTGCGAACCCGAGGAAGGATTGGAGCTGTCTACGTGTCCTCGGGGGGGGGGGCCAGTCTAACACTGCCTGCACCTTAGCCGGGTCCATTGCCAGCCCTTTCTCTGACACGCGGAACCCCAAGTAATCTAATTCGGTCTTATGAAACTCGCATTTGGATAGCTTAGCATAGAGCTGGTGCTCTAGCAGGGTGCTGAGCACCTCTCTTACAAGTTTTACATGAGACTGCTCCTCTTGCAAGTAAATAATGATGTCTTCCAGGTACACCACCACCACCCGGTACAGAAATTTTCTGAGCACATCATTTATAAAGTTCATGAACACTCCCGGGGCCCCCTGCAGTCCAAAGGGCATGACCAGGTACTCGAATTGTCCCATTGGTGTACTGAATGCTGTCTTCCATTCGTCTCCCTCCTTGATGCACACACGGAAATACGCATCCCTCAAGTCCAATTTGGTAAAGATCTTGCCCCTCGATACGGTGCTCAGTAAGTCCCGGATGAGGGGGATGGGGTAGGCGGAGGTGGAAATCGCGTTTGTCCCGCGAAAGTCCGTGCAAAGCCTAAGCGAGCCATCCTTCTTTTTCCTAAATAGGACCAGCGCGGCGTGGGGGGCCGTGGCCGGTCTAATGAAGCCCCTCTCCAAGTTCTGATCTAGGAATTTGCATAGTTTTTTCTTTTCCGCCCACCCCATGGGGTAAAGTTTCACCCGGGGTAGGGTTTCCCCAGGGATTAGCTCTATGGCACAGTCCGTGTCCCGGTGGGGGGGGCAGCTGGTTGGCTCCCTGCTCACTGAACGCCCCCATCAGGTCCCGATAAACTTTCAGGACGGCATGCACTTCCTCTACGGACATGCATGCCCTCTCCTTGGCTACTGGAGCTCGTGGGCCCCACACGGGGTTCCACAAGTGACTCGCGCAGAAGGGGTCTAAGAATCTGATGGTCTATGCTCTCCATCTGATGCGGGGCTCGTGTTTTTCCAACCAACCCACCCCCAGGACTACTGGGTAGGAGCAGGAGGGGGCGATGACGAATGACTCCTGATCCCAATGTTCCTTGATTCCCATCGGGCAGGGCCGGGTCTCTAATTTGCAGGGCTCCCCCCTCATTGCCAACCCGTCCATCTGCTCAAATTGCATGGGACAGGGCAGAGCCACACTCTCGAGCCCCAGCGCTTTGACTATTCTGGGGGATATCAGTTCTCGATTGCACCCCGAGTCCACTAAGGCTCGTATCTGCATGAACCTTTTCAAGTTAGGGTTCAGCAGCTTCACCGTCACAAAATACAACCGTCCCGTTACTCTCACCCTCACTGGTGCCTCTTCCAGCTCGACCTGCTGGCTGGCACCCTTCAAAGCAGGTCGGTCTCGTTTCCTGCCGGCTCGGACGCCCAGACCAGGTCTCCCAGCTCCTCCGACAGCAGCACCTCCTCGTCCGGTTCCTCTGCCATGGCGACGCTAGTCTTCACCGCTTCCTTAGGGCGGCTGGCTGGCTTCTTTGGGGTCAGTGCACTGAATGCCCCCCCTTGCGGGGCCAGGGGGTAGGGGGGGTTGGGCAGCTAGAAGCCAGGTGGTTCGGGTCGCCGCACCTGAAGCACTTACGAGGCCCCCCGGCTGCTCCACCTCCTCCGGCTGCCTTTTTCGGCCCCATCTTGGGGGGGGGAGCGGTTTCTGCTGGCCCTTCCCCAACTGGTGCTGCCTCTGCATCGCAACCCGCTTCAGGTTCGTCTCGACCTCTCCCGCCAACTGGATCCATCCTACTAGGGTGGTGGGTCTGGCTTGGGTGAGGGCCCGATCCAGGATACTGGCATTCAGGCCTCGGGTGAAGTGCTCGATCTTCATCAATTCGCTCCACTCCTGGACTTTCACCACGTTGGCTCGAAACTCCGCGGCGTACTCCCGGATGGTACAGGACCCCTGTTGCATGTCTCGGAGGGCCGCCAAGGCACGCATCTCCTGGAGAGGGTCTTCGTACTGGGCCATCAGAGCCTGGAGGAAGGTTTGCACATAGTCCAGCTCCAGGCTCATGGCCTCGTACAACCTCACATACCACCTCTTCGCGGCCCCTCTCAGTTTAGACCCCAAATAATCTACTCTACTGAACTCGTCAGGGAAGGTGTTCCCCCAGTAGTACATATAGCTGTTCGCTTGAATGGCGAAGTAGTCCTGATAATAGCACTCCGACAGGCCACTGCATTTGAGTAGTCCCACAGAGACCACCCTGCAACAGCAGCACATCAAGCCACCACATCATCTGCCTCTGAAGCATCTGACAGTGAGGAGACCCACCAGCTCTGTCATCCACCTCGCTACAAGAGTCACCTGGCGGTCACGGCATGTCCTATGGACAAGCCAGCCCTAGCTTCCTGCACCTGCTACAGACACCCGCATGAGCACCATTCCTACCCATTCCAGAACGCCCATGTCAGAACTGCAGCAGGGTGGGCCACATCGCCCAGGCCTGCCAGGTCAAGGGAAACTGTAGGCACCAGGCAACCCACCACAATTCAACAGAGCTGAACACCACCTCCTTGAGCCGCCTTCAGGTACTGTGTTTGCCCCAAGACACGCCCAGCAAAATTAAGGTCACAGTACGGCTCAACGGGACCCCCTACTTAATTACAATAGACTCTAAGTCATCTATATCCATTATTTCAGAGGACACCTTTAAGAAACTCTGCCCCGAGGGAGGTCCTCCACTATGGCCTGCCGGGTTCATGCGTGGCCCTGGGATTTTCCAGAATTGCATGGACTCTATTTTAAAAGGAATCCCTGGAGTCCAGCCGTTTTTCGACGACGTTCTGATTGCCACCCCCACCGCAGAAGAGTTCGGCTGCCACCTCTACTCTGTGTTGCAAAGTTTCAAGGCAGCCGGTTTAAAGGTGAAGAGAGAAAAGTGTTATCTGGATGTTCCAGAAGTGGAAACGCTGCCGGCATCCGCCTGACTCCAGAGAAGATCCGCATCATAGTATAGGGCCCTGCTCCAGCTTCAATGGCAGAACTACGAGCATTTTGGGGGCTCCTGAATTTCTATCATTCGTTCCTGCCCTACAAAGCTGCCCTTGCAGAGCCACTCCACCATCTGCTGAACAAGAAGGCTCCGTGGGCCTGGGGAAAGAAACAGGTGAACACTTTTCAGGCCGCCAAGGACATTCTTGTTTCTAACAAGGTCCTGCACCATTTTGATGAAATGTTGCCTGTGGCCTTGCATATGACATTTCTCCCTATGGCGTTGGGGCTGTCCTGGGCCATCAGTTGCCAGATGGCCAGGAGGTGCCAGTGGCCTATTACTCGTGCACCTTGTCACCAGCGGAGCATAACAATTCCCAAATTTACAAGGAAGCACTTGCCATCATAGCAGGGGTGAAGATATTTCATGATTACTTGTATGGGTGGCCCTTCACCATTGCTACTGACCAGAAGCCACTACTTGGACTGCTCGCTCCCAACAGGCAAACCTCATAGATCCTTTTACCCTGGGTCCTACACTGGAATATCTTCCTCGGCTCTTACAGGTATGACCTCATCTACTGCCCCGGGAAATCAATGGGCCATGCAGACACACTCAGCCACCTTCCACCCAGCTCCATTGACCCAGACCAACCCGTGCACGCTTCAGATGTTGCCAGACAAACAACTCAGGACCACGTCCTTGCCCAAGTTCTGGACTGGGTGAGGAGGGGATGGCCCACCAGCCAGACTTTACAGCCTTCGCTTCTCAAAAGGACAAACTGTCAGCCCACAAGGGGTGCCTATTCTGGGAAAGCCATGTAGTTGTTCCTCCACCGCTGCGGAAGCAAGTCTTAGAGGGCATACATGAGACACACCCGGAGATCGTGCGCACGAAGGCCCTCGCCAGGAGCTACATGTGGTGGCCCAGCCTGAATGAGGAGATCAAGATGTGGGTAAAGAGGTGCCAGCCCTGCCAGGTAACATGACCAGATCCCCTGAGCACCCCTGTACACAGGTGGAAGTCCACACACACACCCTGGGTGAGGCTACACTTAAACTTTGCTGGCCCCTTCTAGGACCAGATATTTTTCATATTGGTGGACTCCTACAGCAAATGGTTGGAGATAGTACTCATTGCCTCCACTGCAGCATGAGCCACCATCCGGGCCCTCAGACAGGACTTTAGCATTCACAGCCTGCGTGACACAGTCATAACAGACAATGGAGTTGCCTTCACATCCATGAAGTTCCAGGAGTTCTTGCAATGCTATCTAATTCACCACATTCAGTCCGCTCTTTTCCACCCACTAACAAGCAGGCCAAGAGAATGGTGTGCACGACCAAGGAGTCCGTACGCAGAATCATCTATGAGGACTGAGACCACAGGCTTGCCACTTCCTTGTTTGGCCACCAAATAACTCCAAGTACAGCTACTGGCCACAGTCCAGCAGAATTCCTCATGGGTCGGCACCTCACAATATGTTTGGACTGGCTGCACCCTGACCAGGCTCCGGAACAGCACCCAAACCTGGTGAGTCAAGAAGCACCCAGAGGGTTCTTTGCAGGCAATCCTGTATATGCCCAGAACTTCACCAGCGGGTCGGAATGGGTTCCAGCCATGGTGATCCGTGTCACTGGCTCCCATTCCTCTTAAGTTTTGACTGAAGGGGGCCAACTGCTCCGTCCGCACATCAACCAGCTGCACCATAGAATGCTTCCAGAGGAGCCTGAGAGCCCAGGAACAACCGAGGAAGACAGCAACCAGGAGGAGCCAGCATTGCCACAGACAGGGGATGAGCCAGCACCACACATCCTGGTGCCGGAGACCCACAGAGAAGCAGACCCTCTGCCCCCGGCCACCAAAGTTCCTGGCGGGGTTCCTGATTCCTGGCTACTGCCAAGCATTCATGTTTCCACATCACAGCTGCGCAAGGCTGAGGCCACACCGAGCTCAGCTCCTACGACACCTCTTCTTCTGGTCGAGTCCCAATGCTTGCAGAGGGAACGCTGCCGACCAGAGTACCTTGAAGACTATGTGTGTTAAGTACTTTGGAACTAGGGTGGGGAGGAATGTTATGCACTGAATTAATGCTTTGAGGAAAGCTTTTCCCTGCATCCAGGCAGCCACAGGAAAGCTTGAGGCTGATTGATTTGAACTTGAAGCAGCAACCAATGAGTGGTCTTGGAGCAAAACTTGACTGCCGTGATTTGGTATGGAATGGGAGTGCATGTTTCTTTTGCATGTATATAAGCAGGGCTGCAGCCCCACCATGTTGTCTTGGTACATAGTTGCCAATAAAGCATGTTCCAGTTTGAACTCCAATCCATCGAACCCAGTATTTAACATAAACTTTAAAAAGGTGAAATCAAATGTAAAATGGCAATAACAGGTAAATAACAATAACAGGCTAGATTGGATTAGGTGTGATATGCAGAAGGATAGTGGATGTGGAAATACCAGAGCTGGTAATGAAACAAGAAACCTAGGTCTCCATTCCATTTAGGGGGATTCAGTCCAGGAGGATGGAAAGAATAAATCGACATAAGTCTTACATTAGAAACCACAATGTTCAGTTGCTGACCTAAGAGTAGCAGTGTTCTTACAAACGAATTTCAAAGGGAGATTAGAAAGAGAGACTGCTGAATTCCAGTTGGTAATGAAGTTCAAGACAATGCATCCTCCAGGACTGAATTGAGAGCTAGTTTTCTTGTCTCATTACATCAAATATGTGCTATTATCATTTGGCATCTGAAATCACTCCTCTCTTCAAGATATAAGAACCAATCCAAGTGTTCTAGTCAGGATCTTTTAAAAATAAAATAAATCCAGATAGGAACAGAGAAATGCAAACTTCTTTTTAAAAAAAACTTTTCAGAATAAGCTAAAATATACATTGTGCTTGTCATAGGAGGATGAAGTTGCTTGGGGACAGATTTGAGCCATGGGCCACATGTTTTTGATACCTCTGAGTTAGAAGGCTGTACTAGCACAGGGGTATCCAAACTTGCTTTATGTAAGAGCCACATAAAATAAACATCAGATGTTTGAGAGCTGCAAGACTTGAATAAATATTACACACACATCTTTATTAAAATAATACTTTCCTTACACAGAAAGATAAAATACATATATATGAACTTTACAACATGACCATGCTTTACAACACGACCATTTTGGAAAACAAAAGCTAGGAATAACAGTCCCCCTAAAACCAGCATAGGGAAAGGTTAGAGAACTGGTTTTTTGCACCAATGGGAGAAGGAAATACACATGTACCATATAAACCACTGGCTACTGTTTTCCTCATTATGCATATTTCCTCATTATACTATGTAGGCCAGCCATTTAAGAAGGCATCAGACTGTTCTTATAACCCCTAAACCACTTCCTATCACATACTTCTCATCATCCAAAGCATGCATGTTCTGTTACTCAACAAATCTTGAGCCTGTCCAAACAGCAATTTACATAAATCTGCTGTCCAATAAATAATTTAACCATTTTTAAAATTTAGATTAGACCTTTCTAAATAAAACAACTCTTGAGAAATCTAGCAAAATCCTCCAAAGGTCCCTTTGTTAGCCTAGTTCCATTAAAGCATAGCACACTGTAACCAGTTTGCCAAATGATTATTACCCGTCATTTTCTAAAGAAAGCTAATGTGTAACCATGTTCATGTGTGTACATTTATAGATTGCCAGGAAGCTTGGTAAACATTCACTAAGTTTGAAAATAGCTCTTGAGGAGTTTTTCATCCATTAGAAATGAAAACAAGAACCCACCAAAATCCATTTATGCTGCTTTGTTTTCAAAACAAGGATTTTAGAAAGAACACACAACCATAAACTAACATTTACTGAGTTTGCTTGCAAAGAAACTCAAAGCTTCCTGAATTCAATTTATAAACTGTTCCAAGTTTTTTTTTTCAGGCATGCAAGCAATTCAAGTAGCCATCTGACAGATGTTTCTTTTTCTCTTCAGATGTTTGTACTATTATCAAATTAATTCTAAAGTTTTAGGATTCAGAAATTTATTTATCTTATATCCCATCCGACCCCACAAGAAAACCTTCTGGACAGAAGCAAGGCAAAATTTTGGTGGTCATCCTATTGTATTTGTAAAATAGAAAGAAGAAGAATTTTTACTGTGACCAAACACTTTAGATACAAATATTGGTAAAGGTCTGTATCCTCATTGCATTGTTGCTGCCATGTGGTTGCAATGTGAAGAAGAGCTCCAAGGTATCTTGCCTTTTCTGTAGGTGGGAGCTAACAAAAGTTGTTCACCAGCAACTGGGATAGGCAATGGTCTCCTTGTTCACAGTTGTTTCACTCTAGCATAAATGATAAATTAGAAGGTATAGTTCTAGCAGGTAAAGAATAGGATTTCATGAAAGTAGAAGCTCAACCATATTTAGCACAATATATATTCAAGAGGACACATTTACTTATATTGCATTCATTCCGCATGGGTTTATTCCATCAGTTCATCCGTTGATTTCGGCATGCATTTTTGAGTCTGGCTCTCTTCCCCCCGTGTTTTCTCCACTTCTTTTGCAACCACTTTTGCGCCAGTCTTTTTCTGGAAGCTGCTTTTAAATTTGTCATCGTCATGTGTAATGCTTCGTCTATCCATGCCTACCCACCCCAAACCCCTTTTTCTATGATGGACTGTTGTCATCATCAAACCACTCCCTCTCCTCCACCCCAGAAGACAAATGGTTTCTTGTTTAATGGAATTAAAATATTAATTTATTGATATATATTAAAATAGCAATATGTTGATATAATGTTGTAATGATAGTTTAAGCAGGTTCTCTGAGCTCCCAGATTTCTTTTTCTTAAAGTAAGTCTCTATCCCTTTCCATCATAGAGATTCAAGGAAAAAGGCATATCTGCATGAGGAGATGGGCTAGATACTTGCTGGGTTTTGTTTGTTTGTTTAAATGAAAGCTGGAAATTCAGAGAACCCATTTAAACTAACATTATGTCACTATATATCGACTTTTTAGTTCCATTTAAAAAAAACCATAGCCATAATATTGATATATTGGTATAAGGATCCACAAAAAATTAAAAGGGGTGGTGGTGACAGCATCATCCCTTGAAAATCCTTGTTATTTAAGGCATGCATGGAAAAAAATAAATTGACTCCACGACTGTGAAAATGCAGCAGGAGGACAGAAATGCATAACTGTGCCTCAACCAATTCCAGTGCTTGTGGATCAATTGCCAAGAAAACCAGGAGTAAGTGGAGTATGAAGAAATGTCCCATCCTAATTTGTTCAGTCAACCAAAAATATACCAACACTTTGGATTATCATCAGAAACAAATTGTGAGCCTGTGCAGTTGCCGTAGGATAGGTGTTATATGCACTGACCAGGACATTTCTGTCAGCAATCTGACAGCGGCATTCTGGACAACTTGCAGTTTCTGAAGCATCTTCAAGGGTAGCCCTACATAGAGTGCATCCCAGTAGTCCAGTCTGGAGATTACTGTTGAGTGAATTACCATGGCAAGGTCTTCCAAGACAGATAGGGAGCCAGTTGGCAGGCCCAGTGTAGATGGTAACATGCAGTCTTTACAACCAAGAACACATGTTTTTCCACGGAGAACAAAGAGTCAAGCCATGCTCCCAAATTCCAGACCAAGTTGGTTGGTAGAAGTGGCCACCCCAGCAGTCTGGGCTTCCCCAGCCACATAGTCTTTGTCTTAGATGGATTTAGTTTCCACCAACTTGTACCTAGCCATTCCACCACTGCATCCAGGCTGCAGACCAAGAATGGAATTCTGGCTACTGGTCGCTCTTAAATAAGAGCTGCATGTCATCTGCATACTGATGGCGCCTAACTCCAGACCTCTTGGCAATCTCCACCAGAGGACACATATAGATGTTAAATAACACTGGGGAGAGAATCAGTCCCTGCAGAATGCCATAGATTAGGGCCTGTCGTGACAACCTCTCTCCAGCCCTTATTTCCCTCTGAGACTGACCCTGGAGGAATGAGGAGAACCAGATCAAGTCAAGGGAGGCTAGGTGATTGACCAGGACCAAATGGTCTACTGTGTCAAAGTCAGCAGACAGATCCAACAGGATCAGGAGCACCATCCCACCTGCATCAAGGTATAACCAAAGAGGTGGTCAGTTGCCTAATACCTCTAAACAATAGAGCTGGATGTGACACAGCAGATGCAATGGAGGCAGAAAAGTAAGAGCATTTTACTGCTCTTGTTGCTTCATCTCAAGTTCATCACCAGCACCTATTTATCATCCTTAGTTCATCTGTATACCAGGAAGCCGAGTTAGTTCAGGGGTAAAGAGGGCACTGGGGGAGCAACTTAATCAATAGCTTCCTGAAGGCCCAGATTTCAGCATCAGTGAGTTCATCAAGCGACCTTCCAGCAGAGCTAGACAAATCCCACAGAGCATTCTGGAATCCAGTTGGATCCATGAGTCTCCATGGGCAAGCATAAATAAGCTCACTGCCCCTGTAGAGAGAGGAGGTAAATCTTAAACCATCCTTCACAAGATGATCTGTCCATGGCACCAGTTTGCAAAGAACCACTGGATTCAAATCAATTCCTGCGTAAAAGATCAGATCCAGCATGTGGCCTGCTCTGTGCATAGGGACCAATACAACCTGGAAGAGTCCTAATCAGTGTTCCCTCTAAGCTGAGTTAGCATGAGCTAGCTCACACATTTTTAGCCTCCAGCTCACACATTTTTGTCATAGCTCAGGAAGGATGACCCCAGAGCAGAATTTTTGCAGTAGCTCACAATTTTAATGCCAGTAGCTCACAAAGTAGAATTTTTGCTCACAAGACTCTGCAGCTTAGAGGGAACAGATGCCATGGTAGTCATAAAAGTCTGAGGAGGCATCAGACAAGGAATCATTGGTGTGGACACTGAAGTTCCCCAAGACTATCAGTTTGGGGAAACTCAAGGCCCATTCTGCCACCACCTAGCCAGCCTCAGCAGGGAGTCAGCTGGTAAGCTAGGTGGACTGTAAACCAGCAAGACTCCCACCCTCTCTCTAGCACCCCACACCAGGCTTACATATTCAGTGTCAGTGATGTTTGGTGCAGGAAGCTGCTTGAAGGAGAAAGAATCTCAGATGAGAATTGCCACACACATTCACACACACACCATCTTCCTGTTCACAGTTGAAGAAGGACTGAGTATCCTGGGGGAGTCAGCTGAGTGAGAGCCATCACTTCATCCTCATACATCCAGATCTCAGTCAAGCATGCCAGATCAAAATTGCATTTCCTAATACATTCTTAAAGAGAGGAAGTCTAATAATAATAATAATAATAATAATAATAAATTTTATTTGTATCCCGCCGTCCCCACCTAGGCAGGCTCAGGGTGGCTAACAGCATTTCATAAAACATACAATAATAGATATAAACTTTAAATTTAACAATATAAAACTTTAAAATTTTAACATCATTAAAAACCAGTCAGTATAATAAGATTTTATAGCTTAGTCTGACAGTGACAATGGTATTTTGACACTAGTTCTGTCAGTTTGTACAATTTACACAGCGGTATAAGTCTTTGATTAGGACCACATTAGCGGATCCTTAATTAAACAGCCTTGTTCAGCAGTCCGTATATGCTAACCTGAAGAGGGTGGTCTTGCAGGCCCTGCGGAACTGATCAAGGTTCCGCAGGGCCCGCACCTCCTCAGGGAGCTGATTCCATAGGGCAGGGGCCACGACTGAAAAGGCTCGTGCTCGGGTGTTCTGTAGTTTGATCTCTTTCGGCCCAGGGATAGTCATTATATTTTTCCTGGCTGACCTCAGTGCTCTCTGGGGTTCATACGGGGAAAGACGGTCCCTCAGGTAGGCTGGTCCTTGGCCATATAAGGCTTTAAAGGTAATGACCAACACTTTGTACTGGACCCGGTATGTAATCGGCAGCCAGTGCAGTCTACGTAGCCCCGGCTGTATGTGCTCCCACCTCGGGAGTCCCAACAACAGCCTGGCCGCCGCGTTCTGCACTAGCTGCAGCCTCCGGATCCGGCACAAAGGTAGCCCCAAGTAGAGGGCATTACAGTAGTCTAGTCTCGAGGTGACGGTTGCATGGATCACTATTGCGAGGTCCCGACGATCTAGGAAAGGGGCCAACTGCCTTGCCCGCCACAGATGGAAGAATGCTGACTTGGCAGTGGCTGCTATCTGGGCCTCCATCGATAATGAATCTGACATGTACAATATGAAACTTGAAGAAGAGGGCAAAGAAGTCTGGGACTGTACATCATTGTTCTTTGGGATGGGAAGATCCCAAAGGGCATGTCCATATCGCAGTCTCCTTTTAAACCTTACCTCTGCCCACCTTACTGAAGAATACTACGCATTACCAAGCAAAAGTCCTAGTTTGGTTGGAACTAATATAACTCGCTTAGATCAAAATTGCAGGTAAAAATATGATCCATATGAAAAAAAATCTAAACACCAACAGAAGCTCACTACCTTTTATTAGGACCAACCATATTGCTACACATGGGTGAATGAGTTTTCAGGGTGCCCAGAACTCATAATTAGGCTGGCTGTTCAGTAGGGAGACAAATATACATTCCATATCTTTCTTAAAATGAGGACCAGAAGTAGATAAGGTGGTGCTATGTACAAAAAAGATTACAAGAGAAACCAGAGATGACAGGAATAAACGAGAAAAGCATACTTGGGCTTAGGTGCTAGCCTGCAAGATGGTCCCTACCTTGACATGGCTGATCTGGACACCTAGATCCACAACACAATTTCATTGAGATTAGACTACTGTAATGCATTCGGCCCTGACCTGGATAGCTCAGGCTATCCTGAACTAATCAGATCTCAAGTATGGCTAATATTTGGTGGGAGACCTCCAAGGAATACCAGGGTTGTGATGTGGAGGCAGACAATGGCATATGTATTCTACTTAGGTCTCCCCTCAAAGTCAGTTTCGAGTCTCCACTTGATACAGAATGCTGCAGCTTGGCTATTATCTGAAGCTAGGTGGACCATGCATATTATTCCCATTCTGCAATCACTCCATTGGCTACCCATCAGTCACCAGGCTCAAGTCACATACTTCATGGCCTCAGTCCATCATGTCTGCAGAATGGCCTTTTCCCCTAAGTTCTGCCATGACAGCTTCACTCATCACAGGCGCCACTGTGCAGATAAGCAAAATCAACAACCATCTGTACACATGCATTTTTTGTTGTGGCCACCCACCTTATGAAATGGCTTGCCTGGTAAGGTTAGGAAGACTTCCACTCTCCCAGATTTCTGCAAATAATGCAAAACTGAATTATTTGGGAGGGCTTTTCTACACAGATAAACTTGAAATTGCCCTGGCAAGTATTTGGATGGGAGACCTCCTGTACTGTAATGAAATGGTTCAAAAAGATGCTTTGGTAAAGGGATAGGAACTGTGTGGACTATATTAATGTGCACTATATGTTACTTTAAGTATGCCCCTACTATGTATGCATAACTTAATGTGTTGTGTTTCAGCACTGCTTCAGATTTCTGCAATCTAAACCCTATTGCACTTTCATAGGATGTCTCATGCTGTTGATTGTATTTGATTTATACTATGTAATCCTCCTTAAGTCTCAGTGAGAAAGATGGACTAAGCAGTGGTTTACAGTGTGAGACTAGGAAGCCCACATTTGAATCACCACTGTGCCGTGGAAGCTTGCTAGGTGACCTTGGGCCAGTCACATACATAGCCTAATCTACCTCACAGAGTAGTTGTGAGGATAAAATGGAAAATATAAGAATTATGTAAGCCACTTTGGGTCTCTATTGGTGATGCAGGTGAGTACAAGTAAAAGAAAATTAACAAGATGTTCCTCCTTGCAGAAGGTGACTGCTTAAACTTTGAACCAAACAGTCTTACTTTTCAAGTGTTCCACATTCAGCAAAACCCTGTCTGTTCCTTCATGGCTTGAAAAGAAATAAAACAGGTGTTTTCCCCCCCTACAAAGCCAGAAAAACTCAGGGGAGGGGCTGGGAGAACAAATGTGAGATGTCGTTCACAATGGGAGGTTTGCCTACATGTGAGAAGAATCTGCCATCCGTTCTTTTAGGCTCCAGTTAGCCCCGTAGCCAGGATTTGGAAGGTCAGGGGGCCTTTGATTTTTTTTGGGGGGGGCACTCAACGGCCCCAACCCATAGCCACTCTCATGACCACCTGACCTACCATCACACTGACTGGTGCCCCACACAGCCAGGATTAAACTTTGTTGGCCTTAAAGGAGCCACCGGACTCAAATTTTGTTCTATTACTTCAAACCAACAGTGCTACCCACCCAAATCTGTTTCTGTTCCCAGAACCCTCAAATTCCCTACTGCCCCCCCCCCCACTGATAACCAATTTTTAAAAACTTGAAATTGCTCTGGCAAGTATTTGGATGGGAGACCTCCTTGGAATAACAAAGTTGGGAGGGCAGGTGCGTGTGTGTGAAAATTAAAGCAAGCTACAGGATGGTCACCTGAAGCAAAAGCAGAACTACCTTTAATCCTCTTATTCAGTGGGTTTACCCCCAAGATATTGGGCTACCAACCTTCTGATAGGGCTTGGAGATCACCCAGAATTACAACTGTTCTCTGGACTACAGAGATAATTTCCTCTACAGAATGGCTTTTGGTGGGGGGGGGAGGGATATGGACTTTACATGCCACTGCCCTGCCCTCCTCAGGATCTACCAAAAATATCCAGGAATTTACCAGCCAGAGTTGTTTATGAATTAAAGCCCATATATCACAGTTCTGCTACCCAAATACAGGATAACTGTATTGAAAGCATATTGCCAGCTTCCCCCCCCCCCCCGACACACATGCACACACACAAGTCCTGTTCACAGGTTACAGTGAACACACATACAGGGTGTCTTGTCTTGTTATTTAAATATACATTGAGTCATTCTTTCGGTAGGAACCAGCCTTGTGGAGCTGGAGCTAAATAAATGGCTTTCTACAGAGACCGAGGAAGGAGGGGGGGGGGAGGGCTTAAAAGAGGAAATGCTCTTTCCCTGTGTGTGGGGGAGGGAGCGAGTTTTACCTTGTGAATGACAAAGAACATGAAGAGCTTCTGATATGCAGCAGAAGGGGGAAGTTTTGCAGTCAGATGGGAACATTTACTTACCAGGATGCGTGCGTGTGTGTGGCGGGGAAGCTTTTAGATGTTGAAATGCTGCTAAAATTTATAGAGGCTCCCGGCCGCCTGGAGAGAGTCCCAGCCGGCTGACAACAGGCAGCCAGCAGGGTCTGCTCCACAGGTTCCTAGTGCACCCCCACTCCTCATCACCAGCCAAGCCAGGAGCACCAATAGCTATGGAGGAGTTGAATCCCGTGCTGGGTTAAAGGGCCCGCTGATCAGATGATCGGCCCGCAGCTCTTTTAACTGGAGGGGGAGGCTGGGGACTGCTTTTGCCCCCTGCCCTATGCTTCAGGGTGCAGCAGAGGCCCCGGGGGCTGTTTGGGGACCCCAAGACAGGGGGCCTCACCCAGAAGTCAGGGGGCTTTGCCCCCACAGGTCCCCTCGTAGCTATGGGCCTGGCTCTAGTTACAGTATCAAGTTGTTAGATGCAAATGGATAGAACCAGGTCTTTGATAAACCAAAAATTAGAATGCAATATAAAGCACAGCAGCTTCTTAGACTAGATGACTTATGGTTTGGGGGAAATGGAGAAGAAAGCTTATTATGCCATTTCCACATATTAAGTATAAATGAGAAATTACCAATATTAGTCAGCGTTCATTTCTTTTCTGCCATTAGCTATTAATTTATTTACATTTATTATTATGGCCCCATCATGCACAGTCAGAAATTTGGTAACTTCCTCCATAACTAAAGAAATACAACCTCTCTCTATTACTCTTTGAAACATTCTGCTAGCATTCTTTCCCTTTCCTTACTATGTCCAAACAGAAAGAGTGGGACATTCTTTTAAGCTGCTGTTCTGATACAAACAAAAAGTGAAAAATCCTTCTTGTTGTTCAGTTGCACAGTCAAGTCTGACTCTTTGCAACCCCATGGACAAAGTCACGCCAGGCCCTCCTGTCCTCCACCATCCTCCGAAGTCTGCTCAAATTCATGTTTGTCACATCAGTAACACTGTCCAGCCATCTCATCTTTTGCTGTCCCCCTCTTCTTTTGCCTTCTGTCTTTCCTAGCATCAGGATCTTCTCCAGGGAGTGCTCCCTTCTCATTTGGTGGCCAAAGTATTTGAGCTTCAGCTTCAGCATCTGACCTTCCAGGGAGCTGTCTGGGTTGATTTCCCTTAGGACTGACTGATTTGATCTTCTTGCAGTCCAAGGGACTCTCAAGAGTCTTCTCCAGCACACATCTCAAAAGCATCTATTCTTCTGCACTCGATCTTCCTTATGGTCCAGCTCTCACAGCCATACATTACTATTGGGAATACTATCGCTTTGACTATACGGACTTTTGTTGGTAGAGCGATGCCTCTACTTTTTATTATACTGCCCAGTTTCACCATAGCTGTCCTCCCAAGGAGCAAATGTCTTTTAATTTCATGGCTACAGTCACCATCTCCAGTGATCTTGGATCCCAGAAATGTGAAATCTGTCACTACTTCCATGTCTTCCTCTTCTATTTGCCAAGGTGTGTTGGGCCATATGCCATGATCTTAGTTTTTTTGATGTTGAGTTTCAAGCCTACTTTTGTGCTCTCCTCTTTCACCCTCAACAAGAGGTTCTTTAGGTCCTCCTCACTTTCTGCCATTAGAGTAGTGTCATCTGCATATCTGAGGTTGTTGATGTTTTTCCCGGCAATCTTAATTCTGGCTTGTGCTTCACCCAGGCCAGCATTCCGCATATGGCTGCTGCCTTTTATGATTCCAAAGAGAGAGGTCATTTTCATAGACTCATAGAGTTGAAAGGGACCTCCAGAGTCATCTAGTCCAACTTCCTGCACAATGCAGGAAATTCACAAATACCTCCCCCCACACACGCACCCAGTGACCACTCCTCCATGCCCAGAAGATGGCAAATCCCCCTCCAGGATCCCTGGCAAATCTGACCTGGAGAAGAATTGCTGCCTTACCCCAAAGTGGCAAACAGCATTTTTTGGGCATGTGAAAATGGGCCACATAAACTAAAAACTGATGGAACTCTTTCCACCTTCCCTCTTGCAAGATGCCTAAGTTCACAGAATTAACATTGCTGTCAGATGGCCATCTAGCCTCTGTTTGAAAATTTCCCGAGAGCCCACTACCTCCAGAGGAAGCCTGTTCCACTGAGGAATTGCTCTGTCTGGAATTTCTTCCTGATGTTTAGCCAAAAACTCTTCTGATTTAATTTCAGTCTGTGGGTTCTGGTTCAACCTTCTGGGGCCACAGAAAACAACTCCACACCATCCTCTATATGACAGCCCTTCAAATACTTGAAGATGGTGATCATATCACCTCTCAGTCCTCTCCTGACTAAACATATCCAGCTCCTTCAACCTTTCCTCATAGGACAGTCTCTAGACCCCTCACAATCATCTGGACCAGTGTTCCCTCTAGACTGAGTTAGTGTGAGCTAGCTCATAATTTTTTAGCCTCTGGCTCACACATTTTTGTCTCAGCTCAGGAAAAATGGTCCTAGAGCAAGCTAATTTATACAAGCTCACACTTTTAATGGCAGTAGCTCATGAAGTAGAATTTTTGCTCACAAGACTCCACAGCTTAGAGGGAACGATGATCTGGACATGTTCCAACATCAATATCCTTTTTAAATTGTGATGTCCAAAACCCAACACAATACTCCAAAAATGGTAAAGGTAGTCCCTGTGAAAGCACCAGTCATTTCCAACTCTGGGGTGACGTCGCATCATGACGTTTTCATGGCAGACTTTTTTTTACGGGGGGGTTTGCCATTGCCTTCCCCAGTCATCTACATTTCCACCTTAGCAAGCTGGGCAGTCATTTTACCAACCTCTGAAGGATGGAAGGCTGAGTCAACCTTGAGCTGGCTACCTGAACCCAGCTTCTACCAGGATCGAACTCAGGTCATGAGCAGATAGCTCAGACTGCAGTGCTGCAGCTTTACCACTCTGCTCCATGGGGCTCCTTAACACAATACTCTAGGTGAGGTCTAACCTGGGCACAGTAAAGCGATACCATCACTTATGTGATCGGGAAACTATACTTCTGTTAATACAGTCCAAAATGGCATTTGCTTTTTCAGCTATCACACTATTGACTAATCAGTGTATGGTCCTCTAAGACCCCAGATCCTTTTTGCACATAGTACGGCCAGGACAAGAATGATTAACATATGGAATTCACTGCCACAGCATAAACAGCTTCAAGAGGGGATTGTATAAACATATGGAGCAGAGGTCCATCAGTAGATATTAGCCACAGGGAATAGATGGAACTCTTTGTCAGGGGCAAGTGATGCTCTGTTTTCTTGGTGCTTGGGGACAGAGAAAGGGCTTCTAGTGTTCTGGCCCCACTAGTGCCACTCCTGATGGCACCTGGTTTTTTAGCCGCTGTGTGAAAGAGTTTTGGACTGTTTCAATTTTAAGTTTTATTAGATTTCCTTAGAAGAAAGGGTAAAGGGTAAATGGAAATAGTAAATAGGTAATACATGATTCAATAATCGCATAATACATTCTGCATGTCACTGTATCATCAAAATGAACATTAAATATTATATCTAGTTTAACTTAATGTCAAAGAATATTGTAAGTTCTTGCTTAAACTGTCTACTTTGGATTGTATTTTTAATATATATATACTAGTAGGTAATTATTAGATTTCCATAGAAGAAAGGGTAAAGGGTAAATGGAAATAGTGAATAGTAAATAGGTAATACATGATTCAATAATCGCATAGTACATTCTGCACGTCACTGTATCATCAAAATAAACATGAAATATTATATCTAGTTTAACTTAATGTCAAAGAGTATTGTAAGTTCTTGCTTAAACTGTCTACTTTGGATTGTATTTATATATATATATAAATACATACATACACTAGTAGGTAATATAAATACATACATACACTAGTAGGTAATATAAATTCACATCAGTTAATCTTATTAAAAAAAAGACCTCTAAAGTATCAAACCAAACATATAACGGTTCCCAGTATTTTCTTGCTTCTTCCTTAGATTTACCAGCGAGTAACGAAGATAAATACTCCATCTAAGCTGTTTCCAATATTTTCCATATCAGTTCTTGTTTTGTAGGAAGACCCTGCAGCTTCCATTTTTGTGCTAGCAATATTCTAGCTGCTGTGTTAATATATGTCATTAAATGTCTTGTCTCTTTTGTATATTCACTGGGAAATATATTCAATAAAAATAGCTCCGGTTTAAATTGGATCTGTATTTTCAGCATTTTCTGTTATAGTTCATGCACCATCTTCCAGTAATTGTTCACCACCTTACAGGTCCACCACATACGATAAAACATTCCAACATGAGTTATTCATTCACTCATTAGACCTTTATTGGCATTAATGTAAGAATACAGTAAGGTTTAAAACCAACAGTAACACTATAAAATATAATAAAGCCTTAAAAACCAGCAAAAGTTAAATGACATAAAATAGCTGTGGGCTATGCATGAGTAAAAGCCTCTCTGATTTGGCTTTACACATGCATAGCCCACATTTTACTCATGCATAGCCAAACACTTCCAGCACTTACTAGACATGTTAACATACATTTTAGATAACTTTTGAGGAGTTAAATACCATCTATAAAATACCTTATACACATTTTCTTTGAAAGCTATTGACTTAGTTAATTTAATATTAAGTTTCCATAATGTCTCCCACTCATCTAAAGTAATGTTATGACCTATATTCTTAGCCCACTGTATCATACAATCTTTTACAATCTCATCTTGCATTTTCATCAGTTTCTGATGAGATCAGTTTCTCTTGGGAACCCAGAAAGATTTTGTCAAATGCATATTTATCGCTATTGAAACCTGTTATCTTGTCTTTAGCGTATCTGGATTCTATTTGTGTTCTCTGCCACCAACTCATGTTAATGTTCATTCCCTCCAGTTCTTCATTAGATTTTAATTGGTTATCTTGTTTCAATAATTCTTTATACCTATACATCTGATTTGGTTTTATAAGATTTGGCGGTGTGAATGCTTCCACTGGGGATACCCATCTCTGTATTTTTTGATAAATTCTTGGTTTTAGCCAAGCCCATGTATGGTAAAGAGATTTCCTTAACCAATGGTTTTTAAAGTACAAATGTCCTTCTAGTCTTTGGTACCACATATATGTGTACCAGCCAAGGATGAGTTCATGTCCTTCTAAAGATAGCTGTCTCCTATCTGTCAATAGTACCCAATCTCTCACCCAAGACAGCACAGCCACTTTGTAGTACAACTGCCAATCTGGAAAGCCCAAGCCCGCTTTAGTTTTAGAGTCTTTGTAATGCCTTTAGTTTAATTCTTGTTTTTTTCTTCCACCAAATATATGCTGATACCATCTTATTCAATTCTTGGAAAAACGCGATCGGTAAAAGCACAGGTATAGTTTGGAATAAAAATAACAATCTTGGCAGAATGTTCATATTTATCGAAGCTGTTCTTCCCATTAGTGATATGTTCAAGTCATCCCACTTTTCCAGATCTTTTTTGATCTCTTTAAGTAATTTATCATAATTATCTGCTTTTAAATTACTACATTTATTTGAAATATAGATGCCCAAATATTTCACTTTCTTCTCATAGGAAAATCCTGATTTTTGTTGGAGAAGATGAATTTGCTCTGTTGTCATATTTTTAGCAAGAAATTTCATTTTGTCATAGTTTATCTTCAATCCTGCCCAGTGGCTAAACTGGTTGATCTTATTTATCAAATAATCAATTGAGTCCAATGGCTGTTCTAATATAAAGACCAAATCATCTGCAAAGGCTCTCAGTTTATATTGCTCACCTTTGATCATTGAACCTTTGTTATTTGAGTCTTCTCTGATTTGTTTATTCAGTGTCTCCAAACATAGAATAAAAAGAAGTGGTGATAACAGGCAACCTTGTTTAGTGCCCTTCTGAATAATAATTGAATCCGTTAATTCGCCATTCACTATCGCCTTTGTGCTTTGAAAGGAATATATGGATTGCATCATTTTAAAAAAATTATCACCGCACTCCATACTGTTCAGTTGTTGTAACATGAATTGCCAATGCACATTATCAGAGTGTTGGACTGGATGGGCCACTGATCGGATCTAGCATGGCTTGTCTTATGTTCACTGTGCTGCTGTTAAAAAATAATGATTTAAATGCAACCTTTTATAGGTATTTTAAAATCCCTCTCATTTGAAGCAGTCTTGCAGGCTTCTTTTTCTTTTTTACACATGATGAATGGAGGCTCACATCCTAGATTGCAGCCCAAGCCAAGGTTGAACATTGTTCAAAATCTAAATTAACAACATAAAAAAAATTCCTTAGCAAACCAATTGGAAATGAATTTTTGAGGTAGAGCCTGAGGAGGTTGGGTTTGGGGAGGGGAAGGACTTCAGTGGGTACAGTGCCATAGTCCACCTTCTGAAATTACCATTTTCTCCAGGTGAACAAATCTCTTTCACCTGGAGGTCACTTGCAATAGTGAGGGATCTCCAGCCACCACCTGGCAGTTATATCAAACCAGAGAGCTCATGGGTATAAGTTAGGTATAAGACTTTAGAACACTCCATGAGGGTTTTAACTAATATATTGAAGAACAAAGTTTTAAACCACAGTATTTTTCATATGTTAATTTAGAAATATTTTACAGTCCATTTTACAATATACAATGTTTTTTCTTCATTCATAAGACTTCCTGAAGTCCAATGCACATGTGACTGCAATTCCCAACTTATGTGGCTGCAAATGGACTGCTGCTTCTGTCCTCTTTCAGAGTTAATCCCTCCTCAGGCAGCTCACCAAGGGATACAGTATTTCAAATGGCACTGCTCTGTATCTCCAATGGATCTAGCACAGCTCCACACTTCTCTTTGTCCTTGGCTTCTCTTGAAAGGGCTGCTGGTGGTTGGCAATGAGTCTCTGACTGCCCCTGTAGTTATACAAGTGGAAAGGGAAAAGAAAATCCCTTTATCTTTCTTCCATGCATGTCAGCTAGGGTTGCCAGGTCTTACCTGGCAGCCAGTGGGAGATCTTCCTCACACATACTTTGCGCATGTGGTGTGATGATGTCACCCAGAAGTGATGTTATCATGTCGGGCATATTGCAGTGAGATGCTCTAGCACTTTGAGTGAAACTCTATGGTTATCCCAAAATGCTAGAGCCCCCCGCCCCCATGTGCTCAATGCGATAACATCACTTCCACAATAACATTACTTCCAGGTGATGTTATTGCGCCGATGCTCTTTGGGGATGGGGCTACCCCACTGGCCAATTCTGCGTGACCCCAAAATCAGGAAAAACCCCACCCACAGGCTGGGAACCCTAATAGCAGCTGTTGAATTTCTGCCTCTTGGTTTAGTAATGTGATTACAGCCTTACAGGTCTGTCATCCACAAAAATCACAAGTGGCTATTAATAACATAAACCCTTCAGTCCATATAGTCTTAATTGGACAAAAAATGTGTATGAAATAACTTCATCCAAATGTTTCTACTCCTATTTAGCTTACAGCCTGAGTCTATACGTGTTTACTCAGAAATAAGTTCCTTTTATTTTGATGGATATGATTTCAGTTATGAAACTTGATCCTGTTTATATGTATTTTGGAGCAAGGCCCACTGAGTTAAATGGAATTTTTTCCCAGATACATGTGCTCAGCTTGCAACCTTAAGGCTATTTCCATATTTTGAGTGCGGTTCCTTTTCGCTTTGCTTGTCATTGAAGGCTTCCTGATTCAGGAAGTTTTCAGTCTAACCACAATATATTGTGAAATCCCAGCTTGGATGCTATAATGTATTGGGATTTGCGTATGCTGTTCCCCTAAATTAGGGTTCCCAGGTCCAACTAAGGAAATATGTGGGAACTTTGAGGGTGAAGCTAGAAGACTTCCTGTTCCAAATAAATAAATAAATAAAAATATAGCAGTGCAGTTGCCCTGAATATATTCATTCTTTTTTTTGTACCCCAGCAGCTTTTTTTTGTTCCTTAGCAACGACACTTCCACTAACTGAAAGTGAACACACGCACACACTCGCAAAGCAGCCAAAATAAACAGTTTGCATGCCCACACTTTTGTGATCTCCCTGGGGCAATGGTATAGATAGCTTTACTCATGGAGTTGCTGAATGTAACAATCTGCTGTGTTTAAACCAACTTGAGAGAGAGAGGTCTAGGGGGTGTTTTCCTCTATCCCATAATCAGGTTCTAGTTCTCTTTACTATCCCTTTTACTTTACAAAGAGCTTCTGAAAGGAATGCAAAATGAACAGAGGGACTTGGCTCTCTTTCTTGCTCTTTCACACACATATGGCTCTGCCTGCTCGCCCTACCCCCAACAGCTTCAGTCGTGCTGAGATTTAAAAGCACACACACACCCCTTCCAAATACAAGGAGTTTGAAAGCTTCTAACCCTGCCTGAGATGTGAAGGCACATCCTGGCTGTTGGGGCGGGGCTTCCCCCCACCAGCAGCTGACTGGTGGTGGGAAGGAGCCTGCAAAACTTGGGGATCCGCTGCCCAAACCTGAGAACTGACAAGTCTACCCTAAATTCAAAGAACTCTGTTCTTTTAAAATATATGTAAGAATAATGCCAGTACAGTCCAATCCTGTGCTTATTACCCTGAAATAATAATAAGAAGAAGATGAAGAAGATATTGGATTTATATCCCGCTCTCCACTCCGAAGAGTCTCAGAGCGGCTCACAATCTCCTTTACCTTCCTCCCCCACAACAGACACCCTGTGAGGTGGGTGGGGCTGGAGAGGGCTCTCACAGCAGTTGCTCTTTCAAGGACAACTAATTTGAGAGCTATGGCTGACCCAAGGCCATTCCAGCAGGTGCAAGTGGAGGAGTGGGGAATCAAACCCGGTTCTCCCAGATAAGAGTCCGCACACTTAACCACTACATCAAACTGGCTCACACTGGGTTCAAGGGGCCTACTCTCACATAAACATGTTTAGGATGGCAGCTTTAATCATTTGTGTCTTGAAGCCAGGAAAGTGACTTCATTGAACATTCCAATTTATAGCAAACTGTACTGTCTCACTGGACACTTGTTTCCTCTGAATAAAATTATTTTCACTTGCTATTCTTCAATGCTTTGAGATAACAAAGTTCACACTATGAGCCTGTTTTCTAGCAATTATTTTTGTGTTCCTAACCCAAATACTCTGAGACTATCCCACAGGGAAATATGACTGTCAGCAGCAGCTTAATTAATTGTTTTGTCAAAGTAAAATACACCCAATCCAATCTTTGTAATGAGAAGCTCAGCAGAAATGATCGCATCACAAAAACAATAGCAGCAGATTGCTGTTATCATCCATAAAATACTTTAACCTGTATGCAATCTCCTGTTAAACAATGAATAAGGAGATAGGGTTACACATCTCAAGGCAGTGTGTGTCCAGGCACACGTTCTTTTTGATTTCTAGTTTGCAGGATGGCTTTGGGTTTTTTAAAAAAAGATTATTCATTAAGGGAGACTTACGTCATCCCTAAGATTATAAACTGTACAAAAATTACAAATACATACATTTTTCTAAATATTCCATGAATATTAGATAGAAATAGTGCTATGGCAGTGTCTCTGAAAGTATCTGGGAGAGTTATACATGTTCCTGCTAGGAGGAAGATGTGCAGACTTCCAGCAGACCTTTGTCAAGGAACTGACTAGGTCACTTTGGACTCTCCCCCATCCTCCTTCTATAGCAAGGAGATATAATTTTCTCTGCGAACAAGCTGAGGAAGCAAGATTTTCTGGCCAGTGAGGGAGGTCCACTTGAAACAGCTGTTACTGCTAACTCCCAGCAGTACTTTAGCGGATTACTTGGGCTAAAGAAAGGCAGCCCCCCACCATACCTGTGGTAAGCACACAGGGCCAGTTTTCTGCCCAAAGAAGGGGAAGAAATTGGAATTGCTGCAGGGGTTCAGTTTGTTCCCAGTCTATGTGGCCAAGAACAAGCCTCATATCTCCCTACTTTTTGTTGTCGTTGCCACAGGTAAATATTGTGTATGTTTTTATGCACTTGGGTTAGAAAGATCAGCTATCCCTGCACTAGAGTGCCCTTCCTCTTGTTTCTCCCAAGATTCTGTACATACTGTTTCTTAGTAATATTTTCCTGCTTTGTCATTGTTACAACTTAGATAAAGTTGCAAAGGCACTAGCCTCTTAATCCTGGGCTCTTACCACTTTGCAGAGTCTTTCTCTTTTAGGGTTACTGTATTTTGAAAAGCCAAAAAGAGGACATATTTCCCAACTGGCTACTTCAAACAACTGATAACTGTAATGTACTGAGTTCCAAGACGATCAGCAGTCAACGTTCTTTATTAGCGAGTACATCACAAAGTCTACATGGCGGGTCTGGGTCCCCAGTTATATACATTCATCCAGAACAACACACTTCCCTGTCAGGTCCAAGCCTGACCAGTTAAACTTCGCGCTACAGATCTTCATAGGCGGTTAGCATCTGTCCCTTACAGTCAGGTGACCCGCAGTTTCCCGCTGGTCACCTCAGCACACAGAGCCACGCTGTGTTGTAATTTCTGGGACCAAAATGCAAGACGCAACAATAACTATAACAAATCTCATTTCAAATACCCCTGCTATTTAAACTGAAGTTTGCCGCCACTGGAGGACTATAGAGCAAAACAGGCTCAGCCTCCCAATCCCATCAGTTTTTTCAAAAGAATCCCAAAGAGGATAGACACCAAAGAAAGAGGATATCTGGTAACCATAGCCTGTCTAAAATGAAGCCCAACTGATTACTACTAATATTGACAGAGATTTCTGATATGATTTGGATTAGTATTAATATATAATGTAGGTAGTATTAGTATTGATATATAATGCTCTATTAGAACTACTGTGTACATAGAAGGATAAATACTTCTCCCCTTATCCATGAAGAAATAATTGCAGTTTGTTGCTAACTTATGCAATATTTATATTTTGTGAGAGGAAAGGCAGAGCAATGGGTGGAAAGCAGGAACAGTTATGAGCCGAAGTGGGTCTGTATTAGGAAAGTGCCCCAGCCATGGAAGAACTCTAAGCAAGTCAGTGTTATTAGCTACCATAATACTCATAGCATTTACTACAATAACATCTGATGACTTCTTATCGTGGACAAGGATAATAAGCAGAGTCCTTAATCTCAAATAACTTCTAATTTAAAATGATCCCCCTGTACTTCTTTGTACGTGTGAATGCAGGAAGAGGAAAGTAGATATGGAACAATTAGTAGGCAGGGATATTTCTAGGTTTCTAAAATTTGCCATCATTTGAATTACAAATAGAATTATGGTTCTGCACTAGGTAACAAAAAAACAGAAACTGCCCAATGAGTTTGGCAGCCTTTGAGTTTATAACTTCCTGCAATTCCACACTATGTTTAAACGCTGAAGTGCTTATAAATTTTCTACACTGCAAATTTTCCATAACATGCTGAAACAACATGAGCTACTGCAAAAAGAATGTAACCCTTCAAGAGCAAACTATTTTCACTATACACGACTATGTCACTTTTTAAAGGGGAAAATATCTATCTAAAGAAAAAGAACATAACTATCTAAAGAAAAAGAACATAATTAAGAAATACACTTGTCCTTAACCATCTTTTTTTTAAACTTAGAATGGTCCCTTAAAAATGCCTAACAATTTCATAGGCAGGGTTGCCAACTCTGGGTTGGGATACTCCTGGAGATTGGAGGGTTGGAGTCTGGGGAGGCCAAGGGAGAGACCATAATGCCATAAAGTCCATCCTTCAAAGGAGCCATTTTCTCCAAGGAAACTAATCATTGTAGGCTGGAGGTCAACTGCAATTCTGGGGGAAATATAGGCCCCATGAGGAGGTTGACAAGCCTGTCATAGGCAAGATTAGAACCTAGTTTTGCCAGATCAGAACTAGTTTGCCATCTTGAACTGAGTTACACGTTAAAGTCAATGGACTCTACTTTACTATTAAGTTCTATTAAAAAAAAAAACCTCTCTGAGGCCCTGTCATGATTCTGGGTTAAAGAATAAATGGCCTATAGGCCTCAAGGAAGTCTCTGAGGCCTCCTGTAAAGTTTGCAACCACCCTATATTTCCCATTTCCCATCCTACATTTCCAAGGTTTGTGATTGGACTGGGATGAAATGTTTAGCCTGGAGAGGAGGCAGCTGAGAGGTGATACGATCACCATCTTCAAGTACATAGAGGATGGTGTGGAATTATGTTCTGTGGCCCCAGAAGGTAGCACCAGAACCAGTGGGTTGAAATTAAATCAAAAGAGTTTCTGGCTCAACATTAGCAAGAACTTCCTGACCGTTAGAGCAGTTCCTCAGTGGAACAGGCTTCCTTGGGAGGTGGTAGACTCTCCTTCCTTGGAAGTTTTTAAACAGAGATTAGATAGCCATCTGACAGCAATGAAGATCCTGTGAACTTAGGGGGTGGTATTAGGCTTCCCAACCCCCCCCCCCGCCCTGGCGGGTGACCCCCGAATTTGCAGCCTCTTCCCTCGATCTCCAAAAATCCAGAAGCAAAGGGGGGGGGGGAGAACATGCATGTAGGCATCATGTCGTTGTAGAGCTCCTGCAGGTTTAGAAACCTGCAAACAGTTTTTAAAATGTGTGCCCCTTTAAGGCTGCACAGGAAACAGGAAGGGCTTCATGGGAAAGGGCCAGTAACAGTTTCCATGGAGAACGGCCCCTCCCTTTCTTTTGCTTTCGTTTTCACAGCAAGGAAACTTCTGCAGGAAGAAGACGCAGTAAGTATTTGTGTGTGTGTGAGAGGGAGGAGGCAGGGGATTCCCTGGTTTGGAGGCCCTCCCCCCCATTAGAAAGCGTGGGGGGGGGAGGAAATGTCTACTGGGCACACTATTATTTCCTTTGGAGAATGATTCCCATAGGGAATAATAGGAAATTGATCCGTCTACCTCAAAAAAACAGCCCTCCCAGAGCCCCAGATACTCACAGATCAATTCTCCATTATACCCTATGGGAACCTATCTCCATAGGGTATAACATAGTGCCCAACAGACATTTCCATCCCCCTTCCCACTTTCTGATAACCCTGAAGCAGGGGGAAGGCCTCCGAACTGGGGAATCACCTGCCCCCAACTGGGGATTAGCAACCTTACCCAAGGAATGTGGGTTAGACCCAAGAAGGGCCAGGTACAGCAGGGACCAGTGAGGTTGCTACATTAGAAAGCTTTATTATTTTTTTGCTGGCTCCTTTAAGTGTTAATTTTACCCTGTTGGCTGAAATTGTATCCCTGTTAAAGCTGTTGTTCCCAAGGGGTTTTTCCTCTATCTGTTTATTATTACCCACTTCGTTTAATAAAACAGTTTGTTTTAATCTTTCTGGGTCCTCATGCCTCAAGCATGACCAGACACTTAGCAATGCCTCGCTAGCGGGGGACCACTGTTTGGAAGTATGAAGGTACTCTGGGCCCCCAGACCTGAGTGGTGGCCATTAGTTAAGGCCCTTGAAGGGGGCAGGAGGGGATCATAGAGTTGGGACCTCTAGGGTCATCTAGTCCAACGCTCTGCACAATGCAGGAAATTCACAAATACCTTTCCACCCCCACACACCCAGTGAACCCTGTTCCATGCACAGAAGATGGCAAAAAAAAAAAAAAGCCTCCAGATCCCTGGCAAAACTGGCCTGGAGAAAAATTGCTGCCTGACCCCAAAGTGTTAATCAGCATGTCACTGGGTATGTAAGTGGGGGCCATGAGAACTAAGCACTGATGCAACCCTTCCTGCCCTCCCTCTCTTATCTGCATAAGTTCACAGAATCCACATTGCTGTCAGATGGCATCTAGCCTCTGTTTAAAAACCTCCAAAGAAGAGGAAAAGAGATTGGATTTATACTCTGCCCTTCACCTGGGGTGAGGTCAGACATTCATAAAATCCCGCTACGAGCATGAGTGGAGTCCGGAAACATGTTGGATTTTAAGCGGTTGTCCAAACATCAGCATCTGCGAATGGTGGTTAGCTCGTTCGAGTCCCGCATTGAGACGACTGGGGTGCGGACTAATTTGATACTGCTTTAAATCAGGAACAAAATTCTTCTGACGGTTCCTGAGCGGAGTTTCTCTGTTTGAACGCTCCATTGTTGACGACTCATCGAAAGCGCACCACGGCCTCCCCGCGGCCTCCGCTGGTCCCTGGAGGCCCTCCAGAGACTCTGGAGGGCCTCCAGGGACCAGCGGAGGCCTTTTTAAGGTGTGATGACCAGAATTGTACACAGTATTCCAAATGAGACCTCACCATCAATTTATACAGGGGCATTATGATACTGGCTGATTTGTTTTCAATTCCCTTTCTAATAATTCCCAGCATGGTGTTTGCCTTTTTTATTGCAATCACACACTGTCTTAACACTTTCAGTGAGTTATCTACCATGACCCCAAGATCTCTCTCTTGGTCAGTCTCTGCCAGTTCACAACCCATCAACTTGTATTTGTAGCTGGGATTCTTGGCCCCAATGTGCATTACTTTGCACTTGGCCACATTGAACCGCATCTGCCATGTTGACGCCCACTCACCCAGCAATAAAAAAAGACCAACGCCATGCTTGCGTTTGCAATAAAAAAAGACCAACGCCATGCTTGGAATTATTAGGAAGGGAATTGAAAACAAATCAGCCAGTATCATAATGCCCCTGTATAAATCGATGGTGCGGTCTCATTTGGAGTACTGTGTGCAGTTCTGGTCGCCGCACCTCAAAAAGGATATTATAGCATGATTAAAGGGCTGGAACACTTTCCCTATGAAGAAAGGTTGAAATGCTTGGGACTCTTTAGCTTGGAGAAATGTCGACTGCGGGGTGACATGATAGAGGTTTACAAGATAATGCATGGGGTGGAGAAAGTAGAGAAAGAAGTACTTTTCTCCCTTTCTCACAATACAAGAACTCGTGGGCATTTGATGAAATTGCTGAGCAGACAGGTTAAAATGGATAAAAGGAATTACTACTTCACCCAAAGGGTGATTAACCTGTGGAATTCACTGCCACAGGAGGTGGTGGTGGCCACAAGCATAGCCACCTTCAAGAGGGGTTTAGATAAAAATATGGAGCAGAGGTCCATCAGTGGCTATTAGCCACAGTGTGTGTGTGCGTGTGTGTGTATATATATAAAATTTTTGCCGCTGTGTGACACAGAGTGTTGGACTGGATGGGCCATTGGCCTGATCTAACATGGCTTCTCTTATGTTGTTATGATTTGAGTCTGGAAGGCCTGTTAAATGCTATCAAGGAGTAAACAGCCTTCAGATCTGGGGACAAGGGCACTGAACTGTCTGATTCTATATTTGCTTTAAGCCTGAAACCACAGTATAGGAATATGTCCAGAAGAGATATAATATGCCATAGATGTGGGTAATAAGGCCATATCACAAGATATTGTAATAATTGTAATGCTGCTGAACAAAGGAATAGCAATGTTAAAGCACATGTTTCAAATGAGGGAACACAGGTGCCATCTCATGGCCATAGAAATAATTGCAGCCAGAAATTTTTAAACCAGAAATTTTTCAAGCCACATGGCCCAGGTGGGAGCAAAGAAAAGAATGGAGAAAGTACCATGCATGTTAATAATGTGAATTTTATTGATGAAAGAGGAAGATCTTTGATTGAGTGGATCTTCTATGCATATTTGTCGATATAAGGGCATGTTTTCAGAGTTGGATGAAAGAGACCTGAAATGATAGGTGCCAACCAAAAACCCTTACAAGTTTGTGGTGTGGGTGAGATCAAAATGAAATTGCTTACCACTGATGAAGATTGAATGCCAGTAAGACTGAAAAACGTAGCTTATGCACCTGAATCAATTGAGAATTTACTTTCAAGCCAAGTGCTTATAAGAAATAATTATGCTGTATATCTTAATAAAGGAGATGATGATGAAATTATTAAGAAGAATTCTGGAATTAGTTTTAAACTGGATGAAAGAAATTGAGCCCATTATATTATGCACTTAAGTGAAAGGTCATGTTAGGGAAACTGCTCTCAAAATGAGATTGGGGAATTAGATTGAGAGACAGTTAGCCCCAAAAAGGAATCTTTGTTATCAATTGTATACCAGGCTCAACCGTTCAGAGAGTCAATGCTCAATAAGAGACTCTAATTTAGTAAAAATCAATTGTAATTTATTTAGAATAATATTTCTTTCATACAAGGTAAAAATACAAAACACTCACACATTCACACAGGTCTAGGAAATATAGATAGATCAATAGGGGAACATATATGGATAAACAGACAGGGTAATATTTACCATCGTAGTCTTCCAGGAAGGTTTCCAATGGCGACTTAAGAGGACAGGGGAAATGGACCCAACACTGTGGCCAGAATTGGGGATGGATCTAGACAGCGGGTAATAGGGGTTGCTGAATAGAAAGCACACATGAGTGGAGTTGGGTCAGAGGTTAAATAGGCTTCCTCAGACCCTTAGGGACTGGGAGGTCCAAGGGAGGAGAGATGGGAGGTTCAAGAAGGCTGGACATTCCTTACTGACACCTAATTGGATGCCTGCTTTGGCCAATGAACTTCACCTTAGTCCAGTGAACCTGGAAATTTCCAAGCTGCAATGCTGCTTGTGTTGGCCCCAGGGTACTTAGACTGGAGTAAGAATGGGAATGGCTGGATACTTAAGTTTAAATGGGATTAACTAGGAGGGTGACAATAGGTAATCAAATGCTGGCCTAGGTACCACCCGGGTTAGACAAAAGACTTGATGAAGACAGGAGATGTCCTTCCTCTTTCTCATCTTCTGCTGGGCAAGATTTATTGTTCTGGTATTGCTGAGCAATTAGGATCAACAGTGGAGCTATTAATCCATTCTTAAAACAGATGGGTTGCTTGCAGGCTCAGGGTGTGCACGTGTGACTTTCCCACTAAGAAGGAATGAGTTCAGCCTGGCAGGGTAAGCTTGGGTCAGGAAAGCAAGCTGGATTCTGCTGTTGTTAGCTCTAGGTCCATGGAGCCAGGCTGGAAACATGGTGGCTTCTTCCACTGCAGTGGCCAAGACTGGGCACACAAGGAGCAGCTGGAGCATGTCTGTAGTTCTGGCTACCACTCTTCAGAGATGTAGAATGCAAAGCTGCCATATAAGCCTTAGAAAGTGTAAGCAAAGTCCACTTCTTAGAGCAGATGTGTGAGAGTCAAATCTCCAGGCACCCTGGCAACCATGCTGGTGATCATGATGTTCACATGTATGAAAAGTAGGGGGCTTTTCCTCACAGTTCCCCCCCTCAAGACCTATGTCACCATCTGGTGGCGAGGTCTTGCAATAACACAATGTCCATATCTGTAGTTGACAGGCGGCGAGTCCACATAGCTTCAATTGTCTACCGGGGTGTACCGTCTATCTAAAAAGGTTGGAGCCACTATCTAAACTACTCAAAAATCAATTTGGAAAAATATTCCAATAGGCCAAAGGTTCCTTCCTTTGAATACTACGATGCAGGGATAACAGGCATTGGCAACGTTGTAGGGCATACAGTATTAAAACACAGGGTTACAATCATTGAAATAAAAGTTGAGTTCATAAAATCATTACTGCTATTTAAACCAGATAAGTAACAAGAATTGATCCATAAATCACACACAATCATGACAATAATTGATTAGAAAAACACACAGGTACATTAGAGTTCATGGTTACAAGTGAATCCATATCTTAATCTTGAGTCTTCTTTTCTTCTTCTCCCCCCCTTGATAAGCTTCTTATACTGGGGTATGAAGAGGATCTTCTTCCATGTACCTATTGGGTATGTGAAAGTCCTAGTGGAGGGTGAACTAAAGAGTCTTCCCACCCCCCCTAGCACCCAGCGAAATGTGTCTTTATTGTTGCCAAAAGGGAATTCTTCCTGTAACCCATCATGGAATTGGCAATGGTGCTTTTCAGCCTGTATCACTGATGGTCCATAGAGCAACAGTGGGCTTTGAGGAAAGAACCAAAAAGGAACCAAAAACATTCACACATGACAACATGGAGATGATTCTGTACCATTGTAGGGAGCAGTGAAAGCAGATCAAAAATGCATACATTCAACCATGAAGAAAGGAATCTTAAAAAGCTATTAGTGAAGTGTCCTCCTGTCCAGAGTGTGGTGACCAGTGAGCTTTTACGTCACAAGCTTACATATGTCATGTTAGGGGCCTGCATTGGGCAGGTTTGCCTATCACATTAAGCATTCAAGACTTTAGGAGGCTTTTTCCTTGTCAAGGAAGGAAAGTAACATACACAATTCAGAAAACACAACCCCAAATATTCTTTGTTGCAACATAAAACTTAAAATAAAACATTGTGCACAAGCTTGGCGCTCCAGGGAAATGACCATAGTTGGGGCGTCCCCCATAATGAAAATAGTTCCACAAAGAAGAGACAAAAGAAAACCTTTGCTATAGCTTTGGAATATAATAAATTGTCAAAACAATATAAAAACTTCAAAAACAAAAACTGAGGCCTCAATAGAACAATGCTAGCTAGCTTTATATGAGAGGGATCATACCCAAAATGGCAGGTGAGCTAGAGCAGAGAAATTAAAAACCTGGACACTAGTGAGGTGATCAAGTCCCACTAAATCCAGTTTTTCTCTGGGCTAGTTCAGCTGAAACGATCTCACCTGTGAGCAGATTTCAACAAAAACTTAACAAAACCAGAACTCTGAAAAGCAACATAATGGTTACACATACATAAAACAATTCTTAACAGGACTATCAACAATTAGAACTACTGAGCATGCATTAGATTTGATTTGCAGGTCCAGATTCCCTGCACATCTATATTGAAAGAAAAGATGAGCAAACTTAACAAAACAGTTACAACATCCTAGAAATCAAATTATGGTTAATTCACCTTGACAAACACATTAAACAATTCATAAAAAGAGAAAAGATGGGGCATTTGTAGTACCAAGAGAAAATGCTGAGTTGTTGCAAGGACAAGTCAAAAGAAAGACTTGAAACACGAAAGCATATCCCTTGAAGAAGAAACCTTTTATGGAGTAAAAGGTAAAACTAAGATGATGGCACAATGCTCCAGGTTTAAGGCTTGTGCCAGAGAATGATTTTCCTCTGTGCATACACAGAGTGCAAAGAATGTGTTGCTGGAAGGCAACATGCTTGTCAGAAATACCAAGTAGACCAAAATTTGAGCATAATACAACAAGACTTAAATTGGGGAGCCTTGATAGGCTCAGCCAACTGGTTATAGATGCAAAAATAACACAAAGGACATTTAGTGGCAAGAAGAAAATCATGATCAGAAATGAACCCTGAGGAATCTATATTAAGAATCTAACAGGTTATTGCTCATTTCCTTGAGAACATGGAAAATAGAAAAGGGTTTTCACTCAGAAAGAGTCTAGTTCTAACAAAATATACAGTAGGTGGAGGCAGAACCATTCAGTGGTCATTATATTGCTTAAGACCAAACAAAGATACTGAGCCCACAAGTTGGGGCCTCTTAAGAACATGTGGATACCTCTTTCCACAGGCAGACTGGATTAAACTAAAATTAAAACTCAAGATTCACCAAATAGCAAAAAGGGAAGATTGATTATGCAAATGGCATTCAGAGAGAAAATGAAGATATCAATAGTTGAAGTACATTTGAGGAATCCAGATTTCTAATGGAAACCAAGAGCTTTCAGGAATTCTGCCAACAAGAGTGTTAGTTCTTGAGGCTTGAGAGAGAAAAAGCACAGGGAGAGGGTAATTTTACCCCAAGGAAGTGTACAGATGTCCTATACTTCTTGTAGGAACCAAAATTTGTGAGATAAAATTTTCTTAGCTCTAATGTTAGCAAAGGGCCTATAGATTGCAAAGCATTTTCCTTTTACTACAAAGCACTGGGAATGCCCAATAGACTTTGAGGAGCAATTTCTTAAAAGTGTTTCCCTTAAAATTAAAAGCTACAAAACCTGAGTATAGGAGAGATTGGTACCAGTCACTAGAAAAAATATTTTAAGACCTAAAAGGTGCAGCAAAAATAAATAACAGAAAGAAAGCTTCTAATCTAAGAGAACTCTTAGTATTAGGGCAGTTTACAGACAGGGGATTTTCTCTAGCAGAGAAGGACTGGCTGTAAGTAGAGCTTTGGGATGCCAGCTCCAGGCTGGAGATTCCTAGAAATTTGGGTCAAATTTGAAAATCACAAGGCATGCAGTCCATTTCCTTGGACACTTATTTCCTCCAGAGGCTTAGCCTCAATGTACTGGGGAAAAGGCTATGATTTTGGGAGAGGCCTCCAGGTCCCACCTGGAGACTGGCGACCTTACAAAAACACAGTAGTATGCACATCTTCCACCCAGGTATTCTCTGGCTGGGAAGAGGCTGTCTCTGTGAGAGACTGCAATATAAAAAAAGTTTGGTAATGAAAAACTTTTGAAATTATATCTTTTTAGACCCAAAATCAGAAGATGAGAATTCAAAATAGCACAAAAAAAAAAAAATACCTCAACTGTATTTCCACCCCCCCTAGATGAAGAAGGCGGGGAGGGTTTTAACAGACAAACCAAAATTCCTTCCCTCTTGGGTAAAGTGAATGCTTAGCTTTAACAAAAGGCTAAAACAGACACAATGGATTTGGCCAGTACTCTTATCTGACCCTGATAAGTTTTTACAAAGAAAGGTGGAGGAGGAGAATAATGAGCTTTCTGCCTGGGTGGGGCTCAAAATTGTAACTCTTTCCAGTTTCTTTAACTCAAGCTGAATTTGGCTGATTTTATTTCAAGAGGGTCTGCATGAGATTTGCCAATCAGTACTACATTAGTTGTTGCTGCTCCTGCAGCTGGAGGTTCTCCTTTCTGTACTTTCAAATTTAAATGACAGACTTGCCCATTTGAGGTTAGCTGTCTTGTGTTGCTGTGACCTTTGAGAAGGAGAGGCAACACCTCTTATAAGACAATGAGGCTCTCTCTCTCAAAGACACTGAGTTGCTTGTGCCTTAAGGAGACCTGAGATAGACAAAAATTTAATTTCTCAGGGCAATGCATTTAAAACTCCATTCCTTTGCCTTAGTTACTTATCAAATCTTTACTGCTACAGATTTCCATTGAGCAAGAGGGAGAACAATTAGCATTTCTTCCTGATGGCAGGAGTGCTGAGCATTTGCAATACTTTAGCCAGCTCTATTTGGACTAATCTGCAGGCACTCTGTACAAGCTCAGAGGCTATACCATTTAACATTCATAGAACTGAGGAAATAAATATTTTTTTTTTACTTTATAAGCAAGAGAGAGAAAGATGAACTTGGGAGTTTCACAGATTTTCATTCAGCCAATTTGAAAGTTAAAACAGTTTCTTACATCTTGCTCTGAAAGCTTTGAATTAACAAAAAACTAGTTCAGTCTCTCTTTCTCAGGTACTTGATGCTGGCATTTTTAAAGGGTTAGACTAAATACATACTACATCAAGCTCCCATTACCCTGCAGAGAAACTAACTGCAGGCTGGAACCCTTGCTGGGATTCCAGGAGATCTCCAGGCCTCACCTGGAGAAATGGCCTGGTCTAATTGTAGTCCAAGTCATTGCTTGTATGTTTTCTTATTTAGTCAAGGGAAAGGGTGCCCTTGTTACCTTTAAACCTAAATAAGGCCAGATCTCTCTGTTTTAAGAGACATTCAAGTCTAGGAGTTAGATTTTCCTTTGGGTGGGGGGAGGTTCAGAGACAAAGGAACCTTGCCTGCCCATGTGGGATTACCATTCTCTGAGTTCCACAGAATTCTGGCTTTCAAATTCCCCAAATGGGATGAGCTAAAGACAGAAAATTTCTGGCGTAAAGGGCTGAGGCTTGCTCATGTAGGAGTGTCTGGAGCAAGTCCTTGCAAAAAGGAATACCTTGTGCCATAATTGTGGAACTCTGCATAGGCTCAGAGACCACATTTCCTTCATGATTCTGGGGTAAGAGAACTGAAATAGGGACTGTTTTCTCATTTTCATGGGGGAAAGAAGTCTGGGGCTGCACAGCTGGGTTTGCCCCGCCATATTTCCTTTTATCCTGCACTTCCAGAATTTCTAGTCTCCTCTCTGTGGCCCTGCAAGACTCCAGAACATTTTGAAGGAGACTGGCAGTTTCCTTTTCTTTCCTACTAGCTTCTAACCTTTTCTGAAGTTCCTGATTTTTCTCAGCAAGCTTTTGGATTTCTAAATCCTTTTCATGAGTAGGATTTGTAAGTTTCCCTACCCTTTCCTCATTAGGGAAGTCTTCCACAGCAGTAGCCTTGGGGAAGCTAGCTCCATTTTCTGCAAACCCTGGGGCTTTGGGAACCATGTGCCCTGGTGGCTTCATGGCATCTGAAAGGGCAGCAAGTAGCACATGTGTGGGCTGCTTATCAAACTGCCTCATGTCTGCTCCAGTGGCTCTAAGCTGGGACCAAGCTACCATTCTGACTTTGTCTCGAGGGGTCCGCTGAGGCCAGGGTTGCCCAGAGGCTGACTGCGTCTGCCTAGGAGCATAAGCCTGCTTGTGAAGGGGAACCTTTGGGGCAAGCTGGGGATGGCAAGAAGAGCTGAAACCAAGGCCATTGTTTTGGAACTTCCAGTTCTGGCTCTCTTTTCCATGCCCACCCTGCTCTTGATTATATTGTGCCTGAGTGAGCTGTGTTTCTAAAACAGCAACTCTTTGTTCAGAGACTTGGGCATGCTTTAAAGCATTCTCCAGTCTCCATTTGACCTCATGGAGAGAGTGGGTTAAATTTGCTATCTCCTTCTCATGCGCACTTAATCTAGCTGTGTAGTTTTCATGAACTATTTCCCTTTTTGCATAGTCAGCTTTCATTCTACTCTCTCTTTCCATAAAATTGCCAACTCTGTCAAGATTAGCCTCTAGATCTTTCCAGGTGGTGTTTACCAGGGCTGTTATGCCATAGCACCTCAAGGTGGGTATATTGAGACCTCTGATCACATCGGATATGAAATTTTGATTCTCATAATCTGGTTCCCCATTGTCTTTGGGTAATACTACCTTAGCTGCTTCTGCTAGGAATTTCTTCCTTATTAGATAGCTCACTGGACGCTCATCATGACCTTGTAAGGTCTGATGGTAGAGATCTTTTATATCCTCTCCATCCCAGGTGGCAAATAGTACCTCAGCCATCCATTCTAAGATGGTGGCATTAGACAGGTTCAGGCGATACATTACATTTCTTACTTTGTCTAGTTCAGGGCCTGAGGCGCATAATCTCAGCACATGGTTTAATTCAGTTAAGGAGGCTTCTTTGTAGTGAATTCTAGCGCTGGCCATCCACAACACTGAGGTGTCTATGTTATAGGGGCCAAGGAAGCTGGCAGCCATTTTAATGTCCTCTGCTCCCCAAGATCTGGTTTCCTTCACTACTTTTACAGATTCAGCTCCATTCTGTTTTCTGGCTGTGGTCTTTTTAGTGACCACAGGACGGACTGGGGCTGACCTGCTTTTATTTCCGTCTACCACCTCTTCATCCTCACTCTCCTCGTCTGATGAAAACTCATAGAGGCCAGGGGGTGAGACGGCAGCTATGAAAGCACTTTTAAGGGCCAACTTCTTTTGTAGAGCGGCAATCTTCTTTTTACATGCCTCATGGTTGGCTGCTTCTCTCGCTTTGCGGTTTTTTTCCGCAGCGTATTCAGCAGCATGTTGCAATTTATTATTTCGGTCTTTTGTTTGTTCCAGCTCTTTTCCCAACGCCTTTATTTGCGATTGGGCCTTATTTAGAGCGGACACTGTACTCTGGTAGGCTAAGTTTAGGGTATGTTTATCTGCTTTAGTCTCCTCTAGGCTTCGATTTGCATGCTGCAAGTCGAGGTCCAAGCTATTGTTTTCCGCCGCCAGTCTATTTATCTCTGCGGCGTATTTTCTATGCAATTCTGCTTTTTCTGCCTCATGGTTTTGCCGAAATTCTGCTTTTTCTGCCTCATGGTATTGCCGAATTGTATCTATCTCTGCTGCATGGGACTGGAGTAAGAGTTCCTTTTCCGCTGTATGCTTCCGGAACTCATCCCCCAGCACCTCTGCATGTCTCTTAAGAATTTCCTCAAATTCTTGTTCCTTTTTCTCTGCCTGCACTTCGTGCTGCTTTATTTCCTGATCTCTCTGCGTAAGCTGCTCCCTGAGTTGTTTAATCAGGGCGGAGCTATCCCGCAGGGCTTCAAACAAACCCCATGTGGCAAAAAGGTCTCTCTTGCCAGTGCTAATCGTTTTGTTGCTGCAACCCTCCTCAAAAATGTCTCTGAGAGATTGGAGGGGATCAGAGCCTTGGTTAAAGAGTCCCTTTTTCCAGGGATTATCTCCCTTCTTTACCAACCACTTTTCCAATTTGGGGATCTCTTCCTTCTGGGCAAGGATTTCCATAGCTTACAATTTAGTTCCTTTCAAAGTTCTAACTTTACTTGCAGGGCTGGTTTTCCTGCACTATTAGGTGCCTAACCACAGGCCACCAAAATTAACTGATGCAGGAGCCTTCCCTGGCACTTTTCCTGCTTATTGGGGAGCAAAGAACTTGCAGGACACCTCTGTGTGTCTCACAAGTAAAGGAGGGAGTTGCAGGACCTTCCTTAGTTCTCTGCAACACTAACAAATGTTTGTGGCATGGGCTTATGGCCTTGCACACATTGTTGAGCTCCTCAGGAGGGGCTTTTCTCTAGCCTCTGCCTCCAAACCATCAAAAGTCACTGGCACTGCACCTTTCCTTAGTAGGGCAGTTCTGAGTTTACCAAAAGGTTTTAAAAGTCTTAGAGCCTGAGCTTTTCCTCTGTTGGCCCTAAGCAAAAGGGAAATTTTTCGGCTGAGAAGAGTTCCTATCTCCTCAGACCCGGGACAAATTTTTAACCCCAAGGGAGAGCTTCTTGCTCCTTCCACTAAATTCTCTTAAAGGCACAGCCAAGTGAAAGAACTAGCAGCATATTTCCAGATGCTTTCTGGCTCCTATGTGCTATTTTAACACTTGGGTTGGTTTCTTAAGTTCCCTTTTTGTTTTGCCTACTGCCAATCTCTGATTGCGCTTCGGCTTGGGTTTAGGGGGCAGTGAGCCAATCCTATGATTGCGTCTCGGCCAGAAAAGGGAGCCACGAGCCGACCCAACGATCGCGTCTCGGGCGAAATTTTAGGCAACGAGCCGACCCAACGATCGCGTCTCGGCCAGAAAAGGGAGCCACGAGCCGACCCAACGATCGCGTCTCGGGCGAAAGGGAGCCACGAGCCGACCCAACGGTCGCGTCTTCGGGCAAAAGGGAGCCACGAGCCGACCCAACGATCGCGTCTCGGGCGAAAGGGAGCCACGAGCCGACCCAACGGTCGCGTCTTCGGGCAAAAGGGAGCCACGAGCCGACCCAACGATCGCGTCTCGGGCAAAAGGGAGCCACGAGCCGACCCAACGGTCGCGTCTTCGGGCAAACAAAATAAAAAGTTGCCCAGCAGTCAGATTGCAGCGGTCCTACGACCCACCTGCCTTCTTGACTGTCGGGTGCCTTAGACTAGCCTTGGCCTAGACTCGTGTAAGGACTTGGGTGTGTGTGTGCAAGTGTCTGAGTGTGTATGTAGTGTGTGTGCACTACGCTCTAAAGAAAAGGGAGAAGGGAAGGGTGCTCTATCCAGATCTTAACAGCTCTGACCTATCCTGACATTCCCTCCCACGATAGACGCGTTTAGAAAGGCCTCGGGACGGCGGCCAGGCTTCACGGGACTTCCCCCTTGCATTCGATCGGGCTCAGTCCTCTTGCGAGGTGTCTGGCCTCCTCGGGGCGGCTGAGAAGTCCAACGCTGAATGGTAGAAATGGGAGTAGCCCAACCCACAATTATATAGAGATGCTCGCTAGAGCCGTTCACACAGAACTCATTCACTCAATCACTCACACAATAGCCTCGCTAGCAAGACTTTCTGAACGGTGCAACCTTACGTCTGTCTGTATGAGGACACTGTGTGTTCACACAAACAGGATAATGCCAACGCTTTCTCCACCAATTTCTGTTAGGGAAACTGCTCTCAAAATGAGATTGGGGAATTAGATTGAGAGACAGTTAGCCCCAAAAAGGAATCTTTGTTATCAATTGTATACCAGGCTCAACCGTTCAGAGAGTCAATGCTCAATAAGAGACTCTAATTTAGTAAAAATCAATTGTAATTTATTTAGAATAATATTTCTTTCATACAAGGTAAAAATACAAAACACTCACACATTCACACAGGTCTAGGAAATATAGATAGATCAATAGGGGAACATATATGGATAAACAGACAGGGTAATATTTACCATCGTAGTCTTCCAGGAAGGTTTCCAATGGCGACTTAAGAGGACAGGGGAAATGGACCCAACACTGTGGCCAGAATTGGGGATGGATCTAGACAGCGGGTAATAGGGGTTGCTGAATAGAAAGCACACATGAGTGGAGTTGGGTCAGAGGTTAAATAGGCTTCCTCAGACCCTTAGGGACTGGGAGGTCCAAGGGAGGAGAGATGGGAGGTTCAAGAAGGCTGGACATTCCTTACTGACACCTAATTGGATGCCTGCTTTGGCCAATGAACTTCACCTTAGTCCAGTGAACCTGGAAATTTCCAAGCTGCAATGCTGCTTGTGTTGGCCCCAGGGTACTTAGACTGGAGTAAGAATGGGAATGGCTGGATACTTAAGTTTAAATGGGATTAACTAGGAGGGTGACAATAGGTAATCAAATGCTGGCCTAGGTACCACCCGGGTTAGACAAAAGACTTGATGAAGACAGGAGATGTCCTTCCTCTTTCTCATCTTCTGCTGGGCAAGATTTATTGTTCTGGTATTGCTGAGCAATTAGGATCAACAGTGGAGCTATTAATCCATTCTTAAAACAGATGGGTTGCTTGCAGGCTCAGGGTGTGCACGTGTGACTTTCCCACTAAGAAGGAATGAGTTCAGCCTGGCAGGGTAAGCTTGGGTCAGGAAAGCAAGCTGGATTCTGCTGTTGTTAGCTCTAGGTCCATGGAGCCAGGCTGGAAACATGGTGGCTTCTTCCACTGCAGTGGCCAAGACTGGGCACACAAGGAGCAGCTGGAGCATGTCTGTAGTTCTGGCTACCACTCTTCAGAGATGTAGAATGCAAAGCTGCCATATAAGCCTTAGAAAGTGTAAGCAAAGTCCACTTCTTAGAGCAGATGTGTGAGAGTCAAATCTCCAGGCACCCTGGCAACCATGCTGGTGATCATGATGTTCACATGTATGAAAAGTAGGGGGCTTTTCCTCACAGTCAGATGCTGTTGATGTTGTGGAAAAGACTATTTGCCAGACTGAAGGCAGAAAGTGTGACCATAGAAGATGTTTTTATGCTTGGCATGTAAAGTCAGCACACAGAAGTATGCAGAGTGTTGAGAAGTTGCTAAAGGATTGTGGACTTGATGTTGTGCATTGTGATAAATCCAAAGAAAAATGTGATGTTTGAGAGCAAAAGGAACTGCACCTTGCTTCAGTGGAAAAAGCAGTGTGCATAATGAAGGGTTTTTGGAAACAATAGTCAGTGATGTTGTTGGGCCTATAAAAGCTTCGATTGGGAGAAATAAATTTTTCTCAGTATTCACAGAGGCAAAGACAAAATATAGCACTGTCTATATGCTCAAATCAAAAGATGAGACTATTGATAAATTTAAAGAATATGTTGCCATGGTTAAAAACAGATTTGGGTGTGTACCTCAAAGCTTGCTGTCAGATGGAGGTGGCGAATATTGCAATACTGAGTTTAAGAAGTTTCTGAAAGCAGAAGGGATTGAACACAAAATGACTGTCCCATACACTCCACAGCAGAATGGGAGTGAAGAAAGACTTAATCATGTGTTATAGGAAATGACCAGAGCAGAGCATTCTGGATTACCTAAAGGCCTGTGGGCTGCAGCTGTAAATACAGCAGTGTATATTCACAATAGAATACCTTCAAAAATAACAGGAATTACTCAGTTCCAGGCTTGGTTTGGCAAGAAGCCAGGACTTGAGCATACTAAAACTTTTGGATCAAAAGCCTATGCATATGTTCCTAGAGAAAATAGAGAGAAGCTTGATGCAAGGACTGAGATTGGATTCATAGTAGGATATCCCTCAGTGGGAAAAGGCTACAGAGTCTATGATCCAAAGCTGAATAAGACCAAACATTGTAATGTTGAATTCGTGGATGACAGTGATTTGCCTAGAGCACCCTGTGTACCTGAATCTGATCCTGAGGTTACTGATGATGCTTCTGAAGATTAGTATAGTTGGTTACCTGTAGTGACAACCGGTGAACCAGCACGTCTACCTTCTGAAGACTCTACTGAACCAGAAGGGGAAACGGGGACCGCAGCGCAGGGAGTGACAGAACCTCCACTCATTTTAAGATGATCAGAAAGAAGCACAAAAGGGCAGCCACCACAAAAATATGGATACTGTGACACTGTGAGATCTATAGAGACTGTGAAACCTAAAGAGGAACCCAAGAACTGGAAACAAGTGTGTGATCTACCTAATGAAGAAAAGGAGAAATGGATTCAAGCAATGGAACAAGAGATATTATCCATTTATGAAAAATATGTATGGACTCTTACAAAGCTACCTGCAGGAAAAAAGCCTGTTGGATGCAAATGGGTCTACAAAATAAAATACAAAGATGATGGAACTATAGCCTTGTACAAAGCAAGGCTAGTAGCCAAAGGCTATGCACAAGAATTTGGAACTGATTATTCAGAGACTTTTGCACCAGATCAATAGTGCTACACTTAAAACACTACTGAGTGTGGCATCATCGAGAAATATGCTCATAGAGCACCTAGGCATTAAAACAATGTTTCTTAATGGTGAGTTATCAGAGGAAATGTATATGGAAATACCTGAAGGTTTTCAAGTCCCTGGCAAAGAGAACTATGTTTTCAAACTTAACAAAGGACTGTATGGTTGAAACAGGCCGCAAAAAGTTGGTATGACAAAATAACTGGACTACTACCACAACAAGGATTTGAGCAAGGGAAAGCTGAACCCTGCATGTACACTAGACTTAAAGATGGAGAATATCAATGCATCCTGGTTTACGTTGATGATTTGGTCATGAGCTGCAAGAACAAAGAGGACATTAAAGACCTTATTGAAAAGTTGAACAAAGAGGTTGAAGTCAAAAGACTTGGAGATATTAAACCCTATTTAGGAATACAGATTGAGAGACTTGAGGATGGAACCTTTCAACTGTGCCAAAGACGAAAGATTATGGACGTTATAGAATCTCTTGGCATGAGAGACTGTAAAGAATCTAAGATACTTCCTATAGACCCAATTACAGGAGTAACAGGTGGTATAGACTGCAAATGGCGCCCTACAGAATGCACACCAAAGCGGGATTCTGACCCACACTTTATAGGGGTACAAGGGTGGGGGGTTGGAAGTTACAAAAGGGTCTTTGATGTTTCATAGATGGCTATGTTGAATCGCTATGTTGGGAAACTTCGCACATTTTGCTAGGATAAGTTTGGAGGAAATGCATAATTTGTTACCGGGCTTTGTCTGACACTTAGGAAAGGGATCAAAGACTTAAAGGTAGGATCAATCAACTTATACATTAGATTGGATTTTAGCAAGGTAGAGTTGATAGACTGGAGGAAGAGACATTTGGCAAATTCCAGAAAAACAGAGTGAGAGTACTACTTACCCGTAGTTCCCATGTCATTATGTATCCCGCTTGGGTGGGGACGCTGGAGAGGTATTGGGTGGAATAATAATAATAAACTAACACAACATATAACAAAGAAAGGAGCTTAAGGTTTGTATCAATATGTAAATCATTTTCCATCATTTCAGTTATCATACACTTTTGCCCAATCGTGTAACGGTTTCCAAGTTTGTTTACATTTCTCTATATTTCCTTCTCTCAGTTTAGTTGTTTAAAAGTCCATTTCTGCTACTTCATATAACTTTTGCAAAAATTCCTCCTTCTTTGGTACTTGCTGAATTTTCCAATGTCTAGCATATATAAATCTAGCCACAGTTGCTATACATAATAGAAGTTTTCTATTTATTTTGGGGATAGAGTTCTTACATATATTTAACAAATATAGTTCAGGCGCATGCTGTATGGTTATTTTCAATATTTTTGGGGCCCATGCATGAATCTGGCCCCAGTATAGAGTTCCCTTTGTCCTATTACATTTCCAGCATTTGTTAGAAGAGTTAGGATAAATTTTAGCTAGTTTCTCAGGTGTGTAAAGATGTTTTCTTTAAATATGACCTATTTAGTTAATTTGAGATTCGCTTTCCAAATTTTTTCCCATTCCACTAATTTTATGTTATAGCCAAAGTCCTGCATCCATTTTACCCAAGTTTCTTTAACTACTTCATCCTGCATTCTTACCTCTAAAAGCCAATTATAGATTTTGGAAATCAACTTCTGATCAGTACTTAAAATTAAAGTATCAAATTCGTTAAATTTCTTAAGAAAACCTATTTCTTTGTCTGCTTTATATCTTGGTCTAATTTGTAATTTAATCCACCAATCTAGGGATTTTTCATCAAGTTGTAAATCACCTTTATCATCTAATAAGGTTCCATAATTGAGATTGTGTTTCCACTGAAAGAGGTTCGGATGAGTTGATGCTTCTACCGGAGATAGCCATATAGGCGTGTACTTGTAGAATTGGGATTTTACTCCTATCCAAATTTTATAGATTGACTTTCTTATTTCGTGTCTAAAGAATACACTGTTCTTTTTGGGGGGTTGGTACCAAATATAGAAATGACACCCCCTTATTAGATCTGCCCCTTCTAAAATCAGCAATCTCTAATTCTTTAATAAAAGCCAATCCTTAGCCCAAGTTAAAACACACGCCTTGTAATATGTTTGCCAGTCTGGCAATGCAAACCCCCCTCTCAGTTTACTATCTTGGAGCATCTTCAGTTTTATTCTGGGTCTCTTATTTTGCCATATAAACTTACTTATTGTCTTGTTCAATTGTTGAAAATAACCTGTTGGGATTACAATCGGAATAATTTCCCCAGAGAGCATTAAGATCTAGTTCTCAAAGCCTTCTAAGGATCCCTGGACCAAAAGAGGCCAAACTAAGAGTAACAAGAGAGCAGGCCTTTTCTGTAATGGCCCCCCACTGGTGGAACCAATTGCCGGAGGAAGTGCGAGCCCTGCGGGACTTTAATCAATTCCGCAGGGCTTGCAAAACCACTCTCTTTCTGCAAGCATATGAGGAACCCTGAAAGCGATATCTCGCCATCGAAATACGTCAACTGAATATAGCACCTTAATATAGCAACTGTAATTTAATGTAACTGTTTTAACTGTATGTATTAATTGTATTTTAAAATTGTTTTATAAATCATGGTATACCATGTCATGTTAGCTGCCCTGAGCCTGCTCCGGCTGGGAGGGCGGGATATAAATAAAAGTTTATTATTATTATTATTATTATTATTATTATTATTATTATTAATTTGAAATAGGAAGAGAATTCGGGGCAGCACATTCATTTTAATCGACGTGATCCTTTCTAATAGGGAAATTTGCAAATCATTCCATCTTTCTAAATCAAATTTTATTTCCTTCATGATCTTATCATAATTGTCATGTTTCAAGTTTTTCAATTCTGCTGTCAAGTAAATACCTAAGTATTTTACTCTTTTTTCATGTCCAATACCCGATTTTTCTTCCAATTCACTGAGTTGCTTTTGTGACATATTTTTCACAAGGAACTTAGTTTTTTGATAATTTATTTTGAGGCCCGCTACATCCCCATATTGTTCCAATCTCTTTTTAAATTTTTCAATTGAGTGTATGGGATCTTCTAGGATGAATAGCATGTCATCTGCAAAGGCTTGTATTTTAAAGCGTTCATCCTTTATTCTCGCACCTCTGATCTCTTGGTCTTCTTGTATCATGTTGATCAGAAACTCCAATGCTAAAACAAAGAGGAGAGGTGAAAGTGGGCAACCTTGCCTGGTACCTTGCTCAATATGTATAGGTTCTGAAAGATACCCTATAACAGCGCGGTCTCACTGGATCGCTTCTATATGCAGCTTGTGGCTACCCCAGCCCCTCTTCCGCCTCAGTTCTTTTAAAATTTTACCTCACGGCTATGGAACTCAAGAGGTGGGTGTAATATGAGGTAAAATTTTAAAAGAACTGAGGCGGAAGAAGGGCTGGGGTAGCCACAAGCTGCATATAGAAGCGATCCAGTGAGACCGCGAGGTGCGCTGTTATAGGGTATCTTTCAGAACCTATACATATTGAGCATATTGTTTTGCTTTCAGATGGATATAAACTCAGTTTGTAGGGGACCACAGCAGCGTTGATAGTTTTCCCAATATACTGGCACCAGAGAACTTTAAAGTAAACCACAGAAATTTATTAACATACACAACACCGTCTTCAACTGGGGAATGGGAAATATATACATGGGCTATATTGTATCTCAAGCAATTAACAGTTTCTTCGTAGTTCAGGCTTTATAATATCTATTTCTCTTAGGTCTTTCAGGTTTCACAGATCATACAGCTTTCACTCTCCAACACTATTCTGGGTTGGCCTCTTGGGTATAATGTGCCAAGTCCCTTAAGTCGACTGGTGTCTCTTCTCCCAGCCCTTCAGACTTCTAGACCCACACCTTTCCCTCAACCACCTCTTTAGCTCTTAAGAGAAGTGTCTCTGTGTCTGTGACCTCTCAGGTCTTTTACTGTGACTCTCCTTTAGTTACACACAGCCCCTTGGCTGTCTTAATAGAGTGAACAGTGAGCTTTGCTTCTCTCAAAGACTCTCCTCAGCTCTTGTCTCAGCTCCTTCTCAGACCAACTGCTCTCTTCAGCAGTCTCCCTCAGACTCCGTCTGACACTAACTGCCCTCAGCCGTTAGCTGTCAATCACCTCTGAGAGTTCCGAGCACTCCGGCCCCCACCCTCAGCTCATCTGACGCAGGCTCTATGCGTCCTTAGTTTTCTTGTTAACCTGTTCATTACTATCACATACCCATTAACATTTATTTTAGCCTTTTGAGTGGAGTAAATAGCCTTTACTAATTTACTAAAGTTCTCTCCACATCTGATAGTGTTTAGGGATTTTAAGATAAAGTTCCAGTTCACGTTATCAAAAGCTTTCTCAGCATCTAACATAATACATGCCATTTGCTTTCCAGGATGTTCTCAATAGTATTCCAATATGCTCAATATATATCTTATATTCTGGCTCATTTGTCGCTTCGGTATAAAACCAGTTTGGTCTTCGTGAACAACATCTGATATAATTTTCTTCAGTCTAATCGACAGGATGGTCGCAAAAATTTTATAATCTGTATTTAGGAGGGAAATTGGTCTGTAATTTTTAATCTCTGTTGGTTCTGACCCTTCTTTGTGTATTAATGAAATTAAAGCATCATTCCAAGAGTCTGGAACTTTAGATGTTTCTTTTATCACTTCTGTCACTCTCTTGTATGGATCCAATAAAATGTCTTCAAAACATTTGTAGAATTCCGCCGGTATACCATCTGGTCCTGGCGTTTTCCCACTCTTCTGAATTCTTATCCCATCTACAATTTTTTGCATTGTTATTGGACCATCTAGGATTTTTTCTTGTTCCCTTGAAATTTGCTTTATATTGGCATATTTAATATACTCATCTTGTTGTGCTTCCGATTTCTCCTGTTTCTTATACAGCTTTTGATAGAACTGTCTAATAATTACCTCCATTTGTGATCTTTGGGTAACTTCCTTTTGATTTTCATTCTTTAACAATCTAATTATTTTTCTTTCTCTTTCTTTTCTTAATTTGAACGTCAGACATCTGCTAGTTTTATTTGCATTTTCAAAGTAGTTTTGCTTTGTCCACTTCAGTTTTTTCTCTAATTCTTCGTTCAATAATAGGTTTATCTGATGTTGAGTATTTTTAGCTTTCATTCTAATTTCCTTTGTGTCTTTCGCTTTTAATATATTCTCTTTGCTTAGGTTTTCTATCAGTTGATTATACATTTCTGTTCTTTCTCTCTTCCTTCTTGAGGAGTATCTTATCGCAATATCTCCAAAAACGGCTTTAAAAGCATCCCAGATTGTTTGCATATGCGTATCTTTTTCCAAGTTATACTTTAAAAACATTTTTATTTCTTTTTTTGCCTCTTCTATAAATGCTTCTTCTTTCAAGATCTGCAAATTTAAAGTCCATTAAGGCCTAGTTATCCTACTCTGTAATACAATTTGTATTGGACTATGATCTGCAAATGTTCTTGGTAGTATACTTGCTTCTTCCAGTGACGGCGCTAATGATGTTGAAATCCATGCCATATCAATCCTAGACCAAGATTTATGCATATCTAAATAAAAGGTAAAATCTTTGGTTTGGGGATTTTTCATTCTCCATGCATCAATTAGATTTAACTCATCTGCCATTCTGCAAAAAGCTCTAGGAAGCTGGCTACGTGATTTTTTTGCGTTCTTTTTTCCAAATTTCTTATCTTTTTCCAAGTCAAAAATGGCATTGTAGTCACCAACAATACAATAATTTTGGTAGTCAAATTCAACAACTTTCTGGTGAAGAGTTTTATAAAAATTTTCCATGTTTTCGTTAGGCGCATATATGTTCCCAAGCAACATTTTTTCCCCATTATGACCTATTTCAATCAGGAGGATTCTACCAGAATCATCATTATACAGCAACGTTGCTTCTATCTGTTCTTTAACATATATCCCAACTCCTCTCTTCTTTTTCCGGTCCGCCGAGATAAAAAGTTGACCCAGTCTCTTACTTTGGAGTAGTTTAATGTCTTTTTTTTACATGAGTCTCTTGCTAGCATATTATGTCAGACTGTAATTTTTTAAGTAGATGAAAAATCTTCCTTCTTTTTTTGTGAAACATTTAGGCCGTTGATGTTTATTGAGGTGATTTGGAGTCCTACTTTCCCCATTATTTCATCAGTATGTTACTATCTGTTATCCTCTCTTGATCCTTCTGTATTTGTAGCCTTGTCTTCATTCTTTCTTTCCTGATAATCTCTTCCCCACCTGTAGAAGAAGATATTGGATTTATATCCTGCCCTCCACTCCAAAGAGTCTCAGAGCGGCTCACAAGCTCCTTTACCTTCCTCCCCCACAACAGACACCCTGTGAGGTGGGTGGGGCTAAGAGAGCTCTTACAGCAGCTGCCCTTTCAAGGACAACCTCTGCCAGGGCTATGGCTGACCCAAGGCCATTCCAGCAGGTGCAAATGGAGGAGTGGGGAATCAAACCCGGTCTCCCAGATAAGAGTCCACACACTTAACCACTACACCAAACTGGCTCTCTACACCAAACTGGCTGTACATAAATTTACTTCAGCTTCCTTGCCCTCTTCCATCTCAGATTCTTGACTATCTGCTTCAACAAATTTGTCCCAGAATTCTTGCAGCTTTGTTAATGAAGTTATATTAAATCTTCTACTTTTATACGTGAAGAAGATGCTCTCTGGCACCAGGCATCTAAATTGAATCGATTGTTCCACCAGCCAAGAGGCCAGTTTCTTGTATCCGTTTCTTTTCTGCCTTACACTCCAAGGTACATCTTTCAATATTTTAATTTTATTAGTCTCCCATTTTAATTCTATTTCTCTGGCTACTTTCAAAATTGTTTCACAAGTAGAGACTTTCATAAATTTGACGTGTATTTCTCTTGGTAGTTTGAATTTCTTTGTATATGAAGAGGAGACCCTTCTGGCCCAGTCTATTTCTTGTCTTATATCTTTTATCAATTCTTCTTCATCCAATATAAAAACATAATTAATTTTCTTGTATAGGTCTTCTCTCCTCTCTTCAGGAATATTTTGGAATCTTAGAATGTATGCGGCTTTGTCCATTTCTATTTTGGTCATTCTATCCTCTAGATCCAGACATTTGATTTTATATTCTTACACTGTATCAGTCAATACATTCCTTTTATCTTCTAATATATCCACTTTGGCTGATAATTTCTGCGTTTGTTGACTGTTGACTCTTCCTCCTTTCCAGGCTCCACGACCATTCCTTTCCAAAGTTTCTTCAAACTCTCTCCCTCTACTCACCAATAATTTGTCTTCCACCTCTTTACACACCTCCAATTCTTCTCTTCTCTTCTCTTACTTTCTTTTCCCTTCCCCTCCATAGCCTCCGTCTTCACACATCGTCCTTTTACACCCTCACCCTTGGAAAACTTGGAGGAGCTTTCTGATCTGCATATTTCCTTTCCTCTCTTGTTTTCCTCCACTCTACTCTCTCTCTCCCCAGGGGCTCGAATTATCACCTCTTCTCCGACAGTTTCAACTGCCCTCCTTGCATTCTCCTGCACTTTGCTTACTTCACTTACTTCCCATCTCCTTTGTTCGACTTCACTCATACCTTCCTTTCACCACCTCCACTTCTCTCCCATTTCGTCCGCGTCTGTTCTTCTCCAGCGCTATCCAGGACGCTTCAGTAAGTCAATTTATTCTCCTCTCCCTTTGCCCGTTGTTATATTTAGTTGTAATTAATTTCCTCAGTATATGCAGACGGATGGAGCATTCTGGTGTCCTTTTGGCTTCTTAATCCCGGTGACCCAGTTAAAACGCACAAGGCATTTACAAACTTCGGCACGGGCAAGGCAGAAATCAGGAAAGGAAGCCTCTGCTCCCTCCCAAAAAAATTCTACCAGCTCCCTTTGCTGCGAAGTGTCTAACAGACACTCTTTTAAGAGGTGCCTTCTCAGGAAGGCCCCCTCTAAAGCTTGTAAATCGGGGTGCCCACCAAGAGCACTTGGTTAAGCCCTCCGATTCACTGTGCCATCTTACCGGAAGTCCCCTAAACTAAAATAATTTTGTAGGCCATCTGGTTTGAGCTTCACAGAACAAGTCAGGCTTGATTTGAGTGATCCTCCTTGATCTTGAAAACATTAGCAAGGTCATATTCTCAGGCCTGCTGTTCTGTTTTTCTTGTCAAAATACAGCCATAAACCATCTTTAAGACTAGACCCTAAAGCCCCTTTTCTTTATAACATATATCCTGATGTTGACAGAGTGTTGGCACCACCAGCCAGAATCCTATGGTTGTCACACAGTGGGGAAATGACCCATGGAGCTGCAGTGGGTGTGTCTGCATGGTCTGCTGGGGCTGCTCCACAAGGCTTTCATTCTGCGAGGCAAGAGGCATCATAAATGACCTCTTTTTTTTCTTTTAATTGGTACTCAGTTGATCCCAGCATTTCAAGTTGAGGCCTGATCAGGCTAGTTATTTCAGGGAGAAATCCTTTTTTGTTTGATTAATTTACAAATTCTTTTTTTGTTTGATTAATTTATAAAGATACCTTTTTCTATTATTATTTTATTTGGCTTCTAGTCCACTCTCCCCTGCAAGCAGGTTGAGGATGGGTTACAATAAAATACCAATCAATTAAAACATAAAAAACAATTTAAAATTAACTATCTCAATTCACTAAGATTGCCAGGTCCAATTCAAGAAATATCTGGAAACTTTGGGGGTGGAGCCAGGAGCAAGGTTGTGATAAGCATAACTGAACTCCAAATGGAGTTCTTGCCATCACATTTAAAGGGATTGCACACCTTTTAAATGCCTTCCCTCCATTAGAAATAATGAAGGATAGGGGCACCTTCCTTTGGGGCTCATAAAATGGACACCCTGGTCCAATCTTTTTGAAGCTTGGGGGGTATCTTGGGAAGAGGAACTGGATGCTATGAGGAAAAGTTGGTGCCTCTACCTCATAAAACAGCCCCCCCAGAGCCCCAGATACCCACAGATTAATTATTCATCATACCCTATGAGACTTTGTCTCCATAGGGAATAATGGAGTGCAGACATTTCACTCCCCCCCCCCACTTTCTGATGACCCTGAAGTGGGGGGTGGCTCCAAACTGGGGGATCCCTTGTCCCCACTTGGGGATTGGCAACCCTGCAATTCACACTACATTAATAGTTCACTATGGATGGCAATAATACATCTACTCCCAGACCCCCTATATGTGTACAGGTAGATGTAACTAAAGTTGAGAGGGGGTGGGCAGATGAAATCAGTCTGAGAAGTCATGTGAGTATATAAAAACCTTTATCTTGTCAATCATTTATTATTTATTACATTGGATTTGTGAATTACCCAGTCCATGCTACTACAGCGCTCTGGGTGATGTATAGTAACAGTAAAAGGTCTGGAGGGTGTCCCCATTGTATCACTTTCCTTATCCACATGGGGCAAACCAGTGAAATAGTGATGTGATAAAATATTAGTTGCAAATACATTCAATATTTCCTAAATGGCTCTTTCTCTTATTATATAATGATGTAAAGTGGTCTACTTTTTCGCTTAGTTAAGGAACACCTCAGTAAATGATTTCTGGATTGTAAGATAAATCAGTTTAGTTCAACAGAAATGCAGAGAAAAGGAGAAATAGTTTGCAGTCATTTGGAGTAACTGGTATCAAGCACTGAAGTAAAGAGAAAGGCAACTTTCCTGATGCATGAGGAGACAGACCCAGCACCAGTAACCACATACACAATAAAATTTGTGCTATGCTATTGAACAGAACTCAGAGTTGATAAGTATAAAGTCCTGGCTCCTTCAATAGTTTTTTAAAGAGAATTTATTTTATAGACATTCCCACAACTCATTTCTTCTTAAGAGGTGAAACATACAACCTACCCCATAATGGGAACAAAATACACCTTCAGATGCTGCTACCATGTAGCCTGCCAGTTTCAGAAAATGTAGTCTCATTACCTCCAGTTGTAAATTATTCATATAAAATTTGTTCGCTTGAGAAGGCCTATTAGAAGAACTCCATCTGTATTTAGAGGGTGCCATTATGTATGTATATTGCCATGTTTATGTCTATCCTTTTGGAAGATCTCATAATGCTTGGAGCATGGCTTTCCCCATATGGTATCCTCAGAAATACTTCCAAATATGTCCCAGTACATGCAAATTGTTTTCATGTAGGCATTTTAAAAGATAATATTGATCCTATTTGATCTGGCAGTGGGAGACTGCATTTTTAATGTTTGTTTCATTTATTTATTTACTGTCTTACAGTATAAAATACGAAGGGTATAAATATGCTACACATAAACAAACACTGATGTTCTATGAAAGGGGATATAGTATTGCATAGTAGCTTTTTTGTCTTGTATATATCATACTGGAAAGACACAGCCAATAATGGTTCCCATTAGGTATACATTTAGCAAAATTGAGACATGTGCAGTAATCACATACAATATATTATACATGGCTTTTGCATTACATCCACTATGCCTTACGAATACCACATAGAGTTAGGGTTGCAAGGTCCAATTCAAGAAATATCTGGGGACTTTGGGGGTGGAGCCAGGAGACTTTGGGGGTGGAGTCAGGAGCAAGGTTGTGACAAGCATAATTGAACTCCAAAGGGAGTTCTAGCCATCACATTTAAAGGGATTTCACACCTTTTAAATGCCTTCCCTTCATTGGAAATAATGAAGGATAGGGGCACCTTCTTTTGGGGCTCATAGAATGGACCCTGTGGTCCAGTCTTTTTGAAACTTGGAGGGTATCTTGGGGAGAGGAACTGGATGCTATGAGGAAAATTTGGTGCCTCTATCTCAAAAAACCACCACCACCACCCCGAGCTCCAGATACCCCCAGATCAATTGGTCTCCATAGGGGACAATGGAGTGCCCAGCAGACATTTCTCTCCTCCAGCCCCCGCACTTTCTGATGACCTTGAAGTGGAGGGAGGGCCTTGAAACCAGGGGATCCCCTGCCCCTACCTGGGGATTGGGAACAGAATACAAAAAGAATGATCACATGAACAATGAGCAACTAATGACCTGTACTGATATTTGTGATCAGAATTATTAAACTATAATCACAATTCTTTATATAAAAATATTTAATCAACCAGGCATGTTCTTAAAACATCATCCCACAAAAAGATTCATAGAACAATTTCACAATAGAAATAACTTCTCTTCAAATCCCATGAAAAGTAGATTGCAACAGGATTGTTAATTTGTGATTCCTGTTTCATTCACAAATTTCTTCAGGCTTTCAATTTACTAAGAAATCAATCTAGACTTAATTTGATTTCATTTCCAAGGTACCCAAAGGCCTCTGAAATGATTCTGTAGCCGGCAAAAAGAAGAAGACTGCAGGTTTATACCCTGCCCTTCTCTCTGAATCAGAGACTCAGAGCGGCTTACAGTCTCCTATATCTTCTCCCCCCACAACAGACACCCTGTGAGGTGGGTGGTGCTGAGAGGGCTCTCACAGCAGCTGCCCTTTCAAGGACAACTCCTGCAATAGCTATGCCTAACCCAAAGCCATTCCAGCAGATGCAAGTGGAGGAGTGGGTAATCAAACCCGGTTCTCCCAGGTAAGAGTCCACGCACTTAACCACTACACCAAACTGGCTGTCAGGCTTACAGCTTTTTTGCCGGCTACAAAATCATTACAGAGACCTTTGGGTACCTTGGAAATGAAATAGAATTAAGTCCACATTAGGGTTGCCAATCCCCAGGTGGGGGCAGGGGATCTCCCAGTTTGGAGCCCCTCCCCCCACTTCAGGGTCATCAGAAAGCGGGGGGAGGGGAGGGAAATGTCTGCTGGGAACTCTATTATTCCCTATGGAAATGTATTCCCATAGAAAATAATGGAGCATTGATCCATGGGTATTTGGTGCTCTGGGGGAGCTGTTTTTTTCAGGTAGAGGCACAAAATTTGCAGCTTAGTATCTGGTGCCTCTCCCCAAAATACCCTCCAAGTTTCAAAAAGATTGGACCAGGGGGTTCAATTCTATGTGACCTAAAAAAAGGTGCCCCTATCCTTCATCATTTCCTATGGAAGGAAGGCATGTAAAAGGTGTGCAGTCCATTTAAATGGGATGGCCAGAACTCCCTTTGGAGTTCAATTATGCTTGTCACAACCTTGCTCCTGGCTCCACCCCCAAAGTCCCCAGATATTTCTTAAATTGGATTTGGCAGATTGATTTCTGATTTTCTTAGTAAGGTTTTTTTTTATTCTTGTAAAGCCGTTTCTGCTTTTAATTCTGTATCCTTCATTGTGGGCATCAGTTGTTCAAATTTCTACTGCATTGGTTCAACAGTTCCCTGAAGTTTCCCCAGTTGTTTTTAAGTATCCAATCTCCCCATTTAAACAGTCAATGCCTTGGCTGAACTCATTTTTCATTTCCGTAAGAATGTTCATTATCTTTGTTTGGAAACTTGTATCTGGACTCATTCCTCCCAACGCCATTTTCTCTGAGAGCAGCTAGAACTCATCTTCTGACTCAGATGCTGACCTTGTTGGTTGTCTGTTTGGAGGATTTTCACAACCTTTTTTCCCTTTAGTTCTTCCCATCACAGACCTTGTGCAGTACATGCAAAACAATGCCTTAATTTCAGTGCAATTATATATTACCCAAAGGGAGTATCAGGAGAGAGAGTGCGGCCAGCCAGAAATTCTGCCACCACACCGCCATACCTTAGTAATTCTGATCACCAGGGCTCTTTTTCTAGCAAGAGCTCCTCTGCATATTAGGCCACGCCCCCTGATGTAGCCAATCCTCCTGGAGCTTACAGTAGGCCCTGTACTAAGAGCCCTCTAAGCTCTTGGAAGATTGGCTACATCAGAGGGCATGGCCTAATATGCAGAGGAGCTCCTATTAGAAAAAGAGCCCTGCTGATCACAAATACCAGTACAGGTCATTGGTTGCCCACCTGGGGATTGGCAACCCAACAGAGTGGACCTTTGTTATACTTCTGTATGATACGGGGGGGGGGGGAATACAATGGAGTAAATGTAACCCAGGCCAATAAACTGACTTCTGAAATGTCTTTATGTTTACAGAGACAAGCACTTGAAAAAAAAAGAAAAGAGATCTAAGTAATGGCTAATCAGACTGAGGATTTATCCAATTAATCCTGTGGTGAAGAACTATCAGGATTGCAGCCATCTCTCATCCACTGATATTACTTACTGTTCTATAAAGAAACTTATCATGCAGCAAGTCAACTCTTAATTAAACAAATTCTCCGTTTAGGAAAGCTTGCATTGTTAATACAACATGATATTATTATAATATTATCAGGGCTTTTTTCTGTAGAAAAAGCCCAGCAGGAATTTATTTGCAGATTAGGCCACACACCCTGATGCCAAGCCCGCCAGAACTGAGTTCCTGTGCATTCCTGCTAAAAAAAAAGCCCTGATTGATACTATAAGTTGCCTGAAGCCAGAACCTACCTAGATGCTATAGGAAATTATTATTTTCCTGGTAATATTTTCCCTTCAGAGACATAATTAACATGAATGACTTTTGAAAAGGAGAATGAATAACAAAAGATAAACGTAAGTGAAAATTTTGAGGTTAATTTTAAATGACATCCAATAAGCTGATTTCTTTTCTTGCATTTTAAGAGAAGGAAAAAAGAGAGATGAGTTGTTAAATAAATCTTTTAAAATATATTTTAAGAACCTGCTAAAGAAGCATCAATGATAGCAGACAACAGTTGCATCTAGTTTTACAGTCTAAGTAAAGTAAACCTATGAAGAGCTTTAAAGAAATAGATTAAGTGTTTTATAAGCTATTGCTTGCCTACACTGGCCAGCTGAAGGCTTTAAATAATTTAATCCCTAGAGCAACTGCCAGCCCCAACTGGAAGACTGAAACAAGGCTGGGATTCAGTTTGAATCCCAACAGGTGCAGACTAATATTGTTTCCTTAATACAGTCACTGATGGCTCCTTGTGCTTTTAAAGGACACTATATTCTTAAATTCTCCATGTTATTTATTGAATTATAGACATGTTTCATGTTCATGAACACAATTTAGCTAAGGGCCATTTAACTTACAGAGAAATTTCCCAGTGGACCACTACCACAGAGAGCCATTAGTAGCCAGAAGGAAGCAGAGCCAGGCTTCAGCAAGTCAGCCAGCAGCTTTAGCAGCAAAACATTTGTTTGTTTGCTTGTGCAAAACATTTATGTGCCACCTTTCCATGAAACTCGGGGTCCCCAAGCTGGCAAACATTAAAACACTTCAAGCATTAAAGTAGCATTTAAAATATGCATACAAATAAAACAATTATATTCACATTTAAATACACAAACAGGGAGAAGAACTAATAAGAGCTAATGAGGGAACACCAACAAAACAAAAAAATGTCTTCACCTGTTGGCAAAAGACAATGATAGAGGGAGGCAGACAAATCTCCCTGGAGAGGGAGTTCCAAAGTTTTGGCACCACAACTGAGAAGGCTCTGTTTCCGGTTGTCACCTCAGACAGGGGCACCCAAACTAAGGCCTCAGAAGATGACCAGTGTTGTTGGACAGGTGCATGTGTGGGTAAGGTTTAGATCCGAACCAGGACAAAAAATAAGGTTTGCCTTTTCCATATAAATTAAAATTCCAACCAGAATTAAAACAGAGTTTGAAACTATACTTGAGATTTTGTGGTAGTCTTTCTGTGATGGCTTATTTACACATGCATGGATGCTGCATTTCCAGATAAATATATTTAGGACCAAGCAGTGAGTTTAATTGATTTCAGGAATAGACTGCTTAGCTATAACTCCCATTGAAATTAATGGAATTTAAAATCATTCCTTCTTGGCTGATTAGTGCCCGGTAATTTAACTAACATCAAGTCTGAGCCATGAAACAAAACAGTAAACCTAGGGGAAACAGTAAACATACAGGAAATGCTGTAAAGATCAGCATGGTTAAGAGAAATTCTCTTAATTCTGCTTTACCCAATTTCCCCCTAAAATCCAACAATCTGTTTTTAATCCTGTTTTTTAGAAATTTGGAGTCAGTTTCTAATCAATTCCATTTTGAATTTGAGCAAAGAGAAATCGGAGTAGAGAGGGGCCAGAAAAGTTCTTCAAAATTGCCAAAAGTCATTCTGTAGATGCTCAGAAGCGGGCAATGTCACACCAAACTTCCCTGTTCTCCTGCTATAGCACCGCCCTGTGGTGTGTAACAAAAAAAATTGGAAAGGCTGAAGTTAAAATGAGTGTACTGATTTCTTTTCAAAGAAAAATGAAAGAGAAATCCTTTTTTAAAAACAGAAAAAAAGGAATTAGTGTCTATTTATACAGAAGGAAATTCTGGAAGAAAAAATCCCATTCCTATAGCAGTGCTAGTAGAGATCCACTGGGAAAGCAATTATGGAAAGAAGATGTGGCAGGCAGGGATTGTCAAACATATGAAGCCACCAGAGTATTGGCTCACAACCCACTCCAGAACAGACGTGCTGCTTATTATCATATTATCTCTAGAACGCCAGAGAACATTCCCAAGCATTTTCCACATGCAATCTCATACCCACAATATTTTCCTGTGCATCTCTTTCCCTTTTCTCTATTATTTAGATTAACACCAAACATTGTTTTGTAGTCCAATATTAATAATATTAAAAGAGACCATCTGTTGTAAGCCGCCCTGAGCCCTATTTTTAGGGAAGGGCAGCCAATAAATTTAAACTAATACATACATAAATAAATAATAAATAAAGGCTGCAGTCAGACGCACATATATACCCGACATAGCCATGGATGCCTGTTGGATTTAAAGTGTACGTCCAGACGGCAACAGCTGGGAATTGTCTGTGAGTCGCAGGCAACTCAAAATCTGGTCTGATATTCCTCCCCTATACCACATCACTCTGTCAGTCTTTCCTGACTCATATACTCAGTCTCCATTAAGATTCTCTACCCACCCACTCCAACTTGTGCGCCTAAGTTTAGATTTTATACAGCTTTTAGGCTGTAAACTGTTAAATTCATTTTAAGCTGCTTGGTTGTTTTATGCACTGGCTGGGTTTTAATACTGGATTAATATCTTTGAATGTTTTTTGTTTTATTTTGTAAGCCGCCTCAGGCAAGTTCTGTGGAGAGGCTGCATAAACATTGTCTAAATAAATATATAAATTGATTAGTTGAATCTAAAGACTCACCTCCTCTTCACTTATCCTTTATAGACTTTATCCTTGGAGAGCAGTACTTCACAGGATTTTAAAAGAGAAATTTGGAACTGCATACTGGATGTGATTGTAATTTGTTCACATACAGAGCACCACTACAACACACCTTTGCATATCTTTGGTTTATGCATACATGCCTTATTGTATCAAGACATTCCATGACCTTTAAAGGCTTACATAAAGTAGGAGAAAATCCTCAGAAACAGGGATTAGACAGAGCCAGTGCAGGAAAACTACATTTTGAACTACACAAGTGTAATTCTGGAATTGCACCTTTTTCCTGGAATGGCACATTTTGTGTCTGGCTGTGTATTTAAAAAAAACAAAACCTTACATTCTGGCCTAAGATACTAAGAACTCTTTGGATGTTAGTTTTGCTGCCTTTCTAATTGGATATAGCAACAGGATACCTGGCAAACAAAATACTTTCCCCACAGCCCTTTCTGAAACTTGAGATGCAGAGGAGGCCTATAGGATGGACACATTTGGTAACACCTGCTGTTATCCAGCAGCATCAGAAGAGAGATCCTCCCCCACCCCAGCTCCCGTGCTGTTGCTTGTGCTGTCACTCTGTCAAGCACCTTGTTTTTTTAAAAAGCTTAGAAATGTATATCAATCTATATATCTAGTTCTCAACATTGTATATCTAGTTCTCTGTGGTATATGTAGTTCTCTGTGGATACTTAAATCAAGAGACTGGAACCATGGACAGACAAGACAGATCTTTCAACAAAACTGAAAATTGCCTCAGTTTGCAGAAAAATCTGAAATCTAGGGAAAATACACGGGAGGGTATGTTAAAACTAACCAAAATGAAAAAAAGAATGGTGTACCTTCAAGAAGTGGATGCCCTCGATGCCTGTTGCTAAGTAACTTCAACAGTTTTGTGAGCCTTCTCATCTCCTTCAGTGAGGGAAGTCATGCAAACTGGTTAAGTTGTACCTCCTCTCGCACCAGGCAGAGCTATGCAAAATTTTGTATGCCTTTCCAGAACAGGGCAAGGGTTTCCTTCCAAACATAAAATAGCTGTCAGAGATGGCCAAACTTGCTTAACATAAGAGCCACACAGAACAAACGTCAGATGTTTGAGAGCCACAAGACATGAACATTAGATGTTTGAGAGATGCAAGAGGAAGGAAGGAAGGAAGGCAGGAAGGAAGGAAGGCAAATAGATGGGAGGAGTGACAGACAGGTGGAAAGAAAGAAACTTTAAATGGCTTGGCTTAGAGAAGTCATTTAAAGAGAGAAATGCATTCTTCAAGCTGGATGGCAGGGGCTTCGAGAGCCACACAATATGTGTGAAAGAGCCACATGTGGCTCCCAAGCCACAATTTGGCCACCCCCAGCTCAGCTCCAATAATGTCATACAACTCAAGTAGTAACTTTAACAACTTTGTTAACTAGAATTTGACCAATAACTCATTAATATAAATGTTAAAAACTCATTATCCTTCCTTTTGTGGTGGGAAATTTGGATGACTTCACCTTCAGTGGGAAAAGTCATCAAAACTGATTACGTAACCAAGTTAAGAACAGGGTGGGATAAACACTACTAAATTACTAGGCAAACACCTGTTGGAGAACCTGTCTCCCAAATGCAGCCTCTATAGAATTTTGTTGATCAATTCTATAGCATGTCACAAAGCATATCACAAAGGTTGCAAATGATGACCAGATCACCGCCCTGCAAATCTCCTTGATTGGAAGTTTAGTGGCTAAGGTGGCCGACACAGCAGCTACTCTTGCAGAATGCACTGTAATTCCTGAAGGCACCTTGAAACCCTGGATCTCATACACCTTTTGTATATACAGTTTACTTCAGAGGCCTGTGGTTGACTTGGTGATCTTTTTGCCCAGGTTCATTGTTCCATGAGATATGAAAAGCACACCTGAATGCCTGAAAGAAGCGATTCTGTTTATGTAGATGCATAGAGCCCTTCTGACATCCAGTTTGTATCACATCTTTTCTTTCAGGTATGAAGGCCTAGGACTGAAAGATAGAAGGTTTAGCTGTTGGTTCAGATAGTAAGCCGAGTTGACTTCTGGTATGAATGATGGGTCAGTTCTTAACACCATTGACTCTTTGCAGAATAGACATAGCTCTTTTCTGAGCTCTGAGGTCAGAAGCTCTTCTAGCTGATGTAATGACAACTAGGAAAGCAACTAGGAAAGCTACAAAAACAAAAACAAGAACCCCAAGACTGTCTTACCTTGTCTTCTCTACTCCAGGGAAGTCTGGTAAGGCTGAGTGAGAGAGCAGCAGGCAGCAGCTGAAGCCAAGGGCCAGCCAGCAGCAGCACAATCTCTCACACCAACCAACATACACCAACACAGCAGCAATGGAGGAGTCCAGCCAGGAAGACTCCTTAAAAAGGTTCTCTGGCCCTACAGAGAGCAGTTTCAAAAAATAGCACTGCTCTTTGATTGGCCAGACAACAGTGCTTATTTGGATACCCAAGTAAGCAAAAGATCAAAATAACAACAATGTTGCTGATGGCTGGGCTCAGATAGCAGCCGCTGCCAAGTCCGCATTTTTTCATCTTAGGCGGGCAAGGCAGCTGGCCCCCTTCCTGGAGCGCGACGACCTAGCAACAGTGATCCATGCTACGGTCACCTCGAGGTTGGACTACTGCAATGCCCTCTACATGGGGCTGCCCCTGTCCCGGACTCGAAAGCTGCAGCTGGTGCAGAATGCCGCGGCCCGGCTGTTATTGGGTCTCCCAAAGTGGGGACACATTCGGCCGGGTCTTCGGACTCTGCACTGGCTTCCAGTGATGTATCGAGTCCGGTACAAGGTGCTGGTTATTACCTTTAAAGCCCTATATGGCCTGGGACCTGCCTACCTGAGGGACCGTCTCTCCCCATACGTTCCCCAGAGAGCACTGAGGTCAGGAACACAAAATCTCCTCTCTATCCCCGGGCCAAAAGAAGCCCGCCTGAAAGTCACTCGAGATAGGGCTTTCTCCGTTATGGCCCCCACTTGGTGGAATCAGCTGCCGGAAGAGGTGAGGGCCCTGCGGGACTTGGCTCAATTCCGCAGGGCCTGTAAGACGACCCTCTTCCGGCTAGCTTACACCTAGCCGGGATGGAACTTGACGTAACTGGCCTGCCATCTGTTTATATAAAATGATATGTTATTGGTTTTAAGCTGCATTGTTTTTATGAATTGAAATGTATTGGTTTTAATGTTTAAATGTGAAGTATTTAATTGTTTATATTTAAATTGTTAAATTGTTATTGTTGGAAGCCGCCCTGAGCCACTCCTGGGAAGGGCGGGATACAAATCCCGAATAAATAAAAAATAAATAAACAACAGCCCTTCAAAGCATGCATTTGCAATGCATTTTGCAAATGCATGCTTTGGATTGGCTGCTGGGGCTCCTCTTCCCCCTCCCTCCTCCCTGATCCCAGGGAGGCTATGGGAGAGGCGGGAAAAGGCTACCAAAGGCGGGAAAGTAGGCAAGCAGCTCCCCTGAGGCTGCAGAAGCCACTTTCCCACCTTTTGCATTGACATCCGTATACTTCCGAATATCTATTCGGAAGTATACGGTGAGCCGGATTCAGCTGCCGTATAATGGGCCCCAATGGGAATCGGCTGCAGCCGATTCCGTATACAGCCGAATCAGTGTTGATTCGGCTGTAAATACGGTTCGGCCGAACCGAATGCACACCCCTACTGCCGGGTGACATGATAGAGGTTTACAAGATTATGCATGGGATGGAGAAAGTAGAGAAAGAAGTACTGTTCTCCCTTTCTCACAATACAAGAACTTGTGGGCATTTGATGAAATTGCTGAGCAGTCGGGTTAAAACGGATAAAAGGAAGGGTGATTAACCAAGGGTGATTAACATGTGGAATTCACTACCACAGGAGGCGGTGGCAGCTACAAGCATAGTGTCAGAACTTGTATCTTTACTGCTGGTTCCCTATAATGTGACCAATGCTGCAATGTATTTTTACTATGACTTAGAGCTGCTTTGTTACTGAACCAAACTGACTCCATGTTGTAACCCTTGCTTGACCCAAAGTGCTTGAATAGTAATTAACCTTGCCCCACTGGTATCCAAAATATTTGGGGTTGTAGAATGAGTTATGTTATGTCTCTGCACATTCTCACACTGGGACCCTTTGAAGCCGAGCAGCATGGCCTTCGGAGTAGGGAGGCATCCTCTCTACTGATAGTGATGGTGAGAAGACAGATGTGCCTGTAACGGTGTGAATTGTGGCTTTGTGAGATGTTTGTTTTACGTGTATAAAATTGTGCTGGTGCTGGCTCTCGCCATCACTGTTATCTTGCCTCTTCCAGTGCTTAGTTCTCTTCAATAAAATCCTAACTTTGTAACCAAGTATGGGATCCGTTTGAAGTTCTTAAGTTCTGACATTATAACAGTGATCCCATTGTTCGTGGCTTATCTGTACTGGAGGCTTGGCCCGATGGCGGCAAAAGTGCCAGACGACGGAGAGCCCACCACCCCAATAGAGGACCCGCCGCTCGACCCAAATGTGACGGGGGTCCGGCGCAAAATTAAGGTCCCGGCGCCTTTCTTGGTCGACGCCGCGTTCCCAGCCCCGCGAACCTGGAGCCCACGGAAGTCCACGGCAGCAATCGACGCCGCGGAGCAGCGGTACCGAAGCATGCTGAGCGAAGGGGGAGCCGGAGACGGCGACCAAGAGGAGGGCCCGGAGCCCCGAGGGGGAGACGACCAGATCCGGACCCTCCGCAACGACTTATTCGACTGGGTTCGGGAGATACACAACGACGTGCATCGATCCCGCGTGACGATGGCCGAGGAGTTGCAGCAGAACCTGGGCGCGATCTACGACCAGCTCCGCACCTTGCAAACTGCGGTCCTGGGAGTCCCGATTGGAGGGCTACCGCTGGGGCAACTGCCCGTAGCCCCGCCGGCTCCGCCGGCCCCAGCTCCGCAAGCTCCGGCCGCCCCGGCCCCGCCAGCTCCGGTTGCCCCGGCTCCGCCGGCTCCGGCCGCCCCAGCCCCGCCGGCTCCGGGCGTCCCGGCGCCGCCGGCTCCACCTGCCCCGGCACCACCAGCCCCGCTGGCCCCGGCTGCCCCGGCGCTGCCGGCCCTGCCCGCTCCAGGGGCCCCAGCGCCCCCCGCCCCGATCCTGCCGGCTCTACCGGGCCCCGCGCCGCCGCCGGGGGCGCCGCGAGCCCCAGGGGGGGCCGAGGGTCGAGGAAGAGAATTGAAGATTACTTTCGATGGGAATCCGGAGGACGTGGAGTATTTTACCATACAGTGCGACACGTTCTTCACCCACTGGGGTGCGGATTACCCGACCGAAGCCAGCCGAGTGTACCACATCGCGTCCCGACTGAGAGGCGCGGCCCGCAAGTGGTACGTCGGGCTTTTTATGGGAAGAAAACCCGAGCTAGCTACGGTGGCGGGGTTCCTGCATGCGATGCTCCGCCAGTATGGCGATCCCCTGCGGGAGGAGAAGGCCGTCGCCGCCCTTCAGCGCATAGAGCAAGGCAACCGCTCCACCCGCGAGTATGCCACCGAGTTCCTGGGGTACTGCGCGGCGGCGAGGGGATGGAACGAGGTCATGAAATATACCGCGTTCATCAATGGTTTGAACCCGACAATCCTCGACCGCTGCTACAGTCAAGGGAGACCCGACACGTTGGTCGGATGGATCCAGCTGGCCGGAGAGGTGGAGACCAACCTCCAACATGTGGGGATGCGACGGCAGCAGCTGGCGAAGAAGGCGGCGAAGCTCACACCGACTAAATCCGAAGGGAGAAAGGCACCGGCGGCCTCCACCCCGTCTCCCGCTCGCAAGTGCTTCAAATGCGGAGACCCAAATCATCTCGCTGCCAACTGCCCAGTAAAAGTGGGTTCCACCCCACCCACGGCGAAGACAACTACCCCAGGGCCGAAGAAGAAAAAGAGCGGCCGCTCGAAGGAGCCCAGCCGGGGCTCCGTCGCCACTTCCTTGGCGACTGACGAGGATTTTACCACCGACTTGGCTACAGTGGAAGAATCGACCGAAGAATCGGACGACACCGAGTCGGCGGGAAACGACAGCGACCTGCTTTAATGGGTGCCGCAAAGCAGGTCCAACAACAGCCGGCACTCCTCACGGTGAGAGCAACAGGGGGTTTACTATTTATGGCCGTTACCATCCTCAACCCTACCCTAAAGAGATTCATGCACGCCCGAGCGCTGATCGACTCCGGGTGTAACAGGGAACTGATCACCCCCCGCCTAGTTGAGGCGTTGGGATTAGCCACCTCCCCCCTACCACAGCCGATGCAGTTCCAGCAGATGGACGGGGGGCCCATGAGAGGGGAACCATGTGCGTTAGAGACTCAGGCAGTCCCGGTGGGAACCGAGGAGCATTGGGGGATTGAAACTTTCGTAATTGCCCCCTCTTGCTCTTTTGACGTGGTGGTGGGCTCGTCTTGGCTCGCCCGCCACCAACCAGACATAAGGTGGGAGGAACAAATCGTCCGGTTCCCGGATTGGAGGTGTGAGCATCACCACTGGCGCCCCGAATGGGGACCGCACGCTCCCCCCCAAAACATGCGGGCTTGCCTCACTCTCGAGGAAGTCGCCTCAATCCCCAAGGAATACCAGGATCTAAGATTAGCGTTTAGCGAGAAGGAAGCGGACGAGCTACCGCCCCACCGCCCTACGGACTGTGCCATCGAGCTGATCCCAGGGCAACAGCTTCCCAAGGCGAAACTGTACTCCATGGGTTGGGCGGAAAAAGCTGAACTCCGAAAGTTTTTGGACAAGAACCTTAAGCGCGGCTTCATACGGCCGGCCACTGCCCCCCATGCCGCCCCCGTCCTCTTCCGAAAGAAAAAGGACGGGTCTCTTAGGCTCTGCACAGATTATCGTGCTATAAACGGGATTTCCATGTCCAACGCCTACCCGATCCCGTTGATAAAGGATTTGTTGAACACCGTAGCAAAGGGCAAAGTATTTACAAAGCTTGATCTCCGAGACGCGTACTTCCGCGTCCGCATCAAAGAGGGGGACGAGTGGAAAACAGCATTCAACACCCCCCTGGGACAATTTGAGTACCTAGTCATGCCCTTCGGACTGCAGGGAGCCCCTGGTGTTTTCATGAACTTTATCAATGAAGTGCTACGGGAATTCCTGTTTAAGGGGGTGGTGGTGTACCTTGATGACATCATTATCTATTCACAAGATCTAAAGTCTCATGTACCCCTGGTCCGAAAAGTGTTACGCACCCTTTGCAAACACAAACTGTACGCCAAATTGTCAAAATGCGAGTTCCACAAGACCGAATTGGACTATTTGGGTTTCCGAGTGTCGGGGGAGGGATTGGCCATGGACCCCGCAAAGGTCCAAGCGGTACTAGACTGGGAACCCCCTCGAACCCGCAAACAGTTACAAAGTTTTATCGGGTTCGCTAACTTTTACCGCGATTTCATTAAGGGGTTTGCCACCGTCATGCTCCCCCTCACGGAACTCCTCAAAACCAAAGGGAAGGGTGAAGAGGCGAAAAAGCCAGGCGCACGCCTAACGTGGACGCCTGAATGCCAAAAAGCTTTCAATGAACTAAAACGCCTCTTCACCTCCGAACCCGTGTTGGCTCATCCCGACGAGCGGAAACCCTTCGTGGTCCAATGCGACGCCTCCGACGCCGCAGTGGGAGCCATACTGATGCAGAGGGGGGAAAATGGGGTGCTCCGTCCATGTGCCTATATCTCAAGGAAATTTTCCAACGAACAAAGAAATTGGTCGGTCTGGGACAAGGAGGTGTTTGCAGTCATGTTTGCCCTGAAAACCTGGCGCTCCTGGCTCGAGGGAGCGAGAGTGCCCTTTGAAATCTGGACCGATCATAAAAACCTTGAAGCCCTCACCGGGCGCCGCAAAATGACTGCAAAACAAATCCGGTGGGCAGGTTTCTTTGCTAAATTTGACTTTGTGCTGAAACACATCCCAGGCTCAAAGAATTTTTTAGCAGACGCCCTCTCTCGCATGCCACAACACGACAGTCTCCGGGAGGAGGTAGTGGACTCATTAATTTCCCCCTCAGCCATCTCGGGGGGGGTCACTACCCGCTCAGGCAGGCAGACCAGCTCTCCGGATTCAGATCTGCTGCCTCGATTCCTCTCAGAATACAACCAGGAGACCGACCGCCCACCTAACTTGGTTAAAGCCGAAAACGGGCTCTGGCTGCACAATGAAAAAATCTATGTGCCCGACCCCCTCAGAAAAGAGGTCTTGGAGCGCTGTCACTCAAGTCGCCTGGCCGGCCACTTTGGCTATGTCAAAACCCTCAACTTACTCACCCGCCAGTTCTGGTGGCCGAAAATTAAGAAAGATGTATCTGAATTTGTTCTTTCATGCCCCACCTGCCTCATGGCAAAAAGAAGGGGGGGTAAACCCCCGGGCCACCTGGTTCCCCTCCCTACAGCCACCAGACCGTGGTCGGTAGTCTCCATGGATTTCATTGTCGAACTCCCACCCTCACAGGGCAAAACAGTCATCCTGGTCGTAGTCGACACATTTTCTAAGCAAGCCCATTTCATCCCATGCAAAAAACTACCCACGGCCAAAAAACTCGCCCAGCTCTTTTTCACCCACATTGTACGCCTACACTCATTCCCAGACAAGGTCATTAGCGACCGCGGGACGCAGTTCGTTGCCAACTTCTGGCGGGAGTTCTGCAAACTCGCTGGCATCGAGCAGGGGCTAAGCTCTGCCTACCACCCCCAGTCGGACGGACAGACGGAGAGGGTTAATGGTCTTCTGGAACAGTACCTCCGCTGCTTCATTAATTTCCAACAGTCCAACTGGGTGGACCTCCTCCCTTTTGCAGAATATGGCTACAACAACAGCCTCCATAGCTCAACCAAAACCTCCCCTTTTCAAATTATCAATGGTTACGAGGGCAAACCGTTTCCCACTCTCGCCCTCCCCGCCAGCCCGGCCGAACCCACATCCTGTCAGCAATGGTGGGAGGGCCTCCGTGAAGGCTGGAAGGGTATTCAGGAAAACCTGGAGGAAGCGAAAAAAGCCTACAAAAAGCAGTTTGACAAAAAGCACTCCCAAGAGTGGGACCTGAAGGTGGGGGATACAGTTTTCCTGTCCACAAAAAACCTTCCCCTTCCCCAGCCCTGTCGCAAACTCGCACTGAAGTTCCTGGGCCCATTTAAAATAAAAAGGGTAATAAACAAAGTGACCGTGGAACTCGAACTGCCCAAATCTCTAAGTAAGATCCATCCTGTTTTTCATTGCAGCTTGCTTCGGAAAGACCCTGGTGCTACGTCCTTCCATCCCAGGGCCCCACCGCCCCCTCCGACGACAGTGAGGGGTCAGAGTCACCATGAGGTCCAGGAGATCCTGGACTCCAGAGTCAAAAGGGGGAAACTGTATTATTTGATCAGGTGGAAACACTTCCCCCCGAGCTGTGACGAGTGGGTCGAATCTCAGAACGTAGCCGCTCCGCAACTGCTGAAAAAGTTTCACCTACTGTACCCGCACAAGCCCAAGGCGGGCCCCGTGGGAGGGGGCGCTTAGGGGGGGCAGTATGTCAGAACTTGTATCTTTACTGCTGGTTCCCTATAATGTGACCAATGCTGCAATGTATTTTTACTATGACTTAGAGCTGCTTTGTTACTGAACCAAACTGACTCCATGTTGTAACCCTTGCTTGACCCAAAGTGCTTGAATAGTAATTAACCTTGCCCCACTGGTATCCAAAATATTTGGGGTTGTAGAATGAGTTATGTTATGTCTCTGCACATTCTCACACTGGGACCCTTTGAAGCCGAGCAGCATGGCCTTCGGAGTAGGGAGGCATCCTCTCTACTGATAGTGATGGTGAGAAGACAGATGTGCCTGTAACGGTGTGAATTGTGGCTTTGTGAGATGTTTGTTTTACGTGTATAAAATTGTGCTGGTGCTGGCTCTCGCCATCACTGTTATCTTGCCTCTTCCAGTGCTTAGTTCTCTTCAATAAAATCCTAACTTTGTAACCAAGTATGGGATCCGTTTGAAGTTCTTAAGTTCTGACACATAGACAGCTTCAAAAGGGCGTTAGATAAAAATATGGAGCAGAGGTCCTATTAGCCTCAGTGTGTATATATATGTGTGTGTGTGTGTGTGTGTGTGTGTATAATTTTGTGGGCACTGTGTGACACAGAGTGTTGGACTGGATGGGCCATTGGCCAGATCCAACATGGCTTCTCTTATGTTCTAATTGGCCTCAAGTTTGATCTGCTCTTTGTTCCTAAGTGTCTGGACCCATGAGTGGAGGTAGAGATGTTGTTATTTTCTGCCCCTGGTCCTGTGTTTCTGACAGCAGGATGACACACAGAAATAGAGCATGTGGAATTTATGGTAACCAGAAAAAAAACCCAAAGGAAAAAAGCCTACAGAAAACCCCCACAAACATAAATGCTCACAGGAAAAATGTCCACATGGAAATAAACCCACATGGAAAGAGGCCTATACGGGAAAAAGCCCATAATGAAAGAAGCCCACATGGAAAGAAGCCCACGTGGAATAGGGTTGTCAAGTCCAATTCAAAAAATATCAGGGAACTTTGGGGGTGGAGCCAGGAGACATTTTGGGTGGAGCCAGGATCAAGGTTGTGACAAGCACAATTGAACTCCAAAGGTAGTTCTGGCTATCACATCTAAAGGGACCATGCTCCTTTTAAATGCCTTCCCTTCATAGGAAATAATGAAGGATAGGGGCACCTTCTTTTGGGGCTCATATAATTGGATGCCCTGGTCCAATCCTTTTGAAACATGGAGAGTATTTTGGGGAGAGGCACTGGATGCTATGCTGCAAATTTGGTGCATCTACCTCCCAGAGCCCCAGATACCCGTGGATCAATTCTCCATTATATCATTTTTTAAATTAAATCCAGCTATGTTTATTGATTTCTTCCTTCCAGATACTTGCCAGAGTCAGCCCTACTTAGCTTTTTAGATCTATGAGACCTTAATTACTTCTGCTATTTAAGAAAGAGAAGCAGGAGGAGGCAGTGGTAACAGCTGAGGCAAGACATGAGAGCAGTAAGTGCTACTCCTCACAATGTGATGGGTCAGGGTTAAATAATGATATATTGGCCCATGTGCCCAGTCAGTCATCCCTTGCAAGAAGTCTTTCCCTATCACAGAGCAGGCAGTAATTTTCCTAACCCCAAAACCATACATTTTGACATTCCTGAAAAGAATAGGCAACTGATACTTCACGGTTCTGGTGTGGAAAATCCAGACAGAATTCTGGTTTTAGGTGATAGAGATGTTATGCTTGAATTAAACAAAGATACCATCTATAGAAATATGTTTTACGAACTGTACACATGGCATGCCAAGGTGAGTAATTCATATCCACCATGTATTTACATTTTACTTCAAAAAAAGAACACGGACACCTGTAATAAAATGTATTAATACTTAAATTTTTATTAATTTTTCTTATTAAATAACATCAACAAACAACATTAAATAATATCAATAAAACAATAAAAGTATTCTTACAACACACAGTCACTTCATATGTTTACAATCACGAGGTTATCCAATACTACAATTAGCAGAATCAATAATAGGAAAAGTTTATGTATTTTTTTGGTATACAACTTTCAAAATGCTCATCGGAGTTAATATAGTTAAAAAGGGAAACCACTTTTCAACAAAATTGTTTTCTTTATGCAGTAGATCATTTACACAAATCTGTATAGCTAACTTATCTAATGCAGCTACTTCCCAGACCTTTGCCATCCATTGTTGCTTTGTAGGAGACATATCTTGCTTCCATTGATGAGCTATTAAGAGTTTAGCCACCATAAATAATAGTGCTGCTAATTCTTTTTTTAATTTAAGACAGTTTTAAATTAGGCCAATAGTTCAAGAGGATTGATTCCGGAGTAAAAGGGATATCACCCTCTACAATGTTGTTTACAGTCTGTGTAACTGCTTTCCAAAAGTTATTAATTCCTGGATGTTTGAAATAATGAAGCTATTGATCTGTCACCTCAAAAGGTTTTAGTGGATTTTGAGAAGGCTTGTATGAATGCAGAGAGGATTGCCTTTTCACACTCTGAGGTCAAAGGGTGTTGTTTTTACCTGTGTCAGAGTCTCATTAGGAAAATCAATAGTGTTGGCTTGAAGACGGAATATGAAACTAATATGAACATAAAAATTACATTGAAATCTCTTGCTGCATTAGCCTTTGTCCCAATCAATGATGTGAGAACTGTTTTTGATGAGCTTGCTGCCACGTTTCCAGATGAAGACAGCTACAATGCTGTGCTCACATACTTCTTTTTGACATATATTGAAGATGCAGCAGGTAGAGATCCTCGGTTTCCTATAAGAACTGATATTTTAATGTTGTTTTTGTGTTTTATGTATTATCAATGTTTTTATCTTGTTTGGTCATTTTTTGACCCTAACCTGTGAGCCGCCTTGAGCCTGCCTTTGGTAGGGAGGGTGGAATATTAATAAAATATAATAAATAATATGGAATCATCATGATGCAGTCCTGGAACATGAGGGATTTCACAATGCTCTTAATTCCTTGTTCCATTGCAGTCATCCCAATGTGTGGTCTCTGTTCGATGGACTGCAAGGGGACCTGGCTTGTCACAAACTAATGTTGGCTAATACACAGGCCCTCAACTGCCCTTGGACATTGGCTAATGAGAGTCCCTTGGACTGCAAGATGATCAAATCAGTCAGTCCTAAGGGAAATCAACCCAGACTGTTCCCTGGAGGGTCAGATGCTGAAGCTGAAGCTCAAATACTTTGGCCACCAAATGAGAAGGGAGCACTCCCTGGATAACACCCTGATGCTGGGAAAGACAGAAGGCTAAAGAAGAAGGAGACGGCAAAAGATGAAATGGCTGGACAGCGTTACTGATATAACAAACACGAATTTGAGCAGACTTCAGAGGATGGTGGAAGACAGGAGGGCCTGACGTGACTTTGTCCATGAGGTCACAAAGAGTCAGACTCGACTGTGCAACTGAAGAACAACAAATGCACAGACAGGTCGCCTAGAGGTGAAAAAGAGGAAATATAAGGCACTACATTACAGGGTTGCTACTTCTTCTTTTTTTTTATTTTTTTTTCCATTTAAACATTTTATTGAAGCATAAAAGTAGCTTACAATCCATAACGCAAGGAGTTTACCGTCAAGATTAACAGAAATAACCTCGTAAGCTTAATAGACAAAATACAGAACAAGAACAACATTAAAAACAAAATACAAACTGAAAGTACTAGTAATTATAATTATTATAATACAGTATTTAAAAATAAAATAAAAACAGGGAAAGGAAAAGGGGGGATATAATACACTTTAAATAACTTGAAATTAACTTGTTAAAAGAATTTTATAGCAAAAGGAAATCCTTATACATTTTGTTTTTAGAATAAGAGTTAGCATAAAATGGGTCGGTGTCGAGCTTTTCTAGAATGGGAAGCCAAGTTGCCAGATATTTAGCGTAGGCTTGGTATGGGTCTTTGTGGTCTATGGCTGCCTGAATTTTATCCATTACAATGTGTTCCCAGACTTTAAGTAGCCAGTTGTCAAGTGTCAAATTCAATGAGTTTTTCCAGGACTGCGCAATCGTGGTTTTAGCAGCTGTCAGGAGTTTAACTATCAAGGATTTTTTAGAAGATGAAAGACGGGTATCAGACCAATGATTGAGAAGTATCCTTGTTGGGTCATCTGGGATCAAGACCCCAGTTAGGGAGGAGAGATGGGCACAAATTGAGGTCCAGAATGGTCTGATTTTGGGGCAGTCCCACCAGCAGTGAAAGTAAGAGGCTTTGAGCCCACAGTTTCTCCAGCAGTCTGAAGAACCTAACTGGGTCATATGGGAGAACTGGTTAGGAGTGAGGTACCAACGTGCTATCAATTTAAAGTTTTGTTGAGATATATTTATAATAGTAGATTGTAGGGCATCACTAGCCCATATAGAGTCCCATTGGTCGGGAGAAAGGATGATGCCACAGTCTTTATGCCATTGAGTAGTGTAAGAGGGTAAGGTTGCTTCGAGTTTAGACAATAGGATTCGATACAGCCGTGAAATGAGACTTTTAGGTGTTCTTTCTTCGTGAAAATGGAGAACCAGATGTTCGTAGTCAGATGAAGGGCGAGAAAATGAAGAGATCACTTTAGGGTCCTGAAGAAAGTGCCTGATTTGAAAGTATTCAAACCAAGGTGCTGGCTTAGTCAAAATTTGGTCTAGGTCATTTTTGGGTAGAAGTTGTTTAGAGGATGAAAGAAGATTAAAGAAAAAAACTTTTGAGGAGTCTCTCCAGACCTTGAAAGAAAAGGGTAATTGGGCGGGGAGGAAATGTTTTTGTCCTATAAAAGATGAGATAGTAGAGAGTCCTGGAGCCAGAAAATGACGCTCCGAATCCCATACTGACAAGAGCGCCCTGAGGAATGGGTTTATGAATTGCCACGGTGGGCGTTCATTTTTCTTGAGCCATAGTAGTTCGTAGTATTTCAGTGGGGTAAAGTGAGCTTCCTCTATGGGCGTCCATGGCGGCGGGGGATGTTGGTACAATATTTTGGTCATCTGGGATAAAATAGTAGCTTTGTAGTACTTTGCAATGTCAGGAACTGCTAGGCCACCTTTTTGCCTTGATCGACATAAAGTTGAAACTTTGATTCTAGGCTTTTTATATTTCCAGATAAAGGAGGTCAGTATTTGTTGCCAGGATTTTAAGACAGTCTGAGAGATCTCAATAGGAAGAGCCCGAAAAAGATATAAAAACTTGGGAAAAATAAAGGATTTAATTACATGGATTCTTTCCATCCAGGATAGTTGCAACTTATCCCATTGCTTTAGCGTGTTAGTAATCTCAGAAGCCGTGGCCGTGTAGTTAGTTTTTAATAGGCCAGCTATATTTAAGGGGATTTTCAGCCCCAAATAGGACCAGGAAACAGAGACCCAATGAAAGGGGTAGTTTGCAACTATGTCTTTTTTAGAAGTATCGGAAATTTTAATCGGGTAGAGAATTGATTTCGAGTGGTTAACTGTAAGGCCTGAAAGTTTGCTATAATCAGACAGGAGAGAGGAGATGGCTTTAATAGACTGTAGTGGATTTGTAATATATAAGACTATATCGTCGGCAAATAAACTTATTTTAAAAGTAGAATTTTGGACAGAGATGCCAGAAATCTCTGAAGAAAGCCGTATCAAATTTGCAAAGGGCTCTATGACAATGGCGAATAGCAGTGGTGATAGGGGGCACCCTTGACGAGTCCCTCTTTCCAGGACAAGTGAAGGGGACTGTTGACCATTGATTTGTATAAACGCGGATGGACAGGAATACAAAGAATCTATAACCGTTCTGAACCTAGGTCCGAAACCCATGTGATGTAAGACTTTTTTAAGGAAGAGAGGTTCTACACTATCGAAGGCCTTCTCTATATCTAAGGCAAGAATGCAGGAGTCGTAAGGCTGAAAAGTGCAATATTGAATTAAGTTAATTGTTTGTCTAGTATTGTCCGTGATATCGCGATTTGGAATAAAACCTGATTGGTTGGTGTGAATATAGAGCCCTATGATTGTGTTCAATCTAGCAGTCAAAATGGAAGTAAATATTTTATAATCATTATTTAATAAAGAAATGGGGCGGTAAGATTTAACATTTAATGGGTCTTTGTCTTTTTTGGGAATCATAACTATTTTCGCCTGGGACCAGGAGGGAGGCATACAGCCGGAGTCCAGAACAAGATTGCAAACAGTGGTAAGGTGAGGTACCAGGGAAAGATTGAATTTTTTATAAAATTCTGAAGGTAGCCCATCTCTACCTGGGGTTTTATTGATTTTGGAGGCCTTAATGGCGTCAGCGACTTCAAGAGAAGAAATCGGAGAATCTAAAAAGGCTTGGTGTTCGTGGGAGAGTTGGGTAAGGATCTTCTGGTTTTGAAAAAAGTGGTCTATTAGGTGGGAAGGAGGGTTGGACGAGGTATATAGCTGTTGGAAAAACTGATGGAAGATGTCCAAGATTTTTTTTTTTGATGAGTGTAATTTGCCAGACTTGTCTCTAAGACATTTAATCTGTCTCTCACCCAGCTCTTTCCTGAGTTTCCATGAAAGTAGCTTCAACGAACGGGGATGGTTATACCAGTATTTTTGTTTCATGAATAGTAGATTTTTTCGAATATTGGATGTTTCCAATAAGTCTAGTTTCTGTCTTTCGAGAACAAGTTTTTGGTAAACTTTATTAGAGCAAGTTTGCTTGTGTTTTTGTTCCAAGTGTTTAATATTGTCTAAAATAAGTTGTTTCAGTTCTAATTTTCTTTTTTTGTAGGCCGAATGCAGGGAGATACCCTTGCCTCGCAGAACTGCTTTCATTGCATCCCACACAATTTCTTTGGAAACCCCACAATCCAAATTGTTTTTGAAATAAAGATTGATCTCTTGCTCTAATTGTGTACAAAATTCTTGGTTCAGAAGGAGTGATTTATTTAATGTCCAATTGAATGAAGGCCTGTCCTGAGAACCAATATGCAGTGTGCACTCCAACCAAGCGTGGTCAGAAAGTGTCCTGAGGCCAATGTCGGTGTGAGAAACTTGGTTCAATAAGGAGGGGGAAATAAGAAAATAATCAATCCTTGTAAAGGTATTGTGTAATGCCGAAAAGTAGGTGTAGTCCTTAACCCCCGGGTTATGCAGTCTCCAAACATCACATAGGTTAAAATTATGAAGGACAGATTGCATAGGTGCTGGGAAAGAAGTCGGGGGAGAGTATGGCTTAAATGATCTGTCCCACTTGGGGTCTATGATTTGGTTGAAGTCCCCCCCTATAATGACTGCCCCTTCTTGAAAAAGGGCAAGTTTAGAGAGCGTGTCTTTTATAAAGGTAATTTGTGAGGAATTAGGAGCATATAGAGAAACCAGAGTGAAAGGAGAGTCATTGAGTGTACCTTTTATGAAGATATAGCGTCCTTGGGGATCGACTTCTTGAGCCGACAAAACAAACCGGGTATTTTTTGAAAGTAGGATGGCGACTCCACGTGACTTAGAAGAACCAGGAGCTACATACTGTGTATGGAACCACTTAGATCGAAGTATGGTGGAGCTTGCCGACTTAATATGGGTTTCTTGTAGGAAAAGAAGATCAGGTTGTAGTTTGGTCAAGGCAGAAGAAAGCCGCTTGGCTTTAATAATGTTGTTAAGGCCTCTGCAGTTGAGAGAAATTAACTTTAAGTCAGACATAATTTAGATACATTAAAGTAAAAAAAAACATTGTTAAAATCCATATAACGCCTGTAAAACCCGGACTGGGGCTCTGTATAACAATGATGGGAAAAAGTAGAAGAAACAGGTAACAATGGCCAGGTTTCCCTTGTTCTCACAACACAGAATAAACAAAGAGAGAACATTGGGGTGGAAGTACCAGGATTAGTGACCTGACTGCCAAAATCTAGGTTCACAACAGCAACCATATTTGTCTGAACCAAATTGAACAAACACAAACCACATTTCAATATAAATGTAAAAATTTCCGAAAACCCAAACACCGCTAAAGGAATCCACTGAGTTCGAGGTCCATGGCCAGAGTATACCAAAACATACCAGTGCTGGTCAAAAAGCACCGTCTGAAAAAGGCCATAGATAAACACCAGTAAAAGGTACCTTTTCCCCTTGAAAAAACAAATCAACAATATTAACAACATAAATCTTACTAAACTGTTCATTGTTTCCAACCAGGAAACAATGCAACTTTGCTCAGTATATAAGAAATATACAATCTAATATGGAGGGAGCAAAAAGGAGGAACATCCCGGCTGTTCCCTTAACAATGTGACATAATAGGAGGAAAGAAAAAAAACCCCGCTCCCTTGAACCAGAACAAGATGGCATGGGTAGTGCAAATACAACTGATCAGTAGCAGGAGATGGAAGTAGCAGGAGGTGAACTGAACGTCCATGGAGAAGTCAGCATCGTCTTCTTGGCTTGAAAGAAAACGGTGGGTTGGTTGAACGAGATGAGGTAGCCCCACTTGAGTCAGGAGATGAAGGAGAGTCAATGTTTAGTTGTTTAAGAAGATCACAGCCGGAGGTGAAATCAGAAGCTGTTAGCCGAAGGCCCTGATGAACAACCAGTATCTGGATAGGAGAAGCCCAGCGGAAGCGTATTTTGTGTTCAAATAGTGAGTTTAGAATCGGCTTCATTTCTTTCCTATGCTGCAAGGTTTCCGGTGAAAGGTCAGCTAGAACCAGGATCTTTTTGCCCTTGTAGAGTAGACCCTCTTCAGATCGGGCTCTCTGTAAAATCAGGGTTCTGGTCCTGGAGTCTGGAACCGTGGCAAGTATGTCTCTTGAAAAGTCTTTTGACTTGGGCTGTAATGCCCCCAGACGGTAGGCAGAATCAATGAAAGGGGCGACGCCATCTTGGAGGTGGAGGGCTGAAGCAAGCCATGAGGCAATGAAGGTTTTTACCTCCTGGTTCTCTTCCACCTGTTCTGGCAGGCCTCTAAATTTCAGGTTAGCAGCCCTTAATCTGTTATCCAGGTAAAGCACCTTCTCATGGAGCCATAGGTCTGAGCTTTGCAGGGCTTGTACAGCCTCATGGGCCACCGTAGCCATTTCCAGCGCTGAGTCTGCAGTTTGAGTGACTGCTGAAAGCGTTTCATTAATTTTTTTTAGTTCTAATTGTAAAGGGGTAATAGCTTTGCTGATCTTCTCCCCCATTGTGGCCCCTATTGAGTCCTCCAAGCGTGAAATTGCCGCTTGAAATGTCTGGGTTGTTAATAAAGAGCCCTCTTCCTGAGCAGGGCCTGGGGAAGAGCTGGAAGCCATTTCAGAGTGAGGTAAGGGCCCGGGGCTTGTTGGAAGAAAGTTTAGTACCTGCTGCTTCGGTGTGGCTTTCGCAGGAGTTTTCTTGGCTGCCTTGGTGTTCCTTGCAGTTCGTTTGCCCATGCCAGGTGAAAGAAATAGTTGGGAATGGGAACAGGAGGAGCGAGAAGGGACTGTGAGCCGGGAGCTGCCTCTTCAAGCGTCCACCATCTTCCGTGTCGCCCTCTGCCCCTCCCCTCGCCCTCTGCCCCTCCCCGGGTTGCTACTTCTGTGCAGCAATATGAGCAGGTGGAAGATAAACTTAGTTAAAGAGATTGGCTAATTTACAATGAAGAATTATATCTGAGTTATCTGTTAAATAATTGTTGCTTTTACTATTAGGGTGAGATAGTCTTTTGTTGTGGTCACTGGGTGTATCACAATGTATTAACATTAAAAAGTTTGACAAATTGTAAATTAATAAAGTTAAAGTATTTAATTTTATTTAAATATATTTCTATGTAGAGTTTAATTTCTGTTATAATTGTTTTTTCTTCTTAATAAAGTTCATTGATGACAAAATGGTCACTTCTTGTTGCATGTGAATATGAGATGTTAATCCTAAAACAACAATATAAAATAACAGAATGGTCACTTTTTGTTGCATGTGAATATGACCTATTTTAATCCTAAAATAACAACAAAATATTATTAATGGTTATCCACAATTATAAAAATCTATGGTGCTTTACATATTTTTCGATGTGGGCTTCTTTCAGTATGGGCTTTTCCCCATGTAGACTTTCTTCCATGTTTTTCTGTGGGGGCATTTTTCCATGTGGTGTTTTTCTGTGGGGGCATTTTTCCATGTGGGCATTTTTCCTGTGAGCATTTATGTCCATGGGGTTTTTTCTATGGGCTTCTTCCCTAGAACCAGAATTTACCTATTCATTTTCTGAATGCAGTTTCTGAGTCTGGTCATTAAAGAACAGTGCCATAACAAAAGGTGGCAACTCACAAATTCGGTTTAAGACAACTCTGTTGATTCCCAGATACTATGGTGGAATGGAAACTGACTCAAGCTCAACACAAATTCCTCTTCTCTCTCTGGTTGGAGGTCAAGGGGACTCCTTGGTATAATGTGGGGCAGATAACCAGTCATGTTAGAACATTTTGGAAATTATTAGGAAATAGTCTGAAAATAAAATATCCAATATGCAGCCGCATTTGAAATGCTGTATGAAGTGATGCTCAAAATCTTACAAAAAAGACTGTTCTCATATATCGAATGACAAATGCCAGGTGTTTAAGCTGGATTCAGAAAAGGAAGAGGCACTGGTTATTGAAGCATACCAGAGAATGTAAGAAAATTAGCTTGCATTTCGTAGATTACAGCTAAGCTTTTGACTATGTGGATCATGAAAAAATATAGTTTTGAAATAAATGGGTGTGCCACAATATCTGATAGTTTTGATGCGTGACCTGTATTCTAGACAAGAGGCAACTGTTAGTACAGAATGTTAACAGGTATTCAGCTGGCAAAGGTATCAGACGAGGGTGTATTATATCTCCTTGTCTGTTCAATTTATATAAAAATAACAATTTGAGATATTTAAGTAACACCACATTACTAGCAGAAAATACTAAAGACCTGAAATGTGCCAAAGCAGGATTACAGCTATACATCAAGACAAAAGTAATTACTTCTGGGGAATTACAGGACTTTAAGGCTGATGATAGCAATGCCCTCAGGGTGCCAAGGTTCTTTGACTTGTGTGGCTAGCCAATTAAAGTCACTCAGTGAAACAAAACCCAGACAGCAAAAAGAGGTAATTAAAGTTTTATTCGAGTAAGGAATGGACCTGAGGGTCCACTTGCTCAAGGACAGCTGATGGCACACTGTTCTTTTGTTTAAGCTTGTCCGTTGGCTGCAAAGGCGGTATGCAAATCCCACTTGATGTTCAATGCTTGAGAGACTTGCTGAATTACTTCACCAACAAAATGTCTGCCACGGTCTGAATTTATAGTCTCTGGAAGACTAAAACGGGGTACAACCTCATTCAGGAGAGCCTTGGCCACATGTCTTGCTGTTGGGGCAGAGTATGCATAGGCCTGTTAGTTGACACGTTACTTGACACATAATAACTAATAGGGACCTTTTCCTTTGAGTTCTTGGTAACTCAGCATAGTCCACTTGTAATGCTTAAAAAGGTCTCATGGCCCATTGTCTGGCACCTAGAACAATGGGTCGACCAGGCCTTGCATTTACTTGTCAGCAGATGAGGCACTGAGCCACCTCTTGGGCTGCTGCTTGATACATTCCTGGTGCTACTAGGTGTCGTAGGCAACTTCAGGGCACGACGACTCTTCCATCCATGGTGATCCACCATCCTTCACTGTTCTTTGTGGCTCTATTGCCTTTTGCCATCTCTTCTTCCTCTTGGGTACAGGGTGGATCTTTAGGCCAGCTGATATGAGGTACAAGAGCACACTGCAGTGAGGTGCCTTCTGTCAGTTGCGCAGTTGCTGCCTTGGATACTTCGTCTGCTCGACGATTTCCTTGGATTTCAGAAGAGGCCCCCCTTTGATGAGCTCTGATGTGGATTACAGCAACTTCTGCTGGTTCCATCAGGTTCTCCAGCAACTGCAACACTTGGGAGCCATTTGCTATCTTGTCTCCGGCTGCTGTGACAAATACTTTCTCTCTCCACAGCATACCATGGGCATGAACCACTCCAAAGGCATATCATGAGTCAGTATAGATGTTCACTCTTTGTCCTTTAGCCAGCCTGAGAGCTTGTGATAGGGCAGGCGTTCCCAAACCCTGGGTCCCGGACTGGTCCCGGTCCAGGGTCTGTTTGTAACCGGGCTGCCACTTCCTGCCCTCTGACACACACACCCCTGCTGTTGCCGCTGCCGCCCTACCCTCGTGGCGCTGCAATGAGCCGCTCCATCAACCCCCCCCCCCAGCACGACAAGGCTCAGCTTGCTGCCACTGCCTGTCTCCTCTCTTCCTTTCCCCAGTGCCAGGCTCCACCCCCTCCTCCACCCTCGCAATCAGAGAAAGCTCAGAGGCCCCATTCCACGTTGTTTGAAGAGCAGGCTGGAGGAGGAGGCATTTCGCCCCTCCCTCACTTCCTTCAGCATGCTCTTCAAATCAGCCCAGCCCCGCTGAAGCAGCCTTAGCCTCCTCACGGTGTCCCTCTGACACCGGGGGGAGGGGCCAGCGATGGGGCTCAGCTCTATCAACTGCAGTGGCGGAGCCCTTTTAGGACCGGGTTGGTTCCTGCTGCTGCTGGCCTGCCTGGGCTGAGTGAGCTCTGGTCTCCCAATGATTAGGTAAGGGGGGGGGTCGCCTTTACAGCCCTGAGCAGCTCCCTTCTGGACATTGTAATTGACCTAGGGTGGGGAAGGGAGGGAAGGGGAGGCGGGGGGGGCAAACTAGGCATGACATGGGGGGAGGGGGGGAGACAAATGCCTACTGTTGGAATTGCTGCCAAAGTATTTCCATTCTGGGCTAGATTCTGTTGAAGGGGAATAGCCTGAGGTGGTGGCGGCAAGGGAATAGGAGATCCTGGAAGACGTAGTGGAGGATACAGGCTTCGATTAGGCCTTATGGTTGTCAGAGTTTGATAACTTACTTTCACCTAGCTCAAAAGTTCTAGACAGGAGTAATGAATTTTCTGTTAGAAGTATCTTTTCTGCATAGTTCTTCAGTGTATTGTTTCAATTTTTTTATTTTTTCCTGTACCGTTAATGTCATTCCCAAGTTGACCTTTTATCATACCTAATCATGCTTTAAATTTCCCTTTTTATTTCTTAACTCTTGTGGAACAGGTCTCTTGTTCTCTTCTATTTCTTTATACTGATGATCATAAAAGTTCTCTTTGTCTTTAGGTATAAATCACTGAACACTGCCTTTAGATTTCTGATTGTATTTCTGTCACCTTTTACTTTTGTTTCTCATCTACCTTTAGCAATTTTAAGAGTTTAATCAGTCATCCATTGAGGCTATTCATGTCTTTTGGCTATAGGAATACTTTTTGCACATTCTTATTTCTGCTTTCAACCCATAGTTCTTCTGGTTTGCATTTATTTGAGCTTAGTAATGTAAATATGCTCTTTACATGGTCATTACACTTTTCAAGAATGTTGTTAAGATTGAATTGGGTTTTTTTCTGCAGCTTTATTCTAATTTTTAATATTAATAATCATGGACTGTACCAGGAGTGGCCAAACTTGCTTAATGTAAGAGTCACATAGAATAAATGACAGATGTTTCAGACCTGCAGGACCAGGGCTGGTGCCAGGCTTTCTGGCACCCTAGCTGAGGCATCCTGTGCCAGTGGCCCCCCCTGTAGCTTGCCCCTCTCCACTGGGTGGGCCCCCCACCTGGGTCTGAAGGGCCTGCCACCTCTCTGTGCTGGTGCCTGCAAGGAACAGATGGTGCACAGGCTGGGCCAGGGTGCTGACTAAGGCCAGGAGAGGGTGTCAGAGAGGAAGGCAAGACCAGGCCACTCCAGTGGGACTCCAGGAAGGCGAGCCGCAATAGTGGCGGGCAGTGCCGGCTCTAGAGCAAAATTCACTTTCCCTGCCTTTCTGCAGTGCCATACCAGTGCTTTGGCACCCCCTGAGGATGCAAAGGGAGGGAGAAAGCCCCTGCCTCCCTGGAAACTCCGGAGAAGCATTGGTGGGGGGAGAGCTCTCCCTGCTTTTGCACCCCTGGGGGTGCAAAGGGAGGGAGAAAGCCCCTGGAAACTCTGGAGAAGCATTGGGGGGAGAAAGCCCCTTCCTCCCTGCCTCTAAGGAAATTCCAGAGAGGCATGGGTGGGGCGAGGGAGATCTTCTCTAGAGTTGTGCAGAAGTGGGGCCCAATCCCTCCATTCTATGCTATTGGCCCATAGGAAAGAATGGAGTTGCATAGGTTGGCCGCATAGGATGGAATGAAGGAATCGTGCTGCCTCTGCCGAGCAATGCTAGAGAAGGGGATTTAAACTTTAAACCCCTTCTCTGGCATTGTGCCGCAGAGGCAGTATGATCCCTCAATTCTATCCTATGGGCCCATAGGAAAGAATGGGCCAATAGGATATAATGAGGGGGGGGAGATCTCTCCCTGCTTTTGCACCCCTGGGGGTGCAAAGGGAGGAAGAAAACCCCTGCCTCTCTGAAAACTCTGGAAAGGCAAGGGTAGGGAGATCTCTCCCTGCTTTTGCACCTCCGGGGTTGCCTAGTTTGCCTAGTGACAAAGCCGGCCCTGGTGGCGGTGGCAGCAGCCAAGCAAAGAGAGGCAACAAGGGCTGGGGCTGGTCTCACCTTCTGTGTCTGCTTTCTATCTACCAATCATGTCCATGAAGCTGCCCCATCGCTGGCCTTAGTTCGGAAGGCCAGCTGCCCGCCACATGTGGTCCTCCAGAAGCCCACCATGCAAGGGCAGCCAGATGCCATCAGGCTGCCAGATGCAGATGCTGCACACAGCAGTACCACCACCAGCAGTGCTGCATGGCCCATGCCAAGTGAGCAGCCCCATGGCAGGCAGGCAAGCAAGCAGGCAGGCAGCTCATGCACTTGGGCTCAAACCAGCTGCTCCAGACTCCCAGGGTAGGGACTTGACAGGGTAGCCTCATGAGGACTCCAGCTGGCAGCTGCTGCATTGGGTGGATGAGCAGTGTGGGCCCCAAGACGAAGGCACTCCTGCCTGCCTCTGTGCTCCAGATGGCCAGGCAGGCAGAAAGGCTCAGCAGCACTGGCAGGGCTCAGTGCTGCTTGGCTAAAGATCCCTCAGGTGACGTGTGTGTGGAGGGGGAAAAGGTGCCCACTGACCCTGTGCCCAGATGGTGCCTTAGGCAGCAGCCTACCTTGCTGACTCCCTAGTGCCAACCCTGTGCAAGACATGAACAAATATTACAGACATGTCTTTATTAAAACTCTTAATGCTTCCTTTGCACAGAAAGATAAAATACGTATGTATGCACTTTACATGACCGTGCTAGAAAAAGACCTTTCAAAAAACAAATGCTGGGAATAACAGTCCCCATAACACCAACATAGGGAAAGATTAGGGAATTGTTTTCTGACACCAGTGCGAGAAGGAAACACACATGTACTGTATTTATTACTGGTCATGTATGCATCTCTCTTTGCCTTAACACCAAGGTTAGTAAGAGCTATGAAACTACAGGTGAACCCTGCACCACCCTCTTTAATCCCATCCCTCCTTCCAGTGGCTCCCTTGGCTCTTGCTCTTTCTTTCCCCGCTCTAGGTCTCTGGGCGACCTCTGTGGTAAAGAGCTTTCAAGCCTTTCTATTTTCCCCTGCTTTACACACAGTGGAAATAGTCGTCTACCTATGGGTCAGTGCTCAGAGGCTGACTGAGGTCCCAATGCTAAGCATGCTTATTTGAGAGTAAGAATGCATTAAGTTCCTTCTCGACCTCTGGGAGCTGCACAATATGTGTGAAAGAGTTGCATTTGGCTCCCGAGCCACAGTTTGGCCACCCCTGGCCTGTACCAGAATCAGCTCTTGGTCCCATTTTAGCAGAGACAATAGAGCTTCTTCATCTTCTGCTTCCAATTATGTAATCTATTTGGTTTCTAAATTGGCCATCTGGTGATCTTCACATATGCAATCATCAGTTCAGTTGCCTGAAACATACTTGCAATGAACAAACTGCTGTCATTGAAATATCCTATGAGTTGGTCTCCTGCTTCATTTCATAGTTGGTAGCTTCCAAAGATATGTGATTTTGCTTTGTTTCCTAGTTTTGTATTCCAGTCACCTGTGATTATCAGCACATCTTGTTTAGGTGTGTGCTCAACTGTAGGCAATATGGCATTGCCAACATGGCCTGTGTCATAAAAGAGTAAACAAATACAGATCTACTCTCCTTCAGCCAGTTCAATATAAGAAAGCACAAGTTACCATTCTCATTTCCCCTCCCCATATTATACCATTGAGCCATATTTAGTCAAGGAAAAGAAAATATTTCTACTAATTGTAAATTTATTTGCCAAAGAGACAAAAAATTAGTCCGATACTGTTCAATTGAATATGTTTCTCACATAGTGAGGCACAATGACTTCTCTCTCTCTATAAAAATGTTTGACGCATCTAGGAAGGGGAGGAGCAACTCTGAATGGTTTAACACATGCTGAACAGTGTCCCTTGTTCAATAACTTCCAATTACAGAGTTCTAAGGAGCCAGGGCTGGCCCTAGACTGTCTGGCACCCTACACAAGGTTAACTTCTGGTGCCTTCCCCTGTGCTGATAACATCACCGAGTCACATGGGGGGCACCCAATTTGGCACTCCCAGAAGGCCAGCAACTTTGGCAATTGCCTAGTGGCAGGGTTGGCCCTGCAAGTAGCAGAACTGCAAAAGATCTCTGCCTATGATCATGGAGCTTGATAGGTGATCTACATCTAGTCATCATGTTCACATCCTTAAAGAAAGCCAAAAAAACACCACAAAAGCTGGTGAGCAAGACCAGCTCAAGGCATTGTGCCATTCCAAATCCACCCTCCCATGCTACCAAAGGTGGGTGGGTTCAAGACAAGCCCCAGGGGGAGCAGTAGCAAATCAGAGGCAAAAGGTGCAAGTCTCATCACCAACTTCTATTGGTTTGGCACACAATGTAGGATTTTGAGCAGTGAACCACCACTTCCTTGTAGAACATGATAGGCTAATTTTACTGTCTTTAGTGACAAGCCTTACTGCTACTTTTGTCAAATTTAATTGTTCAGAAAAGTTTCACTGTAAACTTTTTTATAAAATGTGAACCATCTTCAGTGTCTTTATTAGGTGGAAAGGTGTGGCAATAAATGAGGTGTGAGATCCTGAGGGTAAATATTTAGGCATCTTCTCAAGGAGCACAAAATAGCTTCAGCTCGAAATCCTTGGGAAGTTCTGAGGAAAACATTTCATTCCAATGATGCTGATATTTAATTTTAGCTTGTACTATTCTATTTGGAGGAGTGTTCTGTGGTAAAGCTCTGTTACTCAGAAAGCTGCGTCTGGAATTAGTTACATAAATAAGGTGTCCCTTCCAAGTGAATGCTGCCCCACTTCAGATTGTTATTTATGATTTATTTCTGAAATCATTTGTGGACTAAAAAGTGTAACTAAAGAGTGAGAATAAAACTCAAAGGATTTAAGATGCAAAGTTTTGTGGGATCAGATATTTTGGACAGTCAGGCATTGGTATTATTTTAAGACTCTTTTTAAAAAGGCACACCATTTCTTGACAATTACAGCTGCACATTTGGAGACAGCCATTTATATTTTCACAAGTATACTTTCACAAGCCTTTGAAAATATTTAAACCTACCCCCACAGCAAGACTGAGGCTGGTATGCAGTGTTTTGGGAAATGGCCTAACAGAAAGAAAGAATGTAAGCTAGAAAGATTTAAAAACAGATAGCCAGTTGTTTTTATAGGTGTATAGCTCTGGAAAATTAGCTAGAGGCAGTCAGCAAAAGATATTTAATCCAGCTGGCCAACTGTATTATGTATAGATGTTTCTGTTTTAGTAGCAGTGACATATGCTCAAGCTTACTTTTTCTCCAACTGATAGACTGCAGCATCAGTTGGTTCTGGAGACTGTTGCTTGTGGAAGAAATACAAATTAAAATATAGTAAATAGCAATTGCTTACTAGTTCTTTCAAAAGATACTGTGGCAGACCTGCCAGGATCAGTATCGGACAGCTGGGGGAGAGGAGAGAACAGTTGCTCTGAGCTGGATGGCAAAGAATTTTGCAGCGACTAACTAATAACAATGCTGAAGCCATTAATGTTAAAACTGGGGCAGATTTTAGCAGGTATCCTATGCTGTGGGTGTTGTTTTTCAAAGTATCACTAAATAGGCACTTGCTGATTCCAAGCAAGCAACATTAACTTTTCATCCTTATATTTTTCTCATGGGATATATTTAACTAGCAAGATACCCAGTATGAGACCCAAACAAATCAATGTTTTACAACCCCCTTTGGGATCACTTGTCAGCAGACCACCCTTTGCCAAGCATGGTGGGTGGCAGATGTCCTCACCACAAGGTTCTTGTCAAATGTTCATAGAGTGGCTTCAGTTGTAATACAGTGCAATAGACTTTCGTCAGAAGAAATCTTCACATTCTAACTGTAAGCGTAATACAGGAAACAACAGAAATTTAAATGCCCCTGACGGAGGGGCATTTTCCAACGCCGCTCAAAGAGGCAGTGGTCCGCCCCCTTCTAAAAAAAACATCTTTAGACCCGGCCCAATTGGCACATTATCGGCCGGTCTCGAATTTGCCCTTTTTGGGCAAACTCATTGAGAGGGCAGTGGCGATGCAGTTACAGACCTTCCCGGTGGACGCTTCCATCCTTGACCCATTTCAGTCCGGCTTTCGCCCGGGCCACGGGACGGAGACAGTGTTGGTTGCCCTGGTAGATGACCTTCAGCGGCATCTGGATCGGGGTGGCTCGGCGGTGCTGATGTTGTTGGACCTGTCGGCTGCGTTCGATACGGTCGACCATCAGCTACTGTCGTGCCACCTTGCCGATGCGGGGATTTAGGGGTTGGCTTTACAGTGGCTTTCCTCTTTCCTTGATGGTCGGGGACAAAGGGTCGCGATTGCAGGGGAGCTATCCCGGAGGTGCACACTCGATTGTGGTGTGCCCCAAGGGGCGGTTCTCTCCTCGATGTTATTTAACATCTACATGCAACCCCTTGCCCAGATTGCCCGAAGGTATGGGCTGGGGTGTCGCCAGTATGCTGATGACACCCAGCTCTATCTGCTGATGGACGGCCAGCCGGTCTGCGCCCCGGAAAATCTGGATCGGGCACTACAGGCCGTGGCTGAATGGCTCAGACTGAGCGGACTGAGACTAAATCCTGCGAAGACAGAGGTCCTTTGCTTGGGTCGTCGGGGGCCGGGGGGGGGAATCCCCCTGCCAGTTTTTGACGGTGCGCCGCTAATGGCGGCGGACAGGGTCAAGAGCTTGGGGGTACTATTGGAGCCTTCTTTAAAGATGGAGGCTCAGATAGCAGCCACTGCCAAGTCTACGTTTTTTCACCTTAGGTGGGCAAGGCAGCTGGCCCCCTTCCTGGAGCGCGACGACCTAGCAACAGTGATCCATGCTACGGTCACCTCGAGGTTGGACTACTGCAATGCCCTCTGCATGGGGCTGCCCCTGTCCCAAACTCGGAAACTGCAGCTGGTGGAGAATGCTGCAGCCCGGCTGTTATTGGGTCTCCCAAAGTGGGGACACATTCGGCCGGGTCTTCGGACCCTGCACTGGCTTCCAGTGATGTACCGAGTTCGGTACAAGGTGCTGGTCATTACCTTTAAAGCCCTATATGGCCTGGGACCTGCCTACCTGAAGGACCGTCTCTCCCCACATGTTCCCCAGAGAGTGCTGAGATCGGGAACCCAAAATCTTCTCGTTTTCCCTGGGCCAAAAGAAGCCCACTTAAAATCCACTAGAGACAGGGCCTTCTCTGTTATGGCCCCTACATGGTGGAATCAGCTGCCGGAGGAGGTGAGGGCCCTGCGGGACCTTGTTCAGTTCTGCAGGGCCTGTAAGACGACCCGCTTCCGGCTAGCTTATACCTAGCTGAGATGAGAAACTTAATGTAGCCTGCCAGACTCCTGTTTACATAGCCTTGGAATGTTTATTGGTTTATTGGTCTTAAGGTTTTATCTGTTTTAAATGTTTTGTTTATTTATTCGAATAATTGTTTAATTTCATGTCTGACTAACTATTGGGAGCCGCCCTGAGCCACTTGTGGGAAGGGCGGGATACAAATCATAAATAAATAAATAAAAATAATCAGAAGTCTTATAAGACACATGCCTGGGAAAGTCTGCAGCCCGCTTACAGGCCACAAAGGCTACATGCTGGAACCCAAATCTGGTTCTTGGGAACAGTGTGACTAAATGCTTTGCCTTCCGTCAGTGCAGTCTGCTTGCCACAAATCTGGGCAGCTGTACATGGCATGGCAATGGGAGAGTCTTTGGGTCCCAAGGCAACACCCAAGATCCCGGGTTGGGTCCCGCTCAAGGAATGTATGAGGCAACTACAATATAACTCTAACTCAGGAGAGGAAATGACTGGGTTGACAGGCTTGACTTCTGCTGGCTTACGAACACAGAGCAACCTTGTAAGTAAAGCCTTCAGACTAAATAGATGAAAATATAGTAGTTTATAGAAAATAATTTCTAGTTCCTTCTTAAGTCTGCCTTCAAAGTAAAAGACACTTGTGCCATGCTGCCATCTAGTGGAGCAGCAATACTACAAAGTCTATAAAACCAATCCCAAATCCAAATATGAGATTAATTGCATTGGAAATGTTAGATCTCACAATCCTCTGTAATTTAGGTTTTGTTATTAAATTTTGCAGTGCAAGGTCTTGCACTGAGGTATGTTTCTTCATTACTTCAGCAGTTGCTCTGCTATTTTGATTATTTCAGTTACTAAGTACCTGTTTGACAAAGGGCTACATGCTAATGCATAGTTGTGGTCACAGCACTGGGCAAAACCCAGGAAGGCCCGTTTGAAATCTCCACTCTACCATAAAGTTTGCTGGCCAATCTTGGATCAGTCATTATTTCACAGCATAACCAACCTCACAGGGTTGTTGCAAAGACAAAATTGGGAGTGGGGGAGAGGAAAGCCTATGCACACTGCCCTCAGTTCCTTGGAGGAAGGGCAGATAAAATCTTTAAGATGAAAAAGATACCTTATTTAAAAAAACAATACACCAAGTGCATGCCTTTCTGTGCACAGACCTAGAGTTACATGGAAGCAGGACATTCTTCATACTGGAGGGAAAGGCTCAGAAAGGCATGCACTGTCATCGGAAGCCCTGTGCAGACCTTTGTGTGTGTGGACTCACTGCATGGGGAGGAAGAGTAGGCATGTACATGCTGACCTAACCCCACACCTTTGCTGGATGGCCAAGTCATCTGCATGACATCCACAGAGGCAAGGCCAGCATGTTCGTACCCTCTTCCTTCCTGTGCAGTGAGTCAGTGTCACAGACAACTTGTCTGAACAAGGTTACCAAGCATTAGACAGAACTGAGATTACCTGGATTTAGGTTCCCACATGTTCTGACAACTTGAACTCAAATAGCTGCTATCACATTATAACATTTCAATTTTCCTGGACAAGAACCCTGTGGGAGCTTTTAGACCCCTGGAGTGTTCGTAAGCACATTTCTCTGGGCAGGCTTCAGAGTGTTCCATTCTCTTTTTTTTTGTGTCAAACAATTTATTCATTTGCAATATATTGTTACAATAATCTTTAATTTTTTTAAAAAAAATACCAAATATAAACAAAACATCGCTTTCCCCCTCTCCACTCCTCCCCCCCTTTTTTGACCTCCACCGGTGTTTACTAAAAATTAAGAAAAAAAAAGAAAGCAAGGTAACTTAACAAATCAAGAATCTCCATTTTAAAACCTTATAGCAATACGGAAGAAATTAAAACAAAAAAAAAAATCATCTTCATTTTTCAAAGAGAAATTTTCCCCTTATAGACTTTTTAAGCTATAGTCCATTATTCCATTCAACTTTTATCCAAAAATCACTAAGTGTTTGTTCCCTTACTTTCCATTATTTTTCAACATAGTTTTGAAATTTCTCCCAGTCCTTCCTAAACTTCTCCAAATCATAGTCTTTTAAGATTCTTGTAAGTTTATCCATCTCACTCCGTGACAAAACTTTTAAAAACCAGTCCCATTTCTCTGGTATTTTATCTTCCATGACTGCGCATACAATGTCCTTGCAGCTGAAAGCAGGTACCACACCATCGTTGTATCTTGTTCTGGAAAACTTTCCATTTGTAATCCCAACAAAAAAGAGTCTGGAGCCCTCTTAATGTCATTGCTCAAAAGTCTTGACATTTCTTTCTGGATCATTTGCCAAAATTGTTTTGCTTTTTCACAGGTCCACCACATACGGTAGAAAGATCCTTCATGTTTTTTACATTTCCAACATCTATCTGACATCTGATTGTTAATTTTTGCCAGTTTCTTAAGTGCTATGTACCATCTATACAACATTCTAAAACAGTTTTCTTTGATGTTATAACATAGAATTCTTCCATAGATATTCCCAAGATTCCATTTGTATTTCTTTGTTAAAATTAATTGCCCATTTTATCATTTGAGATTTAACTACTTCATCTTCTGTAGACCACTTCAATAATAACATAAGTCCTTGAAATCAGTTTTTCATTCTCGCCCAACAGCATTTTTTCTAATTCTGTTTGCTCCTGTCTTATACCTTCATTTTTAATGTCCTGTTCCTGTTCCACCAAACTCTTAATTTGTTGTAATTGAAACCGATTATATTTGTATTGTAATTCTTCGGCTGATTTTAGTTCCACCTTTCCTCCATGTATTTTTAATAGTTGGTTATAGGTTAACTACATCTCTTCACTTGTCTCTGAGGATAATTTAATTACTTCAGTTGGTACAGTCGATAGCTTTCTCGCATCACCATATTTTTTGTATTTTAACCAAGTACTTAACAAGTTTCTTCTTATATAATGGTGTGAGAAAAAACCATCCATCTTATTTTTCCCATACAACCAGTGGTGGGATTCAAATAAATTAACAACAGGTTCTATGTCCTAATGACCATTTTAACTATATCAAAAGATATACCGAAAGGTAGTTTAATAATTCACGCATTAAATACTGCAATAAGAACAGTAAAAGAGGTAAAGACAACTAGATTATGTTTAAAGAAAGATTTATTGAAGATATTTCCATATTGGGAGTTCTGGCCCTCACATTTAAAGGGATGGCACACCTTTTCAATGCCTTCCTTTCATAGGAAATAATGAAGGATAAGGGCACCTTCTTTTGGGGCTCATAGAATTGGACCCCCTGGTCCAATCATTTTGAAACTGGGAGGGTATTTTGGGGAGAGGCACTACCGTCCTCCACTGCGAAGACTGCCCATTTATACTCACTCTCTGTTTCCTATTACTCAGCCAGTTTTTGATCCACAAGAGGACCTGTCCTTTTACTCCATGACTCTCAAGCTTTCTAAGGAGCCTTTGATGAGGAACTTTATCAAAAGCTTTCTGGAAGTCAAGGTAAACAACATCTATTGGGTCCCCTTTGTCCACCCCCTCAAAGAACTGTAACAGGTTAGTGAGGCAAGATCTTCCCTTACAGAACCCACCCTGAGTCTTCCTCAATAACCCGTGTTCATCAATGTGCCTGCTCATTCTGTCCTTGATAATGGTTTCTAACAACTTTCCCGGTATTGAAGTCAGACTGACTGGCCTGTAATTTCCCGGAAATCCTCTGGAACCCTTTTTAAAGATGGGGGTGACATTTGCTACCTTCCAGTTTTCAGGAACGGAGGCAGATTTCAATGAAAGATTACATATTTTTGTCAGAAGATCAACAAGTTCAACTTTGAGTTCTTTCAGAACTCTCGGATGTATGCCATCCGGACCTGGTGACTTATTAGTTTTTAATTTGTCTATCAGTTGTAGGACCTCCTCTCTTGTCACCTCAATCTGACTCAGGTCTTTCAACACCCCTTTCAAAATTAGTGGTTCTGGAGCGGGCAAACACTTCTCGTCTTCCACACTGAAGGCAAAAATGCATTCAACTTCTCAGCCATTTCCCTACCCCTGATGTAGCCCATCTTTGTATTCAGGTACTCATGATGTTATACATGGTTTACTAGCCTTCCCCTTTAAATCTGCACAACCTTGTGCAGTAGGTGGGGCTGACAGACACAGCACCATCCTTAGGAGATCTAACTCAGACTCTCACGCAGGTCTATGCAACTGGGCTGCATAGGGAAATGGCTTTAGGATTGCACTGATAGTGACTGATTGAAATCAACCTGTGAGTTTTGCAGGAATCTGACCTTCAGTCTTCCTAGCAAAGATACAAACTTTATAAAAGACACAAACACAAATATATTTCCTAAAAAACTTAAAACATGCTAAAAGCATTAGCACTTGTTGGTCTTAAAGGTGCTTTCTTTGTATTTCTCCAACGGGATCCAGGGAACTGGGCAAAGGAAGCTCTGGCTCTTTCCTTCCTTCCCCAGGGGACTGGGGGGGGAGCCTCAGCAAATAGAAGGAAGAGAGGCTTCACTCAGTATCTCTGCTGTGCGATAGAGGGAGCCTGGCAAAGCAAGCTATTCCTCCTCCTTCCTCCCCAAGGGAGGAGCCTCAGCCAATGGAGAAAATAGAAGTTTTGCTCTGCAGTTCCTGTGCAATTGAGGGAGCCTTGCAAAGCAAGCTGTTATACAAAAAGGAGAAAGAAGGAAGCAGATGACAGTCAGTTGCTCAGGGGCCTGATAGGAGCCCTCTGAGGGCCTGATTCAGCCCCCAGGTCAGATGGTTGACACCCCGGCTTTGCAGAACGAAGTGTCACTCTGGCAATGTGAGCTTAAAAGGCTGGCCTCTCTAAAAAAGCAGTGTGCCAACCAAAGCTGGTTATACAAGCTTAAGCAAACACGGGTGGAGGACTCACATGTCCAGGCAGAGGGGTTTTTTACCATCACCTGAAAGCTACTACAGTTGGGGCACCCAAACGCATGCCACAGAACCCATCTGAACAGATCAACCGTTGGCTGGGGAAAAGCCCAGCTATCAAGCCTTGTTTTGCATACATGGCAACACGCTCCAATATTTATCTCTCTGCAAAAAGAAAAATCTGTCACCTAATTTGACTGCCATTTGCAAAAAAACCAAACAAGCCCGACGCCCCCACAAGCGTTTGCAGCCCACAGACCTTCGCCTACTCATCCTTCCAGGAAGGAAAGTGGGCGGGGCTTCCTGACTCCGCAAGCGTGCACGAGCGAGCGGAGCCCTTCTTTGCCGAGGGGCATGCCGGGTCTGGTAGTCTTTCGAGCCTCCTGCCTGCTGCGCTACTGAGCGCAAGGACTACGAGTCCCAGAAGGCGCCGCAGTGGTTAGCTTGAGCTGCTTTTTCCTCGGCGCCTGGGTTTTAATCACACGTGGGAGTGGTGAAGCTGGAAGGGGCTGGAGGGAGTGAGACGCAATTCCTGGCAGGGCGCGCATCTAACTTGTTCGCTTGGGCTTTTTTGCAGTCTGGTGGGGAAAAGAAACTGGTGAGTTTTAGGCACTTAGAGGGGAAAGTCCCCGTTGATCCGAGGGTGCCCGACCAACAAATGGTTCTATAGAACCGATAGTGCATTAGGTAACGGTTCCATAGAAGTGGTGCGAACCTGCTGAATCCCACCACTGCATACAACATATAAGCATGCCAACCAAAGATATTTCCATGACCTTCTAAAGCCAACAGTTTCTTATTTTATAATGTCATCCACTCTTTAATCCAAAGCAAACTCACTGCATCATGATACAATTTTAGATCCGGTAGTTGAAAACCTCCCCTTTCTTTTGCATTGGTTAAAATTTTCATTTTAATCCTTGGTTTTCTTCCCGCCCATACAAATTCAGAAACTTTTCTTTGCCATTTGGAAAATTGTTTATTGTCCTTCACTATTGGAATTGTTTGAAATAAAAACATAGTTCTTGGTACAACGTTCATTTTAATTGCAGCAATTCTGCCCAGCAAAACAAATTCAGTTTATTCCATTTAATCAAATCTTCATCAATTTTCCGCCAAAGCTTTTCAGTTATTTTTGTATAAATCTATATTTTTCATGGTAACTTCCACACCTAAATATTTTACTTTTGAAATGACCTCACACTCTGTTGCACTTAGCAGTTCCTCCTGTCGACTCTTTGACATATTTTTACACAAAATTTTCGATTTTTCTTTATTTATATAAAAGCCAGCTAATTCTCCATACTCCTGTGTTTTACAGTTAACGGATTTTCATTAATAAACATCATTGGCAAACGCTCTATATTTATAGGAAAACCCTCTCAATTTCAGCCCCTCTCTCTCTTTGTCATCTTGTATTTGTCTGAGCAAAATCTCTAATGTCATTATAAATATCAATGGAGATAGAGGGCAACCTTGCCTTGTTCCTTTACTGACCTTCATTTTCTCTGTCAAATTTGCATTTATACAAATTTTTGCTTGCTGTTCAGTGTATATTGCTTTAACCATTCTTATAAAATCTTCTCCTAATCCCAATTTCTCCATCACTGCAAACATAAAATCCCAATTCAAATTATCAAAGGCCTTCTCTGCATCCGCAAAAAATAATGCCACTTCCTTTTCCAGGTGCTTCTCATAATATTCAACAATATCAATAACAGTTCTAATATTGTCTCTAATTTGTCTCCTGGGTAGAAATCCTGCTTGTTCTTCTTTGATAAAGTTATTCAAATGCTGTTTGAGTCATTCTGCTAGTATCCTAGCATATATTTTATAGTCATTATTAAGTAATGAAATTGGTCTATAATTTTTTACATTTGTTGTGTCTCTATTTTCTTTTGGTATCAGCGAAATTGTAGCTTCTTTTTCTGTATTTGGAATTATCCAATCAATCCTTATGATGTTCATCAGCTTCTGGAACTTAGGCACCAATGTCTCTGCGAGGATTTTATAAAGTTTTGCAGTAAAACCGTCTGGACCCGGTGCTTTTCCCATTTTCATTGAATTTATAGCTGCTTCAACTTCATTTTTTCCAGTTGGTTCATTTAATACTTTTTCCATATTATCTGTTAAGGGATTTACTTGAATTTTCCGTAAAAATGCATCTATTTTATTATCCACCTTTTGAGCTTGAAATAATTTAGCATAATATTTGTAAAATTCCCTTTTAATTCCTACTTGATCAACAATTTCTTTACCTCCCAATATAATTTTGTTTACAAATTTATTTTCCCTTTTTTTCTTCAATTGCCAACCAAGGTATTTTCCAGGTTTATTTGCTCCTTCAAAAGATTTCTATTGAAGTCTCTTAAGGTTCCATTCAACTTCTTTATTTAATAAATGTCTCAATTGATTCTGCAATATTGCAATTTCCCTTATTATTTTCTTTTTCCCTGGTCTTTTTTTCATTTCCTTTTCTTTTTTCCCCAATCTTTTTTTGAATGTCCAACATTTGTTTCTCCTGGGCCCTTTTATCCTTATTATTCATTGTAATTAAAATGCTTCTCATTACAGCTTTGTACGCATCCCACACAGTTTGAAATTGAATGTCCTCCTTTTCATTTATTGGGAAGAAAGCTTTAGTTTCTTTTTTAAGAGAAACTGTCTCTATTTTCTGTAGCAAATCTTCATTTATTCTCCATCTCTTGATCATTTTTACACTCTTTGCCAACCACACCAATAGATTGTGATCAGTTCCAACTTTAGGAAGAATCTCTATTTTGTTTGTCATAAATCCTAGATCTTTTGTCATCCATAATATATCAATTCTTGAGAAAGAGTTATGCCTAGCTGAAAAGAAAGTATAGTCCCGCACTTTAGGATTAAATTTCCTCCATATATCTTCTAAACTTTCTTGTTTTACTAAGTCGAAAAATGACTTTGGTAACTTCCCCTCCTTATTCTTTTTCCCTGGTCTCCTTGATCTATCCAGATCATTAACAATTGTTCCATTAAAATCTCCCATTACCATTATTTGTTCATAAGTCACTTGATCTAGTTGTTGCACAAGAAGTAGTTAAAGAAGTAGTTTTTCGCCCCATTAGGGGCGTACAATCCCAACAACGTCTTTTTGTCATTCATTGTCACTTCCACAGCTAAGTATCTTCCTTCATTGTCCTTAAAAATCAATTTTGGATCCAAATCCTGTTTAACATAAAAAATCACTCCCCTTTTTTTCTCCTTAGCCAAGAAAAAAATTCTTTACCCAATTGTTTATTCCATAAAAATCTGTAATCCACTTGTTTAATATGTACTTCTTGTAGACAAATTATGTTACATTTTTGTTTCTTAATTCAATGAAATGTAGCCTTTCTTTTTTGCGGTGAATTTAGTCCATTTACATTCCAAGATAATAATTTGTAATCCATAATGGTTCTTCTTTTATTCTGTATCATCCCTGTGATCCTCAAAAAACTTTCTCATTGCTTGAACATTATTAATCGTAATCCTTTTGCCTCCATGTTCAAAGCTTAAGCCTTCTGGTAGAATCCATCTGTATCGCACATCTCTGTCTCACAATTTATCAGTCAGTTTCTTGTATAATCTTCTGTCATTTATGACCTTTTTTGGCAGTTCTTTCATAATTCTCACTCTACTTTCATCCACTTCCAAAACTTTTTCAAATTGTTTACTTAGGATTCTTCCCACCATATCCCTTTACACAAATCTTACTACCACATCTCTTGGTAGCTTATTTTTTTTGGCATACATTGAGTTGACTCTATATATAATCATAAAGATGACAAGAACGTTCAGGGTCCATATCCAAAAACTCAGCAATTATTCCTGTTATGTATGTCTTCAAATCCAGTTCTTCATTTTCTGGCACTCCTCTCAAACGTATCTGGTTTTGCATTAGTTTACAGTCTTGTAGAACTACTTTCTCCTGCAACTTGTTAATCATGGAATCTTGATCTTTCACTTTATTTTCCACTATGTGTACTTTGTTTAATGTTGCTTGTGAGTCTTTTCTGAGATCCTCAATCTCTTTCTTAATTTCCATCTTTACTGCTTCTGCACTTATTTTAATGTCCTTCTTTAACTCTTTAACATTGTCAGTTATTAAACTTTTCATCACTTTAACTAACCTCGCCTCCTTGGCATCAAGTTGTTCTTGCACTGCTTTTGCCATCTTTACTTCTTCCAATGTATTGGCCCTCTGACGGAGCTTCAGTCCCACTCTATGCTCTGACATTACTGTCCTCCCATAGTAAATATAGGCTCTTGACTTGATCTCACCAAATTATAATTTGACCACTGGATTTTGAAACTTGAAGCATGCCTTTTCCAAAGAGCCTAAAATTGTCGTCCTCACAGCTGCCAAACTCCAGATATTAATTTTTAAAGTTTATATTTTCAACAAAATGGCATCCGCGACTTTTCTGGCACCTTTTAATTTTTTTTTCCTTTTTCACCTTAAATCTATCAAAATTAAATCCACTTGTATAATCCAGTGGGTTTCACCTTTTCCAGATGATATCTGCTGGCTCCCCTTATTTTTATGGTCCCATTTAATTTTTAAACATTTTAAAAAATTTTGACCTTTCCTTAATGGCCGCCGAACTTTTTCTATGATTTTGTAGTCCTAGAGAAGGCCAGGAGGTTTATTCTTGCCCTTCTCCCGATGGCTCCTTCCTGCTTTTATGGTAGAGGGATCCCGCGATATTTCGATGATGTCACTTCCTGTGTGGTCTTCACATTCAGCAATTCAATGACGATGGGGGCTCAAGCAGAAACCACAGATATTCAAAACATAAGTTGTTTTTTTTGCTCTTAACTTTGTTTCCTAAACTCCAAAAAGTCTCAAAATTGCCCCCTTCTCTTCTTCTTTACTTTATACTATTGTAATTGAGTCCAAATTTTTATCCTTATTTCATATGAAGCTTATATTAGTTCCGGAATTATAGATAACAATATTTCTACCTTGCCACTGAGTAGACCCTTCTCAACACCGTCCTTTCCAGAAGTAAATAGATATAGATTAGAATAGTCCCAAGAAAGCTTGGATTATGTTGAATTTAAGTCAAATTAATGACCACGGAGCCCTCTGTAGACGTTGGATTCTTCAAAGCTTCAAAGGAGCCCCCCCCCCGGGGTTCCTCTTCAGCCAAAGTAAACCCCCTTGGAATTTCCAGAGCACGTCTTTGCCTTTCGCCTGTCTGAGAAAAGTAGGCAGCTGTCATTGAGATTGCCTTCGCTGCCCAAAACAAAAGGCTCCAGTCCACTCCTCTTAGAGAAGCGTCTCAAATCTCCATGATCCAACCCCAGAAGTCCCCAGAGTGTTCCATTCTCCAAAGGACAAGTAGCTATTCTGTTTTAGTGTCTACCTCCATGAAGCCAGATAATATAGGAGAGCAGCCAGGCATGTAGAAGAATTTTCTGGCCTGCAAATTCAGATCTATTTCATTATTTTATTATAGAACAGAAGCGTGGGGAATGGGTTCAAGACAGTTTTAAAACAAATGGTCATGCTATTTCACCTATAATTTTAAATTTAAGTGGGTTTTCAACTTAGGTTCAGATCCAAGAGAAAGTGTCACTTTCCAAATAAAGTAGAGAGTTTGCTATGGGCAAAAGGCAACCTTTTCACTATGCAGGTTTATGGAAAGCAGGTAGAAATAACTTATTTAACCAAGCTCCTGTGAGACAGATATTGTTTCTAGGTCTAAATCAGAATGACCAACCAGGAGAAAATGTTCACACCAGGGATCAGGTGACAGTGCTAGTGGCTGATTTTGGGATGGCTCCTTGTGCAGATGGTAGTGATGGGGAAGATACTCCATCTCTGTGGCATATAGGCTGGGAGGAAAATAAGCTATACCTTCCCTATTGTTTGATGAGGAAACCCAGCTACCAGAATAAAAGCAGACTTCCAAAACTGGATGTATGTTTATACAAATATATGTTAATCACATACGTTGAGCAGGCCACGTTCCACAGATCCAGAAAGACACTGCTGTGTTATTATTAAGATTAAGGAAGCATTTTTCATCAATGAAGCCATAGAACTTACTTCCTAATACATAGTTAGGAGTGCAGCCCTAGGGTTGCCAAGTCCAATTCAAGAAATATCTGGGGACTTTGGGGGCGGAGCCAGGAGACTTTGGGGGTGGAGCCAGGAACAAGGGTGTGACAAGCATAATTGAACCCCAAGGGAGTTCTGGCCATCACATTTAAAGGGGCAGCACACCTTTTCAAATGCCTTTCTTCCATAGGAAATAATGAAGGATAGGGGCACCATATTTTGGGGCTCATAGAATTGGACCCACTGGTCCAATCGTTTTGAAACTTGGGGGGTATTTTGGGGAGAGGCACTAGATGCTATACTAAAAATTTGGTGCCTCTACCTCAAAACATAGCCCCCCCAGAGTCCCCAATACCCGCGAATCAATTCCCCATTATTCCCTATGGGAATCGTTCTCCATAGAGAATAATAGAGTGCCCAGTAGACATTTCCCTCCGCCCTCACACTTTCTAAAGTGGGGGGGAGGGCCTCCAAACCAGGGAATCCCTATCCCCTCCCTCTCTCACACACACAAATACTTACTGGGTCTTGTTCCTGTATAACTTTACTTGTTCTGAAAACGAAAGCAAAAGAAAAGGAGGGGCCGTTCTCTGAGGAAAATGTTACTGATCCTTTCCCATGAAGCCTTTCCTGTTTCCTGCTCAGCCTTAAAGGTTTCTTAACCTGCAGGAGAGCTAAAACTATAGGATAACTGTGGGGGCGGGGCTTCCCCCGCCAGCCAGCTGGCTGGGGGCGGGGAGAAGCCTGTCAAAATGGGGGATCCCCTGCTGGGACCTGGAGATTGGGAAGCCTATGCAGCCCTATTGTGCCAATGGAATTTTTATTGACACTGAAATCCTTAAACTTTGGCCTGCCTCTGGAAAGCCTAGAATATGATAGATCTGTACTAGTTAAATTTACAAGGCTGGATCTTAGGTATGATTAGTGAGCGAGTGCCTTCTTTCTTTCACCTTCCTCCATCCCCCCAAACTTATGCATGGATAAAAATACATATAATTTGCATTGGGAAGGCAATAATGAGTGATATCATTCCATTCTGCCTAGTACCCCCTGGAAAGGCTACTGGTGAAACCCACGAGAGGTGATTTTGCTCACTTTCTTTGTGCATCTACATGTGCCCCACCCCAACCCCAACATCGTCTTTTCAAGACTTACAGCTGCACCAGGAGTGGGTAAAACCTATTTCTGACCATGCTTTATGGTACATATTCACAGCTGATAAGTAGAAAAGGGGCAGCTATCTAATGCATGATAGAAACAGGACATAGACTAATTGTGCAAGTTACCTTTGTTATTTTATTTACCTCATTTATATCTAGGGCAGTTGAAAGATTACAAATATAGGCTCTGGTGGAAAAGAAATGCTAATAGCCCAAGAGGAGGAATTGTGAGAAGAAGCTGACTGGGGAGTATAACTAGTGAACAGGTTCACAAGGGGAAAGACATTCAGATGTGGCTCCTGCAAGGGCTTTACAGTCTGCTCAGGTACAAAAAGGCAGCCAATGTAACCGCTTTAAAACAGTTTAAAACTGCATGCCAACCAGCCAGCAATATTTGCTTCTAATCATCAATCATACCAACCAACATTTCTGTCTTCTCTGGCTTAAATTTTAACTCAGTCTTAGCCACGTGATCACAGCTTCTAGATAACACTTCAGGTTTGAGTCAACAGCATCTGGGGACTTATACAAATACAGTGAGATGTTATCAGCATATTGATGATACCCTGCCCCAAATCTCTGATCTCATTCAGTGGCCTAACAAACGGAAGAGTACTGGTGACAAAATGGTACTCAGGATAGGGCCCAAATAGATAGGTGAGTCTACCTCTCTAATAGAAACTCTTTTCATCTATCTAGATTGGAAAAAAGATTGAAACTAGCCAAGGGTGAGCCCCTAAATACCTACTCTGTATTCTAAACAATATAAAAATGGAGTTGTCGATCAAGTCAGACAGCTGACAGATCCAACAGTATCAACAAAGGTGCACTTCCTTTATCAACCTGTAAACCCAGAGCCCGTCCATGAGCATAACTAAAGATGTTTTGGTTCCCCAAGCCAGACTTGAAATACATTATCCAGAACGACATGTTCTTACTCTGTCCCCACTACTTCTATCATTGTTCCCCAAAAGAATATACTGAAAATGGGCTTGAATCTTACACTTATATTCTTTCACTTGATATTATTATTAGTTCATTCATAGAAGGTAGCTTCTTTCATCCAGAATAGGAAAGTCAAATTATTAATGAAAAAGTAGTCACTTAGAGCTGTTGTAACTGGAAATAGCAAAATATTAAATTCCTATTACTTTCATTCCACTATTAAGTCACTATTCAGGGTTTGTTTGTTTTTTAAGATTATAACATATTCTCAGTAATTCATGATATTCCACTCTGCACTGACAGTCCTGGTTTTATATCCCACCCTATCTCAAGACAGGATCAGGGTGACTTACAGTGAGTGAATATAAACAACAGTATCAAACAGTAAAATCAGTTAAAAATATCAATCATCAAACAGTAAACAGATGACAGTGAATCAGTAAAAAATCCGAGGCAGTCTTTAATGTCTCCTGCAAATGACTATTCAAGCAATGATTAGGTGTTGTTCTGTGGGCAGGGGAGGCCAAGATGGACTGAAAACCTGCCGCCTTAACCAACAGCCTTGCAGAACAGCTGTTTTACAGGCCTTGTGGAACTGTAACAGGTCCTGCAGTGCCCTGATCTCATATGGGAGCTTGTTCTACCAGCCTAGGGCCAGGGCTAAAAAACTCTGGCCCTGGTTGAAGCTAAGTAGACATCTTTTGGGCCAGGGACTACCAGTAGATGTTGATAAACTGAGCTGAAGTCTCTCCAGCAAACATATGAGGAGATATGGTCCCTTAAGTATGCTGGTTCCAGGCCAAATAGGGCTTTAAAGGTAAGTACCTTAACCTTTAACTGGATCCTGTATTCTATTGGCAGCCAGCAGTTGACAGAGCAGAGGCTGACACCCACATAGCCACTGCCATCAGTAAGCATGCCACAGCATTCTACACTAGCTGCAATTTCAGATAAGATTCAAGGGCAGCACTGAATACAGCAAGTTAGCCTAGAAGTGACCATTGCATGGATCACTAACCAAGTCCTGGGAGGTGGGAGGGAACCAGCTGAAGATGGTAAAAGGCTGACCCAATAATAGTAGTGACCTTGGCCTCCATGGAAAGTGAGGCATCCAAAATCACTCCAAGGTTCTGTTGTTTTTAACACAACAGTCCCACCCAGAACCATGAGCAATTTGACCGAAGCTCAGTGTCAGGGGGAACCCCCCTCTAATTTCCACAGTCTGGATTGTTTGGAAAACTGACAAACGTGCCAATTTTAGGGGAGCAGAACAAGTGGTTTAGGGATCTATGACGGACCTGACACTCTCCCACTGCAAGACAATTTTCCCATCAAATGTTTTGTTCCCTGCTGTAACTGAGCAGCCCCAAGTAGCTTGTTAATATTTGTGTTTTTGTTAGTCTGTTTGCCCCATCCTATCACATAGAACATAATTTGACTTCTAGCCCAGCCCAGGAAATTGCTGGAGAAAACAGGAGCCCTCTTGTTTTATCCTCTGAATCCAGGTGCGCAGCCATGTTGGTCTGAAGCAGCAGAACAAAGTTAGAATCCAGTGCCACTTTGTTCTATCCTTTGAAATGGTACTTGAGACAATATAGCATTCAAACAGAAATCTTAAATTTATTTAACAGGCAGGCATGAATAGGTGTAGATGGGAGTTGGAAAGGCTGAGGTAAAACTGGTTGGTATTTCACAGTACACTTAATTTTACAGGCAAAATAGTAATTTTCAAGCTGGTTTGCATATATTCTCGGCTTTTTAACAGTGAGAGATGTTTTACTTAGTATTTTAGTTATAGCAACAAGGTTTCTTCAAAGAGTTTCCTATGACAGTGCAGTCTTCTTGGTCTCTTTCTTGGAGCTTCTAACTTGCTCTTTCCTTGAAAATAGTTTCTTTCTGTCTCCTGAGTTGACTAAAATCGCTTTCCCTTCACATGAGATGCAGGGTCCTCCTAAGAGCCAAACCCCCAGAGAAACTGGGCAGGAATTAATATTCTCCACAGAAAATATAACTCTGTTCCTTTTTGCCTGAAAAGGAGTTTCAGCACACTACCCAATCACTCTGACCAAATCACCATCCCAGTTCTGGTGTCTGTGTAAAGCATACTTCAATTTAGGCTGACACTTAAGACTCTGAATTCTGTTAATAAATTCTTCCTTAGGATAGGAATACACAATTCAGGCAAAGGAGTCTTTTTCCTTCACTCTACAGTGAACCAACCTGCCTGACTTTTCCTATTAGACTCACTGGCTCCAAACTGTCAGAAACCAAATGACTGCTTTCAGAATGGTTCCCACTGACAGCCTACAGAATGGAATGAACTAAACTCAGTTCTCTTCATGGAACTTGGCTGCTCATATAGCTTTTCTCAGCTGGCACTGGCCAATCAGAGACAAAGTGCAGCCCGTCACTCAACCTCTCCATTCCAATGGAGTGTTAACCCTTCACCACCCATATCTCAGATTCTGCTGCACTAGGAACCTAGTTTAAGTGCAGTCCATCACAGGACCTTTCTCTCAGTAGTATGCAAACAATCTCAAAGTGCTTCTAATAGGCTACCAGTAACCATAAAATGGTCACATTTTCAAAAAAAAGGTTTAGAATTTACTGAGAGACATAAAGGGGTACAGGAAGTGGAACGGTTCTCAAGCATAAGAACCAATGAAACTGCTGTGTTCAGAAGAACATTCATATGAAGTTAAATGAGAGGAAAGCAAAAGAGAGCCAGGTCTCTGGCTGAATGAGAATTCTGTGCCAGGGACCAGCAACAAGGAGAAGTGGGAGAGAGAGAAGGATTTAAAGATGAGGAGAGTTTCTAAGGGAAAAAGGAATAAACAGAGGAGCAGTTTACCTGTCTTCAGTCTGCTGAGCTGGGTAGAGCATGTTGTGTGTTTCAATGATCCAGAGACTGAGGGTATGGAATTTTAGGCAGAGCTCCCAAATAAATAAGGTGAGGCAATGGAGTGATACTTTTGTGCAGGACATGGTGGAACAGAGTTCTGAAACCTCTTCATGGAAACAAAATTCTCAAAAAATGTTTTAAAGTGTGTTTCTCCTTCATTTCCCTCTTGCGTATTCTGGCACCTCTTTTTCCAGAAAAAAGCCCTGCTCCTGTGTGGCAAGAAAATATGCTAAAGTTCCAAAGAAAGAAAAGTGGAGTTGATAGCTTCTGCACAAGCAGAGGGGAAAAGACTGCATTTTTGGCTGGCAGATCATCAGTAGTTCTAAAAGCCAGCACAAAATAATACCAATTAAATCATTATAAAGTCCAGGAATTCAGGGTGATCCAGGATGACACTGAATCACCCTGGATCACCCTGGCTCTGAGTTAAGACGGGGCCTTTCCAAAAAGGTAATTAAAGGAGCCTGCAACTAGGCAGGGTAGATGAAAAGGCTGGCAGTGGGGAGGCTTCACCCATGTTGAAGTCAAGCTAATACAGCAAGAGACATTAAGGGTAACCAAACCCTCTGGGCAGGTGGATAGTAATTAGATTTTGCACTCAGGAAGACTTGCATTTGCTGATGAAATTATATTGATTGATTAAGGTGGATGCCTGGCATTGTAAACTTCTATGGTAATAGGTAGGTATGCAGAGATCTCATCTATCTTCCACCGAAGGTTTTATCCAGTCATTAGCATAGTCTGACTAAGGAGAGCTTTGACCTCACCTTCTCCAAGGCAAGGCATTGTTAGCTCCTGAAATGGCAAATTTTCTATGATGGAGTAGAGGATCCTTAGCAGCAAGGCATTTTTTTCAGAGCAAAGCTTGTGCTCCACCATGTCTTCCATATAAGGTTGCAGCTACATCAAATTCAGAAGGAAGCCATCTGTTTGGAATCCATTCTACAAAATCTTAAGCTTTCTATATTCTTGGCTGAGGTGTTTCTCAAAATAAATCTTTTACTAGAGAAACCAGATAAGGGGGTAGTGCAAAAAGTCTTCCATCTGTTACACCTGCTTCAGAGGACAGCCCCTTCATGGGCACAGCAACATTGCCTATGCAACAGAATCCTCAGGGCTAGGCTATTTTAATTTAATTTACATAGGGCGGCCCTTGAAGACAATTCAGAAACTATAACTAGTCACAACTGCCCTATGAGGTAGGGCTGAGAGTGTCATCCAATGAGCTTCCATGGTAGAAGTGGGGATTTGAACCCAGGATCCTAGTCCACCACTCTATCCACTACACCACCAATTACTAAGCTTTTTACTGGTGCATCATGTGCTTCTAACCAACTGTGATTCTTGCAGAAAGTCAGTGAGTATTTGCTGGTCTTTGGCCTTCAGTTTGTAGTGAGTATTTTTTCTTGTTTATATAAGATATGGTGCAATGGTCATGTTTGTCATTTCATTTTTACATTGACCTGTAACACAAAAAACCAGACATGAATGCATAACACATATTTAACAGTCAATGCAAATTATTTAAAATCAGATTTTTATTACAAGCCATGTAACACTTTTATTTACTTCCCCCATAAATAGCGCACAAGAAATAGGATTTATTTAATAGCACTGGAGGGAACACAAGGGGGAAATGTATGCAGTGGTGTCAAACATGCGGCCCATGCGCCGGATTAGGCCCCCAGAGGACTCCTATCAGTCCCGCAGGCAACTCACTGTTGCCTGCTTCTTTTTCCCTCTCTTGCTTCCTTCCTTCTGCATTGCAACTTGCTTTACCAGGCTTGCTCAATCAAGCTACAGAGCAAAGCCTCTATTTTCTCCATTGGATGACCAGCACATGAAGCAGCTTATGTACAAAAGCTCACAGCGCCCAGCCATTTCATGTTTTTTTCTGGGTCTTAGGCTCAAAGCATTAACCATGAGATTTCTGTAATGAATGTCACTAAATCAAAAGTAAGTTTGCAACTTACAGATACACATCTGAACAACAAACTCAAGATTGCTATAAAACAGACACTGTCTCCAGATTTTGATGCAATAATTTAGAGCAAGAGGTATCAGTTATCAGAGACTGTTAAACCAAACATTTCAGGAGTGCTAATGTTTTAAGCATATTTTATTTTTTTTAAAAAAATCCTTTTAATTGTGTTTATCTGTGTCCTTTATATGGTTTATATCTCTGTTACTTGAATCACATTTTATGACACACATGGCCCAGCCTGAGAAGGTCTCATTTATATCAGATATGGCCCTCATAACAAATGAATTTGACACCCGAGTCATATAGGCTAGAATGGGGTGACCAAATTTGCTTAACGTAAGAGCCACATAGAATAAATGTCAGTTGTTTGATAGTGCAAGATATGGACAAATATGACATACATCTTTATTAAAACTCTTTAATACTTTCTTTGCACAGAAAGATAAAATATGTATGTATGCACTATACAACACGACCATGTCTGGAGGAAATATTTTTAAAAACAAAAGGTAGGAATAACAGTCCCCATAAGACCAGCTTAGGGAAATTAGTTTTTGGCACCAGTGGAAGAAGGAAACACATGCACCATATAAATCACTGATCACTGTTTGCATCATTATGCCTCTCTCTTTGCCTTGACACCAAGGTTAGTAATACAACTCCTACAAGAGCTATGAAACTAACGCTGCACTGCCCTCTTTAAGTCTGTCCCTCCTTCCAGTGGCTCCCTCAGCTCTTGTGCTCTCTTACCCTGCTCTAGGCCTCCAGCCAACCTCTGTGGTGCAGGAGAAGAACTTGCAGGCCTGCCTATTTGCCTCTCCTTCCCCACTTCATACAATGGAAATAGTTGCCACCTATGAGTCAGTGCTCCGAGGCTGACTGAGGTCCCAAGGCTAAGCACGCTTACTTGCGAAAAAGCCTGCATTAAGTTCCTCCTCGATCTCCAGGAGCCGCACAATATGTGTGAAAAAGCTGCATGTCACTCCTGAGCCACAGTTTGGCCACCACTGAGCTAGAAGATTCTGTAAAACTGTCAATTGATATAATTATTACACACAATGTTATAAGCTGTGACTAAGGACTAACAAAAAAAAAAGCCCCCCTTCAAGTTAACAAGTGATGAGAAATTAGATCCCCCCTCCTTGGCTAACGGGGTTACTGAGCAACACAGCATGCCTTTTGCCTACATATTATCCAGTAAATCTCACTGCAAGAGCTTTTTGTTCATCCACGCTGGAACTGGGCATGAACAAAATGAAAAAGTAGTCTTACATTACCACAAAACCAGATTTTTTTGTGGGGGGGGGGGGGGACACGAAGTGACAGCAGAGTACCAAGACGTGATGGACCGTGAGAGGCAAACAAGTGAGCCATTGAAGAAAGATCCACTAAGCTGACCTGATGACAAGCAACATTTTCACTGCAGTCCTTCAGAAAGTTACACCGTTCTAAGTTCATTGGACAGACAAAAACCGGTTCCCCCCTCCTTTGCATCATAGGTCCAAAATAAACAACCAGGCAGGAGGGGACGCAAATTAAATTGCTTGGGTGGTAGGAACTAACTGGACAAAAGAAAGATTAAGAGCAGGAAAAATGCTTGATAACAGGGAAATAAATCGCAGCATGAAAAGCCAGTCCATATACATAAAGAATGCAGTTCAGAATTCCTCAACGCATGTCAGTCATTAATGTACAGGCGCTCACCAACTTCCGCCTCACTACTGAACAGTACACCACAGAGAGAAAACATTTCCCGTGCTGCCGTTCGCTTACTCCCGCGGTCATGCTCTTCTCTCGCGCAGCCTTCTCGAGGAAGTTCGCTTGTTTGGCCTCTCGCGCGTTTTTCTTTTCATGACGTTTGATTCTTCTATTTCCCAGCAGCCTGTGCGCACTCGCGCTTTCCCTTTCGACCCCGCCTCTATTCTTTACTAAGGAAGGCGAGAGTTGGGGGGTGGTTGGGGCGCCATTTTGTTCCTTGGACTGGGAGAGGCGGCACGCAGGGGCAGTTAGTGAGCTAACTGGGTAGCTAGCGGGACCCTGGGGTTTGGCCAAAGGACAGAAGGAGACAGGGGGTGGGATAAGAGAGACCCGAGGCTGCCTCTCCTTCCCCTTCTCGGGGACCATTTTAACTATGTCTGGAGAAACTCCCGCCGGCGACCAGGTGAGCGAACTGGGCCTTCCGCACTAATAATGTGGAAGGTAGAGGAAGTTTTTATTGGGAGGAGTGATAAGGCTAGGCGGAACGGGGCGGGGGTGGAGAGCAACTGAGGCCCCGAAATGATGAAAATGGCACTGCTTGGGGGGAAATGGGCGCAATAATTTCCGTGACCGGAATTTCGCCTCTTCCCTCTAGTTTTCTCATCCCCAATCTTTGAAGCCTGTCGCGATGACCGAGGCTTTTCTCCCCGTTCAGCTAAGCGTGTGACGTATTTTTTTTTATTTTAAAACGCGTTCGTTGAAACAAGACCCAGAGTTCTGTTTCACGGAGATCTTGAGAACTAAAGCAGGGTTGGCCGATTATTACGGAGCAGGTTCCACGAAGTTGGCTGGGGCGTAGATCGGAAGGCAGGATTTCCCTCATCGACTATAGCAATGTGGAAGTTGTCTTATATACAGACGTCCATTTGTGAAGTAATGGAGAACAAATTTAAAAATTAGAAAATGCTCCGAAGTTGCAAGTTCATGTATTGTGTTTTGGTAGAATTAGTTTAAAGATTGTTAAAAGTTTTATATAAGCCTAAACTGTTGAGGCTTATCTAAGCAGATTTCAGTTCTCAATAGAAATTCCGGTGGATGTGTATAGGAAAGTAAATACAACTGGCCTACCCTTAAAATAATTAGTACATATAACCACTTTACATAAACATAACTGTTTTACCCTACTGTGCGTTTGGCAGTTTTATTTCTTTAGCGTTGAAATGGTATCAGACCGTTGATATTAGCTTGAATACAGAGATCATAAAACTAATACTGTGGACTCAGGGATAAACTAGACTTTTCTTTCCTCTATTGGAGCCCCAGAGGCTCTTTAGTTTAAAAAGGTAAAGGTAGTCTCCTGTGCAAGAACCAAGTAATTACCGACCCATGGGGTGATGTCATGTCATGACATTTTCTTTGCAGACTTTTTAAGGGGTGGTTTGCCATTGTCTTCCCCAGTCATCTACACTTTAGTTTGTAGTCATGCTGAAATTATCACAAAATGTAGGTAAACAGATTTTTTCCATTAAGGAAAAATCCAATGCATGGTTATAGGATGGGGGAGACTTGTCTTAGCAGTAGTATGTGCGAAAAGGATCTCAAGGTCTTAGTGGATCATATGCTGAACATGAGTCAACAATGTGATGCGGTGTCTAAAAAGGCAAATGCAATTTGGGGCTGTATCAGCAGAAGTATAGTGTCCAGATCACGTTATGTGATGGTATCGCTTTACTCTGCTCTGGTAAGACCTCATCTGGAGTATTGTGTTCAGTTTTGGACACCACAATTTAAGAAGGATATAGACAAGTTGGAACGGGTTCAGAGGAGGGCAAAGAAGGTGGTGAGGGGTCTGGAGACCAAGTCCTATGAGGAAAGGTTGAAGGAGCTGGGGATGTTTAGCCTGGAGAGGAGGCGAATGAGAGGTGATGTGAGCACCATCTTCAAGTACTTGAAGGATTGTCATATAGAGGATGGTGTGGAATTGTTTCTGTGGCCCCGGAAGGTAGGACCAGAACGAGCGGGTTGAAATTAAATCAGAAACGTTTCCGGCTCAACATTAGGAAAAACTTTCTGACTGTTAGAGTGATTCCTCCGTGGAACAGACTTTCTCCGGAGGTGGTGGGCTCTCCTTCCTTGGAGGTTTTTAAACAGAGGCTAGATGGCCATCTGACAGCAATGAAGATCCTGTGAATTTAGGGGGAGGTGTTTGTGAGTTTCCTGCATTGTGCAGGGGGTTGGACTAGATGACCCTAGAGGTCCCTTCCAACTCTATGATTCTAAGGCAAGTATGAGTTAGTGTTGTGTTCCAGGAGGCATATAAATATTCTAAATAAATGCACCAAAGTTGCCTTGAAGAAAAATTTGCTGCCCTGTCCATGATAGCGTATAATGACTGCTCCCATGGAAGTAAGGGAATGCTTTTATTTTAGAGATTTTATTATTATTTTGCTTGGATAGTTACAAACTGGGCAGTTTTTAAAAAGAGAGCCTTTAAAAAATTGTCTACATTTTAATGTATTGTAAAATGTGAAAATTGTTCCTTTGTACATAGTTATGGGTTTCAAGCCATTGCATCATACTTATGAACATGGTGGCTTTCTCAGGGTTTTTCTTCAGAAATAACAAGACTTCCAGGAGAGCTGGTTAGTTTCCACAGTCTAACACAGAAATCCCCAACATGGTGCCTGAGAACAACTTTTTGGGTGCCCACCAAGTGTTCTTAGAAAGGGGTGGGGCTAATTCTCAACAGGGTTGGTGAATGGCCAGTGGGAATCTAATTGGATTTGCAAAGTGGCAGCAGCCACTTGAAGGTTGGTTTGATCTCTTTTCCAGTGTGTTTTTAAAAATTGCTTGTTCCCTATACTTGGACTTCCTCTGTGTGGTTCTGCTCCCCACAATGGACATTCTGTAGTTTCAGCCACCATCCTGTCTCAAAATTTCCAAGGTGCCCACAGGCTGAAAAAGGTTAGGAACCCCTGATCTAAATTGAACTAATCTTCTAAGCTTGCTACAAGAGGAGGAAATGTGCAGGGTACCAGCATAGGAGACTGTACTTCTGACACCATTTGGTTTTGCTGTAGTGGAAGGAAAGGGCGGGGGGGGGGGGGACTAGGTTGGAAGGGCCAAGCCAGCCTTTCATGGTGACATCCACTTGGATAAAAGATTCTCTGGCTGGAAATTTGAATATAGCTTTTGCATTGTGTTATAGTGACTGCAACATTGATGACAGGCTACGGAATGGATAACATGATGGGGTGCTCTGCTCAACAGTCACACTCATCCAAGCTTGAGGTGCCTTTCACATAGGACAGATTTAGTGGCCAAGTGAAGGATAGGGTCTCAGTTTGGCTTGGAAAATGTTTTTAGGCAAGGGTAAGAAGACATAATTTCATTCACATATGAAATTAAAATGCATTACTACTTAACTGTGTTAATTTAAATGTGCTAATTTAAGTTAAAGTGTCTGCTTTAAAAGTGGCTCATAGTGGGATCAGAAGAAATTAAAAAGCATTCTCAAAACATGATTGTTGAAAAGTCACGATCTTCTCTAGGAAGAGACAGTTAGTTTTCTTATATGTGCAGACTCATGCCTCGTATCCATTTGTCATGGTAATTCAGTTATGTAAAACTAAAAGAGGTTCTACAGACTGAGTTGTGCTTGCCTTAAGCCAGTGAGAGAAAACCCTGAAGTTTCTCACTGAAAGATTAGTAATGGACAAATTTCCATAAAAGACTGTGGTGTGCCATTACTAATCTTCTATGTGCAGATCTGCAGGGAAATGTTGAACTGTGTCCTTGAACACACCCATGTGTGGCAATGTTGAGATCTGGCTGGATTCCACATGGCTTGAGCGTGGATGGAATCTGTGACGTGCCAGGCTTTCTAGGTCTGGGGTGTCAAACTCATTTGTTATGAGGGCAGGATCTGACATAAATGAGACCGTGTTGGGCTGGGCCATGTGTGTACTTATTTAAGATTAGGTAGCAGAAATATAAGGGCCCTGTGGCGCAGAGTGGTAAAGCTGCAGTACTGCAGTCCGAGCTCTCTGCTCACGACCTTAGTTTGATCCTGGCAGAAGCTGAGTTCAGTTAGCCGGCTCAAGGTTGACTCAGCCTTCCATCCTTCTGAGGTCGGTAAAATGAGGACCCAGCTTGCCGAGGGGAAAGTGTAGATGACTGGGGAAGGCAATAGCAAACCACCCTGTAAAAAGTGCCTGCCGTGAAAACATCATGCTGTGACGTCACCCCAGAGTCAGAAACAACTGGTGCTTGCACAGGGGACTACCTTTACCTTTTTTTTTTTTTAGCAGAAATATAAACTTTATAAAAGGCACAGACAAACACAAAGGTTTTTTTTAACTTAAAATAAAACATGCTTAAAACATTAGCACTTATTGGTCTTAAAGGTGCTTTCTTTGTATTTCTCCCATGGGATTCAGGGAACTGAGCAAAGGAAGTTCCTCTCTACTCTCCTGCCCCCCATTCGTTATTTTTACCATGTGATGTGTCCTATAAAGGAGGAGAATAAACATTGACTCTTCCTGATCAATCATTGATTCCCAGATTAATTTTTTAAAAGGCAGCTATAATCAGAACTTCCCTCTCTTTTGAGGAGTTGGCTATATTTCCTCAGCTCCATATCATGTTGCACTGTTCCCTGCTTTTGTTATTTCTATGATAGTCCAATTCAGTTCTCATGCACATGTTCTAGAGGTTACTGATGCAGCATAATCATGCTGCTGAAGTACAAGATTATGCAGATATTGAACTGGAAAGTTAAACTTGGTGGTTTTACATTAGTGGAATAACTTAGCACAGGGGTCCGCAACCAACATTTCAGGCAGAAACTCTGTTTAACAAGATCCCTTTTAAAATAAAATATTGCTTAAAATATTTTCTTGCATATATACAATTTTAGTCACACAGTAGAGTTTCTTGTGCTTTGGTGGCAGTTGCTGCAAAGCATCATTTTTAAAGCTCTGCACAGCCAATAATATCTCCAGCAGTCAGTCAGAAAACCTGGTGGGCAAAAGCCCTATCTGGCCTGACCCACTTTCTAAAATACTTGGCAGGTGCCAGGAAAAGTGTTGGTGGATACCATGGTACCAATAGGCACTGTGCCATTGATGTCTTTGGTCTCTGCATACAGTTCGTTCACCATTCTGGTTTACATTTAAATAACAATATTTAGTACTTACATATGATATGTTCAGGGAATCATATACTGTTATTTCTATCTATTGCTATAGTTATTTCAGTTATCTGCATTGCTGAGATAGAATTGACCTGGATAGCCTGATCTCAGAAGCTAAACAGGATCAGACCTTGTTACTATTCAGATGGAAGATCACCAAGGAATATGATGGTTGCTATGCAGAGGCAAACCACCTCTGAATGTCTCTTGCATTGAAAACCCTACAGTGTCACCAAAAATTGGTTGCAACTTAAGGGCAAAAATACCTCCCTCCCCAAAAAAGGTACAATTGAGCATTCATAGATGAACGGAAACTGGAAAACACTGGCTAGTGGAACTGCGGTAAATATAAAAATTGAAGTTAAGACTTAAAATGTAAACTTAGTGCAGTTACCTGTATAATGAGGATAGATGTAGATTCTTCTGTTGGATGTCTGCACCCCATAAGGGTATCTGTCAGAACACTTACCTGTTCCCCCAGTACGAAAATTTGCATCTACAGCATCTAGAAAATTAGCATGTGAAGGAGAAGAATTCAGTGAAGCGTACTCTGTGTTCATTTTCTATTATCTAGAATTAATTTTAGTGCAAGGAGAGGTAGTATCCTGATATGTGGTCCCCTTCCATTTTCAGTTTGCTGTGATACAGGAAAAGCTTTGTTACCTTGTGATTTTCCTTTACCTTGTAATATTATTTTTACTTCTCAGCCCTTTCCCCCTTTAAAAAGACTTCTGATGTGTATTCATGGCTTTCTGTCCTGGGTGCCTCCTGCTGCAATCTAAATTTGCCAAAATAGGACAACACCCGAATATGCAGGATCTCTGGTCTGGGTCAGGAGGAAGACCTATAATGAGTATTCCAGTTGTCTTGTTTTCCTGTGGTATGAGCACAGAGCCAGTAGCTACAAGAGGTAGCTCTGTGTAGCTCATAGTGCACATCTGTTCATCTTTTTCTCAGGCTAGGAAGAGCACTGCAGTGGATTAATTGGGAAGGGTGCTACCACTTCAGGTTTTTCTGGGCAAACAGCAGTTAGCTAAGACCAACAAAGTTTTATTCAAGGTATAAGCTTTTGTGTGCACACACTTGAAAGTTTATACCTTGAATAAAACTTCATTGGTTTTAAAGGTACCACTGAACTTGAACTTTTTCTGCTTCAGCATGACTACCCACCTGATTCTGCTGGTAGCTAAAACATTCTTTGACTTTATGTTACTCTTCTGTCCATACCATGTTGATTATATTGCATATTATTTCTAGAGGACCTCCCATTCAGGAAGTTTACACATCAGAGTTGCTTAGCTTCAGTTGATAGAACTCTCATGACATCCATTAATTTATTCCATTACTCCTTTTTTAAGCTCTCAAAGATTGCCATACCTGTTATTTCTTCAGATAGTTTGATGTTATCATCATCAGTAATAAATAAAAGCCTAACCAATGTGGCCTGTGCAGGATTGGCTTGCACTCTGTTTCTGGTGTGCCATTGACTGATTCTTTTCTCCCCTGCCCACTGCTGGCCCTGTCATGCAAGAACCCCACCAGAAGGCCACTGACCTTTGAGGAAGACAGTTCTCTACTGACAGGTTCTCGTGGGGGCTTACTGATCACTACTGCCTCTCCTCAAGGCCTGTTGTAGGAAATCCAGGACCGTCCTTTTCCCCCTCTCCCACACACACAAACAATGCTGCCGCAAAGCAGATAGTAAACTGAGACATGTTCATGAGACAAAACAGTAGCAGTTCCTTCTTTTCAAGTGACACAGAAGGAATATTCATTCACAGCAGGGAGGGGCCAATTCCACAGCAGCAGATAAACAGGCTACCCCCTTTCCAGAGATCAGTTCCTCTTTGAGGGGTGAGTGAATGCTTTCACTTGGGTGGGTGGGAAGACAACGTCTGGGGGACCAGAGACCTTTAGTGATACCTCTTCAGGTTGGTGGGATATTCCTAAGGTATCACTATAGGCCTCTGAAGGAGGGGGCCTTTCCTCCTTGGGAACCGCTATTGCCAATCTCTAGGGCTATGGAAGCTGACTGAGTGATTTTGGACCAGTCACAGACTTTCAGCCTAACCTGCTTCAAGGGGTTATTGTTCAGATCAAAGGGGGGAGAGGAGAATGATGTAAGCTGCTTTGGTTCCTCCCACAAACTGTGAAGAAAGACTGTCCTTTTCCTATGTAGCAGCTGCAGAGAGGGGACAGGTGATGGAAACCTGAAGTCAGAGTGGCAGATAAACACAAGGAGTAGGGTTGCCAACTCCAGGTTAGGAAATTCCTGGATATTTAAGGGGCGGAGCCTGGAGAGGGTGGTGTTTGAGGAGGGATAAGACCTCAGACAGGTACAATGCCATTTCCTACCGGGGAACCACTGGAGATCACTCAGAGTTACAACTGCTTTCTAGATGGTAGAGATCAGCTCCCCTTGATGTATTTTTCTTCACAATGGGGCTTACTCCTAGTAAAGAATAAAGTGAGAGTCCAGTAGCACCTTTTAAGACCAGCAAAGCAGGAACAACAAGCAAAGTGCACAGGGTCAGCAGCCATATGGATCCAATTAAGAGGAAACAACAGTTGACACAATAAAATTGTCAAAATAGGAGATAAGTATAAGAGATTATTTTCTAATTATGGTAAAGATTTTCTGACTGAATGCATCTGAGGAGGCTGAGTTAAAAATACGAGTCAGGACAAGCTTGACTTTTGGACAGAGTACTTTAGTGGAACTCAGCGGATGCTACTGTTCAGTTTTGGATCTCTGCCTATGTTTTTTTTTTATTATAACAGTGACTTGTTCTGAATTTCTGTTTTCAGAATATAAAATATCAGTGTTTTAGGGTTTATAGTGCATTGCAAAGAAAAAGTGTTTGGAGCTGAAAGTTGCTGAACTGTATCTTCTTTGCCAGTGGGTTGCTGTTTTCCTTTTTATTGGCATCCCAGAAGGAAAGGCAGTGATTTCAGTAGAACTTACTAGCTGTCTTACTTGATATGGGAGGTAGTGTTTCATTCCCACATGACCTTCTAGCAAAACTGTTCACTGACATAGGTAGGCAGAGGTGGCGAAGTACATTGAACCTGTAGAATTTCTGTCCAGCCTTCAGGCTGATTAGTAAAGGTAAAGGTAGTCCCCTGTGCAAGCACCGAGTTGTTACCAACCCATGGGGTGACGTTGCATCACGTTTTCTTGGCAGACTTTTTATGAGGTGGTTTGCCATTGCCTTTCCACAAAAGACTGCTGTCTGCAGCAGTTCCTTGCCTCCACTTGCTCACCTGAATATATGGTTAAGAAAGAAGAGATCTAGGACAGCCCTCACCAGAACTTGGAACAACTTGTGACCAGCTCTGAGAAAAGAAGGCAGGCATGCAGTGCAGGAGTAAGAGGTGGTTCTACCAGTTGAACAGAAACACAGCCATTTTGGAGTTCTGCTCCATCAGTTTCAACTTTCATTTTGCTAGTTGGTGCTTTTTAAAGGTAAAGGAATATACAGTGCTTGGCCTATTAAGGCCTTGACAACCCAGCTTATAGTCCCCGGAGTTTTCAGCTGTAGGCTCTGCTGTCCTTCATTTGGAGCTTTTCTTAATGCTGCAGTTGCCTTTTCTGCTTCCTTTTGCCTTCCAAAATCTCCATAAGGGAGGAAAGGGAACCAGGGGGTGCCCCATGAAAAGGCGCACAATTTTGAAAATTTAAAATATTAGGCAGAGTGAGTCAGGCACAGCCAGAAACATCCTTCCTGCCACCAGATCAGTGCAGGAGAGGAGGCCTCCCTGAGTCCCAGTGGGTGTGAACCTTAGAGAGCACAGGATAGAACAGGGGTGTCAAACATGCAGTTCAGGGGCCGAATCAGGTCCTGGAGGGCTTCTGTCAGGCCCCCCAAGCAACTGGCTGTCATCTGCTACTTTCTCCCTATATCTTGTTTCCTTCTGCGTCACAGCTTTCTTTGCAAGGCTTGCTCAATTACACAGGAGCTACAGAGCAAAACCTCTATTTTCTCCATTGACTGAGGCTCCTCCCTTGGGAAGGAAGGGGGGAGAAATAGCTTGCTTTGCCAGGCTCTCTCAATTGGACAGCAGAGCTACTGAGCCAAGCCTTTCTTCTATTGGCTGGGGCTCCCTCCCCCAGCGCCCTGGGGAAGAAAGGAAAGAGCCAGAGCTTCCTTTGACCAGTTCCCTGGATCCCATGGGAGAAATACAAAGAAAGCACCAATGAATTCCAAGCATGTTTTATGTTTTTAAAAATATATATTTGTGTTTGTCTGTGTTCTTTATAAAATTTATATCTCTGCTAAAAGGTAAAGCTAGTCCCTGTGCAAGCAACAGTCATTTCTGACTCTGGGGTGACGTTGCTTTCACAACGTTTTCATGGCAGACTTTTTGCGGGGTGGTTTGCCATTGCCTTCCCCAGTCATTTACACTTTCCCCCCAGCAAGCTGGGTCCTCATTTTACCAACCTCGGAAGGATGGAAGGCTGAGTCAACCTGAGCTGGCTACCTGAACCAGCTTCCGCTGGGATTGAACTCAGGTTGTGAGCAGAGAGTTCAGACTGCAGTACTGCAGCTTTACCACTCACCATGGGGCTCTTTTTATATCTCTGCTACCTAATCTTAAATAGGTACACACATGGTCCGGCCCAACATGGCCCGGCCCAACAAAGTCATTTATGTCAGTTCTGGCCCTCATAACAAATGAGTTCTACACTCCTGGGGTAGAGTGTCTTACCCAGGACATGCTAGTGTTCATTGTGGTTCAACCAAAAAGAAATGTAAAAAGACAACGAAAGGACAACTAGTGTGGACTCTCCCTAATCAAGACCTATTTGTACATAGTTTCAGATTTTAATGCCAGAATTCAGGTGGCTCTGCATTAATTGGGGAATCTCAGCGCCCCAGGTTTTCCTGATTAAGGCATTTTTGAGAAGGGACATCATGGCGGAATTGGTTGCTGGGGATTGAAAAGGGTACTCTTGTCTTTCAAAGAGAGGAAAGAAAGGGAATGAATGAAAGACTAGGATGTTTATGTTGAGGGTTAATGAGAAAGAAAAAGGATAGTAGGCTGATTGACAGAAAGGGAAGTGATTGTTTGGGTGACTGAAAGAAAAGGAATAATGGGATGGTGGTGAGAAAAACTGAGAGGGTGGGTTTGCTTGAGAATGATGTTTCTGTAAGCGTGGGAGAGTTCGAGGGGTAATATTAGTAGGCTGTACCTTGTGAGGGCCAGCAGCCATCTTTGTATGTAAGTTCTGCATTGGATGAGGCCCTTTGACTGAAAAATTTGTTCAGTACAGGTCTAAATGTAGTCATGTGTATAAATACTTTAAAAATTACTGAACAATGCAACAGCAGCTGTGCTTGAACTCATGAGAATGGGTTCTTTATATTACTGTTTTATACCTGTTTTTTGTACTGCATGCATTGTTATGATTTAGGCCAGGGGTGGCCAAACTGCAGCTTGGGAGCCCCATGTTGCTCTTTCACACATAGTGTGTGGCTCTTGAAGCCCCCACCTCCCCATCTACTGTCTTGGAGAAGGCATTTCTCTCTTTAAATCACTTTGCCATGCCAGCCAGCAGCTTGGAAAATGCATTTAAAGTTAAAATTGCCTTCCTTCCTTCCTCCCTCCCTCCCTGTTGCAGAGGGAAATAACACAAAGATAGCAATGACCTTAAAGACTCCGTTCCTTTGTGCTGGCTCTGTGTGTTCCAACATTTCAAGCACAGTTTTTGCAGTTTGTTCCTCTTATGTTAAGTTTGCCAACCCCTGATTTAGGCAGTGTTTTCAAATAAATGCCTTTTGTTACACGTTGGCCTTTCCACTATACTGTTGTAATACTGTTCTAGATCCAAGTGGGCAGCTGTGTTGTTCTGAAGCAGTTGAACAAAGCAGGAGTCAAGTTGCACCTTTAAGACCAACTAAGTTTATTCAAAAAGTACGCTTTCGTGTGCTAAAAATACACTTCTTCAAACAAGGGGATCAGGTATAGTAGCCACTATACCTGATCCCCTCGTCTGAAGAAGTGTTTTTAGCACACGAAAGCTTACGTTCTGAATAAAACTTAGTTGATCTTAAAGGTTTACTGTTCTAACCTTTTTAAAGGCAAAATTTCATATTACATTTACTTTTTTATCTGTTGTAGTAAGTAAAGGAAAACTCTTGGTTTTAAAGTGAAATAATCCCATGTACCACACTAATTACTCTGATAGATTCCTGTTTAAATACTTTTTGCTAGATTTGGGTAGTATATGCCACTCTTGTATGGAAGCTTCAAATAGAGTGGGGAAATTGGCTATGCTATGTCAAGTCTTACAACAGTAATGTTCATATTACTCCATCCATATTAGGGCATTACCAATTTGAAAGCTGTTGGTTTTAAATAAATTGGAAAACAGGTATAAAATATCAGTGAGTAAAGAGTTTAGCTAAGTCTTGGGTGTATTATATGCAAGTCTATATCAGTTTTTACAATATCAATTTTTTAAAAATGAGTTTATGTATATTCTGTTAAAGCTACTGTTAAGCAATGTTGATGGGATATACAAATGGCTTGACTTATTTATCAGTTTTTGATTTTAATACTGTGTTTTTGAAAAGCTTGAATGCTTGCATTATCTGAAAAATTTTGGCATGCTTAGCTGCTCTCATAAAAGAGTTTCTTTTTGTAAATGATCTAAAATGAATCCAAAACAGGAGGTAAAATTAAATTTGATCCCATATTTTTGTAACATAATTTATAACACCATGCTATGTCCGAAATGACAGCTCAAGGTTCTTTTTGCTATGTCAAATGTGTTTTTAAAAATATTAATGTCTAACATTTTTGTAAACATATACATAGAACAATGTTTTGTGGGTAAAGTTATCTTCGTATGTTCTCCTGTAGTAACAAACTCATTGGCAAAAAGTTTCTTAAATACTCAAGGCTAAACATGCCATGGATGTACATTCCATTAAGAACAGGGCTTTAAACATAAGTGTATTTGAGAATCCTACTTACTCAGGAGGTTTATGGATAGAATTGCATATTCATTGCCACTTCCATTAATCCAAGTACCGTATTTTTCGCACCATAAGACGCACCCCCCCCCAAAAAAGTGGGAGGAAAAGTGTGTGCGTCTTATGGAGCGAAGGTACCAGTACCTACCTTCCGGGGGGGGGGGGGGCGATCCGCTGCCTCTGCCTCTGATCCCGGCGCTTCCCCCGCGCCTGCTTGCCTGGTTCCAGCTCTGACACTTACAGCAAGCACCAGGATCACTCCCTCTGCCCTCCGATCCTGGCGCTTGCTGTAAGCATCAGAGCTGAAGCCAGGCAGGAACGGAGGAAGCACCCGCCCCCTCCGCAAACCCAGTGCTTTGCGAGCGCCAAGAGGGAGGGCGGAGAGGGCAGCGTGCTTCCTCCGTGCCTGCCTGCCTGGCTTCAGCTCTGATGCTTACAGCAAGCGCCGGGATCGGAGGGCAGAGGGAGCGATCCTGGCACTTGCTGTAAGCGTCAGAGCTGGAGCCAGGCAGGCAGGCGCGGAGGAAGCGCCGGGATAGGAGGCAGCGAATCGCGCCCCCCCCAGGAGGAAGGTGCATCCTATCGTCCGGAGCGCCTTATGGAGCAAAAAATATGGTATATAGTAATTGTTGATTTTCAGGGAACCTTTACACTCATGTCCACCTCCTTGCACTCATATTTCAAAGCACTACTGAAGAGGTAGTCTTTTCATGTTTTGTTGTAATTGCATTGTAAACCTGGTGGCAGAGTTCATCTTGATTTTATTTCTATTATATAGTTTCTAGGGTTGTTATTTAATAATAATAACAGTGAATAAGAGAGGCTAATACTTTCATGCCACCATTCTCACATATTGTCCAGTGTGATTGCTGTATAAAATATAATAAGATTTGCCTTTATGTAACCAGTCAAGCCAACTATGTATACGGCCTCTGTAATTTTGAAGGCACTGACAAAGACCCTGTTTCCCCTACTTGCAAGGGGGAAAGTGAGAATAAAACATCTGATAACCTTAGCAAATGACACCCCTCATTTACAGGAATTGGGGAGGGGAGCTTGTGTACGTTGTCCCCTTCTTATGCTCTCATAATGAGTGGAAGAGGGAGCCTTAGGACCGTCTCCTCCCATATATGCCCGGGGAGGTCGTTATGTTCGGCCTCCCAACATCTGTTGGCCATCTCCAGCCCAAGAGACGCCTGCCTTTTCTCAACTAGGGCCAGGGCTTTTTCAGTCTTGGCCCCAACCTTGTGGAATCAGCTCCCTACAGAGATCCAGGCCCTACCTGGCTTATTAGTCTTCCGTAGGGCCTGTATAATTGAGCTGTTCTGCCAGGCTTTTTGTTGAGGCTGCGGGTGTCTATTCTTGATCTGGTTGGCCTCCCCTGCCGGCACTGTCACCTGTGTTGTTAAATGGAATAATATCTGCCATCTCTATGGGATAACATCATGATGTGAGATGGCCAGACTGGGCAATATGCAATGATATGGAAAATTTTCTGTGTGCTGTTGAGTTGTTTGTTTATAAAATGTTTTTATTGTATTTTATTGTTTTATCATATGTTGTACTCCACCCTGAGCTCTACGGGGAATGGGCAGAATAGAAATATTCTAAAATAAATAAATAGTTCAAGTTTATTTATATCCCGCCCTTCCCACCGAAGTGGCTCAGGGCGGCTCACAACACATAAAAATCTAACATAATTTGAATTTAAAACATCTTACATAATTAAAACAGTAGAATAATAAAACATATAAAACATATAACGGCGGTCTGTCAGAACTACACTCAGCTTCCAATGCCAGTTAGGTGAGTAAATAAGATTGGGAGGATTTTCCTACAAGCTGCTGATTATTTGGCTGATAAATTGTCTCGAAAATGTCCAGAGATGTGTGGCAGGGGGCCTGAGGCAGTGGCCAAACTATGTTCTTGCTGCTGCCTTTTGAAATCAGGGAGTCAAGCCAGGCAGCTGTAGTGGCTTCAGGACCTGGCAGACTCTGTAGAAGGCTGGGAGGAGAAGCACTCATGCCTTGCAAACAGGCCTGGAGGAGTGCTGGGAGGAAGCTTTCAGAACAGTGGTAAACCATCATGCCTGCCAAGAGAAGAGGAAGACTGTGTGAGCGTGGTGTGGGTTGGGCCAGCAGGGGAGGCCAGCCAGAAGACAGGACAGCCAGGAACAGGACTACCAGCCTGAGGGCTGCAAGGGAAAAGACAGGGAATGGGGCCACTTCTCTCTTGGGGGCAGCACCTGCCAGCAGAAGAGTTTCTAAGGCCTGCAAGTGAACAAGATAAAGGAATCCCAAGGGAGGCCACAGGGGCCCAGCACACATGGGCAGGGCATTCTGCCCCCAAATATAGGACTGGAGCAGCTCCCCAAACCCTTTATTAAGTGGATCTTCAGGGAGTCCAGGAAGATGGGCCAGTTTGCACATAATTAATCTGGATTGATCAAGGGCAGGAGCAGAGATGACTGAGGGAACTCTACCTCTCCTTTCTGAGGCACTGACAGCACTGCTGACAAAAGGGTTGCTGGAGGACATGCTTGCATCCTACTATGACCCAACCTCCAGGAAGTGGAGCCTGACAGTGTCCTTTGAAAACTTTCCTCTTTGTGGAGCACCAAAATGAGACAGCTGAATAAAACAATGTGTTGAGAATATCTATGGCAAAAGACTGCCATTTGGCCCTTCGTACAGTGTTGACCCCATCACCTTACTAGCTCCATGCTAAGACAATAGTGATGGAAGTTTGAGTTTGCTTGGAACTACTTTGCAACAACTGATAATTCCCTATCAGGGAAAGAGGGACCCTCACAGTTGCAAGTACATACAAGAAGAGATTAAGAAAGAGAAAGAGAATGCAACAGAGAATGGAGGATTTACAGTCCCCAGGTTTAACCATGGAAATCCATTTCATCCTCTGAATATAAATCCATTTCACATCCAGAGTATAACTTAGAAACCAATCAGATATGCTTTCTAGCAGACTTTCATTTACAGTGGTTTGAAACATCTGCAGCATTGTTCAGTGATAACATATTGTATAGGATGTCAAGTGAACCCTGCACTAATCCACCAGAAAACTGCTAGTGCAAGTACTCTTACTCTAGAATGTGTAAGGTGCACAAGAACGTCATGATTTATGTAGAAAAAAGTATGTTGAGCAGTTGCAGGTCTTCACATTGTGAAGCATTTAAGCTGTCTCCCCCCCTTACTTTTTTGTATAAAACTTGTTGACCATTAGGTAGTAAATAAAAAATTAAAATAAACAAAAGATGCCAGTGGCATTCCATACCCTTGATATTGTGCTGCTGATTTCCTGTGTACTGTGATCATGTATGCAACTTCTTGGAAAGTTCATTTGTGTACAGTCCACCTCCATATCTAGTGATACTATTAATAGTAGCAGTTGGGGCTGAATATGTAAATATATTTGGGGGTCCTTAACCTTCTACTTTATGTTTTCTAGGCTGCTGAATATGTCCCAGAAAAAGTAAAGAAAGCTGAAAAGAAACTAGAAGAGAATCCATATGACCTTGACGCTTGGAGCATTCTCATTCGAGAGGCACAGGTTTAGTGACATAGGATTACATTTCCTTATCAAATGGGTCCACTCACAGTAATTGGTTCTGAAGTAATTATGTATGATTTTACATCATAAATATTGTAAATATTTATTGGTTTTCAATTTTTAGAATCAACCTATAGACAAAGCACGGAAGACCTATGAACGCCTTGTTGCCCAGTTCCCAAGTTCTGGCAGATTCTGGAAACTGTACATTGAAGCTGAGGTTAATATTTTCATTTTCTTTTTAAAAACATATTAGGAATTTAAGTGGGCACAGAAACATTAATTTGTTAGGCACACACACACACACACTTGGGTAAAATAGGAATTGAGCATTTTTTTCATGTAAGAGGTGGAAAGGGGGTCTTTAAAATGAATTCTAAATATTTGGGTCTCTTTATGGTCTGATGCTTGTTGCATTATGCATTTGCAACAACATTAAAACAGTTTCAATGGTATTGGAGTGCTTTAGCCTTTTATTTACTTGTCGTGTCAATTTATTGCCTCCTGTGTCATTTATTTAGAGCTCCTTTTTTCATATGCTAACTTAAATGTTTTTGTTATCTGTTGGGCTCTAATATTTTGATTTCTAGGCTGGTTTAAATTTCTGAAATGTTTCAGGGTGGGATGGGGGTGAAAATGCAAATTATATTATGTAAAAATAGCTGAAAGTGTTAAACTTAGATGTCAGCTATGTTAGTCAAATGGAAGCACATACCTAGCAAAATATTGCATCACCAAAATGACAAAGTTGTGTCCTGTTCTGTTAAAATGTGCAATGTGACCTGGAAGTCTTTCTGATCAATATTCTCAAAAAATAACTTGCTATCCTCATTTATACTTTATCTAGCTAAATATGCTTCTTACTGGCAAGTAGATTTATAAAATACATTTAAAAATAGTAGATAGTAACTCATTGTAATTATTGTGCAACTTGTGACTTGCATTTCTGTGTAAAATGGTAAGTAAAACCAGTTTGAAAAATTCCTGGTATGTTGCATATGTGCTATACAAAATTAGTAAAGATTTAATAATCTGAGATATCATGATATCAAAAAGATGAATTAATGAAGAATGTTACAACCAAGCTCCTACTGTGTATGATTTGCACACTAGAAGATTTCTAAGGTCTAAATGTTAAGTATAATCTGTAGTGATATGGCCATTTTGCTTATTTTTTCATATATGCTTGGTTGCAGGTTTAGGGCAAGTAGGCACTTGCAGATGAACAGTCTGCTTTCTGTATTTATATTTACTAATGTTTGAAGATCTACTTGCTTGACTTTAGAAGGCATAGTATTAACAACATTTATGAATTCCTGTATTATAGACTGACAACTTTAAGCTTGGATCGACTAGAGTGTTTCCAAGGATATAAACATTTCCACCCATAGAGCACAACTTTCTTTTCTCCCCCTTCCTGCTGCAGCCCAAAATGCTCCTTGGGGACAGGGGACCCCAGGACATATTTTAGGCTGCAGCTGGAATGAGGAGGTGAGAAAGTTACTCTTCCTAGGCAGAAATACCTCTGTCCCTGGAAACACATCAGTGGATCCGAGATACTGCAGTTTAGTATGGAGAGGAGAAACTTATCACACTTAGCTACATGGATTCATTTACATAATATTTTTTCTTAGTAAAGGTTTCACATTGTAGACTTTTAAGGATGATTGCAGGTAACTGAAAACAGCAGCCATCACTGGAGAGACCTCTGCTGTCTTCCCCTTATTCTGTAGCCTCTTGTACTGTCATCTCTCCCCAATTGTTCCTGGGATGTGGATAGCTACATTGGGAAGAGGGAACTGGTGGAGATCACCTTTCTCTTTCCCTATTTTGTACAAATGGAATGCGAATGTCCACAAGAATGGAGGGGGGAATATATCACCCTTTCCTCTGTAGCATCTATATTATATCAAACATAATTTCTCCACCTCTGTTTTTGCCAGACATTGAGGGAACTGCAGAAAGAAAAGTCAGTTTTCTATTAATAAATATGTGTTCACAGTTGTATGGATTGGACTCATTGACTGAAATGTGTGTATGGGAGACGACTGAAGGTCTTGTTTACTTACATAGGACATACTCTTCACTGGCTAGTTTCAATATTTTGCATTTTTAAAAATGTTGAGTATGCATATTAATAAGGTTGCCAACTTTTACTAAGCCTGATCCTGTACCTTTAAGAGCAACCCAGCAGACTGAAACAACTTGTTGTTTTTTTAAGTCTCCACTCAAGGAAAAGATTCACTTACTTAATATGTATGTCAGGGAACACCCTTCAGTAACTTGGCATCCCACTTTATAGTGTGATTATTTGGAAAGTAGACCAGATTCAGAACACCATATTGCAGTCTTCGGCATGTGCAAAAAGACTTTACAGTTCCTTTTTTCCTGTAGGAGCTCCTTACAGTTCCCCCAAAGCCCCCCTTAGAGGATGGAGGCCTTGAGGGCAGTACCAAACTAGGGGTGCCACTGGTGCCATCTCCCTTCATGCATCTGTGGAAGCATTTCATGTGAATGCATTAGCCTCCTGGAATCCTGGCGAGTCTACAGAGCAGTGAGAGCAGTGATTTATCCCGTAGTAAATCCAGGACATGTTCGATCCTGTATTTCATAAATAGGACTTTACTAAAAAAGACATTATCTTAATTTAAAACAGATTGCTCATCAGTTTAGAAACTCATTTACATGTTGTTTACATTGTTTCCTTCTACAGTAGTCATAATTTGTATGTCACTAGGTGGTTTTCTTGGCCCATTAGTGCTGTACTACATTTAATTTTGATGGACAGAAATCTGTCTTCTGCAACGTTACAGATAAATACAAAAATTCATTGTTCACTGCCCAGTGTACCTGTTAACTGGTTTATCTGTATTTATGTTAATGAGCAGGTTGATAATTTATGTTAAAGATCAGGTTGACAATTAGTCTGCTCATTTGGTTGCCCAAAATTTTTAACTTTTCCTATATTAGTGACTAACATTCCTTTCTGATGAGTTCACTGTGTGTTATGAAAGTTATTGCATAAGTAACATGTAGAGTAGTTAAGAATAGAAACAATTTTCACTTTTAAAAGTTTGAAAGAACAACAGGAATGTGTCTCCAAATACAGATCAGTACTGTAAAGATGTCAGGAGCCCGGTGGCACTGAGTGGTAAAGCTGCAGTACTGCAGTCCAAACTCTCTGCTTACAACCTGAGTTCGATTTTGGAGGAAGATGGGTTCAGGTAGCCGGCTTCAGGTTGACTCAGCCTTCCATCCTTCCGGGGTTGGTAAAATGAATACCCAGCTTGCTGGGGGGAAAGTGTAGATGACTGGGGAAGGCAGTGGCAAACCACCCCGTAAAAAGTCTGCCGTGAAAATGTCCTGATGCAACGTCATCCCAGAATCAGAAATGACTGGTGCTTGCACAGGGGACTACCTTTACCTTTTTTACTGTTAAGATATGTGTTAAAGGTATGAGAATGCTAAGCTCTTTATTTTGTTGCAAACTTCTTACATCTGATACCTGTGCTATTCGTAGGTTCCTGCTTCTAATGTCTAGAAAAGGACACTGTGATATTATACAGTTATACCTCATTTCTGCGGTGTGCTTTTTGGTCTTTCAGGGTTCAAAAACTAAAAAGTGCAGAAATTTTGTTTTTAAAAAGGCAAAGTCTTCTTTACTTTCTCTTAATTTGATAGTGGAAAGTTTCCCTTACCCCAGAAGCTAAGGTCCTCCAGACTTTAATAAGGATCTGATCAGAAGACTGAAACTCTTTTGACTGGGTTGTACAGCAGTTAGGAATTCTTATAATGATAAACATAACTTTCTGTGTATGTTTATAGTTTGCTAGTTTCATTAAATATTAACTTATTTCATGTCATCTTGTTTAAGCTATTTAACACCTTACTTAGTGGCCCCATTGCTTTTAGTGAATGTTGCAAATACGTGGTGGTAGAAAATAGCAGTGGAGATAGAGATTCCCCCCAACTTTATAATTAGTATAGTTTACTGTTAGAAAAATTTATTTTCATATTTTTGCATCAAATAGTGAAGGCCTTATGTATATGCAAGACTAGGGCCATAGTAAGTTGGCCTTAGTAGCCAGCCCAACACTGCAATCCTGCACGTCAAGCCTGAAGCTTGTTCTTCAGCATCTTAAGGAACCTGCCTCTGAAGCAAAGTGCAAAACCAGGAATTATGTACAGTCTGTATCTCTCTCACTGGTTTCAAGCTCAGGGCATGGAGTTCTGGTGTCTGTCTCGCTATGCTTGTGGCATGGTCTCTAAAGTATAATGCCACAGAACAGTTTCCCAAACCACCCCTCCTGCTCCTCTTGAGGTTATGGGGAAGGGCATTCCTGTGACTTTGTTCTGCTTTTCCCTTGTTCTCCTCTTCCTTCAGCCACACTTCTTTTTATACTCTGTACTTTCCTTCTTAGAAACTACCAGTGTTGAGTAGGTTATCTGCCACCCACTACTTTACTTATATCTCCTGGATTTCAGCATATAAGCTGCCACTGCATGCACTGCCACTGTGATGTACCTGAGACTGAAGGATTTGCTGGCAAAAATGGCTCAAGAACGAGATGCTGGAAGAGGGGAAGCAGTGATGAATCATGTGTTCAACATTCCCCGGTGCTGGGAAGGGAGGAGGCAGGACTGCAGCAAGTTGTACTTACCAGGGGAAGGAAGAGAGCTTCACTGTGGTTAGCTTCATAAAAGGATTTGTGCATTCATGATCTGAATCTTGGTTTATGATATATAACTGAAACATTCCACAAATGAATTAAATACGTCATTCTTAATGTGACAGATCTGACTTATTAATAAGTTTTTCATTCAGCATAAAAAGAAATTAGTTTAACGTTACTCACATTTAACAGTCTTGACTCCAAAATGGTGCAGTAGCAGATGGGAAAGTATGCTAAATCTTAAGTCTCATATGAAAACTTAGTAGAGAACAGTTCTTATTTTGGTTCATAGGGGTTCCATCCATAACTCTAAGCAGGGAAAACTCTGATGTTTTAAAACTGCTGTGATAAGCTTTTTCAGTAAGTGCTCCCCAGTTCAAGACTGAAGTGTGTCACTGTAATGCATGTTCCTGTAAGGTGCCCTTCCTTGCACCTTATTATGATTTTTACTGTCATCTAAAGAATTCAAGAGAAGGCAGACAGTCCTAAATTTCTCTTGGAGTCAGTTTATAAGCAATTCAGCATATGTTTTAAAAATCATGTCTCTCCTAATATCACATCCCAGAAGCTAAGCAGGGTTAGCCCTGACTAGTATATGAATGGGAGACTTCCAAGGAATACCAGTTGTGATGTGGAGGAAGGCAATGGCAAACCACCTCTGAATGTCCCTTGCTTTGAGAATCCTACAGGGCTATAAATGTATAACAAATATAGCATAGTCACCAAAAATGGCATATAAAACAAGATGGGACAAAAGTACAGTTACAGTTGTTAAGACTAAAACATCCTTTGTGTTTTAAAGGATGCCTGAATTTCAGTTTTCAAAACGAATTCTCGATGTCATATTGAAGACTGAAGTGTGTTTGTGGACATGCATTAGTGAATCTTTTTGAAAGATTATTCAATTTCACATTTTAAAAGTACAGTTCCTAAACTTGCTTTGCAGTATTGGTATACTCAGATGCTGTAAATGTGGGCATGGTGTATTCCAGTCCATGTTGATTTTTCTAATTTTCTTCAGTTTTATGCTTTTATAGAATTAGAATGTAGAGATTTGGGGGGAAGTGCATTAATCTACTGGCACACCAAGGATTATGCACAGCAGTGAACACCTAAGTGTAAATAGTATAAAGATGTTATAAAATTTATTTCAGTGACATTAATAAATGCTAGCAGCCCACAGATTGGCTTTCAAGCCTGAAAAATGAGTGTATACCCAGACAGTCAGGAAAAATATGCAGCCACTGGCTTATTGAGTAGGGTCTCCTGGTAACTTTAGTTTTTATTGATTGGAATATACAAGTAGAAAGAAATGAAGCAGACTATCACTGCTTTCCTATGTCAGCTATCACAGTTTCATTGTATACATTGGTTAGAATTTTGGAACATGAAAGCAGGCTTATTTTACTGAACAGCTGGGTAGAAAGCTACCTCTAAATTTTTCAGATCTCCATTTGTAACAGTTAGAAACTCTTTTTAAGTTCAAGGAAGGAGCTTAGAATATCCAAGTTTACTTCAACTTGCCCATCCATAGCTATGTCCTAAAACTACAGGAATATGAAGACCTTAAATGTGGCAATCTTTGGGTGATCTGTTGTGTAATCAGTGTTCCCATCCTCTTTGAAGGAATTTCACAGGTCAGTTCTATTCTGTATCATATTAAAATCCTATTCTGTGTCATATTAACTCATTTCAGAATGGTTTCTGTTGTTTATGGAAGAGGGAACAAAATAAGGAATAATTATAACACTGTTTGCTTAGGCGACACACACACATGTGAGTGATGATAAAATTACAATTAAAAAGATAAAAAGTATGAGTTCTGTTAAACTGGTAAAAATAGCAGTCAGCCAATTACTGAATGCCTATAGAATATGAAGTTGCCGTTCTATATTTGTCTTTTGAAGAGGGAGGCAAAGATGTTGTTCTATTTTTTTCAGTCACTACTATCTTGTGTAAGTTTTCTTCTAGTGTATATTTAAGAAAATACTGTACTTTCAGTTGAGTGTAAGACAAATTGTTTCTGAATTTGGGACTCTTCTATAGGATGTATTTAAGAGAAAAGGAACCTGAATTTAGGAAGGGCTTTTGTGTCAGTTTCTGCCCAGTTTAAAATTGGTAGTTGATTGCCAGTACCAGATTAATTATCCACATCACTGTAGGTATGTGTTGCAAGGTAAATCCCTGTTAGTTTGAAAGATGTAACAGAAAAGAAGGTTTGTAGACGTAAGGCTTATACTGCTAGGACAAATATAGCATCAAGTCTTTTTCATATCTTACTCAGCTGTGGCATCCATGTTTGAAGGGAGTGGGAGATTGAGTTGGGTTTTCTCTTCCTGTATTTATAACAGTTCACAGTTGTGAATCTTTCCCATCTACTTGTAAAACATGTTTTTTTCATGTGTGGAATATTCTATACAACTAATGACTTTTATGTCTTTTTCTTTGGTCATATCTTTTAAAGTCAAAGACTGATATATGTGTAAGGTGTAGATGCTGCTTTAATTTATATTGCATTATTTTTGTTTGTATCTGTTTCCTGGCTATTGGCGTTTTTTTTGTAGTCTCTGTTCCTGCTTATAGATTTTTGAAGTTGTTCAAGGTCAACCTTTGAACATCTAGAATTCTAGCTAGAGAGTTGGTGCTAATTTTAGTTCTTTAGACCTATGAAACAAACCACAGCACCTTCAGTTTTTTTTTCTGAAAATCTCCTAAGTTGGGCCTAGCATTTTGGGTAGCCAGCTCTGAAATACCATATAGCAGATTTCCTCCAAAATCTGCACTATGTTTCACAGACTGGAATTTCATAGACTGTAGAATGCCATTGTTTTGTTCTAGGTCTCTCAGCCTTAAAAGTGTGTCAGCTTAGGTTTTATTGCTTCTGATTAATGTCCTTTTTCAGGTAATTTAGTATTAAAACACTTTTAGTTTAGAAGCAAATGCATTAAATACAATGTTGGAATATACTATATAGGATAGTTGATCTGTGTTAAGGCTGCTGGATCAAGGTTGGTCAAACGGGCAAGAATTTAAATTGATTATTCTAAGCAATAATGGTAAGGACTTATTTCTTTGACTTAGTTGTACAGAAACCGAGAGAGGTAGTGATGGAAGCAGCGGGGGAGTATACACACTGTCAAGCCCACTTGGATTGTATCAGAGATATTTCCCCTGATTGCCTTCTTGGTGACCAGTGGACAACAGGCTGGGGGACAAAGCATATTCTTTGGGTGTGTAACCTAACATGGTTTACTTTAAACAGCTGTCTGCTGGTTAAGTTTTGCTGAGCAGGAGATGCTCCTTGTGCTGCTTCTAGCCAATCAAATATAACTCTCTAAATGCTTTCTTTTCAAAGTTGCTGCCTTGATATACCCACTTGTCAGGCCTCATAAGTTTTAAAAAAGCAACCTGCTCTGTGCAGTCACTGGTTTGGGTGATGGGTGGTGGGAAAAGGAATTTGGTCACAGGCATGCTGTACCTCAGTCTTGCTTCCTTAATCCGTTTCTGTGAATGTCGTTTGTTATATATGGTTGGAATCTTTACTGTCCCTTTCCCCAAAATCTCTGCCCCCCCCCCCCCCCGTGAAAAGCAACAGGCTGTGTGCTTGCAGGAACAGTCTCTACATGTTTACTGCCAAACATCAATGGCATTGGGTTGGGCATGGCTGGGTGGTAGGCAAAACTGAGAAAGTCAGCCCATCTGTGCTGTGAGAAACACCTAACAACTATAGTCAAAAACTTCTGCAGGCTGTATAGTACCTTCTTCTGTAATTCTATTTACTAAGAGTTTTCTACACATTGCAGGGTGGATAAACAGTGGTAAACCATGGATTATATAGTACTTGTAATCCAAATAACATCGTCTTCTGACATGATTCACTGTTTAGAAGTCATACAAAGGCATATATGTATGTGTATATAATCATGACCGAGATATAGTACACAACTTTATCCTTAAATGATCTGTATAAAAGAAAACTGAGCACTTTTAAAATAAAGTTAATCCTATTATATAATCCAGCAGTAATACAACTATGAACATACTGAAACTTACATATCCATGTGTGCACACTGATTGCTCAGTATAAACATTTTGTCCTTTCATTTAATGAAGCAACTTTCCATCGAATAGGTACACTATTACCTACCTCACAGGGTTGTTGTGAGGCTTAATTTGTTTCGGCTGTTGTGGGAAAGGCATTAGGGAAATGTTACTGGTTACTACTTTGTGGTTCTAACACATGTAGGTCAATAAATTTAAAAAATGTTCCCCTTTAATTTATAAATAGTCTTTGGTTGTGGCAGTTAAAATTCTTATGTAATATCCATTCAACTCTGATAGTCTTGGTCCTGTGTAAACAGAAAAAGGCTATGTATTTAAATTGAATGTTTTCAGCATTTGAAAATTAAAATGGCCTCAGACATTTTAATAAAAATAAGTGATATTTTTGTCTTGGGATCCTGTCCCTGTGTTTATGGGCAATGTTTGCAATTTTTAAAATGCTACCTTAATGTATTATATCACATTTTTGTATGGTAATTTTTTTACTGTTTTACTGAGAGGAAAAAATTAGGAATTTCTCAGGCTTTGTGACTCCATGCAGTATGTAGGATGGATTGCAAAATATTAAGCAATCTATAAAATTATTAAAAATATTAACGTGTATTATATAAACAAAAATATAAGCTTAATCTAAAATGAGATAATATTTATATTTAAAATGGGAAGTGATTATTGCCAGACATTTGCTGGAATGAAAGGTTTTCTGTTTTTTATACAGTGAAATAGCACAAGCCTGATGACTTTCTCTTTCATAAATATCTCTGTATGGAGGGTCTCCTATTGAAAAAGTCTGGCTCTGACTTCAGATAAGGAGGGCTTTAGTGCAGTGAGACCGTGATCTTAGTGCACTTGTGGGAAGGAAGAGGGCTTATGTAAATATCATCTTGTAGCTCAGGCAATGGAAGTTTGTAGCATCTTAAAGGATCATTTCATGCTGGCATGAGTTTGTAGACTTGCCATTGTGTTTCATTGGATGCGTCCATTTCAGGCTTCTGATGAAATATGCCTTTAGCAGCAAAAGTTCCAAAGAATGTCTTTGGAGTCAAATATTTAATTCTTCTCAATAAATAGTGCTAAATATATTGGATTAAAAATACAGTTTTTAAATGTTCTACTTGTATCCTGTGCTAGATTCAAAAAGTCCTCCTCCCATAAGTAAAGAATGCATGTTTTAGAAATGTGATATGGAATTTGATTTGTAAGTCAACTCTCTTCAGGCTATTTCAGTAACAGATATTTTGAATTTCCCTTACTTTAGAGAATGACAATGTATAACACAAATTTAGGTTTAGTTGCATTTCAGTACAGACAAATGAGTACGCAATCTCTTTATGGAATAAAAAGGAGATGCTAGAAGATTATGGGGTTTTTAAAAACTACTTATTTCTTGGTAATTTCATAATCCATTTCAGTTCAGAAAAAGTAAGAGAAATAAAATTGAAAATCTAATTATGTAAAACTGCTTAGAGTACTTTAATGTAAAAGATCTTCCCATTGTTAAAGTTAACTCTGATACTACTGCTGCAAGTATGTTACATCAGTTGAAATAAAATATATAAATACACAGATAAATTAGAATAACCATTAACAAGATGTTATGTTTGTTCTCTGAATGAAGCCATTCTTACCTAAGATCTTGATTTTTGTAAGTGTGACATCTGTTGCTCCCTGCTTGTTAATAAACATTTTCTGTATTGTTATTGTAGTTTTGCATCTGAAATCAGATTTGGTTTTGTCTGCCATTTTGGCTCCATTATTAATGTAGATGTTAAATGGCATAATCAACTGTATAAAGTACATTACTTCCTGACTTTTTGGAAGTCCCTTGTAGCAATGGCTTTCCCATTTGTTTTACATTTATGCAGTAAGCCAATAATTCCAATAATATTCATGCAGCAGTGTTTTTCTCTGGTTACAAGCACTCTTCATACAGGAGAATTCTAGCATATATCAAAATCTGAGTCTGAAAAAGTGGAGTCTGGCTCATGAAAACTTGCACCACAGCGCATTCATATGCCTTTTAAGATGCCTAGAGGCATTAATTTCTTTGATTTGGTTCAGGTTCAACTGCAAATGAAAATGTATTTTTGTAAGAATTTCATTTTGATCCCTGGAAGATGCCACAAGACTTTACATTGCAAAAAAGACACACTTTATCCTCTTCCGCTTAATAGTACCGTGATATACTTGGATTAATATGTATGTTTTTGTGAACATCCTAAAGTTTGCAAACAATTCAGCAGACTTGTTCTTTACATTGTTTAGAACACTGATGGAAAAATACTAAAATGTTTTCAGTTAGCTATACCTTTTTTTTTTGAGATAGTAAGTTATGCAGTTCCTGTTCCCACTACATAAATGACAACCAATTCTCATTTTGATTGTCATGGCTCCTCCTTGTACCCCTACTGTAGCTATTTAAATTCGCACAAAAATTCTTTCAGCTGCTCTACTGAAAGAAACTGGCATGGATCTTGCTGCAGCCCAGAATACCTCAAAAATTCTGCTTGGGGATGGATGGGTGACCCCTAGAAAGAGCATAAGGAAGGGTAGAGGTCTGTGGGATTGGAAAATTGGTAGAAATCCTCTTTGCACCCCTAATGTTGATAGAAATGTGTTTCCTTTATTCTTGTTTCAAAAGCCTGAATGCTGTCATTTAACAGAGATTGAAGCAACATTGAGAGCATGTCTCTTTATAGTACACTAAGGCTTGCTTTCTGATTTTATGGTACTGTGTACCCAATCCTAATTTATTTAGTTGTCAAAACTGTAACGCTTAATGTCCATTTGTTGTTTGTGTGGGATTGTATCCTTAAAGATCAATTTTGTACCACAGTAATATCAAGCTCACTTATTGTGTAAATTATGCACACGTTCACATTTTACGCATTTTTGTTTCAGTTCTGTAGGGTCAGAAGAACCAGTCTTGTCCACTGGAAATTATACACTATCATTGTCAAGTTCTGAATATTTCACTGGACATTTTCCATATCTTTTTTAGATTTAAGAGTTAACCATTCTTGCTCAACTCTTCTTCTGTCCCCCCCCCCCCCCCCGGAAAGCTGAGGTCCTTATGTACTAAATTTAGCACACAACATCTTAGGGCTGCTGTGGTAAGGGATGTGATGACATTTAATTTTTGCATTTATTGTAAGATTTGGATTATGGCTACACTACATAGCAAAACTGTTTTCTCTTAAGGACTAGGCTTTTAGCTTGACAGTCTTCTTGGGTTTGTTATTCTTCTGGATGTCTGTCATAAGGATTGGCACATTAGCCCCCCCCCCTTTTATTAAAGTATGTATATCCTGCTTTTCTTTGTGGTCAGTGTTTACAAATCACTAATTAAAACGTATAGAATTAAAATTTTAAAGAATAAAAAAAACTGAATAATCTCCATCTTCCCTAAAAGGGCTTTAAAGGTCATAACTAGTGTCTTTAATTGAACTCAGGGCAAACTGGCAGGCAGTATAATTGTTTGAAGATAGGCTAGCTGTGTTCCATTGGACTGAGAGTAATCAAGCTGCTGCATTCTTGCTTAACTGCAGTTTGAATTGTCTTCAAGGTTAATCCAAAATAGAGCATGTTGCAGTAATACAACCTTAAAGTTACAAAGCATAGATAAATGGCCGGGTTGGCTAAGCTTAGGAAATGAAAGAATTGGCAAACCAAATGCAGTTGATAGAAGGTACCCTTGCTCTTTACAACAACCTGCTTCTCAAACAGCAAGGTTGGCTTCCTGAACACCCTCATATTCTTAATCTTTACAGATACAAATTCTGCTTCATCCACTACAAGTGGATACAGTCCCTCCAAAAGCCTTCTTGAGCACCATTATCTGTTGGGGTTTGTTGTACCATATGTAGGCCTTTTAAAAGAGGCTTGGAACCTGGCTATAGTATTGCATAATATAGCAATATCTCAGTTACTTTAAATTGTCCTGGAAAATAATTTGTAAATATCACCCAATTCAGAATATGGCGCTCACCTTTTTTCTTGAGCTGCCTGCAGGTGTGGCCAAACTGGCTTAACGTAAGAGCCGCATAGAATAAATGTCAGATGTTTTAAGAGCCGCAAGACATGAACAAATATTACACATCTTTATTAAAACTCTTAATACTTTCTTTGCACATATGTGTACACTTTACAACACAACCATGATAGGAGACTTAAAAAAAAACCCTAGGAATAACATTCCCCATAAGACCAGCATAGGGAAAGGTTAGGATCTTTTTTTGCAGCAGCAGCGGGAGAAGGAACATGCACCATATAAATCACTGACCACTGTTTGCATCATTATGTATCTTTCTCTTTGCCTTGATACCAAGGTTAGTAAATACAGCTCCTACAGGAGCTGTGAAACTAAGAAGGAACACTGCACCACCCTCTTTAATTCAGTCTCTCCTTCCAGTGGCTTCCTCAGCTCTTGTGTGCTCTTTCCTCACTTTAAGACTCTGGGTGATCTGAGATGAAGCCTGCCTATTTCCCTCTCCTTCCCCACTTCACACCCAGTGGAAACAGTTGCCCACCTATAGGTCAGTGCTCAGAGACTGAGTTCCCAATGCTAAGCACACTTACTTGAGAGTAAGCCTGCATTAAGTTCCTGCTTGACCTCTGGGAGTGGCACAATTTTTTTTTAATTCATTGCATTTATATACCGCCCTCCCCTAACGGGCTCAGGGCGGCTAACAACAGTTAAAATAACAATATTAAAATCAAAGTACAATAAAATCATTAAAAAATTTCAACATTTCATACAATTTAAAATATGTAGTACGGTTTCAGGTTCACAATATGTGTGAAACCTCATGTGGCTCCTGAACCACAGTTTGGCCAGTATAAACCAAATTCTTGCATTGTTGGTTATCCACACCTGTTTCTGGGCTAGATTTAAGATGGTGATTTGACCTTAAACTTAAACAGCCTTTGGTCTAGAATCACCTCCCATATGTCACACATTTCTGATGAATTAAATGTACCAATCTGTTGCTTCAAAAGTTGCCATTATAAATTTGTAGTGATCCAGTTTTAATTATATTTTATAATGCTATAAATTGCTTTGAGGGCCTCTTGCAGAAAAATGGATTCTAAATTTAATTATAAGAAACCTAAGAAGATGCAAAACACAACACTTTATAGATTCCCTCTGTTAAAGCAGTTTGAAAAATCAACTGAGGGAGCGCTGAATAATATTTATGAAGTTGCAAACTGAATGAAAATAGTAGCAAGAAAATAATTGTTCACCTAGTACATAGATTTGAGGGCACTGTTGAAATTGGTAGGCTAAAACTTGAAACCAAGGACTATTTTTAATACATGATACATAGTTATCTATGGACTTGAGAGCTATTTCAGTGGGTTAGTGAAACATCTTAAAAAGGTGGGATAAAGCAATCATAATAGGCAGATTATAAACCATTGTATGGAGCCCTCATATAATATAATCCAGCCATACATTAGGTAGTTGTGTACAGGAGACTTGTATTGGTCTGTTTAGTCATAAAATAGAATAAGTAAAACCTTTCTTGTACCAGGAGTGCAGCTGATTGCTTCTCTGTGGTAAGTAGTGATTGTCTCCATTTGGTCAAGAGACTGATAGCATCTTAAGCAAACAGGGTTTGGGGGGGAATGATATTATATCCTGAAAATCTTGGTCTCTAAGGTGCTACTAGAATCTAGCTCGTTTATGGCAGACCAATATGGCTGTGCTTTGAAACTGAACAAGAAACTACAATGCACCTCAACCAGAAAGAATTAATAATTCTGGCTCTGTATTAGTTGCTTTTGTGAGGATTCCAGCGGCTATTTTCATGATCGCTAAACCAGAAACAAAAGCAAATCCTTCTATAAGCTCAAAGAAGGGTGGTACAAGTTCTCTCTCTTGAAATCTTGGGTGCACTTTTGTCATTTTTTTCTCCCATTATGATATTATTTAAGTCACTGTGATACAATTCTGGTATATAGAGGTGTGTTACTGTTTTACCCTGCCAAATGTTGTGGACAAATGGGATGAGCCCATCACTTGCGAAATTGCAAAAGCATCTAGTTGGAAACCTGTTTGGAAATAACCTGGATCCATGTGTCTTCGCACAAGTAGAAATGAGAGAGCGGTGGTTTGTGAGTCTTCTAAATTTCCTATTGAGCTGCAGCTTCTCAAGTCCCATACCTTTCCTAAGGATTCCTGGCTCTTAGGAGCAACTTTTGGCAGAGCTCAAAAGAATTCTGCAGGGAGGGGAAGGAGGGAGCATCTCCCTTGAGCAGTTTTGTCTGTGGTTCCTTGGATCTGACTCAAAATTCGGAACCCCATCTCACGTTGAGACAGACCATTTTATTGTCTTACAGTGTAGATTGCTAAATTACAATACTGTATTATCCTGAGGCTGCAGCTTGTTAACTCTTGTGGAGGGCAGGACTCTAGTGATACAGAATGTTTCACATTTGCAAACTTCTTGGTTTCTTGACCTGCTATGTATGGTGCTAATGTACCTTATGAATGATAAACTAGTCTCATGCTTCAATTTGTGTTTTTGGTTTGTGTTGTCATTCTTACTGTTTATCATAAAGTCTAGGCACATTCATATCGTTACACTGAAATAAGTCAATAAAATGAATTGTGTTTCTATCCTGAATCCTATATGTTCAGTTTTGGCTTCATTTCCTGTAGCATAAATATAGATGTTGAACAAGGATACATTGAATTGTGTAAAATATGCATAATGCTATAATCATGACTGGGCTTCTTTATTTCACAAAAATATATAATAAAGAGACTTCTATTTAAAAGATCATTTCCTATTTTTGTTTTCAGTATGTTTCCAGTAGTTCATTATCATGGACCTGGAAATGGGTCTGTGCGTCAAGTAATCCAAGGAACTTTTCTAGTGCTTCCATTCATTAATACTCTCCTCCCTCAAAGAACTATGCTATTCACAGTATAGTATGATGCAAAAAATAAGATAGTAGCCATAGCATTGGAGAGGTATTAAGAGGTCAGTGAAATACAGAAATCTGCTTGTCCTAAAACAAACCAAACAATGTTAAAGCCATTTGTGTATCTCATCTCCCTGACACTGGGTTAAATACATGTGAGAAAATGTCACAACCTAATAGAATGAGTTACAATGCAGTATATCTGTGCAGTAAATCCTTAAAATGGAAATCTGTTACTCTAAGCATAAGAGATCAACCCTTCGGGCATATACGTCTGACAATTCTGCAAGTTTGGCAGTATGCTTTGGCTTTTTAAAGAGTGGAGCACAGTACCTTCCCTTTTAATCACACTACTTTCAGTGCTGTTTTTTACATATGTGGCACCTCAAATGTTAAAGATATTAGTCTTTTATTTAACATTGCAGAGATGTCTTTGTGGAGTAGTAGAATAGTGGTTCAAAAGCTGGATTACAAACAGTTCTCCCAAACTTGCAGCGTCTTTGAAGCACTTTTGTCACTATAACAGAATTGTTTGATTCACAGTACTCTGCCTACAGCTACTATTCAGGAATCTTAAGTACAGAGAATTTCACCCACCCCCATGCTATCCAATGAACTTATTTTGAAAGGTGGACGTTTTACTTCTACTTTTAGTCACTCATCATCATGTAGGGAGGTGGACCCTTATGCTGTCCAAGTAAAGGGCTGAAATAATGTATGCATTTTCATATGTAAACACTAATGATTTGTTTATAAACTATTTGTAAGCACTTTGTGTCACTTGTAATTTATTTCTCTTGCCTCCTCATTTTAACAGTTTTACTCAAATAATGTGTATTGTTTAGTAATGAACAACGATGAGCAGATAGCAGGATAGGTATGTAGAGCAGACGACTCAGACTTGTTTAATTTAAAAATGGGGTATGATGTGGTAAGCTGCATTACTATGATGCAATTTTGTATTTTAAAACTGCTTTAATTGTCAGAGTAGTTGGTGGGCCATACAAACTGTTGAATGAAAAATTGGTTCCAAGGTTGTATCTCTTCTATGCACCATCACCTTTACCAAGTACAGAATGACTTGGATCCTGTGGTAAACTTCTGCTGGTGGAAGTGATTATGCCAGGTTCTCCTACTGAAGGTATGTGTTCTTGAGAGTTCTCTGTCCTGAGCAGCACCTCTTCAGGTTGCAGAGGGAGGGAGAAGGTGAGGAAATCTTGTTACACTCACGGAAATTTCTTCTATTAGTGGAAACTTACTGCAAGATCCAAGGCAGTATCTTCAAATCTGAACTACCATCTTTAAAATATTTCTATTGTATGACTGCAGATAAAAGCTTCAACGTATTTGTATGCTGGTGTGTTTGTGGGTGGAATTTTTTAAGAAGCTTTTGTCAGCGCTGGGGTTCTCCTTCCAGGAAAACTTACATCACCTGTTTTCTTTTTGGCAGACAATCACATTCTTCCCAAAATATAAATGTATTCATTACAATCAGGATAAGATGGACACTTGTCGCCATCTTCTCAATTAAGTGAACTTTGGCACCTGTGAAAGTGAGTCTCCACAATGCCACATTGTCAAACAAGTATAAAAAACAGTCCCTCCGCTCTTTAAAAGAGTTAAATTACTGGTTGCCAGGTCAGTGCAGAATAGTCACTAATAAGTAGGCTTGACAATAATTATTATCATGGAAGAAGCATTCTTTCCTTGTGGCAGAGAAGGGGAAATGCCTCTTTTAAGATGGTATATCTGGGAAGTACCATGTACGCTGCCCTAAACTCAAGAGGAAGGATAGCAAGAAAATGTAACAAATAAATACACTGAATGCACAGCCAGTTATTGGATTGCTGTTACAGCTGATTGTCCCAAACTTCTACCATCCCTTCTTTGCTCAGTGTTCCTCCTCCTCCCCTAACAAATTTGTTAATGGAGAGCAATGGGAGGGGGAGGCTGTTAAGACACGCACTACCTGAGAAGGGCAGTAATGGCACAGTGTCATTTTCCCACCTTGAAACTAGTTAGAAGTTTAGATTGTGGAATCAGATCTGAACAATACAGTATAGTGTTAATTTTAGCATTATATTGGTGGTGGGTTTTTAGTCATATGCAGGAATGCAAATATCTAAAATTATGTGATTTAGAGAACAATCCTAAGCAGGTCTACTTGGAATCTTGCTCAAATCTATTCAGTGGAGTTTACTCCTAAGAAAATGTTCTTAGAATAGTACTGATAATTGACTAAGATTCTTTTGGGAGTATTTTTAGGTAATTAAATCATTTTTTTTCAATTGTAGACTTTGAAACCTATTTCATCTTATTGCTCTTGTTAAATGTAATGCTTTTAAGCTCACAAAGCATGTGTATGCTGTACTTGAATAAAGAGGAAAGTCCCACATTACTGTAGATTGTGTGGAGAAGTCCATCTTTTAATCGTGTCCTATTTGAGATGATCTGTGGCAATATTCAAATGTTAAAGTGTTTACAAGCAGACCACATGTATTAAGCCAGATAGCAATCACTGAATACACCATTTCTATTATAAGTCTAACAGCATTATGGAAGAAAACGTCCACTGATTTTAGTAGGATTACTAATAAGCAGTTTATTCAGGCACTTCAGTGGTTTGAGTACTTTTGGGCCTGGGCCCAACCCAGTGTTTCTGTGGGCACCTTTGGGCTATGCAGCTTCTCCTTCCATGGCTGTTTGAAATACCCCCCCCCCCCCCCCAAATCCTGTTCCTGGTAGTTTTACATGTAAAGCACCCTAATTTCCAGTCTGTTTGCTTTATTTATTTGGTTGATTTATATTCTGCCCTTTTCCATACGGGTTCAGGGTTGATCACAGTCGTAATAAAACAATTAAAACACAGTAATAATAATATACCAATAAAATACAACTGCAAAAAATATACATAGGCGGGCAGGCACATATTTCAGATAAAACATATTCCGTCTCATTGTAATTGTATAGCCCATTGTGGGGGAGGGTAATAGATGGTATAAGCAGTAGAATGAAGGGACGTCTGCCTGCCTCAACCAAAGGCCTGGTGAAACAGCTCTGTCTTGCAGGCCCTACGAAACGGAAGTAAATCTGGTAGGGCCCGGATCTCCACAGGGAGTTGATTCCACTGAGGCCAAAAATGCCCTGGCCCTGGTTGAGGCAAGCCGGACATCCCTTGGGCCAGGGATGGCCAGAAGGTATTGGTTGGCTGATTGCAACAGTCTTCGGGGCTTGTATGGGGAGAGTGCCGCAAGTATGTCGGTCCCAGGTCATGTAAGGCTTTAAAGGTCAAGAGCCAGTTTGGTGTAGTGGTTAACTGTGTGGACTCTTATCTGGGAGAGCCACTCCCCACTCCTCTACTTGCACCTGCTGGAATGGTCTTGGGTTAGCTATAGCTATCACAGAGGTCCTTGAAAGGACAGCTGCTGTGAGAGCCCACTCAGCCTCACCCACCTCACAGGGTGTCTGTTGTGGAGGGAGAAGATAAAGGAGATTGTAAGCTGCTCTGAGTCTCTGATGCAGAGAGAAGGGCGGGGTATAAATCTGCAATTCAGTTCTTCAATACCAAAACCTTGAAGCGGATTAGGTACTCAATTGGTAACCAGTGCAATGTGCACAGCATCGGCCAATTGCCTGCCTGTAAAGGCAGTCCAGTTACTAGCCATGCAGTTGCATTTTGCACCAGTTGGAGTTTCCGAATTAACTCGGGCAAGCGTGCATAAAAGCGAGTTACAGTAGTCCCATCTGGAAGTGACGGTTGCATGGATCGCTGCAGTTAAGTCAGGTAGGACGCTAGCTGTTTGACTTGCTGAAGATGATGAAATGCAGATCGCGCAACTGCTGTGACCTGGCCCTCCATGGAAAGGGAGACATCTAGTGTCGTGCCCAGACTCCTCACTTTCTGGGATGGCACAAAAGGAGCACCATCCAGGTGGTGGGGAAACGGATGTCTGATCTTAGCCCCCCTCGGCTCAGGTACAGGACCTCTGTCTTAGCTAGATTAAGCTTCAGCCAGCTTAACGGCAATCATCTAGCCACAGCTTCAGGTGCCCTGATCAGATGTTCCAGGGCGGCGTCTGCATGGCCGTCCATCAGCAGATAGTGCTGGGTGTCATCTGCATACTGGTGACAACCCAGCCCAAAACCTCGTGCAATCTGGGCAAGGGGGCGCATATAGATGTTAAACATCATTGGTGAGAGAATAGCTCCCTGTGGCACACCACATTCAAGTGAATGCCGCAGGGAGATCTGCTCGCCAATTGCCACCCGTTGTCCCCGATCACAGAGAAAAGAGGAGAACCACTGAAGGCTTCCCCCTGAACTCCTATATCGGCAAGGTGGTGGGTCATTAGATCGTAATCGACCATGTCAAACGCTGCCGAAAGGTCTAACGGTAATAGTGCTGACCCGCCTTGATCCAAATGCCTTCTAACGTCATCAGTAAGGTCATCAGTGAATGGCTTTCAACATGATTCTCAGTTTAAATGTGCATGTGTTCTAAAGGGGCCAAGTAATTAATGTTAAGAGCATACAATGCAGGTATAAGCATTTCAGTTGTGAAAATGTAAAGTTATGTGCAAGTATTTAAGACCAGGCTTTCTAGTACTATTCAGTAACTTTTCAAGTATAATTATACTTAAGTTTTTGACAGTATAGCCTCCTTTTTCTGGAGATAATTTTAGAAGGATAGCTATTTTGGTCTGCAGTAAAAAGAGTTATATTTGAATCCAGTGGCAATTTGAGATTAGCAAAAAAAAATTTGGAGGGGAAAGCTCCCTTTGACTCAAATTTTTGTTGGTTTCTAAGGTGCTGTTAACCCTTGAATTTGATTCTTTCACTTGTTAGAGGGTATTTATTATGTACTATAAAACGACAAATGTTAAGATTTAAAAATCAGGTTATTGCATTATCAGGAAACATAGGTTTGATGGTATTTTAAATCCATATACTTCCTCATCTAAGTTTCTCTTTTCAACTTGTATAAATACATAATAATTCAGTTTTATTTGTAATTATATGCCAGATTCTCACTAAAATGTTCTAATTTTTCCCTATTCAAGGAAGATTCTGTTAAAGAAGTGTTACGTTTGTATACCTAGGTTTTTATGTTCCCCTATTTATTAAGATCTATTCATTTTGGATAGAATCCAGAGAACTGCAATTTGTTTTGTGTTTCTAATGTAACTTTGAACTTCTCTTTCTTGAATTGAAGCCCTCCTCCCCCAATAATAACCCATTTTTGAAAGAGGAGAGAGGACCTTCAAAGCAGTTTGTAATTCAGTACAAAAAATTTCTGTGCCACTATGTCACCGAGGATACCTGTCTTAGATCTAGACTCTACAGCCACAAAAAAACAAAAATCAAAACAACATGCAGCCTTACTGTGACTACCTTATAGATATGCATGATTTGGAGGATGACTGTTAAGTAAATGGTTAGATTTAGTGGGCAGCTGTGTAAGCAATAGAACAAAGTTGGATCAATGACAGATCTCTGACATAGAGTCGGAAGTACCTAAGCTTACAGTATGCTGAGGCATAGGTCAGAACTTCAAGGTCAGCTGTCGGTGTTTCAGGTTGTACTGGGCTTGATTTGATAGATTTACTTTCTTGCAGTGGGATCTTGTGTTTAGTGAAGCTGTGACTAGGCCATGGTCAGGTCATTACATATTCCAAACACATTTAGAGTTACCCATCCCAGAAGGAGGACCATTTAGTATGGTTCACTCTCTGAGATTTACGGATCTTTTAGGATTCCCGATGGGGTGGATGGGAGTGTAGACTGATAACTCTTGTCAAAGTAAGCAATAGACAGAATTGCTCCCCAGGTGCCTTCTCTTTGCACCATATAGGGCCCCAGCCGCCTAGTTAGCTGAGAAACTGCAGGACATGAAGAGTTCAGGGAGACAGTATAAGCAATGGTGATGAAAGGCTTGCATTGAATCTGACTTTGAATTTGTGTTGATAATGATAAAGTGGAAAATGGTTTTCACTATTGCATCAGCTGAACTGCATTCTGCTGAGTGCTCCCAGGTGGTACAGGATTTATTAAACTCTAGATCTGGAACACCTTCTGTGACTTGCTATGACACTTATTGGGTTTTTTTGAGGGGAGGGGTGCTGATCACTAGTCAAGAACCAATCTTGTACTGGTTAATGTAATGTATCATTCCAAATTTTAGGCACTTGTTGGTTTTTTGGGAGGAGGGGTGCTGATCAATGTTCCCTCTAAACTGCAGTTTTGTGAGCAAAAATTCTACTTTGTGAGCTACTGCATAAATTAGTGTGCTCTGGGACCATCCTTCCTGAGCTAACACAAATATGTGTGAGCTGGAGGTTAAAAATCTGTGAGCTAGCTCACAGCAGCATAGAGGGGACTAGTGCTGATCACTAGTCAAGAACCGATCTTGTACTAGTTAATGTGATGCATCATTTCAAATTTTAGAATTCCCATCTGATCTACATATTAATTGTATGCCAGAGCTCTTTAAATATTCCCCCACACACAAAGCAGCTGTGCCCTTCTCCCCTAACTGCATGTGTGCAGACAAATCAACCTGAAATTATGGTCTATGAGAAATCTCCCATATCCCTGTCCATCCCTTTGCTCCTAATGAATGTTTGGTCTAGCAATGTTACGCTGTCCCTCTGCATGCAGATAAAAGATTGTGCCCATAAAATTCAGATAGTATTGCTTCTTTTCATAGGAACTTGTATAATTATTTTAATGATATCTAGTTAATAAGGGCATTTGAAATGTCACTGTTTCCTCTGTTGCTTTAATAAACATTAAAATACATTTTTGAATGTATATCATTTGTCAATTAGTAACTTTACCCTTCTTCAAAACGTTTTACTCTTTATTTCCTGTACTGTATAATATTCATTTTAAATCAAATATGTAACATTTTTAAAATTGCAATAATAATTGTAAGCACTGCAGATTTCTGTATGGTGCTGCTGAACTATGGTTGTGATTGGGATACTTTTAAAATATCCTATTATGCTTAGTACACTCACTAAAACAACCGGTTAATTCTATGCCTTTTAAAAAAATAAAAAGTCTGAGCTGCAATTAGTGATTTCCCATAAAAGTCATATTATCAACACGCTAGCTTCCTGTTAAGTAGCAAAAATATACATTCCTAAACTGGTGCTCTCTGAACATATTTAGTGGTAGCAAATCCTGGTGGGATAGCTGGGTTAATTTGCCAGAGGGAAATAATTTTTTTTGTGTCTGATGTTAAAGTCTAACAAATATTATCAAAGTATAACTTTTTTCTAACGCAAAAATTTTATAATCCAAATTATGGTTCTATGTTTGGCAGGCAGTTTGTACTGTCAGCTATTAACAGTATTGATATTCTGAACTTTTTTCCATAGTAAACTACAAAATTAAAGAAAGGAATGTTTTACATTTTTGTACACAGTTTGGTGTAGTGGTTAAGTGTGTGGACTCTTATCTGGGAGAACCGGGTTTGATTCCCCACTCCTCCACTTGTACCTGCTGGAATGGCCTTGGGTCAGCCATAGCCCTGGCAGAGGTTGTCCTTGAAAGGGCAGCTGCTGTAAGAGCTCTCTTAGCCCCACCCACCTCACAGGGTGTCTGTTGTGGGGGAGGAAGGTAAAGGAGATTGTGAGCCGCTCTGAGACTCTTCGGAGTGGAGGGCGGGATATAAATCCAATATCATCATCATCATCATCTTCTTCTACTGTGCTGAAAATAGTTTTCCCTGGACTTATAAAACATAAGTTTTTTAAAAAATACAAAAAAAAAGTAAAGTTTTTTTTCTTTTACTATTTGTTCTTTTATCTTTTTTTGTATTTTAAATCAGTAGTTTTGCTAGTCCTGGCACTGTGACAAGCATGACAACTCCAGAGGGAGTTCTGGCCATCATATCTTGAAGGGGTCATACGCATTTTAAAATGCCTTCCTTCCATTGTGAATAATGTAGGATAGGGGCACCTTCTTTGGAGGCTCATAGAATTGGTCCAATCTTTTTGAAACTTGAGGGGTGGGGTAGGAGAGGCACCAGCTACTGTGCTGAAAAATTTGTGCTTCTACCTCAAAAAACAATCCCTCCAGAGCCCCAGATACCTACAGATTGATTCTCCATTATACTCTATAGAGAAGGGTGGCCAGTGGTAGCTCTCCAGAAGTTTTTTGCCTACAACTCCCATCAGCCGCAGCCATGCTGGCTGGGGCTGATGGGAGTTGTAGGCAAAAAACATCTGGAGAGCTACCGTTGGCCACCCCTGCTATAGAGATTGGTCTCCACAGGGAATATGGGAGTGGCCAACCGACATTTCACTCCCCACCCCCACTGCTTTCTGATATCCTGAAGCAAGGGGAGGGCTTCTAAACCAGGGGATCCCCTGCCCCAAATTGGGGATTGGCAACCCTAAGAAAAGTGGCATGTTCATTTTTTAAAAGTGGTGTGTTCATTTTCTAAATAAAAGAATATTGTGAAATGAAGGCTGTGACATCTCTGCAAAACCCAAAAGTACATGACTTTTATGACCATTCATACTAGATGTAAGAACATGCATAAGAATATATGAATGAATGAACTTTATTACAGTCATAGACCAATATAAAAACTATAACACATCATATAAAATCCTCCTAAAATACCTAAGATAGTATAAAATACCCTCCTAAAAAAACATAAAATACAATAAAATACATAAACATTTCCCCACCTATACAATCCAAGATAACTAAAATATAATTGAACCAATTTTAAAATTCAAGTCAGTTCCAATTTATATAAATCCTTTAAATCAGAGTATATAAAAACATTTATAAACTAAAATTCCAAGAGATCATACAAGACATGCAGTTTCTTGTTTCTTAGTATGGAACTTCACAAGATAATGGCAAAATTTGGCTATCTGTCTAGAGATAGTTGGACTTGCATCCACCAAAAGTTTCTCCAAACATGCCTCGTCCGCGTCTGCCATTGGTTTAACTACAAACGGGGAAACAAACCTATCCCTCTGTACCTGGTGGAAAGGGCATCGAAAAAACATATGAGTCATCGACTCCACCTCTCCCATAGCACAAGGACAGCGTCGGTCTTCATACAGGACTTTTCTATATTTCCCTTCTAGCACCTTTGAGGGCATGGCTGCGCATCGAGCCAACGTAAAGGCTCTTCTGTGGGCTGGTACCTCCAAATAAAAAAAGTACTTGGCCGTCCTCATAACATATTTGGTCTCAGTAGCTGCTAAAAAAGAGGGGGCCTGTTCTAGATCCCTTTGTCTCTCTATATCGCAGATTATTTGTTTGATAATACTTTTTGCTTTGGCATAGCTCTGCGCCAAGAGGTTTTCAAGTGAGAATCCTATACTTTCTAAGTTGCTTCTGACCAATTGCAGCCACCTTGGCCTATAGGGGTCTTGAGTTATTAAAGGGAAGAGGCCTTTTTTGTTTTTATGGATCCTTAGCCATTGACATGCCGAAGATAACATAATTCTGGCCTCAATTCTCATTTGCCCAGTTTCTAAACGCAAAAGGGCATTTGCCACACCTGGCGGAAGCTGCAAAACGTTACGAAGAAATTTAGATTGTACTTTCTCGAGAGCCTTCAGTTTTTTAGCCGAAATGCCCAGGTTAATACCATAGAGCAATTGTGTTAACACTTTTTATTGGAACAGTTTCAGTGCTGCCGGAACATAGAAGGCCCCTTTAGAGCGAAAAAATCTCAGGATAGCGTACATTGTTTTCTCAGCTTTCTCCACCCTCATATTACAATGTTCAGTATAGGCACCTGTATTCTGAATTACCATTCCCAAATAAGTAAATTTTGTTACTTGTTCTATTTTCTTCCCTTTCATAGTCCAATACCTCTTCTTGGCTTTTTTGCCAAATGCCATCACTTTTGTTTTTTCAAAGTTTATTACCAACCGTTCATTTTCGCAGTACTTAACAAAGCTGTCTAATGCTCTCCGCAACCCAATAGGTGTTCTAGATAACAGTACCACATCGTCTGCATATAGCAGTACTGGAAGATGGCGAAGAGCCAGCTTTGGGGGGTGAAATTTAGTATCAGTCATATGTTCCACCATATCACTGATATAGTAGTTAAATAGGATGGGGGCCAAAAGGCAACCCTGTCTTACACCCTTCTGAGTTTTTATTGGTTCTGTAAGTAATCCCTGCATATTACATCTCACTCTAAGAAATGATTCTTCATGGAGTCCACGAATAAGAAATAGCAGCCTTTTATCAATATTAGAAGCCGCTAGTTTTTGCCACAATCGTTGCCCTGAAATGGAATCAAATGCTGTCTTTAAATCAATAAAAGCAGCATATAGAGCAGTTGTACCTCTGGCAGAGTACTTCCCAATTAGCTGTTGCAATATCAGGCAGTGCTCGATCGTCGACCTTTCTTTCCTAAATCCAGCCTGTTCCAGGGGAATAATTTCTTCTTGTTCCATCCATATTTCTAGTTTTTCTAAAAGATGTCTTGTATAGATCTTACTTATTATATTTAAAAGACTTATGGGCCTATAATTGGCGGGATTATTTCGATTGCCTTTTTTAAAAATAGGGACAACTATAGCTGTCCCCCACTGCTTTGGGATTCGGCCTGTTTGATCAACATAAGTGAAAAAAGATGCCAGAAATTGTGCCCACCAATTTACATTCTCTTTAAGCATCTCAGCTGGTATGCCATCTATACCTGGAGCCTTCCTATTTTCCAGTTGCATTATATGGGCTTTTATTTCTTGCGTACTAACTGGTGGCCACTGAGGGAAGTTCTCTATGTTACCTGGAAAAGAGGGTTGGACATTGTCATCATATAAATTCTGGAAGAAAACAGTCCATGTTTCCGCCGGAATAAACATGTCCAGGGGAGAGGCTATCTTAAACCCCCCAATCTTTGTTAATTTCCAAAAAAGCGCAGAATTTTTTAGTTTTACAGCCTGTATAAGTTCCTCCCATAGTTTCCGAGTATACTCTTTCTTCTTCCTTTGAATAATGCCTTTATAGGTTTTTTTATGGCTCACTAGGGCACTTTGTGTGTCTACCCTTTTTTCTACGCTACTTCTCATAGCAAGATGATACAAACGATTTAGTTCTTTTTTTGCTTGGACACATTCAGAATCAAACCAATGTTTTGTTTTCCTATAATGCTGATGTAATCTATTCCCTGCTGGCACAGTCATAATAGAGTAAATCTCCTGGATTATATCTTGGTAAACTATTAACGGGTCTTGGTTTTCCTCTAAAGCTGTGAACACTAACACATGCTTCTGCAAATTTTCTGGAGTTAAGATTTCTTTCACTTTTTTATCCAATTCCCCACCCCACCTTACTCTTTTCCCCATAATTCCTATCCTTGTTGTATAACATACCTCATTTTGGTTAGGATTTAATGGGAGAGCTATCTGCAGACATAGAGGTAGATGGTCACCCTCCAAGTATGGGAGTACTTGGAAATTTTTAATCAGAGGTAATAGAGAATTGCATACCAACATATACTCAATAGTGCTCATTCTATTCCCAGACATAAAAGTATATTCGCCTGGATGATCGCCATAGAATGCCCCATTTAGGATATGGAACTCTCTTCTTCCTGCTAATTTAGCTAAACATAGGCCGGCAAAGTTTGCCTTACAATCTTTAAAATCTCTTGTGAAGGGAAGTCCATTCTGGCCTTGTTTCTGCTCATTTAGTAGGGAATTAAATTTATTTGCTAAGAAGGCATCATTCATTCCCATACGGGCATTGAAATCCCCTGCCAGTAAGATTTGAGCTTCCGGGTGTTCCAGGGAAAGATTTATTATAAATTGGTCTAGTGACGCCCAGTTTTTTTCTATAGATGTCTGTTTTGTTAGAGGTGGGAGGTATACATTTATAATAATCAGGATTCCCCTATCCCATCTCACCAATATAGCCATAGCTAAATGGGACAGCGAGGGTTTCAACACGCATTGAACCTTAAGGGCATTGGAAATAAAAATGCCCAAGCCTCCTCTTAACCTCCCTGGACCTTTTCCTGGAACTTCTGGTAAACTATAGGAGGAATAACCGTCCAGCAAAAGAGTTTCTGCCATCCACGTTTCCTGCAATAAAATAATATCAAAGTCTCTCTGGAAAAAAGGAACCTCTGTGTACAAATGAAGACATCTTAGCCATCCCGCCACGTTCCATGACAAAATTTCAACAGGTTTGTTGGTGATCCCCATGTCTTGCGTTGAGGACAGTCATTTGCATTTTCCTCCATCCGGTGCATGGGGGACATCCCTTATTTCGCATATTTCAGGGTCATCAGCTGCCACAATCAGGTTGGAATTATGCTTTCCTTTGTTAATTATTATAGTTGGTTCTAATGGGAAATGATGGGCCTCCTCTGCAGAATGGGTCCCTTCACCTTCACTCTTCCTCAGCTCACAGGCATTAGTACTTCCCTCTATTTCCATCTCCCTACAATCAGTAGAACCTCTGAGACCCTTCAGGGTAGATGTCAATTGTTCAAAACGGTCTATCAAGGACTCTTGCTCACAGTCTTGTAACAATGTAAATTTTGCAAGCAGTTGTTTCTCAAGTTCCTCCTCTGGCCAACTGGAATCCAGATTTTTCTGTCCGATCCCAATATCTCCTGTTAGGGGTGCCTCTTTGTCTAAGTTAATGGAGGTAATAGAGGGCTTCAGAGCTGATTCCAGCAAAGGAGGGGGTAAATTAGAAGTAGTTGGTTGATCTAAGATCAATACAGTGTTGGTAGATTCCAGTTCTGCCACCAGCGACTGTTTTTTATAGTCCTTCTTAGAACCAACATCTTTTGTTTTTGCAACTATTTTCGAAATTATAGCATTTTTGAAATGTCTTTGTAATCTAATCCCTAGCGCCGCATATCTGTTGGCATAAGCAAACAAGTACACGGGAATTTTGTCTGTATTAAAATGAAGCAAAAAGCGTTCAAATCTTATAGGACCTGGCAGCCTTTCCATCTGTATGAGGTCAACCAAAGGGGGAGCTATCCCAAGTAAGTTGGCTAAATGTCCTTTTGCTTTCTATTTGGCGCTCCAATCGATAAATCTCCCTTGCAATGGGAAAATATTTACAACAATTGTATACCAATGAAAATAAATTTTCTTTAACAACCTTTGGTTTCTTTGATGTCGAAGTAGCTTTAATCCCAGTACCTATTGGACCTCTTTTCTTAACAACGTTTGCTTTATTCCCCTCCTGTGCCTGTTCTTTATTTTCTTTTGCATAATCTCCACCCCTCTCCTTTATCAAGGATACTATTTCTCGTAAGTAAGTAAAAATTGTCTGTAAGGCTTCTGCCACCAGGGTTGTTTGCTGTGCTAGCAACTCCAGCCCCTCCGCATGTCTATTTGATTGTTTGTCACTTAGTTGGCAAGGTATGTTATCATTCAGAGCTTCATTAGTGTTGCAAAAGGGCTGGCCCACAGGACAAGCTTCTCTTCCATCTTCTCCTCCATTAGTCAGTTCACTAGTCGGTTCCTCCTTTTCTGCTGGCTCCAACATGTCCTCTAGAGGGGAAAAGTGATTTGATGTTTCAACAGCAAATGACGGCAGAGCAGATTTGGACTTGTTGTTTAAGGTAAAAAAGTCCTCTATCCTAAGCTGTTTGCAAACTGGCAAAGAAGCAGATTCCTCCTCCATTTCTCTTGGCCGCTTGCCCGATGCCATTAAGGGGGTTCTGTTGGATGGTAATTGGCACTGTTCTGATAATAAATAAATAAAACAAATACCAAACAGTTGATATCTTAAAAATTACAGATAAAAGCCACAACATCTGCTAAGAATATCGTGAAATGTCTTTAAAAGCCAAATTTGTCAGAACCAACGCTGTAGTCGACTGCACTCCGCCATGTTGCTTTACAGGAGTTGACTTAATTTCAACCTTCAGTTAAATTCACAGTTCAAGTTAAAAGACTCTAAAAAAAACGAACCCCCCCCCCCCCGTCTTTGAGGGACAATGTAAAACTTTGTAAAACTTCATAAAACATCAGCTGTCGTTCGTTAGCTGCAGCAGCTTCTATGTCAGAAAACAAAAGGAGAAGCTTATTAACTGATTAAACAGCCAGAGCTTGGGAGAGACGAAACAGCTGCACCAAAATTAAAAGTGAGGTGATAAGATGAGACTATTTAAAAACAATTATAACAAGGCAAGATAAAAGTTAGAAGATTGAAAACAACTTAGCGTTTTTAGGAGCGAAGAAACAAGCGTCTGCCTTCCTCCGAGTCTGCGCAGATCGCCAGTTGGTTGTGTCCATAAGAATATAAGAGGAGCCATGTTGGATCTGGCCAGTGGCCCATCCAATCCAACACTCTGTGACACAGAGTGGCAAAAAACCCAACAGCCCAGGTGCCATCAGGAGGTCCACCAGTGGGGTCAGGACACTAGAATCCCTCAAACTGTTGTCCATCCCAGGCACCAAGAATACAGAGTATCACTTGCTCCAAACAGAGTTCCAACAATACGCTGTGACTAATAGCCACTGGTGGACCTCTCCTCCATATGTGTAACCAATCCCCTCTTGAAGCTGGCTATGCTTGTAGCTGCCGCCACCTGTGGCAATGAATTCCATGTTTTAATCACCCTTTGGGTGAAGAAGTACTTGCTTTTATCCGTTCTAACCTGATTGCTCAGCAATTTCATTGAGTGTCCACGAGTCCTTGTATTGTGAAAAAGGGAGAAAAGTACTTTTTTCTCTACCTTCTCTATCCCGTGCATAATCTTGTAAACTTCTATCAGGTCACCCCTCAGTTGACGTTTCTCGAAGCTCAAGAGCCCCAAGCATTTTAACTTTTCTTCATAGGAAAAGTGTTCCAAACCTTTAATCATTCTAGTTGCCCTTTTCTGCACTTTTTCCAATGCTATAATATCTTTTTTGAGGTGTGGTGACCAGAGTTGTACACAGGACGCCAAATGAGGTTGCACCATCAATTTATACAAGGGCATTATGATATTGGCTGATATGTTTTCAGTTCCCTTCCTAATAATTCCCAGCATGGCATTGGCCTTTTTTTATTGCAGTCGCACACTGTCTTGACATTGTCAGTGAGTTATCTACCACTTCCCCAAGATCTCTCTCTTGGTCAGTCTCCTTCAGTTCACACCCCCATCAACTTATTATTTATAGTTAGGATTTTTGGCCCCAAAGTGCATTACTTTGCACTTGGCCACGTTGAACCTCATTTGCCATGTTGATGTCCACTCACCTAACCTCAACAGATCCCTTTGGAGTGCCTCACAATACTCTCTGGTTCTCATCACCCTGAACAATTTAGTGTCATCCGCAAACTTCGTCACTTCACTGCTTACTCCCAACTCCAAATCATTAAGGATCAAGTTAAAAAGCATCAGACCTAGTACTGAGCCCTGCGGTACCCCACTACTTACTACCCTCCACTGAGAAAATTGCCCATTTATACTCTGTTTCCTGTTTTTGATCCACAAGAGGACTTGTCCTTTTACCCCATGACTCTTAAGCTTACTTAGGAGCCTTTGATGAGAAACCTTATCAAAAGCTTTCTGGAAGTCAAGGTAAACAACATCTATTGGGTTCCCTTTGTCCATATATTTGTTCACCCCCCCAAAGAACTCTTAACAGGTTAGTGAGACAAGATCTTCCCTTAAAGAACCCATGCTGAGTCTTCCTCAGTAACTTTGTTCATCAGTGTGCCTACTAATTCTCTCTTTAATAACAGTCTCCACTAACTTTCCTGGTATTAAGTCAGACTGACTGGCCTGTAATACCCCGGATCTCCTCTGGGACACTTTTTAAAGATGGGGGTGACACTAGCTACCTTCCAGTACTCAGGAACGGAGGCAGATTTCAATGAAAGATTATGTATTTTTCTCAGGAGATCCACAGGTTCAACTTTGAGTTCTTTCAGAACTCTTGGATGTATGCCTTCCAGGCCTGGTGACCTATCAGTTTTTAAATTGCCGATCAGTTGGAGAACCCCCTCTCTCATCACCTCAGTCTGTCTCAGGTCTTTGAACACCCCTCCTGAAAATCAGTGGTTCTGGAGTGGGCAAACACTTCTCATCTCCACAGTGAAAACAGAGGCAAAAAAATGCATTCCGCTTCTCAGCCATTTCCCTGTCATCCTTCAGTAATCCTTTTACCCCTTGATCATCCAAGGGCCCCACAGCCTCCCTGGCTGGTTTTCTGCTTCTAATGTATTTGAAGAAATTTTTATTATTGGACTTTATGTTTTTTGCAATATGCTCCCCATAGTCCCTTTTTGTCTGCCTGATCACAGTCTTGCATTTGATTTGCCACAGCCTGTGTTCCCTTTTATTAACCTCACTTGGACTAGCTTTCCACCACTTAAAGGAATCCTTCTTGCCTTTTATAGCTTCCATTACTTTATTTGTTAACCATGCCAGTCTTTTTCTATACCCATTTGTGCCTTTCCTGACTTGAAGTATATATTTTTCTGACCTAGGATTGTAGTTTTAAATAGCCTCCAAGCTTCCCCAACGGTTGTGACCCTATTTACCTTTCCTTTCAGTTTCCTCCTCACATGCCTCCTCATTTCAGAGAAGTTACCCCTTTTAAAATTAAAAGTGGTTGTGTTGGTCTTTTGGGGCAACTCCCTATTTATACAAATAGTAAACTCAGTAACATTATGGTCACTGCTCCCAAGTGATGCAATCACTTTTACATCTCTCACTATGTCTCGGACGTTACTTAAACCAAGTTCAGGATCACCTCTCCCCTGGTAGGTTCTGTGAGCATCAAATCCATAGCACAGTCATTGAGAGTGTCTAGAAACCGAATCTTTCTCCTGACCTGAACACATATTGACTCAAACAATGTACAGATAGTTAAAATCATCTATTATGACACAATTTTTGCATCTAGTCACTATCTTTAATTCTTTCGTCATTTTATAATCATCCTCTATCTTTTGATCCAGTGGGCGATAACAAACTCCCAGAGTTAAGCTTCCTTTTGGGCCCACTATTTTGACCTAACGCATTTCTAGAAGGGAATCTAATTCTCTGACCTCAATCTTACTGGACTATATACCCTCTCTGACATACAGAGGAACTCCACCTCCAACTCTTCCTTCCCTATCCATCCAATATAATTTATATCCAGGAATCACCATGTTTCACTGATTTTTCTCATTCCACCAAGTTTCTGAAATACCCACAATGTCTATATTTCCCCCCCCCCCAACACTAAGCATTCCAACTCCCCGATTTTACATCGGACACTTCTAGCATTTGTATATAAACATCTATAATTTCCCAGGCAAATTAGGCTGGCAGCCTTCCTCCTGCTGCCTTGAGACTTTGCCAGGCAGTCCATACTGTTTGTTACTGTCTCAGTGGACAAATCTTTCATTTCCTGGTAGAAACGTAACAGCTAACCACTCACTGCACAGCAGCCAAGAAGGTCAGAGCGCCTGCTCCGGCTGCAATGCCACTGAGGATTTTTCCGCAGCTGAGAACGAAACGTCTGGAAGGAAAACTTTCTCCAGTAGAACATGGCACTTGAGCCCGAAAGATTCTGCAAACCCTAATGATGTTACCAGCTGTGAAAACCTGAAATCTTTGATAACAGCTAACCGTTCATTTCTTTGAGATGTGTCTTCCCGAACCAGAAACCTTTCATCTCCTGTTGGCTTTCCCCCAAGATTCAGTTTAAAAACTGCTGTGCCACCATCTCTTTTGTACAGCTCCTGCTTGTTCCAAAAAGCATCCCAGTGCCTAACAATCTTGAACCCTTCCTCCCTACACCATCATCTCATCCCTGCATTGAGACTCCTAATTTGTACCTGTCTCTCCTGCCCTGCGCATGGAACAGGTAGCACTTCTGAGAAGGCTACCTTGGAGGTCCTGGCCTTGAGTCTCCTGCCTAGCAACCTAAATTTTTCATCCAGGAAAAACCTCACAACTGCATTTCCCCACATCGTTGGTACCAACATGTACCACGACTACTGGCTCCTCCCCAGCACTGTCTATCATCTTATCTACAACACGCATTATGTCTACTACCTTTGCACCAGGCAGGCAAGTCACCATATAGTCAGTATGCGGTTTTGCCACCCAGCTGTCCACCTGCCTAAGGATCAAATCACCATGTACCTAGACCCCTCCCCCCTGCCCAGGGATGGTTCCTTGGTGCAAAAGGATACCCGTTCTTCTACTGAAGAAGTCCCTTCTGAAGACACATTCCCCTTATCCTCAGTATGGTGCCTTGTACCCTCTCGACCCTCATGCTCCCTGGCCAGCAGCAGGACTATCATTTTCCGAGTGGGACACATCTAAATGTCTCTGAGAGACTTCTCTGACTGCCTGTCTGACTGTCTCTGCTTCTCCAGGTCAGCCACCTCTGCTTCTAGGATGTGAACTCGTTCCCTGAGAACCAGGAGCTCCTTGCATTGAGCACACACCAAAGTCCAGTGAGGAGATAGTCGTACATGTGACACTCAGTGCAATATACTGGATATCCCCCAACCCCCTGCTGGCATTCTGCCTTCATAATTGCTTCTTAAATATACAATTCCCCCTTTAATTCCTTTTGTTTTTATGTGGCTCTCCTTGTGGAAAATCTGCTTACCTTATTGGGACATGAGACTAGAGCCCCCAGTTCCTGGTCCTTCTAGCTTCTTACAGAGCCTCCAGGCCAAGAGACCTTTAGCTCTCACCCTTCGGCTCGTACCAAAGGTGACAACGAGTTAACTGTAAACAATTTTAATTCCTATTATGGCTGCCAGCACTTAAACAGTTGTACTCTAATGTATTGATGACTTCTGATTGAGCTTTCTGTTTGGAGTGTAGCTATGGTCTAAATTCTGTATAGAATACAAAAACAGCTGTCCAGTCATAGAGTTTTTAATGTTACTCAAACATATCTTGGATTTTCTAGTGTCATGTCATCAGTTCCAAGCTATCAAGACATACTATTCTGAATACAAAGAAACCCACACTAGAGGAGGAATTTGGGGGTGGTCTTTGTATAACAAGCACCTATGCTTAATAATATGCATTTGAGATTCCTCTCAGTTTCAAAAGCGAGTACTGTGCATCACAAGCCTTCCTTTGCTTCTGAAACTGTCAAGACTAGGGGTGCAAACAATATGTACAAATAGCAGATCTATGACTTTTAAAAGGAGATGCTTCAAATAAGCTCTCTATCAGCAGTTTAACTTAGAATGGAAAATATTGCATTCAGAATGCAAAAGCAAAGTAGCATTTTGAACTGCTTTTATGTGGGAGGTGATGGACCTGTTCACAGTTCAGTAAAAGTCACACATCCATGATAGCCAAGAAAAACTAGCCCACAAGAATACACTAGTTTGATTTGTTGTGCACATTCAAACCGTAGAAGATGAAGTGTGAGGGGGGTTAAAGGTGTATGGCTGAATGTAAAGAAGAGTTGTGACAATGTCTGAAGATGGCCATGTAAAAATTAGAGAACAGAGGGGTTTTAGTGGCTCTATCCCATGGTTGTTTGGGAAGAGAGAAGAACATTGTGCAAGCAGGTTAATTGGAAAAAGAGATAATGGGGGTTTCAGTAAGTGAAGGAAACTGCTAAAGAGGAGAAAAGGTTAGAGGAGGTACCTGATTATGTGGGGGAGGGTAGTTATGAGACATTTCATTCCTGGCAACTCAAGGATCTAAAAGGACTCAGGAACAATAGTCTCTGATGCCCACAATTTCATATTCTATTGTAGTTTTAAAATATGTTGATTATCTGTTGAGTGTTCTCAATTCCAGAGTGAGGAAGCTAATTCCATACAGTTAGAAATGACAGTTAGTAGTAATTCCATTCAGTAGTAATTCTGGTACCAAACATGATTACTCAAACATTGTCCCTCTTTGACTAGATGCCTTTTAGTTGGGATGTATTTTGCTTCCATTCAGTAATGAAGTATTATTAGAAGAAGGTACAGCAATTCACTGCCAAAATTTGGGATAAAATACAAAGTCTAAACAGCATTGTTAGTGCAGTTTTGTTTAATGTATTCTGTACCACCTTCCTGCTCTTCCTCAGATAGTAAATATCAAAATTGGTATTCAATTTGCAGCAATACTCATTGAATTTTAAAAAATCAGAGTTAAATCTTTTTGCTGCAAAAAAAATGGACAAGGCTTTTTTAGTTGTCTGAGCCTTTTACTGTTAAATGGCATCTGAACCATTGTATAGTATGATAGAAGGATTTTAATGACTAAGAATTTAAATTAAGAATTTAATGCATTTTGGTCAATTGTGGCATGTGCTTTTCTTTAAAATTGATAGTTATATTCCTGATTAGTTTGTTTGAAAACTGAGTCCATCACCTTTGACTGTTTTGTATATTCTGAAATTGTCATGGGTCTTCTGATTTTTTCAGAATGAAAGATAGTAAATTGGGTGGATTTTAATAAAAAAATATTTCATTTGCCCTTCCCCTTATTCTGTACTGTCAATCATATTTCATACTGAAGTTGTGTTAAACCTCTTTGCACATGGGAACAGAGAAAACAGAATTCTAAAATGTTCACATACTGAGAGCCAGAATAAACTTTCATCTTCAACCAAATACTGTCCAACATTACATTACATTGTTTTCAGTGGAGTTTGCAAGTGTTCACAGAGATAAGCTTTAGACTGCATTCAGATGTCACATCAACCTGACATTAATTGTTAATCCTGAAGGAGCTTTTTGCAATGATTGCTCATACCCTCATTTCCCCTTTTTGTATGGAGCATGATAAAGGAATCCTTTAAACTTAATTCTGACCCACTAACTTGATCAGTCTTTGAGTGTTGAATGTAGCATTTGGGGTCTACTTCCTGTACTCAAACAAATAATTTATTCCAAAATTATATTTGATGTAATTTCACACCCAAACACACATTTTGCATTTTCTGAGATCGCTTGTTTCCTGTAAGTGTATTTTGCTCCTGCTGCAAAAATATTGGCTTCCGTATTTTCTTTTTCCCATTTTTTTCCCCAAGGCAGTTTAGAAACCATAACATAATATGAAACTGGTACCATATCGTTATATCTAATTCTCAACCAGGCCCTAGAGCAGGGGTGGCCAAACTGTGACTCAGGAGCCACAAGTGGCTCTTTCACACGCATTGGTCATCTCTTGAAGCCACCGCCACCCCGTTGGCTGACTTGGAGATGGCATTTCTCTTTCTCAGTCACTTCTCCAAGCCATGCTAGCCAGTGACTTAGAGAAGAGAATGCATCTGAAGTTGCTTTCTTTCCATCTCCCCCCTCCCATCTATTTTCCTTCCTCCCCTGCAGCTCTGAAACATCTGATGTTCATGTCTTGCGGCTCTCAAACATCTGAAATTTATTCTATATGGCTCTTATGATAAGTAGGTTTGGCTACTCATACCCTAGAGTAAGGATTTTTTTAAAAAATCACTGTGGGTAGGGACAAACAGGTTTTTATCTCTACAAACCTGAGGGAAGCCCCAGGTTTTAAAGAAAAATTATGAAATCTTTAAAATAAAAAATATGAGGGAGGGAGTTTAAACCCTCCAAAATGATAGAAGCAATATTTATAGCTTTAAGAGCTAAATGTCCACAGACATTTTGTAAGACTTTGATCTTGATGGCCATATGGAGAGCTGTTGGGCAACCAAGACAATATTGTCAGCTCTTGGTTTTTGTCATTCAGAGGTGGGGGAAGGGGGAAAGAAGGAAGGGAATGAGACAGCAAAAGGGGAGAGAAGAACCTGAAAAGTGTGAGAACAGAAATGAATAATTAGATGAGTAGGAGAGAAAGAAGTGCCAAGACAAAAGTAGGAAGGAAAGCTGAAAATAAAAGTAGGTTGGTAAGTAAGAGAGGTCAGAAGGAAGAAGGGAAAGAATATGGGGAAGGAGATACATGGGGCAAATGAGTTGCCTCCCCATGAGATTCTTGTGGGTCTCCTGCTTGTACAATACAATTTTTCATCCATGAATTTTCTACATTCTAAATTTAGGAACTATGAATACTGGAGTTTTTTTTCTGCATGAATGCAGTGCATTTGGAACAGGTCCAGGAAGGTAGTGGCTTTGTCTGTCTTGAAAGAAGAAAATACTATAAAGAATGAATACTCACTATAGTCAAATAATTTGTTCTACAGGGGTTCCAAAACATTTGGGTTTCTTGAGAGTACTGGTTGATGGCCAGGCCTAAAACTTCGTTTCTGTGTGCGTAGTACAAATTATAAGGTCTTCACTATGATCCCATACATACAATTCCGTTTTCACCACTGCCACATACTGGGTTGACATTTTCATTGAGCTTTCCACTACAGTGCCAAAATCTCTTCCACCAAGTTCATAGCATATATCTAAAATTAGGATTTTATTTTTCATTATTTACACTTAACCACACTGGACTTCATCTGCCATATTGTTGCTCACTCACCAAATTTTGAGAGAGCCTGTTTGGTTTAGTGGGTATGAGCAGTGGACTCTAATCTGGAGAACCAGGTTTGATTCCCCACTCTTCCACATGAAGCCAGCTGGGTTAGCTTGGGTCAGCCACAGTTCTCTCTGAACGCTCTTAGCCCCACCTACCTCACAGTATGTCTGTTGGGAAAGAAAGGGGAAGTGATTGTAAGCCTCTCCAAGAATCCTTTGGGTAGTGGAGGAAGGGGTGTAAAATCAACTTTTTCTTCTGTACTTCAAAATCCACCTTGGTTTTCCTCATTCTGAATAGGTTGGTATCATTCTGCTAACTTGGCTACCGTATTGGTCACCTCCAATTCCAAATAACTTGTGAACAAATTAAATAGTACTGATCCCAATATTGATCTTTGTAGGATCCCACTGCTACTCACCTGATTCCCTTTTCTGCTTCTTGCCATTTTACCAATTTTTAATCTGTAAGAGGATCCATCCTCTTATTCCATGACTGCTAAGCTTACTCTGGAGTTTTTGATGAAGTACCTTGTCAAAAACTTTGGAAGTTCAAGTCTACCAGATTGCTCTTGTCTATAAGCTTGTAAACCTACTCAAAGAACGCCAGAAGGTTGACAAGTAGGGTTGCCAGGTGGCTACCGGTGGGGGATGAGGAGGTAGGGTTGCCAGATCCAGGTTAGATTAACACCTGGAGATTTGGGAATGCAACTTAAAGAGGACAGGGACCTTGGTGGGGTATAGTGCCATAGAGTCCACTTTTGAAGCTATTTTCTCCTGGGCATCTGATCTCTATAGTCTGAAGAGGAGCTGTAATTCCAGGGGATCCACAAGTCTCACCTGAAGACTGACATTCCTATTGGTGAGGCAGGACTTTTCAGAAACCAAGTTGATTTTCCCTCAGCAGACTTTGGTTTATTCAATGACAGTTTCTATTCACTTACTCAGAACAGATGTTAAGCTAGTTGGCCTGTAATTTCCTGGAACCCATCTGGACCACTCCTTAAAAATTGGGGTGATATTTGCTGTTTTCCAGTCATCTGGCAGTGAGGCCAGTTTTAGCAAGAAGTTACACATACTTGTTAGCAGATCAACAGTTTCCCCTTAGAGTTGTCTGAGAACCCTTGGGTGCAAACCATCTGGACTTGCAGATTTACTAATTTTCAGTTTGCCTGGTAGTTCTTAGAATGTAATCTTTCATCACCTCAATTTGACTTAGTTCTTCATACTTCCTAAAAACAGTGGTTCCAGCATGAGTATGTGCCTCACATTTTCCACAATGAAAACAGATGCAAAGGATTCAGTTTCTCTGTCTCCCCATCTTTAAGCAATCCTTTTATTCCTTTGTCTTCCAAAGGTCCAACCACTGGCCTGGGCCACACCTCACAACTTTAAGTTTACCATTCATTTCAAACATACTGATTTGATCCTATCTTATAACTGAACAAGTACAGCTCTTGGAACATTTTGTGACAGTGCTTATAGAGCTCACCTTTATTTGAATATAAAGCATGTCTGTCATAGAGTCTCTGAAGCTATTTTCTCCTGGGCAGCTGATAGTCTGGAGAGGAGATGTAATTTCAGGGGTTCCACAGGTCTCATCTTGAGGCTGTCATCTCTATCGGTTAGGCAGGACTTTTCAGAAACCAAGTTGATTTTCTCTCAGCAGACATAAGACCTGAGGAACCACAACACATTATGGCTGATCTCCTATTCCTGTTTAAGACAGATCTCTAAATTATATATGCTTATTTATAGGCAAATGAAACTGGAATGTTCTGATATGCTTCCTGCATTTTCTGTCGTTTCTGGGATATGCTTCCTGCATTTATTAGTTCTGTTTGTTAATCACAGCCTCCCTCTCTTATTGATGGTGAATTTGAATATTGTCATCAGACTGCAGTCCTTGTATGACAAGAGTCTCATTCCTTAAGATTATTCTCTTTCTGCTTGAACGGGATGTATTCTTCTGTGTAATGTTCAATAGACTCATAGAGACAACGCAGTCATTCTTCTCATTTGATCTACAGTCTAAGATTTTACCTATATATTCTTTTCATGCTGCTGTTTGTTCTGGCAGAAGTATTTGGATAGTTAGTTTAAAAAAAATAATATGTTTGACTCACAAGAACTTATTAAAGTACTGAACGTCTTCTATAAATACGAAAAATGCTAGGAAAACTATTTGGGTGCAACAATGAAGGCTTACGAAAACAGTCAACTCAAGCCATCAAAATATGCACACAGAGCAAGCAAAAGCTTTTTAAAAACACAAATACTGATGTTAAAACTTGACATTGACTTTAGTTATTCTTTAGAGGGGGGTGCACAACTCTCATGTTTGCAGTGAACTTCGCAAATGTGTGATTGTGTTATGGGTGTTCATGGTTTTTAAAGATCTAATGGGGCATGAAAGAGGGGGCAGTGCCACAGGTATGTTGGCTGTAGACTGCTTATAGTGAATAATCTTCACCTTGAATCACACTCCCAGTAGCTACTTCAGAATGAAGTGTTAGCATAATGTGCTTCTGATTCTCTCCCCACCTTATAGCACTTGAAAGTTGATCATATCTTTTGTACCTGCCAAAGTTTCCAAACTTATCCAGGACAGATGTATATGGAATTATCAAGGACAGATGTATATTGAATACCTTTAAAAATGCAAAAGTGATTAATGCTACCACTGAACTGAAGGGAAAAGAGAACAGGCTACTTTATCAGCAATTAGTAGAAACTATTCCAACCTGCATGTTCAGAAACACCAACAAATGTGTTACATGCCCATACCCAGTGTTTGGTCAAAGACTATGAAAACACTATATGCTGCAATGCAGTACAGTATATCCTGGATCAGATGAAGAAAGGAAGGCATTGTTAGCATCTGTCTCCACATCATTGCTTCCAAGAGCCTCTTGCACAAACTGAAAATAACAGGAGTCAGAATGGGCCTATACAGAGAACATCCCAAGGCAATGGCAAGTAGCATCCTGTTGCCATCTTCTAGGCCTGAATGATCAGGAACAGACCCTCTCTGAACCATTAGCTATTGTAACCAGCATCTTTGGACCAACTTTCAAATGTTGCAGAAAGTTCTAATGGCCAGCAGCTTCCCTCTTGGATCTCTTTGTGGAAATCCTCTGTCAAGAGCACATGTGCGCTCTCACTGCTATACCCAAGCCAAAAACTAGTCTTCAGGCATTCTGGAAAGGGCACAATATTTGTCTGCATTTGGAGCTGAAAAGGCACTGATTTGTCCCTTGCCTTATTGTCTTTTTTCAGAAAAGAAAGTTTGTAAATGGGATGGATGATTGTTAATATATATCCAGTCTTTCCTAACTAGCTTTCAGTAGTGAGGTTTAAAGTGAATAGTTTCATTCTGCCAAGCATATCATGTTTGTTTATTAGGAGAGAAGACAAAACAATTCAAAGCAGGACGTGATGCTAATCCTGTGTAGTTTGCAACTTCCAGATGAAAAGACTGCCTATTGCAAATGTGTTGCAGCAGTCTGAGAATTATTCAGCCTATAGATGGAGAAATTCTAGTTTATTAAACCTTTGAACACCAGCAGTAGAGAAGTAATTGTTGCAACCACCTAGTATAGTCATATAAAAGCATATCTGCTGCCATGCAGTTATTTTAAGTGTAACTCAAGTCACATTGTACTCAGTTGTGTTTCAGCTTCAAGCTGTCTAAACACTGACTTGGCAACCACTGTGTTAATGGTTAAAGTAAGCCAAAACTAAGCATATCCCATTTCACCAGTCCCACCTCACTAGCACTTGCCAACAATGTTACAAAAGTCTTATTTCTAACAATTCTGTTGCTCACTGACATTTCTAAGTTGCAAACATGATTTTCTTTCATGATAGGCTTTATATAAATAAATAAATATCTTTTATAAGAGTACCTACATTACAAACATGAAATGTTCATGTTTCACGACTGACAACTTCCTAACAAAAGTTTTCTTTAAAATATATTGCTTATCAGGGCCTTTTTGTAGCAGGAACTCCTTTGCATATTAGGCTACATACCCCTGATGTAGCCAATCCTCCAAGAACTTACAGGGTTCTTAGTACAAGCTCCAGGAGGATTGGCTACATCAGGGGTGCAGCCTAATATGCAAAGGAGTTCCTGCTACAAAAAAGCCTTATCACTTTCACATTTATACACTTTTATATACATTTATATATAAATGCAGAGGTCCAACAAACTATGCTACATGTTTTGAGTGCCACAGAGGATGCAATAGGGTTTCTCAACTTTATGGCAGATGGATCTAATGTTCAAAGAACAGGAATCAAATCTCACTAGACATACCCAGACCCTTGGGATCCCAGTTTGCAATCACATACAAATATAAACACTAGAGAGTCAATGCACACTAAGGGTTCAACAAATCCCAGTTTACCATGGTACCTGGAAATTTCATTGTGGCACCTAGTATTTTCAGCAGTTATTTTACTGAAGCATCTCTTAGTAATTCGCAGGAGAGGGAAGTATGAAATTGCAACAATGAATACATGAAATTCTTATTCCTTGTTTATACATGAACGTAACCTTTCACCATTAAATGGTGATGGATGAATTCATTTCTTAATTGCTTTCTATATTGACTACAATATTCAATTAAATGAAACTTCTTAAAAGTAGAGTAGAGAAAATGGATACAGGGAACTTTTCCTCCCTCTCCCAAAATACTAGTACTTGAGAGCACCCAATTTAATTGTTGAGAACTAGGTTCAGAACAAACAAAAGGAAAATAAATTACTGAATGAGTAATTAAACTATAAATTTACTGCCAGGGGAGGCAGTGTTGACCATGAGCACAGATCACTTTAAACGCAGGTTAGACAGATGTATGGAGGAGAAGCTCATCAAGGACTGCTAGCCATGTTCACTGAAGGAAGGTTCCATATCCAGGAGCAGCAAACCTCGCAATACGAGTGCAAGGAGGCAGCAGCAAGGGATGGACTTTGCTACTATGACCTGTTGGTCCTCTGGGGCAACTGGTCAGCCACTGTGTGAAACAGGATGCTGGAGAAGATGGACCCAGCTGGCTTTTCAGTTCTTATGAGCTAGGGATAAACAGTATTGTTCTACAAGCCTGGGAGAAGCTCTGGGTTTGCAGAAAAATATGAAATTAAAAATAAAAGGATAGAAGCAACAGCTTCAAAAAACGTTGCTTGAGATCTTGTGAGACTATGTTGTGAGATCTCTGGCTATTTTGCAAGGTGGTAGGCCACCCATACTCAATATTGCTAAGGATTTCGAGCCTTAGGCTTGGTGGGGGGAGCAGACTAAAAGGTAAAAGAGATGGAGAGAGGGTAAAGCTGGAGGAGGGAGGAACAGAAAAAGCAAGAAACCTCAAGATGGGAGAGGGGAACAGAAAAGGATGAGTAAATGAGTGTGGACAGAGGCTGCCAGAGACGAAACTAAGGGGAAAAGTTTGGTAGTTCAGTAGGAGAAGAGACTACAGGTCTGATGGGAGGGGGGAAGAGGAAGTGGAGACATGAGATCCCATGAGTCCTCAGAGTCCTGTTCCCATAAGTTATCTGCACACTGCAACACTTATTATTTTTGTTGTTCAGTTGCACAGTCAAGTACGACTCTTTGCGACCCCATGGACAAAGTCACACCAGGTCCTCCTGTCTTCCACCATCCTCCAACGTCTGCTCAAATTCGTGTTTGTTACATCAGTAATGCTGTCCAGCCATCTCATCTTTTGCCGTCCCCTTCTTTTGCCTTCTGTCTTTCCCTGCATCAGGATCTTCTCCAGTGAGTGCTCCCTTCTCATTTGGTGGCCAAAGTATTTGAGCTTCAGCTTCAGCATCTGACCCTCCAGGGAACAGTCTGGGTTGATTTCCTTTAGAATTGACTGATTTGATCTTGCAGTTCAATCTCAAGATTCTTCTCCAGCACCACATCTCAAAAGCATCTATTCTTCTGCACTCGGCCTTTCTTATGATCCAGCTCTCACAGCCATACATTACTACTGGGAATACCATCACTTTGACTACTTTTGTCATGGAATTAATAACATTGCAAGAAAGCATGAAGAAATTAAGATTAGATTTTGTGGTAGCCATGCTTAGGAAAAATTCAAAACCCTGTAGTTTGATAGAGTTTGGGGGCTGGCTCCAAAGAAAACTTGTCAAACTCTGCACTGAGTGACAGCCATTCAAGTGAGCCTGGCTCTGATAGATGTAAAATGCATATGTTTGTCATGGAAATTATGCAAAAAAAGAAAGAAAAACCCCTTCAGTGTCACTGTAAATGTGTAATATATGAAGTATGCCAGACATTGCTTGTGGATTAAGAGTATTCTTAAAGGAACAAGTAATCCAATGCACATTAGCATGGGATTTCTTTGAATGACAAAGGTGATCAGTCTTTTGAAATTATAAATGATGCATTTAATAGTTCTAGGGCTTTTTTTAAGCAGGAATGCACAGGAACGCAGTTCCGGCTCGCTTGGTGTCGGCGTGGCATAAAATGCAAATGAGGTCCTGTCTTTTCTCTACAAAAAAACCTATGTGAAACAATGGTGATGTCAGGGGGTGTGGCCTAATATGCAAATGAGCTCCTGCTGGGCTTTTTCTACAAAGAAAGCCCTGATTAGTTCTATATATATATTCAGTGCTTCTGAGGCTTGGTTGATCACTATGCCAAAAGAAATTACTTAAGAGCTGTCCTGTATATAGTTGTGATCAGGACTTTTTTTTTTTTGCTTTTTTTTGAACAGGAATGCACAGGAACAGAGTTTTGGCTGGCTTGGTGTGGGGGCTGTGGCCTGATATGCAAATAAGTTCCTGCTGGGCTTTTTTCCTACAAAAATGTCCTGGTTGTAATGCATTGCAAATCCAAACTTGCATATGTTTTGTATAATTTAGGGGTCTGGCATAACGTTTTCAAATTTCTTCCTCATCAACCTCACCTTCTACTATTAGCTCAAAATGCAACATTATTATGTATTACAACAGGGGTTTGGCACAATCCAGTGAAAGGCCGGTGTGCCAGCTTCTTTGGAGAATTCTTCAAAGAGAGTTTAAAACCATGACATTGAGAAGATATAAAGTATTAATGCAGAGAACTAGCAAAGAAACAGAATGTATTTTAGTAAACCTGTGAACAAATACAATCCCTTACAACAGGGGTTTGGCACAATCCAGAGAAAGACCGATGTACCGGCTTCTTTGGAAAATTCATCAAAGAAAGTTTAAAACCATGACACTGAGAAGATATAAAGTATTAGTGCAGAGAACTAGCAAAGAAATAGAATGTATTTTATTAAACCTGTGAACAAATACTTCCTTTAAAATATGCGTCTGCTTCCGCTTTTAGGAAAATTGTATTTATTCAGTTGAGGGCAGCTAAATCATTTATAATGTCAGCAAAGTGGTATAAAATAAGCTTGATAAGGGATCCATTTTGCATTCAGTTTGGTACTGAAAAAGACAATAAATGCACCATAAATCTGGAATAAGAAATTTTCAGAATAGGTTTCTGAATGCCTTTATCAAAATCAGGTGCAATCCACAGTATTCATGCAATTAATGTAACAAACTAAACCTTAGCATGTTGTTTTCACAAATTCAAGCAAATTATACGTTCATAATGTCGCCGGGTTATTTTCCATTAAAAAGAAATTTCCATGAAACACATTTGATTTTGTCATTTAAAAATATATACCTTCTATACATATTGATGTGCTTTGATGCTACGTTTTGGTTCATCCCTTTGTTCTCTGGCTGTATGCTAGTAATTATTAAAGTATAATGTTTAATATTAATATTATAATATGTCTGATTCTCTTCACTATTTTTTGTTATTTTGGCTATTAAATTAGTAGCATTTATAACATAAATATTTAATGTCACATCTCAGACTGTGGGAGGGAGTTCAGTAATCAATAGATCAATGTATGTTGGCCCTTTATCTTGTACATAATTGTAGTCACGGGTTTTAGCATCATATCAAATGCCAACTCTTGTAAATATGCTGAAGCAATAATTTGGCAATATTATTTTTGACTTAGCTGTAATATTCTCAGCCTATTCAAGGCCAAAAGGCCTATATAAATCTGCCCTTGGCCACTGTTCAAGTTTATATGTTCTCTAATTGCTTATGGCAGGGGCCCCCGATGTGGGCACCTTTGGAATTTTGAGAGGGGATGGTGAGTGCCACCCCAAAATGGCAACTGCAGGAGGTGGAGCCAAACTCACCACCTGCTGCTTCACACCTCCAAGGAGGAAGGAAAGCCTGAATGAATGGAGCCACACACTAACTATGAAAAACTCAGGTGCTTAGCAGGCCTTCGGACTCTCCAGTGGAAAACCCCTTCATTTGAATGAGGGCAGCCAAACAATAAGCTGTGGTTTATAGTGGCTCTACCCACTTTATAAAAAGCTTGGCAGGCACCAAGGGAAGTAAGGCTGCGTGTCATGGCACTTAAAAACATCATGTTGGGGAACCCTGGCCTAGGGGCACCAATGACGGCAGGTGCAATTTGCATTTTAAGTCAAACAATAATTAAGAAAGGATTTGTCATGGGTAAGCCAGAGCTCAGTGAGGGGTATTCATGAGAAGAAGAGCCCAGTGTAGCTAGCTCTGAACCAGCAGAAGCCAGCAAGCAGGAAGATGAACTACAGGCTGGTCAGGATTCATAGCCAACAGCTGGTGGAGAACCATTGACAGTCTCCAGCTCTGAGTCAACAGGTGAAATTGAGTTGATTATTCACAGCCCTCCAGTATCACCTGTACCTTTTGAGCACCATAGGCAGAGGCTATGGGCAGGACTACAAAATAGACAACAGAATGCTCACCTTCTGGCCTGACACCAGCTGCTTAAGTAGTAACAGAATTGTTACCAAAAAGCTGGCTGCAGATTTGACCCTTAGGCACATGTCTTAAAAAATCAGCCAAGGGAGGCATAGAAGCAACAAGTAACTCTACCAGTGACTGTGGCCACTGATTCAAATCCTGCCTTGTTTGTGTGACTTCCAGACTGGCTCCAGACCTTGACTCTAGGCTCTGTGTGATTCCAACTAGTACAGCTCTTGGACTTCTCAACTACACCCAGTGGCAGACTGGGTCTAAAAATATTGATTGCCAGGAGACAAAGGGGGCCCACCCACAGCTATAAGGCTATCATTTAATTTGTATAAGAAATAAATAATTTTTTCAAAAAATACGTAAGTAGAAAAAAGATACAATTCAAACTTTTTAAAAAATAAATATATATTCTTAGTAATTGCAGTGTACATATATTGCACATATTACTGGCAGTAAACAGTAGATACAAAATGTAAATACAGATTGCATTTTCTCCAGGGGAGCTGATCTCTGCCAGCTGGAGATCAGTTGTAAAAGCGGGAGATCCCCAGGCCCCACCTGGAGACTGGCAATCCTAAATTCAATGTAAATTTAGCTGCATTACAGTAATATTATTGGAACTTCTGTTATATTTTTAAGCTACTAAAAGTTTATTAGCATTTTTAACATATTGTCTAATGTTTAAGGGGACCCACTTCATCAGGGGCCTACAGGGCTCACTTGCCGTTGGGCAAGCTGACACCCTGACCAGTCTGCCACTGACTACACCTGTTGGACAGCTCCTTTGGTTTCTGACTTTCCAACTGTACTCCTTACTCTGCTCCTAAAACAATCCTGTAGTAACAATTTATTTCAATCCTTTGTTTCCAGCTGAGGCCACTGATCAGTGCTAGATTTAGGCGGTAGCCTCGTTGCCAAAGCAAAATGCAAAATTCATTGGTATAATGGATGTAACAACTTTTGGTGTCAATTTCATCATGCCTAGATGTGCTAGTTTTGACTGATGTGAAAGCCATCAGATTTATTCTTCTGTTTTCCAAGTGACGTCATTTTGGGCCTGCTGCGTATAATAGACACATACCTATGATTTACTTCACTGTTCCTTCAGCTATGCCTATACTTTCCTTGAGTATTCCTAGAGATGCTTTGTAATTTACAATTTGCTCTAAATAGTAGAACTGAACTTTCTATATTTCCTTATACTCATGAGAGCTGGAAGGCGCATTTCTTTATGGATGCACGAAGTTGTAAAAAAAATATATTGTACAGATTCTTTTTGCATCAGCTTTTAGTTTGGTAGAATATATAGACTTAATATACTCACATATTAAGCATTTGGTGGCTGGTTTGTACATCGTGCTTTACTTTCCACTTAACCATCCCTACTAATTTCATAAATGCCAGTGTAAAATGTTTTCATCTTCAGTCTTTTGTACAGTCACACATTTTAACACTCCAAGGAGAACTCCTCCCCTGCGGAGCATATTAGAGGCCATTTTCCCATCTAACAATCACATTCTCTGCAGGGAGGAGGCCCCCCCTTTCCCTCAGACCTTTTTTTGCCACTGCATTATGAGAACATGTTTTCTTCAGCTACTGAGTATCATGAATTTTTTCTCAAAGTTTCTCTTCTTCTGGACTCTTGATGGAGATATCTCGCAGAAGGCTTTATTTAAAAAATGTACCCAGTTTGGTACAAAAATGATGTGCTCAGATGAGCATCTTCTCTGCTTGGGTTAGCTGCATGCAAGTTCTACCTCCAGTTTACCCCAAAGGCCTGCTTAGATCAAGTGGTGTGTTTGAAAGCTAGTTTATGAGAGAAGGCAGTCTCTTGCTCCAATAGCCTGACAGCTAAAACATCTGCCACCACAGAGCCAAGTCAATTATTGTCTTCAAAATCACCAATTAGAATCGACCAACTTGTGAGTCCACCTTCAACCGCCTCTGTTCTGGGGACAGCCACCATTTTGTTCATCTGAATTTTGTGCATCAGCCCTAACTGAAGAAGGCCTGTTCCAAGTCCAAACATAAGGAAAAATGACATTCCAGTTCCAGTCAAGTCAGTGCTGGTTCTGATGGAATAGAAGGAATCCCCCCAGCACAAATTTCTTCTCCACATGCCTCCCTGGCTCATTCATTTTCCGAAGGGGAGTTGGAACCAGGTCAGGGTGTATTGGCAGTTCTAGCAGCTAACCAGTGGAGCCACGTTCCCCAGCTCTGTTCTATGAGTTCTATGCCTTCACCTCCTTGGCAAGGCTACCCTTATTATTTTCCATTTCCTAGATCTCAGAAATGCGGTGACCGGCAGTCACTAAAAGCACCTCTAAGAACCAAGGTACCCCTTTTCACGGAATCATGAGACTGCAGGTACGCCAGTCTGGTAACCTCTTGCAGTTTCTCCTCACCCCTTTATGGGGCAGTCGGATTCTGAGGAAGAGCAGGTTTTGAGGGCTGACTCTCCTTCTGGTCTGGACTCAGACTTACCATTGGATCTGTCCTCTGATGACACTGTAGGGGACCCTGATCCAGTGTCACCTAATGAAGATTTGAAGCTCTATGCAGAGCAAATGATGCAAATGGCTAAACGAGAGAGGTGTCCTTGAGACAAAATTTTAGGCAAGCTTTAAGCTGAGTCATTGGGTATAATCACTTTCCCAATTCTGGAGGATATTGTAGACATCTCTATGGTCCTTTGGCAGAAACCACCTATCATGGCTGCAGCATCCAAAAAAGTAAATAATGTATACAGAGTGCAACAGGAAGGTCATTCCTGTTTATTTTGCTACCCTCCAGCTTTACTCTCATAGCCAAAGAGATGCAGGCAAAGTAGCGTATAGGTACTCACTCAATCTTCCTCAGCTGCTGATAGAGAGGGGAGAAAGATAGTCAACTCATCTACTGCTCTCAACCTGCCTATTGCCAACTATACTTCAATTACGGGAGGATACCAGTTCCTGCTTATATAGAACTTCTGCCTGAAGACAAGAAGCCTCGGGCTAAACTCCAAGAGAAGAAATTATGCCTTTTCAAACAACAGATTAATAATAATAATAACAAAATTTTATTTATATCCCGCCTAAGCAGGCTCAGGCAAACATTCCACTGACTCCTCCAGGGCCATGGCTTCAGCTCTCGTATTGGCATGTTTGCACTCCACAGCTCTCCTTCCTGACACCCGGCAGAAGGTGGAAAATTTCCCATTTAAGGGAACAATACTATTTGCTTCATTGACTGATGATCTTTTATCCCATATTTAAAAGAACAAGCAAATAACTCATTATTTTGGCATCACAGCAGGTCTTGCCACTCCAATCAGGCCTTGGCAGATGTATAGATGCCTCCAATTCCAGTCACCATACTCTCAGCACTCAGCTCAGCCACCACAGTCATCAAAGTATCTTACACAATGCCCCTTTTCAAGGCCTGTGACTCTGGTGCAGGCCCAATTGTAGAGCTAGGCATTTCAGTTCACAACGCCAGCCACTTTCTAAAGAACTGCAGCAGGCTACCTTCTGACTAGGACCTAAGTAATAGACCAGTTACTTGCCTTTTTAATATACAGGTTTGTTGTCTTCACTAAAAAAAAAATGGCTGGAGGTCACTCATGGGGTTTGTCAAGTGTCAATGTTGCAGGTGTGGCAATAGCCACACCTGCAATATCCTATTCAGGCCCTAAAGAACTCCATGCCTGAGTTGGAGCAGGAGCGATCATCCCTTATACAAAAGGGGGCAGTATAGAGAGTTTCTGATTTGGACCCCATCACAGGTTTTTATTTACGCTTTTTTCTAGGGCCGCAAATATTAGGCCAATCCTGAACCTGAGGCTTTTTCTGAAAGCTAGAGAGTTCAAAACAGAGGTGGCCAAACTGTGGCTCTTTCACACATATCATGCAACTCTCAAAACCCTCACTGCCCTGTCAGCCAGCTTGGAGAAGGCATTTGTCTCTTTAAATCACTTCTTCAAGCCAACCAGCATCTTGGTGAATTTAAAATCAAAGTTGTTTTCTTTTCACTTCTCCTTCCTCCCTCATCCATCCATTTTCCTTCCTTCCTTCCTCAAAACATCTGACGTTCATGTCTTACAACTTTGAAAACATCAGACGTTCATGTCTTGCGACTTTGAAAACATCAGACGTTCATGTCTTGCGGCCCTCAAAACATCTGACTTTCATGTCTTGTGGCTCTCAAACATCTGACATTCATGTCTTGTGACTCTCAAACATCTGATGTTATTCTGTGTGGCTCTTACATTAAGCACTGTTGACCACCCCTGGTTCAAAATGTTGTCTTTAGAGTTAGTTGTACAACTGTTAACATTAAACAGTTGGTTTTGTGTACTTGACCTTCAGGGCATTTATTTTCATGTTGTTCACCCTGGTAATCACAAGTTCCTGCACTTTTAAGTATATCCACATTTCCTACCAGTACATGGCCCTTCCATTTGGGTTGGCAGCTGCCTCATGGGTATTTTCTAAAAGAGTTACTGTTGTAGTAGCACTCCTAAGGGCTATAGGATGTTCTGTTTACCCATATTTGGGTGACTGGCTTGTGATGGCACCTTTCTGTGAGGAACTAGAGTCAAAGGTTTCCCTGATTATATAAGCTTTTCAGGAATTGGGCTTGGTAGCTAAGGAATCATGCTTAAAACCTTCTCGGAAAGTTTCTTTTATTGGTGCCCTTCTGGATGCCACGGTAGCCAGGGCTTTCCTACGTGTACATAGAACCTTACATATTAAGGCATTGATTAGGAGCTTGTCTAACAATAGATTTCAATTAGTCTTCTTTTTTCTGACATTATTAAGGCTGATTGCTTCTACCATGGCCACAATTTCATATACACACCTAAGAAAATGGCCTTTACAAAATTGGTTTTAAAGTAAGTTTTGCTTTCCCTTACATTCCTTCCCTTGCCTCTCTTCCTTCTATTGGCTGAGGCTTCTCCCCCTCCTGGTCCCCTGGGGAAGGAAGGAAAGAGCCAGGGCTTCCTTTACCCAGTTTCCTGGATTGCATGGGAGAGAAACAAAGAAAGCACAAACATGTGAATCTCACATGTTAATTACTTTTTGGGTGAAGAAATTCTTCCTTTTCTCTGTTCTAAACCTATTGCTCATTAAAATATGTGCCTAAGTGTACACATACACACACTATTTTAATAGAACTCCACAGTGGATCATCAGAGGGATGCAGAACCTAACATCTGATGCCACAAAATTATGAACAAATATGGAAAAACACCAATGACACCTGGACAGGGGGCACAGTCGAAGGTGGGCCAATAGTGCAGCCCTATGCACTACACTATGTACTGCAGTCCAAGCTCTGCTCACGACCTGGGTTTGATCCCGGTGAAGCTGGGTTCAGGTAGCTGGCTCAAGGGTGACCTATCCTTCCAAGGTCAGTAAAATGAGTACCCAGCTTGCTGGGGGTAATCAGTGCTGGCCCAGGGGACTACCTTTACCTTTTTATGCAGACTTACTCCAGTTTAAACCCATTCATTTCATTTGGTTTAGACTGGAGCAACGCTGCATAGATTTGCATTGTGAATGTATTTTCTGTCCTTAAGAGCCTTATCTTCGCTAAGTACACAAAGACATTTTGCTAGCCCATATATCATTTCCAGCATGGCATTCTTCTCTTCTGTACATATTTTCCAAGATGCACACATTATTCTTCCGCCCCATCCCATTAAAGTAGTCTAATCTCTATTGCTATTATGCAAACTTCCCAACATACTAGGTTCATTGTTTCTAGATCCATCATATAGCAGATAAGCTGGTGGGCATGCAATAGTAACCTCCTAGCAAGGACAGCATTTGGGGAAAGGACACCTCAGCTGCCTTATTACCCCATAGTGGGTTATTTTCCATTCAGGATATGTGGTTGCCTGAGGATACAGGTCTTCATATTAACCTCTTAGAGTTACAGTATGTTACTCCCTTTCCGTGTTCATGGAGCTCACCAAGAGAAAAGTCATTCAGGTTATTACGAACAATATTACGACACTGACCTATATAAACCCATGGGGGGGGGCCTTGGCAGCCCTCTGCAGGGAAGCCACTTTCATTTGGGAAATGGTCATAGATCAAGGGTCTTCCCTCCAAGCAGTACATGTAGCAAGTATTGCTAGCACAAGAGTGGTCATCCTCAGCAGAATGGGACAATCATTACACAAATGGTCTCTGGGGAAAAGTTTTTTCTCTGAGGAAGAAGTATATTTTCCCAATTTTCCAGCAGTGGGTTTTTTTGGGAGTAGACATTTTTGCTACCTGCAAAAGCCCCAGAGCAGGTACAGATAATCTCTACCTAGGGGATGCATTTCAGGCTGGACAGGCACCCTGTTTTATTCCTTCTCACCATTTCCACAGTTGTCCTATTGCATTAGTATTTGAATATCTGTTGTTTCTTAAAGAATCTCGTCTTGTGGCTTCTTCCCTAAAGGTACACTTAACCATTCTATCTGCCTATCATATCAAGATTCAGGACAGAACACTATTTTCTCACCCAGTGCCCTAAAATTTTTTGAAGTGCTTGTTTAATTTGTTTCTCCCATGGCCACCTGTAGTGTCACAGTAGTCACTGCCAGTTGTTCTCTCCCAACTCATGTTAACCTGACTCAAACTGCTAGGTTCCAGTTACTCATGACTTTTGCCTTTCAAGGTCGCATTTTGGGTGGCAATCGCATCAGCCAGAAGAGTAGGAGAGCTGGCAGCTCTGAGGGCTGACCATCTGTTTATTAAGTTCCAGGCTAGTCATGTAGTTTTGAGATCTACTTACATTTTTTTTTACCTAAGGTGGTCTCTAATTTCCATCTTGCTCAGGATAGTGTCCTTCCAGTATTTTTTCCATCTCCTGTCTCAGAGGTCGAGAAAACACTACACTCTTTAGGTGTAAAAGGATATTTATTGTTTTACCTAGATAGAACAAAGGGTTTCAGGCATTCCCTATGCCTTTTTGTCTGTTAGTCTGGTAGCTCAAGGGAGAGGCCTGCCATAGGGACATTCTTTTAGAGGACATCTGTGCAGTGATATGGTCATCATCAAACACTTTCATTAAGTACTATTATACTATTTGTATAAGTACATCATCAAACACTTTCATTAAGTACTTGAATGTGAGAAGAAATTGAGCAGCTGGCAGAGCTTGTGCTATACTACTTGTTCTACTGAAATTCACCCACCTTCCAAGGTAAGGAGCTCTGTAGTCTTCCAATATGGGACTGCACAGAGGACTGAAGATGAAAACAGTATTGCACTTATTTGTAACTGTTGTTCATCAAGGTGTCTTCTGTGCAGGCACACATTCCCTCTCTCCTACCTTGTTGTGAGTCCATAAGATATAATTACATTCATGGCGTTCATTGTGGCTCAGATGGACTGAGGGAAAGGGGGGGGGCTGCTCCCTGCAGAGCATGTGACCTGTAGGTGGGAAGATGGCCTCTAATGAGCTCTGCAGTGGAGGGGTTCCCCTTGGAGTGTTAAAAAGATACCAGAATAGCTGTAAGAGAGCCTCCAGTGGCTGGCCTGCACAAGTGCAGTGCCTGCACAGAAGTCACCTCGATTAACAACAGTTACACGTAAGTGCAATGCTGCTTTTTCTTTTACATTACTAAGAGGAGGGAGGCAAGAATAAAATCATCCCCTTCCTCACTTCTGTCAACCTGCATGGCTGCTAATCCATGGAGCTCCCATGACCCAGAAACTGGCTTTCTAGGCTGAGAAGAGAATGTGGAAATAGGTGGACACTTCTGGATCCAACCCTGTATTTATAACTGTAGTAATTCATATAGCCCTTGGCAGCTCATAAGCAAAATAAGGTGGTGTTATCCCTTTCTTGTACGCAGATTCTCTAGATGAGGAGTTTGAATTTAACTGTAGTCAGGGGTGGAGTTCTAGCAGGAGCTCCTTTGCATATCAGGCTACACACCCCTGATGTAGCCAATATTCCAAGAGCTTACAAAAAAAGAGCCTTTTAAGCTCTTGAAAGATTGGCTACATCAGGGGTGTGTGGCCTAATATGCAAAGGAGCTCCTGCTAGAATTACACCCCTGACTGTAATGATTAATAGCTGTTGACAGATGAACTCTGTACATCTTTCTTTTTAATTAAAACCCCATCAAGCTAAAGTTCACCACCAATTCTCATGTTAATGACTACCAAAATGGACACTAAAATAGAAGGTGATGTGTCACAATATGCAAAGAATTAATGAAGAAATTGTTCCATATTTTCTATTTCCTGACTTCATCATCAAAAGGGAAACTGCAACCAAGAAATTAGGAAATTAAAACTGGGAAGAGTAGCCATGGAAGAGCTTGAAAGATTCTTAAACGTAAGGATATGTCAACTAAAACCACAATAATTTGTACCAGAGTATTCCCCATTACTACATATGAATGTAAAAAGAAAGCTGACAGGAAGTTGATTCTTTTGAAATGTGTTGAAGGGAGAGTTCCATGGATCGCCAAACATACAAATAAGTGGATTCTAGAGTAAATCAAGCCTGAACTCTTCCTAGAAGCAAAAATGACTAAACTGAGGCTATTGTACTTTAAGGGTCAGATTACGAAAAGACAAAAGTCACTGGAAAAGATGATAATGCTAGCAAAAGTTGAAGGCAGCAGGAAAAGAGGAAGACCTGACATGCAATGGATTGACTCAATCTAGGAGGCTGTGGACCTCAGTTTGCAAGACATGAGCAAACACATTTTGGATTCATATTAATTCATAGGGTTGCCATAATCCAGAAACTCTGTGACAGCACTTAACATGCATACATATACTGTTAATCTGAAACATGATAAAAAAATGATGAATCCTATCAGAAAGACTTACGAAGTTCAGTGCCCAAAATAGTGTACAGTCCTTTATGCTTTCATTAAATATAAATGCAGCACATTTAAATATGGATGCCCTTTATTTGGGCTCAACAACTTTTACAAAATCATTATTTTGAATGTGTAAGGGAGAGATGTTCACTGAATTAATACCTAGTTTGACACAAATACCACACCCAGCATATCCTATTGAAGTAGTATTTTTCTGTGCTACCATTTTAGTAGGCCTTGCCTACCAGAATGTCCTGGTGAATTGTGCCCCTATCATTGGGGTGTTCTTACATTCGTGTATTAAAACATATGAAATCACAGACCAGTCTTTCCCTTGCATTTCACTTTGTCAACAAAAAGGAGTTTATGCCAAGATATGGTGATACTTTTTACCCCATAACTGAGAGACCTATAATAAATTGTTATTCATTCTTGTGTATAATTCAAACGTCTTAATACATCCTTAGTTGCTCAAACATGAATGAAAACTTAGCTGAAAAAGAACATATGAAACCTAAAGATTACGTCTTAGTAAAGACATGAAGGCCCCGGGGGGGGGGGGAATGGGGGGAGGGGATGAAAGAAATTTCCCCAAGGACTTTTTAATGGGGGGGGGGGTGCGGTGCAAAAATTTTGGAGAGTTCAAAACTCCTATGAGATATTTACTTTTTTTAAATTAGTAAAATGCTTTTGAAGACATTGTGGGCACACTGTAGACACAATTCTTAAATCCATAATCTTTCTTCACTTAGATACCTAATATTCATGAAGGGAGCATGAAAGGCTTTTATTCCTTCTCAACCCTTGCATGCCTTCTGTTGTCCTTTTAACCTGATGTGGTTGAACTTTTTACCTCTCCCTCAAACTCCCGTGACATATTTGCCTACAGACAGAAAAAGGAGCTAAATGCCTTACCTTGCAGGTGGGAGAAACAAGATCAGAAGGAGGTGAGGCAGAAATTGCACCACAGCCTCAGAAGAAAACTGGAAGTTTTATTTAAGTACTTAGCAGTCTCTAAACAGATAGCCAAAATGAAGGTACATGTGGTAAATTAGCATAGGGTGCAGTGTTCGCTCAAGTATTAGGTATATCTGCAATTCTGCACCTGCAAAACTAAGGCATTTATAATTTTTAAATTTCATAAATGTCCAATATTGCAATTTTATATGCTACGTAAGTTATAAATTATGCATTTTATGTTAAAACAGCAACATTAGTTTTGTTTTGATAGGACACTAAGTTTTGCATATATTTCAATTTTCTCTCAAATTTCTTTTCTGGAGAAGAAACTTTTTTCCCCCCTGTGCCTTCAAAATTCTAGAAATTTTACATCTGTACTTCTTATTCTGTTTGAATGAACATCATCAGATGACATCTAGTATCCCCAAACAAATAAATTATATCTGTTTTCACCCTGGAATATGAAGATCACCTGGGGCCCTGTTTGCAGACCTGCAGGGAACAGCAGAGAGGTGATGTGGCAGCTGCTGGACTCCTTGTTAGCAGCACAGCTGGCAAATGGCCAGGGAAGCCTCTGTGCCTGCATGTGCTCCCTGGCACTTTTCTCTGCCTCATCCTGGCCAATCAGGCATGGCCTGATGTGTCAGAGGTGTGGAGCCTGGGCTGGTGGACCACAGTGATGGAGTTTTCCCTCAGGTCTGCCTACCTTAAATCTAAGAAGTCCTGCCACAGTTGAGGTTAGTTGGCCTTGTGGCTTTCTTCCATTCTTCTACTCTTATTGCGATGTTACAGGTTCATCTTTTGTTAGCATGCTCAATGTCACAGCTTGCTGGCAGTATCAGTACGGGGCCAGATGCATTTTGGGGATAAATTTGGCCTGCTTTTCAGCCACTTAACACCAATGCTGGCTGGGATATCCATGTGTCTAGATGAACAGGATCAATAAAAAAGGGAACTTCGTTACCAGAATTCTGGAATTCTGTGATCATATTATAGGAATCAGAAGTTTTGAGTTGATCAAGTCTTAGCAGGCACTTATATTGTAGTGAAATACATAGAGAGAGGGCAAAAAAAAGCCCAAAGGCGCTTTTGAATGTTATTATGCTGTTCAGAAATGTTCAAATAAGTTTTTGGTGCTTTGCATTCCTCTGAAAAATTGTCACATCTGAAGCATGGCATTGCCTGTGCCCCACTTGGGAGATCTGCAAGTATTCTTACTCAATATGTGGAAACTTTAGTTCAGATGTTACAATGGAGAATAATCAGATGAGAAACTTGTGCATTGTATTGTAGATGATAAGGGAACTCATCCAACCACTTGTAACTTAGGGCCGAACTAGACATGATATCATCCTTGTGGCAGTCACAAGAACACTGTCATGCCTAGTTTTGCTTAGGTATGGTTTTACTCCTATAAATTCCTTATGGGGCTAGATTAGGGATGGGCATAGACTGGACCCCATACCCAATTTTTCTATGGACCAGCTTCCAGTTTATGGTCCGTCTGTGCACCCACCGGCACTGACCTCCATGGACGGTCCCGGGGGGGGGCAAGGCTTGCAAAAGCCATGCAGTGGCAAGTAAAGGCCAAGCTGTGACCTCACCCACTTTCCTGTGGGTAAACTCACAGCTTGCCCTTCACTCACACACCACCTGGCTTTTACAAAGAGGCCACTTGGCCTTCACTTGCGTGTCATGCAGCTTTGCAAAGGCCATTTAAAATTTAAATGGCTTTTGCAAAGAAGCCGAGCGGCAACTTCACCCACTTCCAGTTCACCCAGAAGTGAACCGGAACTGGGTGGAGTTATTGCTTGGGTATTACAGTCCAAACAGACCAATCCAGTTCATGAAACATGATGGTTCATGGTCCAGGGGTTTGTGAACTCCACAGACCAGATGAACTACCATTTTTTCAGAAGTTTTACAAGGGTATAATCATCCTTAGGACTGTACTGACAGGCCATGTTTCACTATCTTGTTTTTTGTAGAATTGAAGTCCCAATTTTTTTGAAAAATTCCTCTATAAAAGGGAATTTTGGAAACAAATTATAGGATTGTTTGGCAAGGCAGGCAAGAGGTGGGAACATCTCAACTAAGGAGATCCAAAACAAATGTGAGCATTGTTTAGTTGAAAGCTAATAATACAGCATGCAGTACAATGGTACACTTCCATAGCAATTCACTGCCTTGAAATAAATTCTGGAGCATTCAGCTCTAGTTGTGGGCAGGATCTGTGATGTTCATCTTCATGTCTTCTGTGCAGTCTCATGTGAGACTGTGCAATTGGTGGTCTACCACAGAGAATTCTTCTACAAGCTTCCAGAAATCTATAGCTAAGTACTCCCCCTCCCCTTGGCACAGAGTGGAATAGATTAGTTTCCTGCCCAAAGGAAAGGAGAGGGGAGCACTCTCAGTCCTCTTTCTTCAATTGAGACAGGACTTTTCTACAGCTTCAGATGAGTTACCTCAGATATTTTGATTCTTTTGAGTTGGTTTTTTGTCTTTATTGAGGTCTTCTGAATAATATCTAATGGCTCTGTTTTAAAAGTGCCAGGACTGTGGAACAAAAATGGCACAGAATTATAAACATTCTCAGTGCCTCATGTGTCTTGGTGAGGGACATAATACCTCAGCCTATACATTTTGAGCCCTATTTACCCCCAAAGCTTATCAAGAAATGTTCTTTTGCCTAAAAGCTGCTTTATGGGAACAATCTTTAGAGGTTTCAAATGTACATGATTCCCCTCACAAAAGGGCCAAAAACTCCCCTGCAGAGCTGGTCCAGGCATGGCTTGCAAAAAACTAGAATAGAATCATTGAATCATAGAGTTGTAAGATACCCTCAGGGTCATCTAGTCCAACCCCCCCGCACAATGCAGGGAATTCACAAATGGAGTGAGTTTCAGACCTTCCACCAAAAAATTCAAAAAGAAAATGGAAAATGTGCCTTCTACTGATGAGCAGATGCATACACCAGCCCCTGAATCTCTTTCAAAGCAACCTCATATTGCTCAGGGTTGACTTTGTCTCTGCGTCAAACTACTGTCTCTCGAAACTGTTCCACATCATCTCAGAGTCAATATTTTGGGTCACCTCCAATGTTAGAAAGTTGGTCTCAATCACTTTGATACTGCATTCTTTCTCGGAGCATACTTGAGAACATACAAAGAGATCTCATTCGCCATCCAGAACATCACTGACTACCTAATTTTCAGTTTACATTTTTGAAGTCCCATCTACCACAATGACTTCTAAAATTCTGACTTTACCTCATGAGCCGCCATCATCCTGTTGCTCTGAGCGAGGCTATCCCTCTCAACTGGGACACATTCTGCCATGGTTTATGCCTCCATGGTATAAATGGGATCACTCTCGGAGTTGAAGTTGTACTCCCTCTTGATGCTAACACTCCTCTAGGAGATCTCACTCACCTAAAGGATCTCGATCTTCAGAGAGCCACCATTATTCCATGTTTATGGTTCCTCAGGAGCCTCTGCTGGAACATTTCTCCATCAATTCTGCACCAACATTGATGCTGTCCCAATACGATGCTATTGGAGACCACACTCTTGTGTCTCTTACTGAGGACCTTAAAATGTACTCAGAACAACTGTTTCATATGGTGAAAGCTCTGCACATGGACTACAGAGGAAGATCCTGTGATGGACATTCTTTACCCTTCTGATGTTGGCCCTATTTCTGTACCTTTGGTCAAAGGGATTTGTAATATAACTCAAAACTATTTGGGCAAAACCAGCCTCTGTTCAGGCTTCCTGCAAAAATGTGGAAGCCATATATAAAGTTCAAGAGAAGGGTGTCAATTTTTATACCACCATCCTCCCCATAATTTTATTATGGCAGAGGTTCTCCCTGCTAGATAAACTAGTGGGATGAGTTCCTCCCCGCCTTTATAAATAGGGGTGTAAGTTAGATATACTGGAGAAGATTTATGTCTCCAGTCTCTGATAACTGACACTTCTTGCTCTGAATTATTGCATCAAAATCTGGAGACAATGTTTGTGCTGTAGCAATCTTGAGTGTGCTGTACAGGTGTTGTTAAGGTATGTATCTGTAAGTTGCAAACCTACTTTTGATTTTTTGACATTCATTAGAGAAATCTCATGGTCAACGCTTTGAGCCTAAGACCCAGAAAAAAAACTGAACTGGCTGGGCATTATAATAATAATAATAATAATAGTAAATTTTATTTATATCCCGCCCTCCCCGCCTAGGCAGGCTCAGGGCGGCTGACAACAGTTCGATAAAATTATACAATATAAAATATACAATATAAGGTAATTTAAAACAACATTTAAGTTATACATTGATTTAAAACAACAATCTAAAACCAGTTCCAAATGTCTGGATCATTCCATAGTTTAAACGGCGGTGATCTTCCTGATGTTATCTGTACACTTGTATTATGGCAGGGGTCACTAGATAAATCGTTGGTAATTAAACAGCCATCCTATCAACTTCTACAAACGCCTGCTTGAAAAGGATGGTCTTACAGGCCCTGCGGAATTGGTCCAAACTCCGCAGGGCCCGTACCTCCTCCGGAAGTTGATTCCAAAGGCACGGGGCTATAACAGAGAAGGCCCGTGCCCGTGTACTCTGTAATTTCGCCTCCTTTGGCCCAGGGATAGTCAGCGTGTTCTTCCCTGCCGACCTCAGTGCTCTTTGGGGCTCATATGGGGAGAGACGGTCCCTCAGGTAGGCAGGTCCTCGGCCATATAGGGCTTTAAAGGTAATAACCAGCACTTTGTATCGGACCCGGTATGTAACTGGCAGCCAGTGCAGTTCACGCAGCCCCGGCTGTATATGCTCCCATTTCGGGAGTCCCAATAACAGCCTGGCCGCTGCGTTCTGCACTAGCTGCAGCTTCCGGGTTCGACACAAAGGCAGCCCCATGTAGAGGGCATTGCAGTAGTCTAGTCTTGAGGTGACCGTCGCATGGATCACTGTTGCCAGGTCCCGGCGCTCCAGGAAAGGAGCATTGAGAGCTTTTGTACATAAGCTGCTTTATGTGCTGGTCATCCAATGGAGAACATAGCTTAATTCGCTCTGTAGCTTGAGAAAGCCTGGCAAAGCAAGCTGTGATGCAGAAGGAAGCAAGAGGGAGAAGGAAGCAGGCAACAGTGAGTTACTCATGGGCCTGATAGGAGTCCTCTGGGGGCTTGATCTGGCCCCCGGGCCACGTTTGACACCCTTGAATTCTGTAGCTATAGTACTGAGAGAGACCCTATTGGTTAAGGGCCTCTGCCCTTCCCCCAGATGTGAAAACAAAAGTTGAAGACCTTGTTTTTGAAGGCAAAATTCTATTTAATGAACAGACTGATGAGGTACTAGAATAAATAAGAAAATATAGATATACTGCAAAATCCTTGGAGCTGTCCTCATAGCAGACAACTAACTACCTTTAAACCAAGGTATTTCCCACATCACAGCCAAGAACCTCCTTTTGGGAGGGGATACAAATTTCAATCCTCCAATATAGTTCCATATCTCTGCACTTTGTTCTCTCACAATAGAAAGCTACAACCTTGCCAATGAGTACGTTCTGGGCAATCCCCCGAAAATCCTTTAGGTATAGGTTACAGCAATGACTGCTCCCAGGTTTGACACCCGATTGCTTCTTTTTGCTTACCACTGGGCTCTTACTACTGATGATTCCTGGGTCTTACATGTAATAAAATTTTTATTATGTTCTGGAGTTCAAAACAGCTGCTCTTTGTCATGGTTACGTACTTAACTCCTCTACTTCTCATGATTCCCATTTACACAAAAAGGTCCAGGTCCTCTTGTGTAAGGGTGTAGTTCAATTGTTCCAGGGAAGCATAACTTATTATTTCTACTCCAGTTATTTCTTAAGAAAAAGGAGGGGGCATGAGACCCATTCTAGATCTTAACAAATACTTATATGTTTATAAGTTTCAAATACTTACTCTGGAGGACATATTTCCTGGTTTGTTGTCCTCGATCTCAAAGACACATACCTTCATGTTGCCACTCATGAGGATTTTAGGAAGTTCCTATGTTTTAGGTTTGCAAATTGTTCCTAGTACATTGTTCTTCCACTCAGCCTTGCAACAGGCCCCAGGGTCTTCACTTCTTTTCTTTTCGCTATTATAGCTTTTTTAAGATTATAGGATTGCTGTGTCTATCCATTTTTGGATGATTGGCTTTGAGTGGCTATTTCTAAAGTCTCCTTGACAGCTAACATCTGCTTCACAGTGCATACTTTGCAATGGTTGGGGGAGTTCTGATAAATTATGAAAAAGCAGTTTTGACTCTGACCCAGAATGTCAAATTTTTTTGTGTCAGGCTTGACTCTGTCCATCACAGAGCCTTTCTGCCATTCTCCAGGTTATACAAACTAGTCTCCTTATTTGCCAAGAACCATTTCCAATCTACAGTTCTTATACAAAGACTTCTAGGATTAAGGCCTCCACAACATCTACTGTCCAATATGCTGAACTTCGGATGTGTCCGTTACAGAACTGTTTTTTAGGATGGGAATAGATCCTCATTGGAAATGTTTATCCTAATTCCAGACAGAGTCATAAGAACATAAGATCAGGCCATGCTGGATCAGGCTAATGGCCCATCCAGTCCAACACTCTGTGTCACACAGTGGCCAAAGAAATTATATATACACACACACACTGTGGCTAATAGCCACTGATGGACCTCTGCTCCATATTTCCATCTAACCCCCTCTTGAAGCTGGCTATGCTTGTAGCCGCCACCACCTCCTGTGGCAGTGAATTCCACATGTTAATCACCCTTTGGGTGAAGAAGTACCTCCTTTTATCTGTTCTAACCCGACTGCTCAGCAAATTCATTGAATGCCCACGAGTTCTTGTATTGTGAGAAAGGGAGAAGAGTACTTCTTTCTCTACCTTCTCCATCCCATGCATAATCTTGTAAACCTCTATCATGTCACCCCGCAGTCGACGTTTCTCCAAGCTAAAGAGCCCCAAGCGTTTTAACCTTTCTTCATTGGGAAAGTGTTCCAAACCTTTAATCATTCTAGTTGCCCTTTTCTGGACTTTTTTCAATGCTATAATATCCTTTTTGAGGTGCGGTGACCAGAATTGCACACAGTATTCCAAATGAGACCGCACCATCGATTTATACAGGGGCATTATGATACTGGCTGATTTGTTTTCAATTCCCTTCCTAATAATTCCCAGCATGGTGTTGGCCTTTTTTATTGCAATCGCACACTGTCTTGACATTTTCAGTGAGTTATCTACCCAAGATCTCTCTCTTGGTTAGTCTCTGCCAGTTCACACCCCATCAACTTGTATTTGTAGCTGGGATTCTTGGCCCCATGGACAAACTGATTTTATTAAAAGAACATATTAGAGACATGATAAATAAATTCAATCCTTTCTGGAAATTAATGATAACAGAGAGGTCTCACCTATAACCCTGTGGGAATTGCTGAAGGCAGTAATCTAGAGTCTGTTTTTGCACAGTATTTTCTCTACATTGCAGTCCTTTAAGGAAGGTGAAATTCTTATGGGGAAGATTTAAATGACATAGTAGATCTTTCCAGATGGGCAGCCGTGTTGGTCGGAAGCAATAGAACAAAGTAGATGTCCTGTAGCACCTTTAAGACCAACGAAGTTTTATTCAGAATGTAAGCTTTTGTATGCGTGCATACTTCTTCAGACAAAGTTTTATTAAGAATGTAAGCTTTCATATGCATGCATACTTTTTCAGACAATGTCTGAAGAAGTATGCATGCATACGAAAGGTTGCATTTTGAATAAAACTTCGTTGGTCTTAAAGGCGCTATTGGACTCCTACTTCATTCTATAGTAGATCTTTGTATAGATAGATCCAAAACTTTGTAACTCTTCTCATAAAAAAAGTAAAAGTTCTCACTTTAAAACAGCTTTATGACTTTTTGTGGAACTTCCACCTCCGCAGTCTTTGAGGGTGAAACACCCACAGGATTGTGACTATGTATTATTCTAACAGACATTCAACATACTAGAATAGATTACTAGGATAATCATACTTAGTTAAAAATATAATGGAAGTGGTCTGGCCATGTCCTGGTTTTATGCACACTAGGAATAACTAGGTCACAAGATACTCTTCTTATTTGTTCCATGGACAAACTGATTTTATTAAAAGAACATATTAGAGACATGATCAATAAATACAATCCTTTCTGGAAATTAATGATAACAGAGAGGTCTCACCTATAACCCTGTGGGAATTGCTGAAGGCAGTAATCTAGAGTAATTTAATATCAATCACCGCACATTGGAGAAAAGAAAAAGAAGCAAAGATTAATCAACTATTGGCTGAAATACATTTATTAAAGTCACAACATTTTAAAAAAACAAGGAGCAAAAAACTTTACCAGAAGCTATTAGCTTCTTTACCAGAAGCTATTAGTCCTTGAGAACCACTACGATTTTTTTAAAAAGTCTTTTTAAAAACAAATGTTGGCAAAAATCTTCCAAGAATGTAAAGTTATTGGCTTAGAGAGTTTTTTTTTTTAAAGGAACCTAGATCAGCATATTTTTGCTATGGGGTATTAGATCATGATTCTTAAAAATCATCCAAATTATGTATGGTTTTTATAAGACCCTATATGAGAACACACTGGCAACAAATGTGGATATACAAACATTTTTCATGAAAAGCATAAAAAGAATTTGGACCACCAATTACTTTAGATGAGATTAAGGATGTCATCAAACAGTCCAAAGCTACACCCTGCCCAGATGGTCTCCCAGATGAGTGGTATAAGGCCTTTAAAGATGTTTTGATTCTTCTATTACAGTCCCTCGTGGCTCACATTATACAACCTGATGAATTTCCTCAATTGTGGACAGATGCCTACATTGTTGTAATACCAAAGGAGGAGGATAGATTCTACTCTGCCTGAAGCTTTCTGGCCAATCTCACTTATAAATTCAGATGCTAAACTTTTTGATAAAATTTTGACCAGAAGGCTGAATCATATAGTCTCTTTATACATTCACCCAGATTAAATGGGTTTATCCTAAGAAGGGACCTCACTGAAAATGTTAGAACGCTTAATGTCACCACCTATTGTAAAAAAACAACAACTCAACAACAACAGCAAGAAGTTTTCTCCTTAGAAATAAGAAAGGTGTTCAGCGGTTTGCAGAGAAATTACAACATAAAAATATGGACTTTGGCCCTAGTTTTAGAAGGGGCAATATGTGCTGTATATAAATCCCGTACTGCTAGATTAAAGATTAACAACTATTTATTGGACAAATTAGAACTACACTGTGGTACACAGCAAGCTTATCCACTGTCACCACTGTTTTTTGCAGTGGGGATTGAGCCTTTGGCACAGTTTATCTGAGATAATTCAAAAACTGAAGATATGAGAATTAATGGGACCATGCATAAAATTGGTTTGTATCCTGATTCTATGGTTCTTTAGCTGTCAAATCCAATTTCATTTGTGGAGGTCCTTTAAAACATGTTTGTAGAGTTTGGCCACCTCTTGGGCCTACAGGTCAATCAAACTAAGGCTTACCTCTGCCGCATTTCCCTATCAAAAGAAGCAACCGCCATTTTCCATAGAGATTTTGATTTTAAATGAATATCTAGTCATCACCTAGGGATTCATATCCCTCTTATTTTTTTGAAACTGTGAAAGCAACTTTGGAAAACTTCAAAGCATCCAAAAACAACTACAGGAATGGAAAATTACGAAATATTCTTGGCCAGATTGAATTTAGCTCATTAAAAATTTTATTTTCCCTAATTTTTTATTTCTCTTTCGAACCTTGCCTCTCCACATCCCACCATCAGTTCTTGATAAATGGCAATGGAAATTAAATAGATTTATCTGGGATTATAAAAGGCCCAGATTTTATCAATCAATCCTTTGTAGACTGAGGGGAGGAGCTAGATTGTTCCAATTTAAGTTACTACTATGAAGCCTCTGCCCTGGCCAAGATGATAAATATGTTAAAGGGAGACTTTCCACAATCCTGGGTTCAAATTGAAATACTTCTCAAATTTCTATACAAGTTTTTTTTGGAACAACAAATATAAACCCATTTTAAAACAAACCCATACCTAATATCATCATACTTGGATGATATGAGATAAATATAGAAATCATCTAGCTCTGGGTATTTCCCTCATGGCACCACTTTTGAATCAACAGAGGTTTCCCATGGGCTTAATAGACAGGAACATGAATATCTTTCAATCTTGGAATCAAAAAGGGATCAGGATATTGGAAGATCTAGTAGATAAAAACAAATTACTGGAAAAAGCAGAACTGGAAAACAAATTAGGTTCATCAGTGATGTGGTTCTGTTATTTACAAATTTCTCATGCTTTTTCTTCCCCTCACGTAAAAATGACTCTAGCAAACCCCTTAACTGAATTTGAAATTATTTTAAATAATGACTCACAGTACATGAAAGGTCTGCTCTCTAAATTATATAAGATTCTTTTATATTCTAAAAGTGATAACATAATCTCTTTTCAAAAAGTCTGGCAACAGGATTGTGTGGATAGATTACATCCTGAAAATTGGCAAGTTATCTGGAATTCCCATTTCTTTAGGTCCTCTGTTTTCAGTAGTAAATTCCAGTCTCTCAAAATAACAACCTGGTGGTATTTCTCCTGCTTAGGCTTTATGGGTTTTCCAAATTAAACTCCCTACTGTGTAACAGAAAATATGGATACCTAGGAGGCTACTTACATGTATGGTGATCTTGTTCAGTAATAGAATGGTTTTGGAAAAAATAAGACAAATTATTATCTATTAATCTCCATTTTACTATCAACTTCTAGAATGACACTTGCAGCCCACTGGAAGACACCTACACTTCTACCTACAGAGAATTGGTTGCATCACATGTGGTTACATTTTATTATGACCAAAATAGCATTCTGTTTTATGCAGCCATACGCTGAAAGATCATACAGTAATTTCATTGCAGTATGGTTTTCAGTTCAATTTTAAACAGAAAATGATTTCCTTCCAGATAACTCTGTTTATAAGGACATGATTCTTTTTTTATATTTGACTCTCTATTCTTACTGGTTTAGAACTATGGTACACTGCTATTCCTGTAACTTTAATTTTAACTTAATGTTACCTCTTAATTGGTTAATATATATATATATATTTTTGAGGTTTGGTTTTCCTTTAGAATATCTCTGAAATTTTGTAATGTTTTTGACATTATCTGTTAAAATTTAGATTAAAAAATAAAGACAAGAAATAGATTTGAGCTTTACACCAAGATTTATAAAACATGGTGGAAAAATCTTTGTTTGAGAAACTGGAGGAAATAATTCCTGTACTAACATCTTTCTTCCTCATATCTCTGACAACAGAGATATGTGGTCCATCCAGAAAGTTTCAGAAAGAGAAATAGGAATATGACAACCATTTGGTTCCAGTTGCCATGTAGAATCTATCCTTGGTTCCACCATCAGACTAGAAGATTACCCATGGACAAAGGTAGCTGCATTGTCCATGTGATGTATATGGTGCTCTGGGAGATGCTATGAATGGGACAAAATACCCACATCCTTATGGATACAACTTTCCTTCATACTTTGAACAAGACTGGAATTATGCTTCAGGTCCAAGCTGCTGGGATAGTGCCACAGACACATGGAACCAACCTACACATCTACATTTCAAAGTGACCCTTTCAACAGAAAGTTCAGTTACTATGGAACAATAATGAGGCCCTAATTCACAGGCCTCAACAAGAATACAGTCCATAAAGTGGAGGATTAACTTCTGACACAAATAGCAAAGAGGCCTTCTTAAATTCACATTCAGAATCTGAAGTACTATCAGAATCATCAACTGATGGCACCATTAGAAATTCTAATCTTATAGGACTAAGTGAAAATCTTAAAGTGTGCAATGAACAGTTACTAAGAATGGCAAAGTCTATTGACATAGAAGTGTTGAGTTCAGCACCTAAAGCCTCAAAATTAGCTTTTCGTGTTCTACATTCATAGTATTGTACAGGGGTGGGAAACAGTGACTCTCCAGATGTTTTTTGCCTACAACTTCCATCAGCCCCAACCAGCAATGGCTGGGGCTGATGGGAGTTGTAGGCAAAAAACATCTGGAGAGCCACTGTTTCCCACCCCTGGTCATGTAGGACAAGTTACATTCCCTGTGACGTAGTCTGCTTAATGTCTTGGTCATTGAACTGTGGTGAAAACCTATCTCTTTCAGCTTTTGTTCATAATGAGAGTGATGTTCCTTTTTGTTTGTCCATCCTATAGCAGTGGTGAGGAAAACAAGAATTCAGTAGACAGAGGGTAGGAAATCAGATATGATAGGAAAAAAGCGGTACTCCTCGGGTGCTTCTGCCTTTAAAATAGCTAATTAGCATGCTAATATGGTGGATATGACCATATGTTTGTGTTCCCGGGTATAATTCCAGAGAACAAAAAGTAACTATCAAAATAACAAATACCACAGAACTTGTCATATGCTGTTCACTTAGAAATATAGTTGCAGCATTGTCTGAGAGAGAAAAACTCGGGTTAGGGCTACAACTCTCTCCCAAGAGACAAAAAAAAAAATGGAGTTATTCAGTTGTATTACAGATAAGACCTTGGACAAGATAATGACAGATTCACTGCAAGATGTCTTGAAGCAACTGATCTTCGGTTTAGCTCCTATACCAATCAGTAGTGTATCATCCTACCTACATTGTAAACATATGTTATTTCAACATTACAATTACTGTCCTTACAATAAGTAAAATAATAATGGCCTGAGCAACAACACAATCAAAATGATTTCTAAGAGTTAATCAGTTAATACCTCCAAAATATCTAAGGTCTACAAAACATGTTTTTGATTATTTGAAAAGTTCCCTTCATAGAACCCTGTTATCAAGAACAGGCTAGCCTTTTTCAAGGGCTAATGGCAGGAAATTACAAGGAATCAGAGGGCCCTCCATATAATTTTTCAGGCTTTCAAGAGAAATTCAGAGAAGTTCAAAGATAAAAATCCCCCATTTGTTGAAATGAAGCTTCCAACACTATTGTTAGAAGAGATGAACAGTCTACCAGCTAAAACTGCTCTTAAACATCTACAGCCCCAGCACTGTTTATGAAATGTGTTGTGATTGCATGCCTAAAGGAGTGCACTATATTTCCAAAGCTAGACAATTGAATTATCACTGAAAATTCCACGGAAAATATTCAGCACCACTTAGTCCTTATTCTTCAGTCAACACAAGAAGTAGGCTTTCATACAAACTGTTAAAAGTCAAAAGTAGCCGTGCTGGATTTTATCCAAAGCAAAATGTTTATTCCCCCCCCCCCCCCCCGAACCAGTTAGGAAACAAGAAAATGTGACAATGCCATTTCCAGCCAGTCCGTTATATAATAAACATACTGGACCTAACGGCCTTTGCTATTAGTTTGTGTCCTCTTAGCCAGACTGAGGATGAGGCCTAGTCACATAATATCAGAGGAAACATCTAACTGTTTCCAAAAACATTATACACTCTCTGATTTGTTGGAGTCAATCATAATCTTTGTTAGATATTCTACCCAGCATTTTGATTCTGCACCTAACAGTTAAAATAGATGCTTCTCACCTTCGGTCGTTTTGTAGAAAAATAGGTGGTGGAGCTCATCCAGAGATTGTTATGCAGCTGCACCTACTATTCAATGGACAAGGAGGTGGAACTCTCAGAAGGAGGAGGTTGAACTCTCAAAAAGGTTCAGGAGCTGTGCTCCTGTGAGCTCCCACTGAATCTGAGGCCTGCTTCTCACATCGGTGAAAACGAGGCTTCTCTAAGTGTGTTAGAGTTCAAAACAAAGCTATATAGCATGATTACTTTCATTTGCAAGAGAAAGATTACTAAACACAACACTACTAACATGTTCTGTCTCAGCAAACAAGAAGGAAGAATGTCCTTAAACAGCAATGCAAATATACTAATAGTACATGCAGTGAAGAAGAAGATACTGGATTTATATCCCGCCCTCCACTCCGAAGAGTCTCAGAGCGGCTCACAATCTCCTTTACCTTCCTCCCCCACAACAGACACCCTGTGAGGTGGGTGGGGCTGGAGAGGGCTCTAACAGCAGCTGCCCTTTCAAGGACAACCTCTGCCAGAGCTATGGCTGACCCAAGGCCATGCTAGCAGGTGCAAGTGGAGGAGTGGGGAATCAAACCCGATTCTCCCAGATAAGAGTGTGCACACTTAACCACTACACCAAACTGGCTCTCCTATGCTAATAGTACATGCAGTGGAATATGTTTCAGACAATTCATACTGCAGGATCACAAATTATACTCTTAGGCTGGTTGAGCAGCACCCCCCGCCCCGAAAGGAACACAAGTGGAGCCTATCCTCTGACTCTCTTGTCTCAGTTTTCAAACAGTGGAAGTGCCTACCTATTGATTTATTCACCACAACATGCAAGTCGAACATTATTTAATCTTGAGATACTTTTCAGGCGGATTGGACAAGGACACTCTCTTACACTTTTTCCCCAGTGCCATAGAATCCAGGATCTTGTGCACAATAACCCAGTGAAAGATCAAATTATATTTTAAAGCCTTTTAGTGATACAGAAAACTGGTTACTTCCCTTAGGAGATTACCAAAGGGCCTTCATCTCTCAATAGTAAGCAACCTCTTGTCTGAAGATGGGTTACTCTTTCACATCAAGCCATTACCATCTGGTGGATTTATATCTAGACAGAGGCATTCAGAATCTGTTCAAATAATATTAATAATCATATACTTGAATATCTTTTAGGTCTTAAACGGAGTCTTGGATAATAACGTCTATAAAAGTATACCAATTATAAGCTGCTGCTTTCCATAGAAAGTTTGGCTTTGCTCAGAGAGAGCCTAAGCATTTTCAGAGACTTACACATTCCCACTAGTCTCAGCTACTGTTCCACAGTGGGTGTGTCCTTAGTACTTTCCAAACTGATACCTAAAAAATTGAGCTTTTAGCTACATGCCTCTAGCAGTTTATGTCAGTTAAGACTGTTTACTTTCTCATGTTTCAGAGTGTTGGTCTGCAGTGGAACAGCTAGATTTGAGTCCAGTAGCACCTTGGAGACCAACAAGATTTTGGGGTATAAGCTTTCAAGAGTCATAGCTCCCTTCATCAGATACCTTCATCATTCTTAGTAATAATTACACTTGCATGTCAACTAAGCAACTCAAGAACTAGAAGACAGGTTCTGGCTTGGTTTACAAAGACAGGGTAGATGCTGAACCTAGTATGGAGTTTTTGCCTGGAACTATTACACAGTTTAATGTTAACCAGACCATTGCATTTTCTTTGTGTTTCTGTACATATTTCCCTGTTTCTGCTCCCCCCCCCCTCATGTGACCCTAAAGGGTGAGAAAACCATTGTGTAGAGAGGAGTGCCTCAGTCTTTTTCATGACTGGTACCATACCTATGCAATTGCTATGTCTGACTTACTGGTTTGAGTCAGTCCTGATCCATTGAACAGACTGGTTTAAGCCATTCCTCATGGATTGAACTCAAATAGTTGCCACTGGAGACCTGTTATTTTCAGTGTGGAATCTGGTCATTCAAGTTCCTAAGGGCGCACTCTTATCCCCCATGTGATTCAAATCCCTACATAAAGACCTTAGGAGGAATTATGGCATGCTGATAACACCAGCTCTGTATCTCTCTATCCAAATCTTTTGGTCTTGTGGTTGAGGTCTTGAGTCACTGCCTAACCACTCAGTGAACAATGGTTAATAGTAAGGGCAACCCTGTGTCTTTGGCACTTTATATGACATGCTCTCAGTGTATGTAGAATGTCATCCAGACCAGTTTGACCTCACAGTTGACCCTTGCACACAGCAAGTGTGCCCTACAATTTCCCAACGGTTTCCTGGGAAAACTTGCCCGCTGTTACTGATTTTCTTCAGCGATTCCAAACAATGTAGTTCAAAAACAGTAGAGCACCTGCTGAAAATACAAACTCAAAAACTAGCCCCAGCAACAAACCCTATAGCCAATTTAATCCCCTGACTACTCAATGAACAGTATCTTTGGGTCCTACAACACCAACTGTACCATCAAAAACTATTCTCCAGTACATCCTCAAGTATGCTATGCCCTATCAAGTGACCTGCTATTTACATTGGGCAAACTAGATTATCTGTACAAGAGAATAAATTATCACAAATCAGTCATTACAAATGGAAGCACTCAGAAACTTAACTGGGGAGGATTTCCATTTTCCAACAATTCAGTATTTAAATGTTGCCATGCCTCAGGAACAAAAGTTTCAAGAGAGACTCCAGCATAAAAATGCTGAGTGTCATATCTTGATATGAATTCCATCAGGTTGTATTCACTAAACAGAAAATAGCTTAATATGGGAAATAATTATACTGTAGATGTTTATGTATATTATTTTTCTGTCATGACAGTTCATCACCCTCTGGGAGTGGTCCACACTGAGTGGATAATGCTCTCTTTTGATAGAATCTTGTTTTCATCAGTGGTCTCCATATATCTCTTTTCCTTTGAACTGTTAATATTTCCCCCTTCCCCTTGTGTTTCCTTTGTTACTACCCATAGCTATATGTTTTGGCTGACTGAGGGTAACTAGGCTCTAATTTATAAGAGTATGCCAAATTGAAGGTGCCACAAGTTAGAAAACCATTGCACTAAAATAGCTGATATTAATAGTTTGTAAATCTTAGCTACAGCAATTGATTTGGTTCAGCCTTGGTAGCATCTGATTGGATTAAAGGTAATATATCCATTTCAAATGGTAAACAAACACACATATTGCTTGTATAATCAAACAAAAGATTTTTGGTATATAAATCAAGATGTCTTCGTGGTAATACCAGCTATTTCAAAGAAAGCAGCATTAGGAAACTATGTAAAGTATTTATTATGCAATAAATGATAAAAGATTATAGGAAACATGTAAAAAGTTTTCAACCTTTGGCATACAGCTGACCTAAATTATTTGGCTTTTTGTTTGTTTTACAGATAAAAGCAAAAAACTATGATAAAGTAGAAAAGGTGAGTGCTAGAGAACATCTACATTGTATACAGATATGAGGAAAAATATAAATGCTTAGAATGGTTACCGTCTTCAATTAAATGCTGTTGTTGCCTATATGTAGGTAATTTTACAGTCAAGACTTCTTGACTTCTAATATTTGCTGTTATAAAGTGATAATCTCCTGTTTCTATCACCGGACAAAAAAACCAGAGAGCACAAATTGTCTGTGTCTATCTTTTGCCTTCTGACACTCATGGAGAAGAAAGGACTAAGCTGCTAAGACTGATGGAAAACATTTTTAAACTATATGCCAGGAGTGGCCAACGGTAGCGCTCCAGATGTTTTTTGCCTACAACTCCCATCAGCCCCAGCCATTGGTCATGCTGGCTGGGTCTGATGGGTCTGATGGGAGTTGTAGGTAAAAAACATCTGGAGAGCTATCGTTGGCCACCCCTGCTATATGCTATCAAATTGAAGAATCCCCAGTGCTGTGGAAAAGGGCATTTTCACAATCAGAAATTGCTACAGTGTTTTGGTTCAGATATAAAAGCAACCCCCCACATAAATGCTTCATGAGTACAGGACTGCACATCAAAAATTTTAGATTACTTTCAGATCTGGATTTGGGGAGGGCATGGTTTTTATTATCCTGAACGTTTTGGGACTCTCCTTACAATTTCAGGATGGAGGGGGGTTACTAAAAATTTGTGACCATTTTAGCAATTGCCCTCCCATATTCCTCTGTCACCAAGAGGCAAAAGCAGCAGGGAGAGAGGAAGATGGTCTCACTAAACAGCTGTTTGGCGGTGTCTCCCTACCCTCCCCCATTTAAATTTTAAAGGGCTTAAGTGGATGTCTATCACCATAGAAGATAATGGTCCTTTAAATTTTAACCTGGCTTGCGTGACTGAGACCTGGGTTTGGGAGAGGGAAACCGTTGCCCTGAAAGAGATTGCCCCACCAGGTTTCTCAATCCTGCATCTGCCTCGAACCTGGGGGTGGTGGTGGAGTGGGGTGACTTTGCTCATCCGGGAGGTTTTCTCTTTCAAACCACTCCCTATCTCAAAGATCAACAGAATTGAATATGTTGGCCTGGTGTGGGAATTAGAGGTGAGTCTGGCCATCTGTCTGGTGTACCGATCACCTAGTGCACCAGTGGATGGCCTTCTGAGCCTGTATAAGGTGTTGGCCAGGTGGGCCTTGGAGTACTCGCAGCTATTCGTCTTGGAAGACTTCAATGTCCATGTGGATAAACCTGCCGCCTCTGCTCAGGCTTCAGAACTAATGTCTTCCATTGCACCATTGGGACTCAAACAAATTGTCTCAGGCCCCACACATCAGGCAGGCCACACATAGGATCTGATCTTTGGTATGGGGTTGAATGTGGACCTAGCCTCGAAGAGGTGCCATGGTCGGACCACTTGGTTTTGAAGGCCCGGCGGGACATTTCCACTCCTCACTGTCTAGGCGATGAGCCAATTTTTGCTCACCTGCGGAGACTAATGGATCCTATTGGATTCCAGAATGCTCTGCGGAATCCACAGTCCTCCTGCACCTCTTTAGATGAGGTTGTAGGGGACTGGAATTCCTGTCTCACTGAAGCCATCAAGGAGATTGCACCCTGACGTCCTCTGTTCTCCCAGGCAAAATCATCTCCCTGGTATACAGAAGAACTCCAGGAGATGAAGCAGGAGCTCCAACAACTAGAGCAAGTTTGGCAGTGTACTTGTTACGAGATGGCTCGAACATCTCATAGGATGTTGGTGAAGTCCTATGAGGTGGTGGTGAAAGCTGTGAAGAGGGTGTTCTACTCAGCCCCCTTCGCATTTGTAGGCTCACACCAAGCTCAATTGTTCAAAATAATTCTGTCATTAACATCCCTCACAACTAGAGGTTCAAATAGAGGAAAGAATTTGGCCATTAGTTCTGAGGCGTTTATGAACTTTTTCGTGGATTAAGTCCTGTCACTCCGTCATGACCTACCTGCCAATTTTAATACAGTGTGTGAACTGGAGGCCCCTTGGCCGTCTTTGGGTTCAGTTTGTGATTCTTTCAACCTCTTCTCCTCTACCAATGTTAACAGAGTCCTGAGAGCCGTTAGGCCTACCACTTGCTTAATAGACCCGTGTCCCTCGTGGCTGGCTAAAGCTGGTAACGTGAGGATCCAGCGCCCCATGAAAGAAATTATCAACCTGACCTTAGAGAGTGGGGTGTTTCCAGAAGGCCTAAAGGAGGCCGTGGTTATACCACTCTTAAAGAAGCCATCATTAGATTCTGCGGATCCAGCCAATTACCGCCCAGTATCAAATTTACCTTTTCTGGGTAAGGTAATTGTGAGAGCAGTAACTGAGCAGCTCCAGGGCTTCCTGGAGGACACATCAGCACTAGACCCATTTCAGTCGGGCTTCCCCCCTGGCCACGGGACTGAGACCACCTCCGAATGAAGGTGGGTCGAGGAGGGTCGACACTGCTGTTACTATTCAGCAGCGTTCGACACAGTCGACTACGATCTGTTGACTCACCACCTTGCTGATGTGGGAATACGAGTGTTGGCCTTACAATGGCTCTCCTCTTTTCTCCAACGATGGGGACAGACGGTGGCGCAAGGAGAGGATGTGTCCGTAAGACATCTCCTGGTTTGTGAGGTTCCTCATCCACATGCGCCCCCTTGTCCAGCTGGTATGGAGTTTTGGGCTAGGGTGTCATCAATATGCAGATGACACTCAGCTGTATTTGCTGTTAGGTGACTGGTCGGCCTCGATCCTGTCATCCTTGGCTGAAGGTTTGGAGGCTGTGGTGGGCTGTCTGAAGCAGAACAGGTTGAATCTGAGCCCCTTGAAGATGGAGGTTCTGTGGCTGGGGGGACTGAGGCTGGAGGATAGAAGAAGAAGATGAAGAAGATATTGGATTTATATCCCGCCCTCCACTCCGAAGAGTCTCAGAGCGGCTCACAATCTCCTTTACCATCCTCCCCCACAACAGACACCCTGTGAGGTGGGTGGGGCTGGAGAGGGCTCTCACAGCAGCTGCCCTTTCAAGGACAACCTCTGCCAGAGCTATGGCTGACCCAAGGCCATGCTAGCAGGTGCAAGTGGAGGAGTGGGGAATCAAACCCGGTTCTCCCAGATAAGAGTCCGCACACTTAACTACTACACCAAACTGGCTCTCCTGATTGCCTGCTCTTGACGGGGTGCTCTTAACACCAGTACCAACAGTCAAGAGCTTGGGAGTGACCTTGGATGCCTCTCTTTCAAGTGGAGGCCCAGGTCACACATATTGCTAAAACAGTATTTTTCCATCTACGCCAAGCCAGGCAATTGACTCCCCTTCTGCCTCTTTCAGACCTAGCCATGGTAACCCATGCAATGGTCACATGCAGCTTAAGACTACTGTAACTCGCTCTATGCTGGCCTACCCTTTAACCCGGAAACTCCAGTGGGTCCAGAATGCGGCAGCGCGAGTCCTGACAGGAATACCACAGACAGCACACATTATACTGGCTTTTGATTGAGTACCAAGTTAGATTCAAGGTTCTGATTATGACCTTTAAGGCCTTGAGCGGTCTGGGACTGATGTATCTACGGGACCGTCTCCTCTACAATGTACCTGGAAGAGCACTACGCTCTAGTGGTTGAAATCTACTGGTGACCCCCGGCCATAAAGAGGTCCAGCTGTCCTCAACGAGGGCCAGGACTTTTTCAGTCCTGGCCCCAACCTGGTGGAACTCTCTGCCGGAAGACACTAGGGCTCTGTGGGATCTTTTATAATTCCACAGGGCCTGTAAAGCAAAGATGTTCCGCCAGGCTTTTATTTGAGGACAGCGACAGCTGCCGGGCTGGCACCCCTCTCCCACCCTCTACTTAAGGGGGGAACTGCTCCCAATGCCTGGAAAGCAGAATTATAACACACTATAAATTAGGTTCATTGGGTTGCAACTGTTTTAAACTACTGGTTTTATTGATTTTATATGTACCTTTTGTTGTACATCGCCTAGAGCCCAACATTGGCCGGGATGAAGCGATTAATAAATTTAATTAATAATAATAATAGGACTTGGAGGCACTAACAAACAGCTGATATTTCTACCACAGTTGGTGGTCATGAAAATAATAAATACTGGACATACATTGTTTCACAAATACATCTAATCACAGGTTATTATATACCTAAAGATCCGGCCTTGATACTTGTGACCTGCTGTCAAGATTCCCACCATTATTAAAGAGTTCATATCTACACTACTGACAACAGCTAAACACACACTTGCTCTACATTGGAAAGATCAGAAACTTCCTTCAATGTATAAGTGATATCAAAAATATGAGAGTATGTATTAGACAAAATTGCTAATTGGACTGCGCAACAAGACAGACTAAAAATAACTCTAAAAATATGAATAAATGGGCAGTCTGGTTAGATGTATATACGGAAGATTCAAATGAACTATCCATAATCTTTCAATAGATTTTATTATTATACCATTAATTCATAAAGGTACATATGGTCATATATTAATTAGTATTTCAGCAATTGGTTAATGCTTTGTAAGAAGGTGGAGGAAACTGTGTAGCTTATTATGTTAAGTAGTTTTGTGGTAGGTAGTATGTGCAGTAATGGTTCACTGCTACCTGACTTTGTAATTATTAACGGACTTTGTAAAGGCTTTGAAATTAAATAAACAGTTTTAAAATTAAGGGGGGGGGAGGTAGAGTTAGCCTGGGAGCTAGGTCTATTTCCTATTGGAAATAATAGAATCATTTCCTGTGGACCATAGAGAGGCCAGGTCTACCAACCACAGGAAATAATGGCTTCATTATTTCTTATGGGTCATAGACCTATGGCTTGGAGCTGCTGTAAAAAAAGCAAATTATGTGCTGGCCACAATTAGAATAGGAATAGAGAACAAAACTGCTGCCATATACTGCTGTCATATAAATCTATGGTAAGACAACAGTTGCAATGCTGTATACAGTTCTGATCACCACACCTGAAAAAAGGTTATTGTGGAACTTTTTAAAGTGGACAAAAAAGCAACCAAATGATCGGGGGCTAGAGCAGCTACCTTATAAAAAATTGTCTAAAACACTTAGGACAGTTAAATTCAGAAGTAATGTAAGCAGGGGGAGACTGACAAGTCTATAAAATTTTGCATGGTGTGGACAGCATCTTCCTCCTCCATAATACTAAAACCTGAGGATCATCCACTGGAACTGAAGGGTGGACATTTAGAAGAGACAAAAGAAAATACTTCTTCACATAGTGCACAGTTAAATTGTGGAACTCATTGTCACAGAATGTGGTGATGGCCCCAATGCGGAAGGCTTTAAAAGAGGATTGCTGTCAGTAGCCATTAGTTATGATGGATATCTGTTTCCTTCAATATGCGTGGTGGAAGCTGGGAACATGGTAGCTGAGAACACACCCTTACTCAGGATTATGTGAAGCTATTACACAAAGGATGATGGTGATGATGTGTGAAGCTATTACCAGGCTTGTAACCCAGCAGTGGTTATGTGGAGGTACTGCTGGTGAGAACTATTTGCCTCTGTGTGGCATTTGCTATGGCTTTTGCAGTACTGATAATACTTTTTGAGGTACTGCAGCCTCATGGGTACGTGATCATCTCCTCATGGATAATTGCTAATTCCTGCAATTAATTCCTTTCTGTGAGAGCTTTCAGGCTGCAAGCCAGATTCTGCTGGTGTTATAGCTGACATGGCGTGTGAATTTGCCTTCTGCTAGTCTTGAAGAGACTAAGCAGCCAAGAATAATGTGGGAAAGATTTCATTTATCCATCAATCACTGAATTAAAGACTTCTTAATAGACCTGAAATTTTTTTCATCCAGTAGAGATGATTAAATAGCGTAAGTGATGGTATCAGGAAAACACTGTGGGTCTGTCACAGTTACTTCTAGCAGCCTCCATAATGTAGGGAGAAAGATGTATGGGCATAGTATTTATCACGACAGATAGCTCAGCAGTTGTTATTCAGGGTCAAAGCAGATGACATTCAGGGATAACTATGATTGGAAAAGTTTCAGTCATGTGGATCCTCAGTTTGGTTTGGAACCATTTAGGGAAGGGAAAGATGATTTAACTCTACTAAGGTTTCACTAACTGAAATTATCTCCATGATACTTTTATTGGCTATTCAAAGGCAAATTACTGTGCCATTTTAAAAAATTAAAGGGCCAATAATATGGGGGACTATTTCAGTTAACAATACTATTTGGGGGCAGATGGGTTAAAGTCCCTTTTTTCTCTCCCAGGGCGACACCCTCCTCCCCCAAAAAATAAGATTGCATGTGGCTGAAGTTGCTTTTTAAAAGGTCCATTGCAATCCATGATATCTGATTTGTGTAGTTTCACTTTTGGTTGATATTCTGATATAGTCCCAGTACATATGCATGCCCTTAAAGAAAAAAAATAGTTCATTTGAAATTTCATTGTTTCTCAATAGTGTAATTTGAAGTACTAGTAAGTCGGTGTTGATGTCAGAGCAGTGTACAAATTCAGATATTCTGAATGTGGTTCTAGGAAGCCAGAAGTCTATTACCAGGCTGTGCTACTAGAGTCCTCTTTAAGAAATGTTGCATCTATCTGATTTTCTTTTGTTAATGGTATGATAATGAACCTTAATGCTATTTGGAAAAGTATTTCAAGTTTACACAGAGGAAAAAAAACCTGTGTGAGATATAAGAATTGTAGTGGTACAGTCTTTTCCCACCAGAAATGTTATATCAGAGTTACATTTGTACTTTGAAGTTTGTAATATGCAGTGTGCCCTGACTTGAATGGTCCAAGCTAGCTGATCATGTCAGATTTCGGAAGCTAAGTAGAGTAAGCCCTAGTTAGTAGTTGGATGGGAGACCATCAAGGAAATCCAAGGTTGCTATGCAGAGATATATGTCTCTTGCCTTGAAAACTCTACAGAATCACCTATGATGACACCTTCTATCACCACCAACATGCAGCATCCCAACTGAGAAGAATAAGAACATAAGAGAAGCCATGTTGGATCAGGCCAATGGCCCATCCAGTCCAACACTCTGTTTATCCAGCTATCCATCCATCCACCCACCCACCCATCTACACACACACATGTATATACACACTGTGAAGTCCACATGTTAATCACCCTTCGGGTGAAGAAGTACCTCCTTTTATCCGTTCTAACTCGACTGCTCAGCAATTTCACTGAATGCCCATGAGTTCTTGTATTGTGAGAAAGGGAGAAAAGTACTTCTTTCTCTACCTTCTCCATCCCATGCATAATCTTGTAAACCTCTATCATGTCACCCCGCAGTCGACGTTTCTCCAAGCTAAAGAGCCCCAAGCGTTTTAACCTTTCTTACTGTTGAGCATGTTTTGTATGACTTCAGCTTGTGAAGATTTTTTCTGAAAAAGCTACCGAAGTTCTGACTATATATTACATACACCTTGAGATGTGATTCCTGAGAGCAAACTCAAATAATGATAATTAGTTCAAGCATTAAAGGTGTAATGGTCTACTAATGTCTACTCACAGGTTCCTGGTTTTTTTCTCTTTTATATAGTTATTTCAGCGGTGCCTTATGAAAGTTTTACACATTGACCTGTGGAAGTGCTACCTTTCATATGTGCGAGAAACCAAAGGGAAGCTACCCAGCTACAAGTAAGTTCATATTGGTTCACTTTATTCTCAACTTTATTTTAATTCAATTAACTTTTCACTAAAGGGCACTGGAATTGGAACTCTGCCTCAGAGCATTCAGGTTTAAAAACAGATTTAGATGACTTCTAATAGTGTTGTGTTTCACTATTGCACATATATCTCTTGCTTCCTGTAAACTGATTCTCATGTCCCCTTTCCACTTGTATATTACTGCTTGCATCATGTGCATACACAACAGCAGACAAATAATTACGGTTCAGGGGAACAGATATGACATACTCAGCATGCAGTCCCTGCATAACTCTAGAGTTCAATGTCTAGCCCTTGGGCAAGTTGCTTTAGCTTTCACCATAGCAAACCCTTACAGAATAAAATGAAGTCGGTTGTCTCTCTTTGGGAGCTTATGTGAAAATTTCAAACATTTAAAGATATTTAATAAATAATATCTAGTCTCATCCCATGTTGAAGATGGCTAATAGCAATGAGGCTGCTTTCAAACTAAAGATTTCTTGTTTGAAACAAACACCATCTCCCTGTGGTACACAAATCCTGGTGTTTGGCTGAATTGTAATCTTCACCAGGAAGGATTCTAAACTAGGCTTAAACCATGGTTTAGGATTCTGGCTTCTGAAAAGGAAGCATATTTCAGTTCAGCCAGTTGCTTGCAGTTGTAGGTCATAGGGAGCTGGGGTTACTTTCAACCACAGAATTCTTAATTGTGCTCTGAATGAGAAGGAAGGAGGAGAAAGGGGCGTGTTAAGGCACAAAAAACAAGTAGCATTTGTGCCCATCATTGCAAATGTTTGCTTATTGTGACATCTGAATTTATCCAGAGAGTAAATGATACAATATCAAAGCCCTCTATCAACAGTATAATACCAGAATACCAGAATAAGTGTAATACCAGAATAAGATGATAATGAACAGCAGATTGTGGCCAAAAGCCTAATTTAAATTGGAGTGTCTTCTGTTGCTTTAAAAAGATTAAAAGAAAGGTGTGATTTTCCTTTGTTAAAAAACAGTATTGTGGTTTGAGCTGTTTAGATGTGAGTTAAAAGTGTAATATTGAGGTTGTTGGAAGTAGCCAGTGCCACCAAAAGTCTCCAAGCAGCCTCAGTGTTTTTGCACTCCATTGGACCATGATCTCTGACTAACAGAAAGTGTGAAATAAGTTTGACACAAGATTCTAGGGTCTAGAATGTAAGGATTTTTAATCAGTGGTGTGGGGTTTTAATAACAAAGAGTTTTGTTACACTCAGCTATATTTACTGTTGGACCTTGATCCCATCATCTCTGGCTGAGGGTTTGGAGAACTTGGTGGGATGGCTAAAGCAGAGTAGGTTGAAACTGAACCCCTCAAAGATGGAGGTTCTGTAGTTGGGGGGACTGGGACTGGAGTTGGAGCACAGATTGCCAGCCCTTGGTGGAGTGCTACTAACACCAGCACCAACTGTCCAGAGCTTGGGAATGATCCTGGATGCCTCTCTCTTAATGGAGGCTCAAGTCACACACATTGCTAAAGTGGCTTTCTTTCATTATATCAAGCTAGGAAACTGGCTCCCCTCCTGCCCCACTCGGACCTAGCCACAGTAATCCATGCAAAGGTCACCTCCAGGCTTGAGTAGTGTAACTCACTCTATGCTGGCCTGCCCTTGCCTTTGACCTGGAAACTCCAATGAGTCCAGAATGTGGTGGCACGAGTCCTTACAGGAATGTCATGGATAGCACATATTCTATCTGTGCTGCACTAGCTATACTGGCTTCCAGTTGAGTACCGAGTTAGATTCAAGGTTCAGGTTATGACCTTTAAGGCCTTGAGTGGTCAGGGACCAATGTATCTATGGGCCCACCTCCTCCACTATGTTCCTGGAAGAGTATTACACTCTACAGGTAAAAATCCACTGGTGATCCCTGGCCCCAAAGAGGTCCAGCTGTCCTCAGTGAGTATCAGGACATTTTCAGTCCTGGCCCTGACCTGGTGGAATGCTCTGCTGGAAGATACTAGGGCCCTGTGGGATCTTCTACAATTCTGCAGGGCCTACAAAGCAGAGATGTTGTGCTAGGCTTTTGCTTGAGGACAGTGACAGTTGTTGGGCTGACACTCCCATCCACCCCCCCCCAAGGGGGGATTCTCTGCTCCAGATGCCTTGAAAGCTGAATCGTTGCACAGTACAAAGGATTGTCATTGGGTTGTAAACAGTTTTTAATTAATTGGATTCACTGATTTAATATGTATTTTATGTTGATGTACATCACTTAGAGCCCAGCAGCAGCCAGGATAAGGTGATTCACAGATCATAATGATGATGATATTTGGTGGCATAAGCTTTCATGAGCCGGAGCTTACTTGGTCATAAACCTTAGGCAACAATGAATTTATGAGTGTTTATGTTGCTGCAAGACTTTTTTATTTGTCTGTGGAAGTATGATACATCTTCCCTTCAATAATTTGTACATGTGACTCTAATAGTGTGTACATATGTGTGTGTGTTTTCCCTAGAGAAAAAATGGCTCAGGCATATGACTTTGCTCTGGATAAAATTGGCATGGAAATAATGTCATATCAGGTACTTTTTCATTACTAACTGAAATAGTTATTTGCAGTGGTTTATTAACATAAAATTAAACTCTTACAGTGTGATTCTATATATTCTTATATAGATCTGGGTGGATTACATCAATTTTTTGAAAGGCGTGTAAGTATAATACAGTTTTCTTTTCAATTGATGCAATGTTGCTATTCATACTGGTTGGATTGTGTGGTTGCTGACTTGTTACTGTCTTGCCTCACAATTTAGTGAAGCAGTAGGATCCTATGCAGAAAACCAGAGAATAACAGCTGTCCGCAGGGTTTATCAGCGTGGCTGTGTAAACCCAATGATCAACATTGAACAACTTTGGCGAGATTATAACAAGTATGAAGAGGTAAAGCAAAAGATTCCTGATGCTATTCAGCTGCTGCACTGGCACAGTTGTTTCTTGCACTAGTGGCATCTATGCTTGGGAGGCTTGGAACAGCTTCCATCTGTCAGACATTACTCTTGCTCAGCAGTTCCATTGTGACTAGAGAGCAACCCAGTAGGGCCATTTTGGCTGAGGCTGAGCTGAATATGCTTGCATAAATCCAGAAAACATAAACCTGCTCTCTTTCTCATTCTTTAAGATAGGAAGAGGCAGTCCCTTGCTGCTTAAAGGAATGCTGTATGAGGGGTGCAGGAATATAAATCAGAGTGTGTGTCCTTCCAAGACCAATTCCTTCCCATTCCCTTTGAGTTCCCAAACTGTAGGGAAGCAGCTTTATCACAGAAAGGGGCAAGGCCATGCAGGTTTTGCCATGGACCAGTTTGTCCTTTCCAGGGATCTTTTAGTTTACCCACATATCCTCCTTTCTGGAGAAGTGAGCAGTGACTCATGAAAGCTCATACTCTACAACAGTTTTTGTTAGTCTTTTAGGTGCTACTGGTTTCTTCTTCTTCTCTACTGCTATAGACAAACAAACACGGCTACCCATCTTGATCCTTTCCTCCCATCCCTTTCAGCCCTGAAGCAGACAAAGACCTTCATTAGCTGTCAGCACTGTGGTTTGAGAGCTTCACTGGAGGTAGGGATGCCAGCCTCCAGATGGGGCCTGGGGATCCCCTGTAATTACAGCTCATCTCCAGACTACAGAGGTCCCCTGGAGAAAATGGATATTTTGGAGGGTAGACTCTGACATTTTACCCCACTGAGGTCCCTGTCCTCCCCAGGCACCATCCCTAAATCTCCAGGAGTGTCCCAACTTGGATCTGGAAACCCTCCTCCCTCATCTGGCAACTCTTAACTGCAGAGGGCCCAGAACACCTTCCCTGATGCCCAGGCAACTCCTTTTTGGAGGGGCATGGTCTGCTATATGACCAAATATGAGGTGTAAAGGATGTCAGCAGAGTAAACAAGAAATAGTTTGTTAAACAAACACAGGGGTCCCCAGTCTTTTCTAGTCTGCAGGCACCTTTGGAATTCTGACCCGGGGTGGTTGGCATAGCTACAACATGACTGCAGCAAGGTGCAGAACCAACCACAAAATGTCAGGAAGTGAGGTTACATATAACTCTAATAGTAAATCTTCAGCATTTCAGTCAGAAACTCTATTTAACAGGATGTCTTTTAAAATGAACACCAGCCAGTGAATATCCTTGTGCCGTAGTGGCAGCTGTTACTGAACAACTTTTTAAAATTATGCAGAGCCTCAGATTTCCAGTATCCAATCAAAAACCACTTGGCCCCACTCACTTTCTAAAATCACTTGGCAGGTGCTAGGAAAGGTGTTGGCACATACCATGGTACTCAGCAGACACTATATTGAGGACCCCTGCTATATAGCAGATAAATAAATAAGAGAACAGATAAGAATAATACAGGGACCCTACATCTGCACAGGGCAAAACTTGCCCAGAAAGAAACAACAAAGCTTCCTACTGCAACTTCCTATTCATGTCTCAAAACCTGATCCCAGTAGGACAGATTCACCCCACCATTGGGCAAGGGATCAACCCTTTCCAAAGGGAGCCCCACTGCTGCTAAGCTTCAGGGAGTGAACATCTATCTGTGCAGGGCATTATACATGTTCTGTCCAAGCTCTACCTCTTCACCAGCGATTTGCTTCAGCTTTTCCCTCCATTTTGGGGGGAATTGTAGGCCTGCAGGCAAATTTACACACTGGTCTCAGGCAATTGTGGAAAAGAGGCTTCCTTGAGGGCTACAGTCCTCTCATTCTTCAATCCTAGGCCTCGGATCATGACAACTCTAATAACCTGGGTGGCCCTGCACCCATACTTGTATACCATTCTCTGTTGTCAACGTTTGCTGGTAGTGCACAATCAATCATTTCTATTGTAGCATACTGGGGAAGGGAGGGGGAGAATTTTTTTGAAAGATTATTTTATATACCAAAGCAATCCTCTACTACAACCCTGGCCTTGTACTCATCTTTATGCTGGGCACAACTCCAGACTCAACTGGTTTAACTGATCCCTAGCAGGGTGATGATGCTTTTAGCCTAATTAACAGCGACTGATTACCTTTAACATTGCTTGCTATTAGTCATCTGTTTGCTCATAGTAACCTCTATATCCACATGTGGACAACAATGGTCATTTACATGGTAGAATAGAGACCCTTGAGGTGTCATAAATTAAATTTAGAGGTAGCAGGTTCTGCCTCCACACATGTACACATATTCCCTCTCACGAAAGCATGGAGGTGGTGGTAGAAAGCAGGATAGGGCAGTATGGAGAATTGCCTACTTCTGACATAATAATAATAATAAATTTTTATTTATATCCCGCCCTCCCCGTCAAGGCAGGCTCAGGGCGGCTTACAAGACGTGATAGATATACCATGATATAACAATAAAATACAATTAATACAATACTTTAAAATGTCCTTCTGTCCTTAGGATAGTGGGCTTGCCCAGCCATCTTTTAGTCTCTCACTTGATGATGTCATTTGCACACTTGATCATGACCTCCATTGCAATGGCTGGTATTCCTGTACTATGCTGTGCTACCATTGCACTGCACAAAATAGGACTGACTCTTAGTGAATGCAGCATCTTCTCCCTTCTTCTAGCAGGGTAGAATTCCAGATACCAAGAGCTTTCTCATTTGGGTCAACAGGAAATAGAGATAAAACAAAATTGGTGCAGGAGTAGGGTTGCCAACTCTAAGTTGGGCAAGTCCTTGAAGATTCTGGGGGTAGAACCTGGGAAATGAGGGGCTTGGGGAGGGGGGCTACCTCAGGGGGATAATGCCATAAAATCTATCATCCTAAAGAGTAGTCTGGAGATAGTTGTAATTCCAGGAGCTCTCCAGGCCCTACCTGGATATTGGCAACCCTGTACAGGACAGAACTGATTGAAAAGGCAGCCTCACTATAACCCAGTTTTCTTTTTCTTCAGAAAACCCATTAGACTTCTCTACTCTCCCTAATCCATACCATTCTGTTTATCAGTGATTTGGGGAGAACAGGGCTGGATAGAGATGGCTTGATCCCAGCTGAGACAGTAAACAGTAAAAATCTTGTGTTGCTTCTCTTTTTTTGGAGATAAGGAAGAATGGATTGTCCATGGATGATCTTGGTCAGGGCTTAACTCATTGTTTTTCTTTCCCATAGGGAATAAATGTTCACTTAGCTAAGAAAATGATTGAAGATCGCAGTAGAGATTATATGAATGCTAGACGTGTGGCCAAGGTACAATGTCTCATTCATTGGACTGTCATTTTGTTTGATTTAAATAAGCATGATTGTTTGAAACCTTCAAGGTTATTGAAATGGAACGTCACTTAAAAACTGACCTTATAATGAGTTCCCCTTCCCTGCCACAAAGGCAGTAATAGTTCAGTTTTTTTCCTGCAGGAATACGAGACTGTAATGAAAGGTCTAGACCGCAATGCTCCCTCTGTTCCACCACAAAATACTCCCCAAGAAGCTCAGCAGGTAGATATGTGGAAGAAATATATACAGTGGGAAAAAAGCAATCCCTTACGTACAGAAGACCAAACTCTCATAACAAAAAGAGGTAAATGTGCATTCCTTTTTAGTTCCTCTTGATTTAATCAGGGATACAACTAAAAAGATTTCCTTATCAGAAATAAAGCTCTGTTGAGGCCTTCTGTAAATGCAAGAGTACTAGGCTGTGAGCTTAAATCCTGTTTATTTCAGTGGATTTAAGTGCACTTAACTTTTCTCTGTGAACTGCTAGCATATACATTTATGTTCCTAACTCTCCAAAGCAGTTAATTTGCAAGTGACATCCATCACTCTTGAAGTAATAAATCTGGCTCAGAAGCAACAGAATATTTTCAGTTCCTGTGTTGCCATATTTAGTTACCTACATCCGTCAGTGCTGTCAAGTTGTAGCTGACTTACGGCGGCCATGACAAGAGGCTTTCAAGGCAAGTGAGATGCAGAGGCAGTTTGACATTTCCTTTCTCTACAGAGTCTTCATTGGTGGTCTCCAATCCAAGTACCAATCTTGTTTAGCTTCCAAGATCTGATGAGATTGGGCGATTCGATGCCACCCTCTCTCCCAGATTTAGTTGAAAGATTATAATTTGAAAAGGGTTGGAACTAATTAGGACATAAATGGAGCCAACCGTAGACTTTCCCAAAGTCACTGCTGAGTTCTTGATAGGACACAGAGCTGGGTGGCTTTTGGGTACTTTAAGGATAGCAGCCTGAATAGCTCAGTTTGTCCTGAGTGTCAGGCCTTGGAACTAAACAGCATTGGCTATAGTCAGTACTTGAAATAGAGACCACAAAGGAACACTGGACTGGGGTTATTATGCAAAGGAAGGCAATGGCAAACCACCTCTGCTCTTCTCCTGCCTTGAACACCCCATCCCATGCTTGGGGGTCACCATGTGTCAGTTGCAACTCAGCAGCACATTCTTCTCCCTAAGTGTGCCATGAGGTGAGTTTTGAAGAGGCCAACAGAGCAATCTTAAGCATGTCTGTTCAGAATCAGGTGTGTATATTGGGACTTACTGCCACAGAAGTGTTCTTAGGATGGCACTGTAAATTCTTAATTAAAGTCAGGAACCATTGGTTAAAAAAAGTAACTATTTGTAAAGTACCTCCTGATAGGAATATTTATTTCCACATCTGTGCTCTTTTCTCCAGTAATGTTCGCATATGAGCAGTGTCTCCTGGTACTGGGACATCATCCAGATATCTGGTATGAAGCTGCACAATATCTTGAACAATCCAGTAAACTACTAGCTGAGAAAGGGGTAAAAGTCCTTTTTTTATTATTGTATATTTCATTTTGTTTGACAGACAACAGTTACACTGTGAATTCTGTCAAAAGTGTTTCTGATTGTATGAAAAAAATACATGCATAAGCAGTGAAATATTCTGAACTTGCCATGTTTCTGAATTGGATTAGACTTTTGCAGTTGGTGTATAAATTGAAATAGCATGTTTTTAGTGTGGCCCCTGACACCGTCTTCTAGTTGTTGGTGGGTTCATGGCAGACGTAATTTTGCATCATTTAATGTTTCATTTTAATATGCATGTTTTGTTTCAGTTCTGTTTTTAGACTTCTGGTTGGTTCTATTGTATTGTATATTGAATGTCCCATCCATCAATTGTACTGACTTACTCTGTGTAATCTGCCTTGAGTCCAAGTGAGAAAGGTGGATTATATATAAATAAATAATCCTTCTGGTTTAGAATATAGATCTCTGAATACAGAGTTGAATTGTTTTCAGACTAGTCAGTAGCCTGTCATTATTTTCTCTGATTCCAGGACATGAACAATGCTAAACTTTTCAGTGATGAAGCAGCCAATATTTATGAAAGAGCAATCAGCACTTTACTAAAAAAGAACATGCTTCTTTATTTTGCATATGCAGACTATGAAGAGGTAAGCCCAGACTTTACTGTCTCACATTTTCATACAGAAAGCATTTTCTATTTGAAGATCTACCAGGGAAACAATTATGTCATTAAACTAGAGTGATGAACTTGAATTAATCTTATATTTTTTTCAGAGTCGGATGAAATATGAAAAGGTGCACAGCATATATAACCGGCTCCTGGCTATAGAAGATATCGATCCCACTTTGGTATGCATAGTCTTCATTGTTTCACCTCTTTGAAATGAGGAAAGAATCAAAAGATGTGGATTTTCCCACATTGATTCTCTTAGCTCAAAGCCTCAAGCATAATATGAAAATATATAGGCAGGTGGACGTCCCTTCATTCTACTGCTTATACCATCTATTACCCTCCCCCACAATGGGCTATGAAATTACAAAGAGCCGGAATATCTGTTTTATCTGAAATATGTGCCTGCCCGCCTATGTATATTTTTTGTAGTTGTATTTTATTGGTATATTATTGAGTTATTACTGTGTTTTAATTGTTTTATTACGACTGTGATCCGCCCTGAGCCCGTATGGGAAAGTGTGGAATATAAATCGACCAAATAAATAAATAGATAAACCAAAAGCCACACTTTTAAAAATCCTTTATGGTTGCCTTTTATTCTTTAGTTTCTGAAATATATGAAGCAACCATAGTTATTCTGTTTAAAACAATTTATTATAATGTAATATATATTAAAATAGCATATTATCATTTGCTGTTAAGAGATGATACACATACATTACATATTCTCCACCCCTCCCCCCTTTTGATGATCCCCGACAGTGCCAACCCCCTTAGCAAACCATTCCCTATTACTATTTTATTTAATTTGTTAAAAGGTAATAAACTCTATCTATTAAAGAATCTTTCTTCATAAAAAACTTCAAAAAGAAAAAAACATAGGTTATAATTGTAATCCATCTTCATAGTAGTCCTTTTTAGTCATTTACAAAGAAACAAAAAAGATATAGTCCAATAATCTCATTTTAACTGTAATCCATGTAAAGTTTCTTTAAAGATTAACCATTGTCAAAGATCGCCAAATGTCCTTTAACGTTCCATTGTTTTTCAATATACATTTGAAACTTTCCCCACTCATTTTTAAATTTCTCTAAATCTTGTTCTTTTAAGATTCTTGCAAGCTTGTCCATTTCACTCTAATGCATAACTTTCAAAGTCCACTCCCACATTTCTGGTGTTTTGTCTTGTTTCCACATTTGTGCATATAACGTCCGTGCAGCTGAAAGCATATACCAAATTATCGTTCTATCTTGTTTTTGAAATGTTTCCATTTGTAATCCCCCCCAAAAAATATCTGGTGCCTTCTTAATATTATATCCCAAAACTTTTGAAATCTCTTGCTGAATCATTTGCCAAAAATTTTTCGCCTTTTCACAAGTCTACATGTGGTAGAAAGATCTTTCTTGTCTTTTACATTACCAGCATCTATCCAACACCTGATTGTTCATTTTTACCAATTTCTTAGGTGTCATGTACCACCTATATAAAATTTTAAAGCAATTTTCTTTAATGTTATAACATGTAGATATTTTCATAGAGTTCTTCCATAAGTGTTCCCATGACTCCATCTGTATTTCTTTATTTATATTTATCGCCCATTTTATCATTTCTGATTTAACTACTTCATCTTCCATAGACCATTTCAATAATAGTTTGTATGTCTTTGAAATCAACTTTTCACTTTCACTCAATAGCATTCTCTCCAGTTCTGTTTGTTCTTGTCTTATTCCATAATTCGTGATGTCCTGTTCAAGCAAACTCTTTATTTGTTGCAATTGAAACCAATTGTATTTATATTGTATATCTTCGGCTGACTTTAATTCCACCTTTCCTCCTTGAATTTTTAATAATTGTTTGTATGATAACCACTTCTCTTCTTTGGTATCTGAATACAGTTTTATTACTTCTGTTGGTACAATCCATAGCGGTTTCCTCTCATCATCATATCTTTTATATTTTGACCATGTATTTAACAAATTACTTCTGATATAGTGATGTACAAAGAAGCCATCCATCTTATCTTTCCCATAGTACATATAAGCATGCCATCCAAAAACATTACCATGTCCTTCTAATGCTAGTAACTTTCTATTTGATAATGTCATTCATTCCTTAATCCACACCAGGCATACTGCATCATGATACAACTTTAGATTGGGCAGTTGAAATCCACCTCTTTCTTTCGCATCAGTCAGGATTTTCATTTAATTCTTGTTTTTTTCCCAGCCCATACAAATTCTGAAAGCTTCCTTTGCCATTTATTAAATTGTTTGTTGTCTTTCACTATTGGAATTTTTTGAAACAGGAACATAATTCTCAGTAAGACATTCATCTTAATTGCAGAAATTCTGCCCAACATAGATTCAATTTGTTCCAATTTATCATATCCCTATCGATCTTACGCCAAGGTTTCTCATAGTTATTTTTATACAAATCAATATTTTTAATTGTTATTTCCACCCCTAAGTATTTTACTTTGGAGGTAACTTCACACTCCGTTAACCTCTGTAGTTCTTCTTGTTTGCTCTTTAACATATTTTTGCACATAATTTTCTATTTTTCTTTGTTTATGTAAAAGCCTGCCAATTCTCCATATTCTTGTATCTTAAGAAGCAACAATGGTGTTACATGAGTGGGATTTTCATTTATAAACATTACATCATCTGCAAATGCTCTGTACTTATAAGAAAAACCTTTCACTTTCAATCCCTCTATCTCTTTATCTTCTTGGAGTTGAATTAACAAAACCTCTGAAGTCATTATAAATATCAATGGGGATAAAGAGTAACCTTGTCTAGTTCCTTTATTTATAATCATTTTTTCCATTAAATCTGCATTAATACAGAGCCTTGCTGATTGCTCAGAATATATTGCTTTTACCATTCTTATAAAGTCTTCTCCCAATCTCAGTTTCTCCATCACTGCAAACATAAAATCCCAATGCACGTTATCAAATGCTTTCTCTGCATCTGCAAAAAATAATGCTACTTCTTTTTCAGGGTGTTTTTCATAATATTCAATGATGTCTATAACTGTTCTAATATTGTCTCTAATTTGTCTCTTGGGAAGAAATCCTGCTTACTCTTCTTTAATAAAACGGTTCAAATGCTTTTTAAGGCGTTCTGCTAAAATTCTTGCATATATTTTATAGTCATTATTAAGTAATGAAATTGGTCTATAATTTTTCACATTTGTAGCGTCTTCTGTCTTCTTTTGGTATCAAAGAAATTACTGCTTCTTTCCATGTATTGGGAATTTTCCCGTCTATTCTTATAATGTTCATCAATTTCTAAAGTTTTGGTAATAGCGTCTCCATGACAACTTTATAAAATTTTGCCATAAAGCCATCTGGACCAGGTGCTTTTCCTAACTTTATTGAATTAATCGCCTCCTCTATTTCTCCTCTCTCAATTGGTTTATTCAACACATTCTCCATATTGTCTGTTAAGGAATTTACCTTAATTTTCTGTAAATACGCATCAATTTTTTTCTAGCCACGCTTTGACTTTTGAACAGCTTGGCATAGTATTTGTAAAATTCCCTTTTAATTCCTTCATGATCAACAATGTCTTTTCCTCCTGACATGATTTTATTAATTACTTTATTCTCCCTTCTTTTTTCATTTGCCAAGCAAGGTATTTTCCAGGTTTATTCGCTCCTTCAAAAGATTTCTGTTGGAATCTTTTTAAATTCCATTCCACTTCTTTATTCAGCAAATGTCTCAGTTGGCTTTGTGATATTGTAGTCTCTCTTATAATTTTCTTTTTTCCAGGTCGCTTTTGAAGCTCCTTCTCCTTTTTTCCAATTTTTTTCTGAATATCCATCATTTGCTTATTTTTGGCTCTTTTATCTTTGTTATTGTGTAATTAAAATGCCCCTCATTACCGCTTTATAAGCATCCCACATGATTTGAAATTGAGTGTCCTCATTTTCATTTATTTGGAAGAAGCATTTAGTTTCCTTTTCCAGAAACACCACTATCTCCTGTTTCTGTAGCAAGTCCTCATTTATCCACCACCCTGGAGTCTTTTTCCCTGACTTTGCAGACCACATTATTAGATTGTGGTCTGCCCTTATTTTAGGAAGTACCTCTATTTTTTTCGTTAATAGTTCAAGATCTTTTGTAGTCCATATCATATCAATTCTCGAAAAAGAATTGTGTCTTGCCAAAAAGTAAGTATACTCACGTCCTTTGGGGTTTAGTTCCCTCCAAACGTCTTCTAAACTCTCTTGTTTTACCAATTCAAAGAATGACTTTGGTAATTTTCCTTCATTATTTTTTTTCCAAAGTCCTTATGCTCCCCCACAAACTTTGTCATTTCCTGAGTATTTGTGATGGTAAATCTCCATTCTTTAAATTCAAAACTTAAACTCTCTGGGAGTTCCCATCTGTATCTCATTTCTTTTTCTCTCAACTTTTCTGTCAACTTTTTATAAAGTTTCCTGTTGTTAATGACTCTCTTTGGCAGTTCTTTCATGATTGTTACTCTACTGCCATCCACCTCCAATGTGCTCTTGAATTGTTTACTAAGGATCCTTCCCACCATATCCCTTTTCACAAATCTCACCACCACGTCTCTTGGTAGCTTATTTCTTTTGGCATACTCCGAATTTACCCTGTAAATGTAGTCATAGAAATGGTCAGTTTCGTCTGGGTCTTCTTTTAGAAATTCAGCAAAAATTTTAATTATATATGTCCTTAAGTCCATCTCAATAGATTCAGGCACCCCTCTTAACCGTATCTGGTTCTCCATTAGTTTACAGTCTAGTAATAGTGCTTTCTCCTGCATTTTTTGAATATTGGAATCCACTTTGTCCATTCTTGTACATTGGTCTTTCACCTTTTCCTCCACCTCTTGAACTTTCTTTAACCCTGCTTGAGTATCTTTTCTGAGATCTTCAATGTCTTTTTTAATTTTTTCTGTGCTGGACTCAATATCTTTTCTGAGTTCTTTTTTAATTTCTATTTTTGTTTCTTTAATTATCTTTGCCAGTCTTGCTTCCATAGCATCCATTGCATCTTGCCATTTAGCCATTTTTTCTTCTTCAAGTGACCCAGCCCTTGTTTGGATCTGCTTTGCTGCTGGTCTATGCTCTGACATCACTGTTTGCCTATTGCTTAAATAGACTCAAAAGTTGACCTCTCAGATTCACATTTCAAGTACACAGTCCAATAGATTAGACCATGCCCTTTTATATAAGCCCAAAATCGCCATTCTCTGATGCTCCTAGGTCCAGATATTTTTTTTTAAAAAAAAAATCCTTCAAAATGGCCACCGTGGTTTTTCTGTCCTTTTAAAAAGTTTTTTTCCTTTTTTCTCCAAAACTGTACCAAAATTGATTCTAAGCATATAGTCCAATAGATTTTACCTTTTAATGACAATATCTACCGGCTCCACTATTTTTCAATGTCCCGTTTTCTTTTAATTACGGTAGTTTTTACAATTTTGACCTTCTTGTAATAGCTGCTGGTACTTCTCTATGATTTAGGTCCTAGAGAGGGCTGAGAGGCTTGTTATTTTTCCCTTCTTCTAATGGCTCCTTCCTTTACCTTCCTTCCTTGCCACGAAGTCTCATTTTCAGTGGTTAAAAAGTCTTGCGTTATTTCAATGATGAAATTTCCTGCGTTATATTCACCTAGTCAGCAGTTCTTCTCAAAGGGGGTTGTCTGTTCCCGACCACAGGTATTCCAAACAATATTTGTTTTTCCTCTTTTAATCTTATTTCTCCAATAACACCAGTCCCAATTTTAACCCCTCCTTTATCTTTTTTAATTTAAGATGGTATATCTGGATCCAGACCTTTGTTTTTATTTTAATTTAGTCTTATATTAGTCCCGGAGTGATAGATATAGATCTTTTACCTTCAATTCGGATATCCTTCTGCACACTGCTCTTTTAGATATTAGATGTTAATCAGTCCAAAGAAGCTTTGTATCTTGGTGGATTTAAGCCAATTTAATGACCTCAGAGGTCCTCTGTAGACGGTTGAATGCAGTCCTTCTCGGGGGACTCTCCAAAGCCAAAAAGGAACCCCACTGGAGTCCCTCGTCAGCCAAAGTAAATCCCCTCAGAATTTAATATGCATATCTTGGCCTTCTCCCTACCTGGAAGAAGTAGGCAGCAGGTGTTGCAGTCACCTTCTCTGCCCAGAACAGAGATTCTGATCTGCTCCTTGACTGAAGAGCAGCTCAATCCGCCATGACCAAAATCCGGAAGTCGAAGCAACCATAGTTATTTGTACATTCTTCCTGTTGTTTTGCATTGCAGAGATAAGATATATTTTTGCTGCCTATATAACTTGCAAAATCACTAGGGAAAATGCCAGCTATTTATAACCTATTTAAAAACAGTAGCAAAGAACTATACAAGCCTAAAATTTAATTGATAGCTCATAGATAGCAAGAGTTCGTATTGGTAGTTGATTCCTTTATTGAAGAACTGTTATCTGACAAATAAGCACATGTAAAGTGAATCGAGGTCAGAGAAGGCCTCCAGTTTCTGTGAATTATGAAATAAGATTTCTTCTTTGTGCATTGTAATCCTATTGGTTTGGGGACCTTTTGTGATCTAATCCTGCTTTTTGAAAAGCATCTGGCTATAGTAACTAGAAATGCTAGCTTCATTTCTGATGTGTAATTGCTTGGACAGAGGGATGTTGCCAAGGTATACTATGATTTTAAGAACATAAGACCAGTGGTCTGTCTAGTGCAGCATCCTGTCTTACACCATGGCCAACCATCTACTTTGATTTATAATATGTCCTCCCCTGTATCCAGGCTCAGAGTGGGCCAACAACAGAGACCTTCCCCTGGCATTGGTATTAACTCCTGGCATTGGTATTCAGAGATTTACTTTCAAAGAATAGATTCCCTTTAGCCACCATGGCTAGTAACCACTGACAGATCATCCTCCATGAGTCTTGCTAATCGCCTTTTAAAATCATCTGTGCCAGTGACCATCACTACATCCTCTGGCAGTGAATGCCATATTTTGATATCTCATTGACTAAATAAGTATTTTTTGTCCATCTTGAGTCTGAGTGTTTTAAGAGAGGGAGAATTAGTTCTTTCTGTTCACTCTCAACTCCATGCATAATTTTATAAACCACTTATTCTAAAACACAGACTATTTCGTAGGACTATTTTTCCCAGACCTTCCCCAAAATTTCCCAATGTATCCATTGAAAAAACTGGAGGGGGGTGTCAAGCATGGAAGTTTCAGATAACCAAGTAATTGTTTAATACAAAGTCTTAGTTAATTGATAATCCATTGTTGCTTCGAGGTGGGACACTTTGAAAGTGATACAAAGTATTGCAAAGCATAACGTTTTAAGGGTTACATCAAAGCATTGCAGTGTGATATCTCAAAGACATAACAAGAACGTGTGAATTACTACAAACTATGCAACAGCCTATCTTTGTGGTTAAACTTCCCTTGGTCTCAGGCATTCTTCTTACAGTTGATGGTTACAGTGTGGAAACCTTTCAGGGAGGTGCCTGCTATCAAAGCCTAGCATTCCTACATTTGCTACTCAAAGGTGGGAAAGAGAAAAGGGAGGTGAGAAGAAAGAAGAGCTATTTAGCTTTGATATGCAATTACATGGAAAGCATTCGACAGAGAAGCACCAACTTTATCATTTAATACTGAATGTAAAACACATGCTTGACAGGGGGGATGGCAGAAAAGTGGTGGTCTGAGCCTTCACATTTCTATTCTCTGCTAGCAGAAAATAGAGTGTTTCCATTTCTTACTTCAGCTTCTCATAGCTGACTTGACAGAATTTTGTTGGGGGGGTTTCTGACCCTTAGTAAGGAGTTTGAGGGCACCATAGCGGGATGCTTAGAGAAGGGGGAATCTGCCTCAGCTAGGTCCTTTCATTCACAGAGTGTAGGATCCAACACTGTCTTTAATGTACTGTTAACTTCCAAATATTGAATTTTATGTAAAAAAAGTCCCAATTTCTTCTTGTATGTATTAGGTATATATTCAATATATGAAATTTGCAAGGCGAGCAGAAGGCATAAAATCAGGTAGAATGATATTTAAGAAGGCACGAGAGGATGTCCGGACCCGCCATCATGTCTATGTTACAGCTGCTCTGATGGAGTATTACTGCAGCAAGGTAATCACACTCAGTGGATGAAATGTTTATTTCAGCCTTGTAGCTTTCTTCAACTAATACAGTCTTAAAATTTGCAGGACAAGTCAGTAGCCTTTAAAATCTTTGAGCTGGGACTTAAGAAATACGGAGACATTCCAGAGTATGTCTTGGCATACATTGATTACCTTTCTCATCTAAATGGTAAGTTCTGGGAAACAGGAGACTTAATTCCATTGGCTTTTGGTTCCTGTTTTACTGGGGTTAATTCTTTTCTCCAGGCAGTGGCCTTCTTTACACAAAATTGAGCAACTTTTTTGGATCCACTGAAGATTGAGACTGTAGTTGCCACATATAACTTTATGAGCACCCTGCCATATTATCTTATCAGTAAACAGACTGCTTATTGGGGGGTTTTGTCTGGTCTTGTACCTACAGTATTAAATGTACTGGAAAAATCTGGTTTCAGTACTGTGATGAAAAATGCTGGTTTGTCATAGTCTATAGATAGATGTAGAGATGTACTATGGTATAGTGGCTAAGAGTGAAATGTGAGCAGGGAATACTCCAAATACTCACATGTCACAAATTCAGTGGTGGTTTTAGACAAGCAGCTGTTCTCCTAGCCCTCCTCTCATCTGTAGTGTGGGTATAATAGTAGTGATCCTACTGTACAAGCTTGTAGTAAAGATTACTGAAATAATGTATGTGAAGCACTTTCAAACAGAAAAAGCAGTCAACACAATGGTATCCACAAAAATTGTGGAAGTGGTTTTAAAATTTATTTTCACTGAAATCAAAACTACTTCAAATTATCCTTTTATTTCCCACATAATCTTTATTATTAAGCTTATTTTCATATTATTTTCTTTTCTTTTTACTTATTTTTAACTAGAGGACAATAATACAAGAGTCCTGTTTGAACGTGTATTGACCTCAGGGAGTCTCCCACCTGAGAAGTCTGGGTAAGCCTTGCCAAAGCCCCTTTCTAAACCATCTAGTCTTGCTGTGCTTGAAAGTCCCTGGTACATTATAGAGATTGTCCAGAAATACTGCAATGTATACTTTCATTTGAGTCCTAGAGCAGCTGCCAATTGTAGAAGTTTTCTTGGGGGTTCATTTTTGGACACTGAATGTACTTAATGTTAAGACGGGAGAGTGGAATGTCATAGTATAGCCCAGGGGCAGCCAAACTGCAACTTAGGAGCCACATATTGCTCTTTCCCATATGTTGTGTCACTCTCAAAGCCTACCCCCCCTCCCAATCAGCCAGCTTGGAGAAGGCATTTGTCTCTTTAAATCACTTCTCCAAGCCAGGCCAGCCAGCAGCTTGGAGAATGAATTTAAAGTTGCTTTCATTTCCTCCCTCCTCTCTCCCCCATCTATTTCCCTCCCTCCCAGCTCTCGAACATCTGACGTTCATGTCTTTCAGCTCTCAAACATCTGATGTGTATTCTATGTGGCTCTGACATTAAGCAAGTTTGGCCGCCCCTGGTATAGCCCAATCTCATCATATCTCAGAAGCTTAGCAGGGTTGGTATTTGAATGGGACATCACCAAGGAAGCATTTGCAGAGCAAGGCAGTAGCAAACTACCTCTGCTTAATCGCTTGCCTTGAAAATCCTATGGGGTCAGCTATGACAATGACACTTTACACATGCACAAAGTGGTCTGTGCTATGAGAATGTTCTGTAGCATTTTGACATACAGATCCATGTGTTGCACATGTGTTTCCTTCCCTTGTCTCCTGTGTTTTCTCTTCATAGCCTGCCTGCTAGATTCTTTGCCTCTTGACTGATATAGAACATAAGTTGGGGACAACTGTCTAAAAAGTGGAAGACACACACATATCACAGCACCAACCTCCCCCTATTTTTTTCACTTCTAGTTATTTTGCCTATTTTACTCATGATCTCATTTCCTTTTGACCAGTGGCATCTGAGGCAGGTAGCAATCAGGACTGCAGAGCTGGAAGCCTCACTGGTTTTCAGCAATCAGTGACAATAGCAGAGAAGAGGGCAGCACATAGTCACTTCTAGGGGTGTGCATTCGGTTGAGCTGAACCGAATACAACCCCGACAAATAGCTGTTTCAGCTGTATTTGGGCTGTATACAGCCAAATCAGATTCTCTGATCTGATTTGGCTGCCAAATATAGCAGCCACAAATAGCCACTGAAATTTGGCAGCTATTTGGCTTCATTATACCCTATTTTGCCATTGAAGTCAATGGCAAAATAGAATATAATGAATTGTGACTGGGGGGAGGCAGAGGCGGTTTGTGGTAGAGGCTCCAGATTCGCAGGCAGCTGCAGGAGCCTCTTCCCCACAAAACTCCCAAGTTTTTCAAAAAGATTGGACTGGGGGTCCATTTCTAGGGGCACCCAAAGCGGGTGCCCCCATCCCAGCATTGTTCCCTATAGGTCATTGAAGTCAATGGCAAAACATAGAGTAATGTATGGGTGCTGGGAAAGAGGCAGTTTGAGGGAAAGGCCCCAGATTTGCAGGGGAGCTGCAGGAGCCTCTCCCCCACAAGACCCCCATGTTCCAAAAAGATTGGACCAGGGGGTCCAATTCTAGGGGCACCCAAAAAAAGGTTGCCTCCATTCCCCATGCTTTCCTATGGCAGAGGAGGGGGTTTGAGGGAGAGACACTAAATTTGCAGTGTAACTTCAGGAGCCTCTCCCCCAATGAACCTCCAAGTTCCCAAAGGATTGGACCAGGGGTTCCATTTCTATGGGACCCTAAAGTGGTTATTCCTTCCCATGTGATCCAGGGAGGAAGTGGGGAGGAGACATTGACATTGGCTGCTTTTTCAGCGGCTCCTCATCCTTCCCACCGCCACTGCCCCAGCACTGATCCTGGTGAATGCGCAGAAGGCCAGCATAAGAGCCGCTGGCCTCTGCAGTGCTTTACCTGCCAATCAGCTGATCGTTGGGGGTGGGGCAGCCTTGGAAGACCCCGGGAGCGCGGCGCTTTACCACATTTCACCAGGGTATTAAAATTGGGAGGGAGGGGGAGGCGGCGTAGGGGGGCATGGGGGGTGGCAGGCAGCAAGGCTGCCTGGGGCGCCATGCACCCTGGGCCGGCCCTGGGGGGGTGCTTTCTGCAAGGACTACAGCACAGAAACAGTGCATTGAATGCCATGGTGCTAAGCAGCAAAGCCCTATGCCAGGTTAATAATGACCAGCCCAGTGGCACAACCCTACCAGCTATGGCCCAGCAGCTGAACCCAGTATTCTAGTGGCGTGGGTGTACCAAAAGATGAATGGACACAAATTTGAAATCAAGATTCACAAAGCTGAGCAACCTGTTTTACTGCAACATCATTTCAGAAACAGACTGGATTGCTGAATTACAATCATTGCATAAGAACATAAGAGAAGCCATGTTGGATCAGGCCAATGGCCCATCCAGTCCAACACTCTGTATCACACAGTGGCCAATATATATATATATATATATATATACACACACACACACACACACACACACACACACACACACACAGTGGCTAATAGCCACTGATGAACTCTGCTCCATATTTTTATCCAGTCCCCTCTTGAAGCTGGCTATGCTTGTAGCCTCCGCCACCTCCTGTGGCAGTGAATTCCACATGTTAATCACCCTTTGGATGAAGAACTTCCTTTTATCCGTTCTAACCTGACTGCTCAGCAATTTCATTGAATGTCCATGAGTTTTTGTATTGTGAGAAAGGGAGAAAGGACTTCTTTCTCTACTTTCTTCATCCCATGCATAATCTTGTAAACCTCTATCATGTCACCCCGTAGTCGACGTTTCTCCAAGCTAAAGAGCCCCAAGCGTTTTAACCTTTCTTCATAGGGAAAGTGTTCCAAACCTTTAATCATTCTAGTTGCCCTTTTCTGCACTTTTTCCAATGCTATAATATTCTTTTTGAGGTGCGGTGACCAGAATTGCACACAGTACTCCAAATGAAACCGCACCATCGATTTATACAGGGTCATTATGATACTGGCTGATTCGTTTTCAATTCCCTTCCTAATAATTCCCAGCATGGCATTGGCCTTTTTTTTTGCAATCGCACACTGTCTTGACATTTGCAGTGAGTTATCTACCATGACCCAAGATCTCTCTCTTCGTCAGTCTCTGCCAGTTCACAACCCATCAACTTGTATTTGTAGCTGGGATTCTTGGCCCCAATGTGCATTACTTTGCACTTGGCCACATTGAACCTCATCTGCCACGTTGACACCCACTCACCCAGCCTCAAGAGTCTCACAATCCTCTCTGGTTCTCACCACCCTGAACAATTTAGTGTCATCTGCAAACCTGGCCACTTCACTGCTTACTCCCAACTCCAGATCATTAATGAACAAGTTAAAGAGCATGGGACCCAATACTGAGCCCTGTGGCACCCCACTGCTTACCGTCTTCCACTGCGAAGAATGACCATTTATACTCTGCTTCCTATTAATTAGCCAGTTTTTGATCCACAAGAGGACCTGTCCTTTTACTCCATGACTCTCGAGCTTACTAAGGAGCCTTTGATGAGAAACTTTATCAAAAGCTTTCTGGAAGTCAAGGTAAACAACATCTATTGGGTCCCCTTTGTCCACATGCTTGTTCACCCCCTCAAAGAACTATAACAGGTTAGTAAGGCAAGATCTTCCCTTACAGAACCCTTACAAAATCAAGACAATGAAACCCCCAGGGTCCAACAGAGATATGGGATTCTCATCTCATTACACGAGCTAAGTCACTCGGTTCTTGCTTATACACAGAATTTTAACTTTGTTGGTCTTAAAGGGGTCATTGGACTCAAATTTGGTTCTCACATCTGTTTTTAATTCCTTTATTATCTGAACATCAATTTGCTGCCATTTACATGTCCTAGCAAATGTGTTATTCCAATCTTGACTGTGTTTATTCCTCTGTTACTTATGCATATTGACTCTAATCAGCTCTTTCTGGCTACTAAACCATCCCTACCTGCATGTAATATGAGGAAATCTGATTTACTGTGTGAACTTGGGCACATGCATTTTTATTGCATTGTATCTGAGGAAATGTCCTTGCACACAGAAGCTTATCCTTTAAATAAAAATTTGTCTTAGAAAGCCATAGGCAGCCATAGAAGGAATGTGGGCAACCTCTTTGGGTTCCTGGGGGTTCCGTTGCCCTGAGTTTTGTGATGAGTGTAATGATTGTAATTCAGCTATCTCCTGTTCCAGTCTGTTTCTGAAATGATGTTGCAGTAAAACAGGTTACACAGCTTTGTGAATCTTGATCTCAGATTTGTGTTCATTCTTCTTTTGGTATACCCAGGCCACAAGAGAATACACACCCCTATCAATAGCATGCCTGAGAACTAAGTTTGAGACCAGTGGCACTTTTAAAACCAACAGAGTCTGAATTTGGGGGAAAATTAAGACCTGAGGAAGTTTTTTTTATGTCCACTGAGATATGAAGCCAATATCTCTATTAAGTCCTGGGGGTTCCTGTGTCTTGAGTATTTTTGCGGTGACTGGTTTCTCAGCTTTGTTATGATAGATAGGAATGGCTCTTTATTTGAGTGAATGTCATGCCAAGAACCAAGAACTAGAATAAGTACAGTGCAGTGATAGGTTGCTAAGGTACTTGCTTTTTAAAAGAAGACTAGAGGTGATATTCATGCAAAACTCAAGTGTCCTGTCCTGGTTCCCAAAATCTTCTTTCTCACAGTACAGAATTATTGAATTCCCCAAAGGTGTTTCTTCTATAAGGCTGTGGTTCAGTATGCATCTCCTTCGCCCCATCTCTGCTGCTTGAGACTAGTGCATTTAATGTGCTGGTTCTGTGCTGTAGTCCCTATAGAAAGCCCCTATCCCAATTTTTAAATTGGAGAGATTCTCTAATTTGAAATAAAGTCCTGTGCATTGTACCACCATTGCCACAGTATCCCTTGTTCTGCTGGGCAGCTATGTTCCTTGCAAGCTAGCACCCTCAGCACAGTTAACTTGACTGCAGAGATTCTTTAGGAGAATATAACTGCTGCTTGGGGTAGGTTTTCCCATCATAGATGGTGCCTCTAGAGTTGAACCCCCAGTCCAATCGTTTTGAAAGTTAGGGGTTCTGTGGGGGAGAGGCGCCAGAAGCAGTCCTGCAAGTTTGGTGCCTCTCACTCACCCCCCCCCTCCAAGCCTCAATTGATTAAACCCTGTTGTGCCATTGACTTTAGTGGGGCACAGGGTATAATATGGCTGTATATTCAGGAATAGCCGAATATCTCCCAAATCATATTCGGCTGCTGTATCTGCTATTAGGAGATATCCTTCCCCTCATATTTAGAAGCCCTGAATACTCCTGAATCAGAATTTTCCTTTTATTGTTTGTTTGTTTGTTTTGCACACCCCTAGTTACTACCTATTGCTAATCTATTTCTTACAAATTCTGGGCCTAATTTGTGCACTGGCGCAAGGAAACTGGAGGAAAGCAGGTCAATACTGCAGGAAGTGGCCCCTCTAACTTTACTTGCAGTTTAATTTATTTAGAACATTTATATGCCACCTCTCCAGAGATGACATTGAGGAAGATCACAAAGTAAGAGCAGTGAAACAGTAAAGTCATAAAGCAAGCATGAAAGTTATCAGTGTTAAAACAAGCAATAATATAAGCAAAGAGCTTGCTGGGAACATGAAAACAGTAATATCCGTAAAACTGCACTCAGGCTAGAAACTGGCAAGACACACTAAGAAAGATGGAACTGTTCAGTTAAACAGCTGGTTGAACAGAAATATTTTGGCCTGGCACCTAAAGCCTTGTCTGTGCCACCCATTGTGCTTCTGCAGGCAAGGACATAACCATCAAGGCTTAGGAAGAGAATCTTAACTGGTGGGCTCAAGTGTACAAGAGGAGGCAGCCTTTCAAGCACCTTGGCCCCCACCTGCTTAAGCCCTTAAAGCAGGTGTCTCAAACTCATTTATGAGGGCAGGATCTGACATAAATGAGACTTTGTTGGGCTGGGCTGTGTCGGGCCATGTGTGTACTTATTTAATAATAATAATAAAATTTTATTTATATCCCGCCCTCCTCGCCGAGGCAGGCTCAGGGCGGCTAACAACATTTTGTAAAATTATACAGAGTTTAAAATCACATTAACTTTAAAACATTCCAGTTAACCAAGTATTATACAGATTTCCAGGTGCTAATTCCATTTATAATGATAATAACGAAAGTCACCCAACAGTGGTCTCTCAGCCAGCAAAGGCCATCCTGAAAAGGGTGGTCTTGCAGGCCCTGTGGAACTGGTCAAGGCACCGCAGGGCTCGCACTTCTTCCAGGAGCTGGTTCCATAGGTGTGGAGCTGCGATGGAGAAGGCCCGTGTACGGGTGTTTTGGAGTTTGGCCTCCTTTGGTCCAGGGATAGTCAGCTGGTTCTTCCCTGCTGACCTCAGTGCTCTCTGGGTTTCGTATGGGGAGAGACGGTCCCTCAGGTAGGCAGGTCCTCGGCCATATAGGGCTTTAAAGGTAATAACCAGCACTTTGTAACGAACCCGGTAGGTAACTGGCAACCAGTGCAGTTCGCGTAGCCCCGGCTGTATGTGCTCCCACTTGGGGAGCCCCAATATCAGCCTAGCCACCGCGTTCTGCACCAGCTGCAACCTCCGGGTTCGGCACAGAGGCAGCCCCATGTAGAGGGCATTACAGTAATCCAAACTTGAGGTGACCATTGCATGGATCACTGTTGCTAGGTCCCGGCGCTCCAGGAAGGCAGCCAACTGCTTTGCCCGCTTCAGATGGAAAAACGCCGACTTAGCAGTGGCTGCTATCTGGGCCTCCATTGATAGTGAAGGCTCCAGTAGAACTCCCAAGCTCTTGACCCGGTGCGCCGCTTTCAGAGGCACACCATCAAAAACTGGGAGAGGTATTTCCCTCCCCAGGGCACTGCAACCCACGCAAAGGACCTCTGTCTTCATTGGGTTCAGCTTCAGCCCACTCAGCCTAAGCCAAGTTGCCACGGCCTGCATATTGGTGACACCCAAGCCCATACCTCCGGGCGATCTGGGCAAGGGGGCGCATATAGATATTAAATAGCATCGGGGAGAGAACTGCTCCCTGTGGCACCCCACAATCAAGTGTGTGCCTCTGGGACAGCTCACCCCCAATTGCCACCCTTTGTCCCCAACCCCCGAGAAGGAGGAAAGCCATTGTAGGGCTAGCCCCCCAACCCCTATGTTGGCGAGGTGGTGGGTCAGTAGCCAATGGTCGACTGTGTCAAATGCAGCAGACCTAATAACATCAGCACCGCCACGCCGCCTCGATCCAGATGCCGTTGGAGGTCATCTACCAAGGTGACCAGCACTGTCTCCGTCCCATGACCTGGATGAAAGCCGGACTGCAACACCACTGCCCTCTCAATAATTTTACCAAGAAATGGTAAATTAGAGACCGGTCGGTAATTTGCCAATTTGGCTGGGTCTGCTGTACTTTTTTTCAGGAGGTATTTCCCTCCAGGGCGCCGCAACCCACACAAAGGACCTCTGTCTTCGTTAGGTTCAGCTTCAGCCCACTCAGCCTAAGGCAATCTTATTTAAGATTAGGTAGCAGAAATATAAACTTTTTAAGGGACATAAACACAACTAAAGATTTTTTCTAAAAAAACAATAAGACTTAAAATAAAGCATAAAACGTTAGCACTCATTGGTCTTAAAGGTGCTTTCTTTGTATTTCTCCCATGGCCCAGGGAACTGGGCAAAGGAAGCTCTGGCTCTTTCCTCCCTCCACAGGGGACCAGGAGGAAGAGGAGCTTCAACCAATGGAGAAAACTGAGGTTTTGCTCTGTAGCTCCTGTGAAAGTCTTGCAAAGCAAGTTGAGATGCAGAAGGAAGCAAGAGAGAGGGAGAAGGAAGCAGGCAAGAGCCAGTTGCTCAAGGGCCTGATAGGAGCTCTCCGTGGTCCTGATCTGGCCTCCGGCCTGCATGTTTGACACCCCTGCTTTAAAGATAAGAATCAGCACTTTCATTTGGGCCCAAAAACATTGGTCATATGTTTTGACACAGAGAAGATACAATCCTTGACTCCAGTCTCCAGCAATAGACTGGCCAATGTATTCTCAACCAAGAAAAGTATTGGAATAGCATTCAAAGGTGCAGTCTAATACAAAGTGCTTAGAACCCTCTAATCTAGATGTGATCTGTCAGCAGAAAAAGTCACTGGTTTTTTAGCTGAAATGGTTATCAACTAAAACAGACCAAAGACATTGCATGCGGCAGAATCAAGCAACGTACCCATTTTGTGAACCAGTTTCAACCAGGTTGAAACGCTTGGGACTCTTTAGCTTGGAGAAACGTCGACTGCGGGGTGACATGATAGAGGTTTACAAGATAATGCATGGGATGGAGAAAGTAGAGAAAGAAGTACTTTTCTTCCTTTCTCACAATACAAGAACTCGTGGGCATTCGATGAAATTGCTGAGCAGAAAGGTTAAAACGGATAAAAGGAAGTACTTCTTCACCCAAAGGGTGATTAACATGTGGAATTCACTGCCACAGGAGGTGGTGGCGGCCACAAGTATAGCAACCTTCAAGAGGGGTTTAGATAAAAATATGGAGCACAGGTCCATCAGTGGCTATTAGCCACAGTGTATGTGTGTATATAAAAAAATTTTTTTGCCACTGTGTGACACAGAGTGTTGGACTTGATGGGCCGTTGGCCTGATCCAACATGGCTTCTCTTATGTTCTAATGGGAGGGCAACTCTCGCTAGAACAGACTGACTCCTCTGTTCTTGAGTGGCTTTGTCATTGACCAACATCACTTCAGCTTTGTCTAGACTGAACTTCAGTTTATTGGTCATAATCTTTCTCATTACCCTCTCCAGGTAATTGTTCAGGACTTGCATAGAACCATCACTCTCAGCTATTAAGCAGAAATAGAACTGGGTGTTGTCAGCATATGGGTGTCACTTCACTCCAAATCCTGAGACATTTTCTCCCAGCAGTCTCATACAGATGTTAAACAGTAAAGGGGATAAGGTGGACCCCTGCTGAATGCTACAGGGCTGAACAGCACTTTCCCAGAATCACCTATTATAACTACTGTATGCTTCTGTTATGGCTTCTGGTTGTAGGATAAGGAAGTGACATGTCAATTGCATAGCGAACTGTCCATGCTTCCTATAGTTCCCTTCTCCTGGCTTAGTTCTTAAGCCAACATGAAATTGGCTATTCTGAGGTAGCAACCCAATGGGAAGAGCAGGAAGGGGGAGGAGTTCTTCAGTTTGGTGGCCAGGATTGCAGTATATATGGCTTGAGGCCCCCCTGGCTTCCAGAAACTGTTGTAGGTGTATGGTGATAATAAAGAGCATAGTTTTCCACAATCCTTCTGGTTTTGTGTTTTCTTCCCTTTCATGTACTCCTTTCTCCTTGATCATTTGTTCATTTTCTCTATTCCCATGTACAGAGAAATCTGGGCCCGTTTTTTAGCTTTTGAAAGTAACATTGGTGACCTGGCTAGTATACTTAAAGTAGAGAAGCGGAGATTCACAGCCTTCAAAGAGGAATATGAGGGCAAAGAAACAGCTCTGCTAGTAGACAGATACAAGTTCATGGATCTGTATCCCTGCTCTTCTAGTGAACTCAAAGCTCTTGGTTACAAGGTAAGAGGATGGGGACATTATAAAGTGTTTGTTGGAGAGCAAATGTAATTATATTACATTGTCATGTAGTTGGTCTTCATAATTACTAGTTACTTTCAGTGAGTAATTTTTAACATGTATAGACCTTTTAACCATTTTTTGCCAGTGTTAGGACTTTAAATTGAAACATGAGCAGTGATTTGGTATCTTTAAAATACGGTGGACTGGTCCACAGCATCATATGGAAGCCAACACATATGGCAGCTATAGTTGTGTGGAAAGCTGAGAGCAAGGGCAGTTTCTCAATGCCAGTGGAGAAAAGAAGGATGGATAAAGCAAAATGTGTTGTGAGTTGTTGCATGTGAGCAGTTTGCCCAAGAACAGCAACTGCATAAATTTACTTTTTATTTACTTTAATTAATTTTATTTAATTAATTTAAATCAGCTGCTAACAGCTGCTATGAAGCAAATGCTGGCAATTTAGGTAGCAGTTTAGAATGCAAGATTAAAGCTCTGTCCAGCTTTATTTAGCTCAGTTGCCAGGCAACTGCCTACCTTTAAAAAGTATAATTAGTCATTGCCACCTATGGCCCTAACCTTCAATACTCACAGCTGGTTATCAGTTGATGGCCCACATTCTGAGATATGAAAGGTAAGGTACCCTGCTGTCTCCTAGCGCCCTCATCATCCCAGAACTCTTCTGGAATAAGTTGCCTGTTGAAACACCAAAAAATTAAAACTGAGTCTTTTTTGCAAAGAGTCCAGGCACAAATATCTAAAGAATTATTTCGGGATTAGGATGAATCAATTATAGAATCCATGCTGGCTTTAATGAGTTAAATCTTGTGCCCAAACTAGTAATGTGAAGCCTGCTATTTTATTAAATCTTGTGCTGGAAGAACTCAAAAATTATGTTATTCAAAAAAGATGAATATCCAATGAACATATTTGTTATGCCTTAAGCCCTCATTACTGTAAACTGGTAGTTAATAAGTTTTCCTGCCTACATTTTTAATGTGGAACACTTTTATTATTAATGTTTTTGAAAAGTTTTAGTTAGAAAGAGAGTTAATAAATTTAATATATAGGAACAGACAGAACTCTCATTCTCTTGTTCAGACTTTTTGAAGAAAAAGGATCCCCTATAACTGCTAGCAATAGTGACAGTGGCCTGTAGCTCTGATACAGTAAAGCTAACGTGAGAAATAGTGGTAATTTAACATATCTTCTGTTAACTTCTTGTTGGATGAATTTCCAGGATGTGTCTCGAGCAAAGTTAGCAACCATGATTCCAGATCCTGTTGTGGCTCCTTCAATAGTGCCTGTGCTAAAAGATGAAGTGGACAGGAAACCAGAGTATCCAAAACCCGATACACAACAGATGATTCCATTTCAGCCAAGACATTTAGCACGTATGTTAATCTCTAAATCATGTCTAAGTTAACAGAAAATCTTACCTTCTACTTCATTCTGACTGATCTTCACTTTGTTTCTGCAATTCATTGTTACACACATGAATATTTAAAAATTGTTAAATCTTATTGAATGTCTGAATAGTTTTTAAGTGCTTTCCCAAACTGGAATCTTATTCATGTTTGTTCTCATTCTTGTATGATGCTTTCAGTCACCTAACCTACCTGTCAATTATCAGTGCTCATCTTGCTGTTTCTTCTCCAATACAAAAGACTAAAGCAAGTATTGTTTGCTTTCTTGATAGCTCCTGGTTTGCATCCAGTCCCTGGTGGAGTCTTCCCAGTCCCTCCTGCTGCTGTAGTTCTAATGAAGCTTCTCCCACCTCCTGTGTGTTTCCAGGTTAGTTATTAGGTTTTGATAACACATCAAAGCCTTTTTAGTCTGCTTCTATGTATTAAATTGCATGTAGTTTATTGCAGCCACAGAAACAACCTGTTTTTTTTTCCTTGCAGGGCCCTTTTGTACAAGTGGATGAACTCATGGAAATTTTTAGGAGATGCAAACTGCCAGACAGTAAGTTATTTTTATCCAATTAAGCATAGAGTGGTACCAGTACAGCTTCTGAACTATTGTGAATATGTTTGTGTTACTGACACATTGGAATTCAATGCTGAGATCATTGCCATGAGGGCATAGATGTACAGTATGTCACAGAAGTGAGTACACCTCCTCACATTTTGTAAATATTTAAGTATATCTTTTCATGCGACAACACTGAAGAAATTACACTTGGCTACAATGTAAAGTAGTGAGTCTACAGCTTGTATAACAGTGTAAATGTGCTGTCCCCTCAAAACGCAACACACAGCCATGAATGTCTAAACTGCTGGCAACAAAAGTGAGTACACCCCTAAGTGATAATGTTCAAATGGGGCCCAAGTAGCCATTTTCCCTCCTTGGTGTCATGTGACTCGTTAGTGGTACAAGGTATCAGGTGTGAGGGGGGAGCAGGTTATCGCTCTCACTTCCTCATACTGGTCACTGGAAGTTCCACATGGCACCTCATGGCAATGAACTCTCCGAGGATCTGAAAAAACGAATTGTTGCTCTACATAAAGATGGCCTAGGCTATAAGAAGATTGCCAAGACCCTGAAACTGAGCTGCAGCATGGTGGCCAAGACCATACAGCGGTTAAACAGGACAGGTTCCACTCAGAACAGGCCTCACCATGGTTGACCAAAGAAGTTGAGTGCTCGTGCTCAGCGTCATATCCAGAGGTTGGCTTTGGGAAATAGACATATGAGTGCTGGCAGCATTGCTACAGAGGTTGAAGGGGGGGGGGTCAGCCTGTCAGACCATATGCCGCACGCTGCATCAAATTGGTCTGCAGGGCTGTCAGCCCAGATGGAAGCCTCTTCTAAAGATGATGCACAAGAAAGCCCGCAAACGGTTTGCTGCAGACCAGCAGACTAAGGACATGGATTTCTGGAACCATGTCCTGTGGTCCAATGAGACCAAGATAAACTTATTTGGCTCAGATGGTGTCAAGCGTGTGTGGCGGCAACCAGGTGAGGAGTACAAAGACAAGTGTGTCTTGCCTACAGTCAAGTAGGGTGGTGGGAATGTCATGGTCTGGGGCTGCATGAGTGCTGCCAGCACTGGGGAGCTACAGTTCATTGAGGGAACTATGAATGCCAACATGTACTGTGACATACTGAAGCAGAGCATGATCCCCTACCTTCGGAGACTGGGCCGCAGGACAGTATTCCAACGACCCGAAACACACCTCCAAAACGACCACTGCCTTGCTAAAGAAGCTGAGGGTAAAGGTGATCGACTGGCCAAGCATGTCTCCAGACCTAAATCCTATTGAGCATCTGTGGGGCATCCTGAAATGGAAGGTGGGGGTGCGCGAGGTCTCTAACATCCACCAGCTACGTGATGTCATCATGGAGGAGTGGAAGAGGACTCCAGTGGCAACCTGTGAAGCTCTGGTGAACTCTATACCCAAGAGGGTTAAGGCAGTGCTGGAAAATAATGGTGGCCACAAAATATTGGCACTTTGGGCCCCATCTGGACATTATCACTTAAGTGTGTACTCACTTTTGTTGCCAGCAGTTTAGACATTCATGGCTGTGTGTTGCGTTTTGAGGGGACAGCACATTTACACTGTTATACAAGCTGTAGACTCACTACTTTACATTGTAGCCAAGTGTCATTTCTTCAGTGTTGTCACATGAAAAAGATATACTTAAATATTTACAAAATGTGAGGGGGTGTACTCACTTCTGTGACATACTGTATGTATGCAAATACTCTATCCATAAACAAAACAATAAAAAACATGCCAGTTCAAGTGAGAAAAGCCAACGAATTTAACCTTTCCCACTGGAATTCTCAGACTAATGTTTAGGTTTGCCCGGCACAACGGATCTGCCCTAATTTGCTCAAACAAAACTAGTACATGAGAAAGAAGGACGTCATTATTTAAGCAGGCCAAGAATGTCACTGTACACCTTTGCCCAAGATTATTAGGGGGATTCAGATTACCTTTAATGGCTGCTTCCCCCCCACCGTTAATTATTATTGAGGATTTTACCTGTTGTTGTAAAAGTCACTACTTAATAAAAGCTGGAAGAAGCCATGAGGATCATCTTGTATGAATAGCAAGCCCTGCCCTCTTCTTTAGTATCCTGTTATGAATTATATTGTACAAATAAGCCTATTGATATTAGTTCACAACATTATCTCAAATATTCCTATTTAAAATGAGTCATTTGATGTTCTAAATAATTAGTTCTTTAAAAATAATCCACTTGCTAACCATGTTTCATAACTCTGCACTTTCACCTCCCTTGATACATGGTGTATCCCCATAATTTCTCACCTGGGTGCATTGCAAATTTATGTTTTATTATAGGAATGGAAGCCCCTCTAAATTCTCATGGAATCTTAAATCTTGAGTCACGGATATCACATGAAAATTGTAGCAATGCATGCTGGGGAAGGATGGAGAAGGCTGAATCCAGTCCATCCCAACTAATGGGGAAGGAGGAGGGCTGGAAATAGACTGGCACCATGATGGTTGATAGCTGTGTCTGCATTTTTAAAATCCAGAATTAGGTGCTGCACTTGCAGCTCTGAATGTGGGATGCAGATACTGGGAATCACGAGCAACATGCATGATTCCCGAGCCAATAGCCAAACTGTTTCTGCAGTCTTATGGCACTCTCTGTATAAGGGAATTAGTGCTGAATAAAAATACAGTTTCATTTTCCAGACAGAAAGACTGAAATATGAGGCAGCTTCTGTAAGTTCTGTTATCAGAGAACTATAGCTTGAGAATTCCACTGAATAAAAAGCAAAATTAAATGGCTGTAAACAAGCCAGTTAGTAACATTACAAAGCCAGGCTTTTTAGAAAGCAAAAATAAATACTTCAGGAATCACGGTCGGCTATGTTGTAATATGTAGCCCATAACACATAAATCAGCATATGACACAATTAATGATTCAGATCAGATCTAGCTTAATACAATATCATGGTTCTGTTCTTCATTTTGCTTCAATAAAGGTTGTCTTGAGGTCAATACTACATTTAAAGGGGAGGCTCATAGATGTCAGTATGCTTTGGAAGCACATTGGGGCCATGTATCACTCAAGTGCAGGGAATGCCTGAGGAAGGGGTGAGAAGTATTTCATATTATAGTCTTTTTATACAAGACAACAACTTCCCTAGTTTAAATACTGAAGGAATAAATAGATCATAACTTCTAATGAAGGGATACACACATACACACACACGTGTGTGTACCCCTTCATTAGAAGCTATGATCTATTTACTCCAATATATTCAATATTCATTATATATATGGCACATGGCTGAATAAATCTTTTGAGGGTACACTGGAAACTTCATTCTTTCTGTGGTTTTATTCTCTGAAAGCACATCAACTACACATTTCGTTAACATCACATATCTTCAGACAGGAGGTTCAATCCAGTCATCTGTCAGAAGGCACTGATTCTGTTTTCCCCTCCTGCTTACAAAGTTGAATCTCAAACCATGTGGATTATTGGTGGGCTGCCATGGGAAGGAATAAGAGGGGGAAATTGCCCTTCCTGCCTCTTCCATGGGTGGGGCTGTCTCTTCATTCAGCAGAGCTCCACTGATGTCAGAGGAAGGGAGGGGACAATTTCTCCCTTCTCCTCACTGCAGCCTACCAATGTGTTGGGGCCTCTGATCCCAGGTACTGCTGGATGGATCCAACACAGTATCATTTCCCCAACTTAGTTTTTCCCTCAGGATTAACCCAAGAATAAAGATTCTGCTTTAGTGGCCTCTCCAGTATTTTAAAACAAAATTCATAAGTATAATGCTACTACTGATGGACTAATTTAAAGATTTCTCAACACTAATAACATCACCTTTTCTTTGTCCTTCCCAAGCTGTTGATGAAGCTATAAGGATCATTACGGGAGGCTTGCCTGAACTATCAATGGAAGGGAATGGTCCTTTGGAAAATAATGCTCTTCTCAATAAAGCTGTCAAGAGACCAAATGAAGATTCAGATGATGAAGAGGAAAAAGGATCCGTGGTTCCTCCCATTCATGATATTTATAGGGCTCGACAGCAAAAGCGGATTCGGTGAGACAAGTTGCAAAGACAGTGGTAAAAGACAAAGGACTTGTAACAGAATTTATTTCCTTCTACCAATCAAACATTTGAAAGGGATTGCAGTTTCTAACATGCATCTTGCAACTGAGGTTGTTTTGTTACTGTGGTGCCTCTTTTTTACAAGCTCATTCTTCATCAGAAAAGAAAAGGGCAGATGAATCTTAGAATGAGCAAATCTGAGCTCTGGCAAAAATTAAGTTTTTGATCACGAACTGTACAAAATGTCTGAATTGCATCTGGTTGGTCTTCAAGGGTACCTCCATCTACCGCTTGAAATCTTGTTGGGGTTTTGACAGTTTTATTTTAAAAACTGGATTGCTTATAATTGTGAACTATTTTAAATTCACACTTCTGGAAAACAAACCGTTGTTCTCAGTTTGCTCATGTAGTGTCTGTCCTGCCTTATTCTTTGTTTTTATTTATGGCAGAATAAATGGAAGCTGTTTTGTAGGTTAAAATGGAAGAACATTCCTTTCAAATAAAGGAGCTCCATAATATCATGTCTCATCTTGTTTCATTTATAAAACAAAAGGAGTTTAAACATCATTAATCAAAATAATCTATAACCAGCAACACCCTTCAGAAATATGGGGATACAGATCACGGATAATGATGGTAACTTTTTCTAAATTAGCAAATTCTGATCCCAGAATACAGCTCTGTTTCTGCTATATCAATGAAAAGCAGGATATTCATTACTTTCCATGACAAGACCAGTCTATTTGCCTGACTCCAAGACTTTAGACCACTTGTTTGGAAATGAAAATAAAACCCTCTAACCAGAGCTTTTTTTTGTAGCAGGAACTCCTTTGCATATTAGGCTACACCCCCTGATGTAGCCAATTCTCTAAGAGCTTACAGGGCTCTTCTTACAGAGCCTACTGTAACTCCAGGAGGATTAGCTACATCGGGGTGTGTGTGTGTGTGTGTGTGTGTAACTTAATATTCAAAAGAGTTCCTGCTATGAAAAAAGCCTTGCCTCTAACTAAACATGTTTATGAACATCATTCCTTTGCTTTTGCTCAGATTGATGTGCAGTTAATGCCATTTTTCTATAAATATTCTGCCATAGAGAATCTTACAGCAGTACACTAGGGATAATACTTCTATTCATGGCCACAGCAACTTTCCAAACCAGCTTGAAACAGGAGCTTAATGCTCAATATGCTGAAGCAACAAGGAACATCCTTACCCATGGCCTTAGGCAGAAGAGGGGTCTTTCCATCTTCATCACTATCTCTATCAATAAGAAGCTATACTGATCAGGCCTTCTGCCATTCAGATTTCCACTACAAAGTAAGTTCATTGCCCAAGGCACTTTTAAAAAACCAATCTTAGGTTCCTTCCTTTCATAGTGTTCTTTCCTGATTTTCACTTTGGCCACAAATCTTGGGATTAGGGGCTCATTCAGTCAGAATGAATGAGCCATTCATAGCAAAACAATTCTCAGGCCTAACCCACTCGTTCTAAACTTTAGGATTTTATCACCTTCCCCAGTTTTTAACATCTTAAGGAACTATGACACATAAATTCAGTGTTCCATTTCCCCACGTGGTAACTGGTACTGCACTGCTCTTCATCATCATATCTGAATACTCTGAATCTGACAACTGTTCTTTTCCAGATGGGGATGTGCACATCAAATTTTCAGATTAATTTTGGATCCAGATCTGAGGAGGGCATGCTTTTTGTTATTCTGAACTTTCATGACTCACTGTTGCAGGATTTTTTAAAGGGTTGGGTGTTTTTTTGGGGGGTGGATCCAGAAAATAAAGGATCAATTTATTAATTGCCTTGTCCCATTACCCACCCTGCTCAGAAGCAGCAGGAAACTGGTCATGCCAAAAAGCTGTTTGACAGTATCTCCCTTTAAATGTTAAAGGGCTTTTTATTTTCTAAGGGAAGACCTGGCTGTTGAAATTGGAAGCAGCCCTTTAATAATGGCCCTTTAAAATTTAAAAGGACTGGAGACAACTGATTGGGTAGAACTGGCCTTGGAGGCTTGGTCAATCACCCATAGGACATAATGGAGGAAACACTTCCAATGGATGATAGAGAATGGCCCATTAGACTTACCATGAGGGTCCTTCTCCTCAGAGGTCAAGAGAACATCTCTGTGGCTTATTCCCATCATTCCTTTAGGGAGGCAGGAAATACTTTTTTCCTCTTCCTGTTGGTGTCTTCAGAATAACCCCTCCTCTCAGTTTTGGGAACTTTGAAAGCAGTAACACCACTTCAAACTAGAATAATTATCTGAAAGTAAAGAACTCTCAAAACCATTAATGTTAACCTTAACTATAACTGATGTTGTAACCTAGCCAGTTAGCGAAAGAACAAAGCAGAGATTCAAAGGGATAAAAGTCACAGCAGATATCTGAGATAACATCAGACAAATAGTAAAGAGTAGAATAGAGAATGATGATATTGGGAGCAGCAAGATGTCCTCTTGACCTCTGAGGAGAAGGACCCCTCACGGTAAGTCCAATAGGCCTTTCTCCCTCAGAGGCAGAGGATCTCTATGGGACCTCCCAGAGCAATGTCCCTCATTTGGGTGAGTCATCGTCCATGTCATTCAGAATGTGTTGAAGAACTTTTCTCCCAAATGTGGCCTCTGCAGAAGCTAGAGTATGAAGTTTGTAATGCTTGATATATGTGGAGACCAATGACCATATAGCCGCTTTACAGATTTCCTCCACTGAAGCATGATTCTGGAGTGCTGCATTAGTTGATGCACAGCGGAGTGAATGAGCCGTGATACCTTTAGGTGTCTGTAATTCTGTGGCCTTGTAGGCCTCAACAATTCAGGCCTTTAGTACTGCACTAGTAGCACTCTGACATCCTGCTCCCCAGTCTGGGAGGAACTACGTTTATGAATATAGATTCCATCTTGTGGACAGAACTGGAACGCTGAAGGTAAATCTTTAGTGCCCTGCGCACTTCCAGGGTATGCCAAAGGAGTTCTTTGGTGTGGTTAGGCTGAGGGCAGAAGGATGGTAGATCTCTTGTGACCGATGGAACTTCAAATCTGCTTTCAATTTCTTTCGTTGATCCCCAAAGAAGATAGAGATGTCACAAATGTAAAGAACTATAGACCAATTTCACTATTAAACAATGACTATAAGATTTACACAAGAATTCTGGCAGAACGACTTAAGCAATATTTGATTAACTTTATAAAGGAAGATCAAGCTGGATTTCTCCCTAAAAGGCAAATAAGAGACAATGTAAGAGCTGTTGTAAATATTGTAGAATATTATGAGAAACACCCAGAAAAAGAGGCGGCTTTATTTTTTGTGGACGCAGAAAAAGCCTTTGATAATTTGAACTGGGACTTCATGTTTGCAGTAATGGAAAAAATAAACTTGGGGGAACATTTTATAAGAATGACGAAAGTAATATATACGGATCAATATGCAAAACTGTGTATAAATGCAGACCTTACAAAAGAAATGAAGGTGAGCAAAGGTATAAGACAAGGATGTCCGCTTTGTTTATAATGACTCTTGAAATTTTGTTAAGACAATGCAAGATGACAAAGAAATAGAAGGTTTAAAAATTAGAGGATTTTCTTATAAATATAAAGCATTTGCAGATGATATTGTGTTTATAACTGAGAATCCGATTCAAGTGATACCTTTGTTGATAGCTAAGATAAAAGAATATAGAGAACTGGCAGGACTATACATAAATAAAGAGAAGTCGAAATTTCTATGTAAAAATATGCAACCAAGTAGACAGAAAGAATTGCAGACTTTGACGGGATGTGAAGTTACTTCTAAAGTTAAATACTTGGGTCTAGAAATAACTATGAAGAATATTGATCTGTTTAAAAATAACTGAAAAGTTATGGTGCAAGATGAATAAAGATATGATGAAATGGAACAGACTTAACTTGTCCTTGTTGGGCAGGATCGCTGCAATTAAGATGAATATTTTGCCAAGAATAATGTATTTGTTCCAAACTATTCCGATTGTGAAAGATAGCAAACAATTCAATAAATGGCAAAGGAAGATTTCCGATTTTGTATGGGCCGGGAAGAAACCAAGGATTAAGATGAAAATTCTAACAGATGCTAAGGAGAGGGGAGGTTTTCAGCTTCCAGACTTAAGATTGTATCATGATGCAGTTTGCCTGATATGGATAAAGGATTGGATAATGCTGTTAAACAAAAAACTTTTATGGCTAGAAGCTCATGGGAATAAATTCGGCTGGCATGCTTATATGTATTATGGGAAAAATAAGATGGATGGTCTTTTTTCTCACCACTATATTAGAAATAGCTTACTAAACACTTGGATAAAATATAAGAAATATGGTGATGAGAGAAAGCCGCTTTGGATAGTGCCAGCAGAAGTAATAAAAATAACAGCTGAATCTGATGAAGAAAGAGCGATGTCATATAATCAACTGCTAAAGATTCAAGGTGATAAAGTTGAATTAAAATCTGCAGAAGAGTTAAATAATAAGTATGACTGGTTTCAAATGCAACAAATAAAAAGCTTGATGGAAAATGATATTAAATCTGTTGGAATTAGATGTAAGCAAACGGAATTGGAAAGGGTTCTGCTTGAAGATAACAAAAAATTAATATCGAAAGTATATAAATTATTATTGAAATGGTCTACAGAAGAACAAGTAGTAAAATCTCAAATGATTAAATGGGCAATTAATGTGAACAGAGAAATACAAATGGATACATGGGAGTATCTTTGGAAGAACTCGATGAAAATATCAACATGTCAGAGTATTAAAGAAAACTGTACAGGTGGTATATGACTTTGAAAAAACTGGCAAAGATGAGTAAAAAGATGTCGGATAGATGTTGGAAATGTAAGAAACACGAAGGTTCTTTTTACCATATGTGGTGGACCTGTGGAAAAGCGAAAAAGTTTTGGCAGATGATACAACAAGAAATATCTAAAATTTTGGGATACGACTTTAAGAAAGTTGCAGAGACTTTTCTGCTGGGATTACAAATGGAAAAATTTCCAAAAGAAGATAGAACTTGCTCTCAGCTGCTAGGACATTGTATGCGCAGTTGTGGAAGCAAGAAAAAATACCAGAGAAATGGGATTGGATTGTGAAAGTTCTATCGTGGAGTGAGATGGACAAATTAACAAGAACTTTAAGAGATTATGATTTGGATGTGTTTAAAAAGGAGTGGAAGAAAATTAGAGGATATATAGAGAAAGAGTGGAATGTAAAAAGACATTGGACAATTTTTTAACATGAATATGAGAAAAGAAAGATATTGAACTTTGATTGGTTAAGGGTACCTTTATAACTGAACTTAAGTATATAACCTCGGCGGGAGTCTAGTAATGGAGGGAGGGGGGATTGGAAAATATCATATGGGTTAGAGACAGTAATGATATAATTATTGTCACCATATGTTAGCAATAAAATTGTTTAAACTAAAGAGGATAGCTGGCTAATGTGTTGGGAAACATAAAAGCATTTCAACATCCCATTGGGGAAACATCTAAGTATTTCAACATTCTATCATCCTTCACAGCCTACATGGGACTGTATCCCTATGGAGAGAGAAAAGAGAACAAAATTTGAACTGTGGACTTAGTGAATACTCCATAAAGTTTAGACACTTACCTGAGACATTAACTCAGTATACTTAACTTCAAGAAGAAATAAGATACCCTGGTGTCTTCTGTAGTTTTTTTGGCAACACAAATTTAGTGATAATAGTATATTATTTACAATAATAAAAATAGAAATCGACAAAGTTACTGTTGTTTAACACAGTTGTTTTGTTTATCAGCTGCTGCCTTCAGAGGCAGGAACAAAACTGAGAGAACAGGTTATTCCAAAGGTGCCAACAGGAAGAGGAAAAAAAGTATTTCCTGCCTCCCTAAAGGAACGATGGGAATAACCCATAAAGATGTCCTCTTTATGCATAGGAATTATGCATAGGAATTAATCAACCCATTAGTCTATGGCCAGTGAGAAAGCCAGGTCTACCCATTGGAAATAATGCCTTGACCGAGCCTTGAAGACTAGGTTTACCTGATCAGCTGCTATATGTTGCCAGAGTCACTATTTTCTATGGGCAGAGGGGGATTCCTATTATGGAGATCCGGTCTTCCCACAGAAAATAATGGCTCTTTAAATGTTACAGGAAGACAGATGCTGCTGAACAAATGTTTGGCAGCTCAGCTTCCTTTCTCTCCTTCTTGGCTCCTGGCCTCCAAAACCCAGAACACTGCCAAAATTTTAGGAAATATTTGTTACTCCTAGAATATGGGAGTGGTTTTGATCATTTCAGATATTCCCATGCCAAACCAAATCAAACTAATTAACTAATTTCTAGTTTCTTTTCAGTTTACGTATATCTGAGTGTACATCCTAGTTCGAGAACATAACACTCCCTGTTGAATCAGACCAGTGGTCCATCTAGTCCAGCATCCTGACTCACCCAGTGGCCAGCCAGTTCCTCTGAAGGGCTAGCAACAAAGCACAGCGGATAAGGCCTTGCCCCTGATGCTGCCTCCTGGCACTGATATTCAGAGATTCACTTTCTTTGTGTGTGGAGATTCCCTTTAGTCACTATTAAGTAGTAGCTACTGATAGACCTATCCTCCTTGAATCTGTCTAATCCCCTTTTAAAGCCATCTATGCCTGTAGCCCTCACTATACTATCTGGCAATGAATTCCACATTTTAATCAGGGCCTTTTTTGTAGCAGAAACTCCTTTGCATATTAAGCCACACACCCCTGATGTAGCCAATCCACCTGGAGCTTACAGCAGGCCCTGAAGTAAGAGCCCTCTAGGCTCTTGGAGGATTGGCTACATCAGGGGAGCATGGCCTAATATGCAAAGGAATCCCTGCTACCAAAAAAAAATATTCCTGATTTTAATCATTAACTGTGTAAAGAATTTCCTTTTGTCCATCCTGAATCTATTGTTCATTAACTTCATTGGATGCCTTCGAGTTCTAGCATTTTGGGAGACGGAGAAAAAGTTGTCCCTGTCCATTCTTTCTACCTCATGCAAAGTTTTATAAACCTGTCCAGCTTTGCCTTATCAGAAACTCATCTATGCCTGTGGCCATCACTACATCTTCTGGAAGTGAATTCCACATTTTAATAGCTTGTTGATGAAGTATTTCCTTTTGTCCACCTATTAAGTTAATGAAATGCCCTCGAGTTCAAGTATTTTGGGAGAGGAAGAAAATTTTTTCTTCCTGACCATTCTTTCGACCCCATACATAATTTTATAAACCTCTATCATTCCCCCTCCCCCTTAGTCATATATTTTCTAAACTGAAAACTCCCACTCTCCAGCCTTTCCTCATTTGAAAGTGCTCTGAACCCCTAATCATCTTGGTTGCCCCGTTCTGTACTTTTTCCAGTTCTGCAATGTCCTTTCTCAGATACATTGACCAGAACTACATACAGTATTCCAAATGAGGTCACACCATGGATCTATACAGGAGGAATTATTATTTGTAATCCCTTTCCTAATAATCCCCACTATAGAGTTTGCCTTTTTCTAACAGACTATTTCAAAACCTTTCTTGAAGGCTTTGTTGTTCCACTTGTCCACTAGTACATGGTTCGGATTCCAGGTTCCTGAGAAAGAGTTATTGTATTGAAATAATTGGGCTTGGACCTTGAAATTCTACACCTGTCTGCCTTGAAGAAGTCTATTTGGAGTGCATTCTCTATTACAGACTTTATACTCCTGTTAGGACACTTGTTATATTATTGTTGAGAATGGAATTGAGAAGGTGTTGTACTTAATCTGTACTTTACATTAAGAAACATTGTTACTTACTATAAACTTATTTCTACGGTTGTTTCTCTTCATAATTGGTTTAGCATACCATGGTGCTCTTTTTGTACTTTTCACTGCTGCAACACCCTAAATGGACACTATGATCCCAAGGTCTCTTTCTCTCAGTATCAGCAAGTTCAGACCCATGACTGTGGACTTGAAATTGGGCTGTGAGGTTCCAAAGCTCCAAATGATCAGATTGCAATGTAGATTTGTAATGTTGGGTGTTGGGATCAATACTGTCAAGTGAAGTAACAACTGCAGTGACACATACCAGCAATTCTCAAGTAAGTTTAGGTTCCATTTTCTAAGTCCATCATATATTACTGAGGTGACAAAAATGATGGTAAACATGTGAAACAGACAAAACAGAAAGATGATTAGACTGTTGGACTATCACTTTTGATTCAGTGAATAAGGCCCTGGTGTCCTATGTAGCAGATGCAAGGTGACCCAGAAGGCTGCAGTTCTTCTGAATGTCTTATTTGGCATGTTTCTAGCTCCCTCCTCTAGCTGACTGGGTCAGATGATGGAACATAGAGAGAGAAACAGCTATGGAAAAGCTTAGAAAATGAAAGTGAAAGACATGAAACTCCATCATCATCTTACCACCGCAGGGGAGCTAAAGGGAACCTCCCCCTCCTACACAGGATACACAATCTAGCTGATTAACACATCCTTGCAAACGGAAGAGTTGACCCTTGCAGGGACATCCTCTGCCAGTGACAGACAATATAGTAAATATTTATTATTTAGAACTGCAAGAGACCATTCCACAAAAGGTATTTATTACAGATGAGTTGAGTTACAATCTCACATTTAAGGTGGAGGAAAGGCATAGACTGATATTTAGACAGCAGCAACAAGTTAGCATTCTTAATAACCTTCAAGGAAATACATAAGGGAACTCCAAACACTATATAACAGAATATGATAGAATACTGAATTTCCTCATCTTCAAATTTAATGCTTTGTAGTGGCAGCAACAATTAAGCATGTCATATCTTAATTCTAAAGCAAAACCTAATTAGGCTACAGTGACCTAAAAGCATTAATTTTGTTTGGATATCCTAGAATGGCACAATCCAGCCTAATTCAGCACCCTTTAAATCAATGATACTTACACATATATAGTTTAGAACATATTATAGCTTAATGGTTTTCTAGATTAAAAGAATTGGTTTGATACTTGATATGCCAAGGCAGGTTACTGAACTTTCTCACAAAGAAAAACCTGTTTGACATTTGCCATGAATTCAAATCCTGTGAGCACTACAAAATGGAGAGCACTTCCACATAAAGACAGTCATCTTAATCCAATGATCTGAGAGAAGTTAAGACACATCAAGACAAATCTGTTACATACACATAAAACAAAGTGCTTGATCAAGTACGTATATTTTCCTGGTTGATGATGCAGTCAAGTTCACTCATCTGTAGAGTCAAAACTGTAATCAAACTTCTTACTTTAGAGCAGGAGTGGCCAAACCGCAGCTCGGGAGCCACATGTGGCTCTTTCACACATATTGTGTGACTCTTGAAGCCCCCACCACTCTGTCAGCTGGCTTGGAGAAGGCATTTAAAGTTTCTTTTTTTCCACCTCTCCATCCCTCTGCCTCCCCATCTTCCTTCCTTCCTTCCTCTCTGCTTTCTAACATCTGATGGTTATTCTGTGTGGCACCTACATTAAGCAAATTCGGCCACCCCTGCTTTAGAGTATGTGTCAGTTAATGGAACTAAAGTAAAAATGCTTTTTAAGCTTGTGTTTTACTTCCTTACAAACGAAATGCCATATAATTACTGAATTTTTTTTCCCAAGAAAAAGCGGTTTTCTGAACACGTAATCTTGTTTCCTTGTTTTTTTCATACATAATAGTCAGGCTTCTGATACTGAAAATCATTTTACTGGACACCTATTTAAGAAACACATTTAATTTTCTCCAGTATTCAAATTTACTACAGAAGTTTATGAACTCTGGATTAAAAAAAACCCCAGCAATACCTTCTCCATAAATTCCATGAAAAGTTTAAAATAGCTCATTTCTGCTATAAATTTAACACTCCTGTGCCTAATATACAAATAAAGTCTTCCATCCCAATCCAGCAAACGTGACACGTGCCTGGAAGCAGTCTTCTTCTGCCTGGGCCAGGTCCAGAAGCATGCTTGCAGTTGCTGTGTGGGCCTAGCCCACAGCAGGCTAGTGGTATCCTGCAGCTGTGCACAAAGAGCACATGGATCAGGGTCTTCTCATTCAACAGAGGGCTTTTTAAGCTAGAAACATAGTTCCTATTCTCAGTTGCAAAACTTTAACATGTATAGAGTCTAGTATGAAAGTCAGTGGACATATATTATACAGTTTCTACAGATGTAAAGTTTTGCATGTCTACATTTAATATTCCATGTCAGCAGGAGCAGTAAAATGAGAATCATGTGCATCAAAAGAGGTTTTGTTTCCACATATCCTCAGAGAGAAGCAAGTCTGTAAGTTGACAGCTCGTCACTATTGGAAAGAATTAAAAAATACAAAAATATATGTACCTGCAAGTCAAGAAGCAAATCTATTAAAAATGTGGCTGGCAGAAAGTCTAATGGCCTTAATGCTTTAACTACCAGTATTCAATTTACATATATGTGGACATTTAAGTTACTTTCACAACAGGCTTTACAAATTGTAGTGTAGAAAGAAGTTATCTCTTTTGCACCAAGGTTCATGCTACCTTAACAGTAAACAGAAAAACATCAAAGTATTCTTTTCATCTCTCTTTATATTCTAGAGATAGAATTAAAAAACTTCTAGCTCTTCTATTTGTTTGGAATTAAATATTAAGCTTGTGCATTTGCACTTACCCTTCACCTCTCTGATGTATCAGCTTCGCACTCAATCATTGCTATTCAATTACTTAAATGTTTTGCAGGCAAGCCATTTTCCAAAGATTGCATGGTGTCAACAACAGATAAATTGCCCTGATCCAGTGCACAGAAATCGGCTTCCCTGCATGCATCTGATGTAGAAGGAAAACTGTCATGCCAGAGGGATGGACTCATGGCACATCTTACCTGTGTACCTTGAACAAGTAGCCAGAGGGAATAGGGGACATGATTTAGTATACTCCCAATAGCAGAACAGCTCTGCATGGAACTTCTTAACAAAGCTCCTCATCACAGTACTGATTAGTGGGGCAGAACCAGGAAGAACTGAGCAAGTAATCTTGGTATTTCCCATTCCCAGATTGCATATCAATTCATTGATACTATGTCAGGTTTCCCTCAGGTACCTCAATGCCACCAATCTGTGACAGCAGAAGGAGAGGACAGGATGCCAAGACTGATCATAGGAGTCCCATATCTGTTTTTCAACCCTCATAATTCTGGTAAAAACATCAGTGTAACAGAATGGGCATGCAGCCTTTTATTGCACTACTCTGCATTAAAGCTTTACTGTCAAGAACAAAACCCTGGAGTTAATCATCTTCCAGTTTTCCTTGCAAGTGAGCTGTTTCTTCTTTACTCAGTATGTTGCTGAGCACTGCATCATAGTAAGGACTAAAGACCATCTTGTTGTAGTTAACAAGGCGAATGTACTTGACAGCAATTTCCTCTAGCTCTCGCTGAATAGGACCTAATCCACCAGGAATGGATTTCTGATAACCAAATGCAAGGTAGTTTTCTAAAAACATCTGGCTTCTAGAATCTGGGGGAGAAAAATGATTATCAAGAATTACTAACAAAGATCCTGGCAGGAAGACAGAAATGCATATCAAGTAAGTTCATGTTAGCACTAAGAAAAACAAACTTTCTAGCTTTATCTTGGCCCTGGATATCTCTTTCAATGTGAACTTAAATTCCTTAAGTACCAGGGTCTTGTGATTTCAATGTACCTTTCTCATATCACTCTCAGATATAAAATGGAAACCAGTAATTTCCTGATCTTCTATACATAGAATCATAGAGTTGGAAGGGATCTCCAGGGTCATGTAGTCCAACCCCCTGCACAATGCAGGAAATTCACAAATACTGCCCCCTCTAAATTCACAGGATCCACATTTCTGTCAGTTGGCCATCGAGCCTCTGTTTAAAACCCTCCAAAAAAGGAGCCCACCACCACCTCCTGAAGAAGACTGTTCCATTAAAGAATCGCTCTGTCAGGAAGTTCTTCCTAATGTTGAGCCAGAAACTCTTTGGATTTAATTTCAACCCCTTGGTTCTGGTCCGACCTTCTGGGGCCACAGAAAACAATTCTGCACCATCCTCTATATGACAGCCCTTCAAGTATCCTTCAGTCCCCATAATCCCTGGTGAAATTCCAGCTCCTAGCCATCTGATTATTGATCTCCCAAAATAGTTCCTCCTCTACTAGCATTCATGTGACACTTCTACCTTGATAGTCTTTAGATACTTATTAATGACAATACAAATTTTTAAAACTATTTCTATCCTCCCAATATTATGGGCTAGATACAGACTAAATTTTCCACTACTGGAAAGAGTGATTTCCACCAATTCCCCCTTTCTGCTGCTGTCCCCAGATTTGCCCCTCATGCTCCCCTGTGCTGAAGGAACAGCATTTCGAGGAGATCAGGGGGCTGTAGGAGAAGGGGGACAGGAATGTTCTGATCCAGGGGCAGAAGTGCCTTGCATAAGTGGAAAATGTAATCTGCATCCAGTCCCAAATATGTGCAATAATAGGTTTTGTCTGACTGACCCATAAGTTAATTTGGTCTCCTAAGCATACCTATCAGTTTGCAGATGGAATTATCAGGACTGGCCAGAGCCTGGATCTGTCCTTTAAGCACATTCTCTTTTTCAAGTGTGAATGGTGTGAATCCATGTTGGGAAAGACAACTATTCACTTCAGCACAGACCTTTTCGCTGACGGTAGCCAAACCCTCAGTCAAATTGAAGGAGCTGGAGGAAGAAGGGTTAGGTTCTTTAAGGATAGTATAGGTTTCATGTATGCAGCTTATTGCAACAGATTTGTTAATGTTTGAAACATAAATCATAAGCCACAGGAGTATAACAAACCCTGATAGGAAAAAAGAGGCACTGCTTGGAGGAAGCCTTACATACCTAGGGTGCTGGTGGGGATACCAGATGAGGGTCCTAACCTCTCACTCTTGATGGCGCACCTCTAATACCAGCACAAGCCATCAAGAGTTTGGGCATAGTCTTGGATACCTCCTTATCCATGGAGGTCCAGATCACAAACATTGCCAAGCTGACATTCTACTAGTTGCGACAAGGGAGGCAACTGGCCCTTTCGTGTCCCGCCCTGACCTAGCCACAGTAATCCATGTAGCCATCACCTCTAGACAGGATTACTGTAACTCACTCTACGCTGGTCTACCCTTGGGACTAATCCAGAAACTCAAACTTGTCCAGAATGCAGCAGTTCAGGTCCTGACAGGAATACCACAGACCACACATATTCAACCTGTGCCACTCTGGTTGCACTGGCTCCTGGTGGAGTACTGGGTCAGGTACCTTTAAAGGCATGAGTGGTCTGGGACCCACATATCTTCATGACCGGCTCCTCTGGTATGTCCCCCAAAAAGCATTACACCCTGTTGAGAACAATCTACTGGTGATCCCTAGCTCCAAAAATGTCCGGCAGTCCTTGACCTGGTGGAATTCTCTGCCAAATAACATCCATGACCTGTGGGCCCTTATGCAGTTCTGCAGGGCATGTAAGACAGAGCTGTTCCTACAGGCTTTTGGTTGAGGACAGCAATGGGTTCCACCTATCTGACACTCCCTTCCCCTCTCCCAACTCACCTTCTTTCGTTTACTGTGAGACAACAATACATATTGCATTTGTTTTGGTACCATCTGACATTACCTTTAACTTTTAACTATTTTATCTTTCAGATTTTACATTGTATATCTTCTGTTGTTAACCACCCTGAGCTCTGTGAGTTCAGGGAAGGGCAGTATATAAATTGAAATTATAAATCAATATGAATATAAATAAAAGTAACAAAGCCTGAAATCACATGAGAAATGAGAGTGGAAGAGAAAGTCATTTCCTAAATAGGATTCAGAGTTGACCACAAAAAACAGAGTACCACTTCAAAGTATGCACATTATGTCATCACGTGGTTAAAAATTCCCCAACATATAAGAATGTTGTTGAGGTCCAACTGCTGATGCAATACGTGAGGTCTGAAGGACATCAAGAAGGGACAGTTTAAGTTTTGTTATAATAGGTATGTGAGTAACAGCTATCTTGCTATACTGCCATTTCAAGTGATTTTACTCTTGTGTTTAGGACTTTAAAAATTGTAAGCTGCTTTGAGACTTGTGTTCCAGAAGGAAAGAGGTATATAAATACTCTAAATAAATATTGTGTTCCTGATGATGTCATTGGGAGCACAACAGGGTTTAAATTACTACCCAGCCCAAGGCCCGTACCCTGCCTGACTGTCCTTTCCCTCAATCTTGGTGGCACAGAGGAACTTTTAATGAAGGCCTCTTTCTTCACATCACTACTTGTTATAGTGAATGCTGTATTCCCCACACCTCTACCCCACTACAAAGCCTTTTTTAACTCAGGGAGATGGTGAGGGATGTGCAGTGTTTTCACAAAAACAGTACAGGTTGACTTCCCTACTACTCAGAATCACATCACAGAGGGACCAAAAGCTGCATGGTACTCACGGAAGGTGTAGCCCAGTCAGCAGCACACGGATAGCCATTTTGAGCTTGTCGGTAAAGCCTGGCAAGCCTGAAAGGGCTGTGCCTGCTGCATTGAATGTTACCAGAAGAACAGCGCCTGTTAAGATGAGCTGGCCCAGTTCCAACTGCATTTCCTGAAAGCGCGTTTGGTCCATCAGCAAAGTCTGCAGGGAAATGATTTCGACACAAGAAGACAGTGATTTCAGCATGCTAGGCAGGCCAAACAACAACACATAAGAATGAAATGGTGATGCCAGATGGCAGAATGTAGAGGGCTTTCTTTACTGCCTACAATATGATTATATTTCAGAACATCATTGCCATGGCTGAGTCTTCCCACTCTTGGCACTTCTGAGTTATCCAGAATGATATAAGACATGAAACATTATTCTCAGAGCAGTTTACAACTACACTGTGGGAAAAGGAAGAGCCAGGCACACAACACATTTGCCATACAGACACTGCTTTAAATTGCTCCCCCACACTAGCTGCCTCCACAGAGCAAGGTGTTTGTGTATAACATGTTGCCACAAGGCTCAGAGGATCTTCTCCATGCTATGTTACTGCTTTGCAGTTACATAAAACCACCTACCAATGTAAACAGATAAACACTAACTGCTTAGAATCCCATTTAAGGTTGGGGAGAGAGCAAGATTTATAGCCAAGTTCAAAGACCTGCTTTTGAATATATTCAAGGCAACTGCAAGAAAAACAGAGGCTTGAACCCTACATTACGATTCTGTAGACACACCAGCAGTTCCATTAGCAAAAGAATTTCTCCCAATTCCCTATCTTCTTTTGGGTAGGCATGACCCACAATTGCAGAGTGCCTAGAAGGCTCCAGTGGGCAAGGGAGCATAGGAAGATGGTTTTTTGTAGCATAATTCTGCTTATATTTAAAGCCAGCATACTATAATTGCACTTTGCATGCTCACTTTTTATGCCTTATGATTACCAAAGAGAATTATGTTTCAAATTACATAATGGTCTGAAACACTGGGGATGGGGGAGGCATTGACTAGCCCTCCCCTTCTTCCCTCCCTGGTGCCCTGTTGGCTTCCCATATAGAGCAACTAACATGGGAAGCCATTCCAAGCTGCCCCAACATAGTCGCATCAGCTAAAAGAACACCACAGAGATTTGAATTTTTCCCAAGACGACCAAAGTGCTCATGAGCAGAATCCTCTTAAGTGAAGATAAACAACTGTTGAAGTAATAAGTAAGCCACTCAGGAAACCGGCTGATATAGCTACAGTTATCATCAATTACCACACTCTTCACCTTATGGGGCACAGGCACCTTCTTCAGCTTCACAGGTGGCCTGATTAAAAGCCCTATAAGGGTAGGGATTGTCTTTGAAGGAAGAGAGGACTAAAACTGGGATTACAATACATACTTTATAAAATAATATTCAAACTATGTAGCAGTAATAGAAGAAATTGCCGCAAATAATACGTTCTGAGTAATAATCTCTCAATGACAGTCAGTTCTTTACAAGGCATACCATCATCTCCCTTCCATAAACATATGGAACTCTGCCAACTCTACATTATGTCAACTGACCTGAGCACCAATCCAGATGTTATAAAATCTACACTGCAATCAGGTCATTTAGTGTGGAGTACATATGCTAATGAACCAAATATCCAGGCTGTGTTTCCTGATTTTTAAATATATTGTACGTGAACAACACTGATATTGGCTGTAATTCCCCACATATAAATCAAGATATTTCTCATGGGTCAAGATATTCTAACTATCAAAACAACTGCTCAGCCTTTGAGATAAAATTAGTTTGCAGCCATTTTTAATGGTAACTCATGCAAGAGCATACAGTTCCTGAATGTCTGCAGAAAGAACAAAATGATGTATATAATCAATCTCTGGATACATGTCCACTGAGAGATCTGCCTAATGAGCTTTTATGGGTATAGATGATAAACCAGAAACTGAATTTAAACATTTTTCCTTCATTCCCTGTCAATAATCATTCCTTCCCCTGAAGGTTTCATGATATCATAAAACAGGCACACACTGATGAGGTAGCAAGATACTGCAGTACAATACTTGTTTACACAACTAAGTTTTCCTGAGTCATCCTGTCAAGATTGATTTCCCAGGTCACTTTGCCCATAGGTACACAGCTTTCAGGGGTGTTTCAGCACATTCTCCCAGGGCCCTTCTAACTTGGCTCACTCATGACTCACATTTATGCAACTATTCTGCTCCTACAAGCTTACATATTCATCTACCAGGCATGAGCCCAATTTAACTGTTAATTCCCAACATCTGTTCTGCTGGTATTCCATTTTAATGCATCTTTGGAGTGGTAATTTTTGTACAACCATTTTTTCTATTGCAACTTGTTTTTATTACTGCCTTGAATCTCAGGACAGAGCTGAGATATTAATATTTTAAATACATAAAATTACCTCTGGAAATGGTTTCTGCAGATGATCCCATTTGAGCAGCTTAAGGTATGCATGGTTCTGCACAGCAAGAGGACACAGTGTAGGAGTTCTACTGGAAGATGCAGCACCATCACCAACAGCAGGCAGAATTTTGGACCTCAGGTCATCAGCAGCTTCTTGCAGCCACTCAGTGACAAAGGCAAGGGAATCTGTTCAGGAGCCAGAAACAGTCAAGAACTGTACTGAACAGCTGAAAAAGGGCCCTAGATTTAGAAACAAGTCACGGTGCTCTTTAATTCAGAGAGACATAGCAGTTAGAACATTAGTCTAAGACCTGGGAGGCCCAGGTTCAAATCCTAGCTCACCACAAAACTCAACGGCTTACCTGGAACCAGTCTTTCTCTCTCAACCTAACCCACCTGACAGCGTTCATGTGACAATAAAATGGAGGAGAGGAGAGAACCACATATGCCACCCTGAGCTTCTTTGAGCAACAACAGAGTAAAAATGCACTAAAAATAATTAATAAGAAAAAATGTGGTCCAACATTGTCTCCACAGGGCAATTATGTGTCTTCTCTAAGCTCCAAAATGCATTCTTGTAAGCCATAAAAGTGTGCCCCGGAGTCACAACCAATTCCAGTTGCCAGACAACATATTTACATTTCTGGTAATGTTTAGGAAGCCTGTAGACACATACAACAAATCAAGCTGGAAAGATAAGTTCCTTTGCTGTGATGTGTGAAGCTGTCCCAGTACAATGGGTACATAGTTAGTGTAACTCCTTAGGCAGTCTGATCAAAGGAAGAGTTCAGGGAAACAGCAGCACAGCCTAGGCTAGAGGTATTCTTCAAGTTTCCTCAAAAAGGGGCATTTCAGATTCAATTTAAAATAAAATGGAAAAGCCAAGAGAGTGCAATTAATTTCAATGTATTTTATCTATTTAAAAAATCAGAGTTGTTAATTCAATTACATTAGGAGGTGGATTTACAGCTATGGAGAAGCATAGGGCAGACAGTCAGCACTCTGTTTCATAGGCCAGCCCAAAGAGAGCTTAGGGTGGAGCGAAATCCTCCCCTTTTAACTACTCATTCTCCTTAACAAAGCAGACTTTTAAAGGTGCTAGCTAAGCTACAAGAAAAAAACAACACAGGCTCACTCAAATCACAGTATTTGGAATCAAGGCAGTATACATTTTGCAAAAATTTGGTGGATGATCAGCATATCTAACAGTCCTGCTCGACCTGTGATGGACCATCAAACTGAAAGTGAACTGTGAGACATGTATCAGTCTGCCAAGTGCTTGACAACTTTCCCAACTTTTGCAGGCCTAAGCAGGAAGCAAAAAAAGTCGGCTCACCATAGAAGGGAGGTGGTTAGTGCTTGGCCTCATGGGTCACAACCTGGGCAGACCTGATCATTCTCTAAAAGTAGTGCAGATGAAAGAACACTTTTGCCTTTATCTCAAGAGTAAGCACCTTCACCCTGCAACCTGCTGTTGAAGTTCAGAAGAGTCGGAAAGGACATTCCAATAAGCAAAGACCCACCATAAAGAAGGGCTTATCCTACTGCATCCTATGCCCACATGAAATGCAAAATGTGATGGCTGTTATACCCTTTCCCCATTCATGTAATTGTTCTAGCACATCTCTCAAATTAAAAACTGACCACTGACCACTAAAACAGTGTTCACTTATCAAATCTGCATTTTAGTGACAGAAGTAGGTCATTTAATAACAAAAGTCATACTTGGCTGCTTCTCATACAGTTCCTGAAACTTCTTCCTTTCATATTCAACTGACTGCTGCATTAAGTGTGGTCTAATGCTGCTAACAGCAAAGTTAGCCATGTCCATTTTCATCAAGTCCAACACAGAGAAAATTGCTCTGCAGGAAGAGAGAGAACAGAACATTGTCAATGTTTGCAGTCAGTCCAAGTGTAAGTCCTAATAAATTGTATATCAGTAACAGTGAAAACAATACGCTGCCAAAAACCCCAAAATATAGATGTTGTAGGGAAAAAAACAGGAGTCTGAGGACAAAATCAAGATTGCTCTCCTTTCAAACAAAGGTCTGTAGAAATAAAAAGCACTCTTTAGGCTTCAGTTCTGCAGAAACTTAACATTGACAACATTACCCTTAAAAAGAGCAAAAAGGAGTATTGAGGCACCTTAAAGATGAACAGATTTCTTCGAGTATCCATGCATAAATAAAGTTTATGTTATGACTGATCTTTAAGAGGGCAGAAATCTCTTTGGTTTTGACTGCCAGAGGCTAACAGAGCACCTCTACTGGCCTTAAGAGTAATTTTCAAATTATTTCAGGCTATTTCTTACTGATAAACCTGTACCCCACCTGTGCCATTGAAGCTGGGGGCTCAGTAAATGGTTCCTGCACGTAGAAGAGTAGGTATCAGGGAGGATGTTACGTTAAAGCCATGCTACCCAGCATCTCTTTGTGCATGCTAGGAATCCTTGCAGATATTTATTTATGTATTTTATATATTTGATTTATGAATCACCTATTCCCTACAATATAAGGCTCTAGGCAATGCACAACTGTTAAAAACACCATTGAAAGAAAAAAAAAACAAAAAAGGCAGTTACATTATTACAGTTGCATCAAATATTCCCTTGTTACCCAACTCTGGACTAAATCATTGACTCATGGGCAGGTGAGGAGAGGGCCGAAGCGAAGATGGAGGGGAAAAAAAGGAGGAGGGTGCCAGCTATGATGGAACCATTGCTGTCCTCAGCCAAGGCCTGGCAGAACGAGGCCTTACAAGCCCTAAAGAACTGAATTAAGTCCAGCAGGGCCCTAGATGTGTTTGGCAGAGAGTTCCACCTAGATGGAGCCAAGGCTGAAAAAGCCCTGGCTCTGGTTGAGGACAGCTGGATATCTTTAGGACCAGGGACCACCAGTAGATTGTTCTCAGCAGAGCATAGCACTCTCCCAGGACATACCAGAGGAGGTGATCCTGAAGGTGCGCAGTTCCCAGACCATTCAAGGCCTAAATGTCAGCACCAGAACCTTGAACCTGACTTAGTATTCTACACCAAACTTTGGACCAGCTGGAACCTCTGGGTCAATCTCAAGGGCAGACTAGCCTAGAGCAAGTTACAGTAGCCTTACCTGGAGGTGACTGTTGCATGGATTACAAGAAGATTCAACCATGTAAGCCCCTACCTGAAGTACATCTGAAGAAGTAAAACCCCAGGGTCAAGTTGAGCACCTCAGAGGGCCAAAGGAAAGGCAAACATTCAGCTTCATGCTTGGAAAGCAAGGGCAGAGACATATTCTAACTACAAGTCTTCAGTAGCATACTTAACACTGACCAAATATTGACCAAAACAATGTTCCTTATCACTCCCTATTCCTGCATTCCCAGCAGTATTATACTCAGTTTTGAAAGAAAAATCAGTTCACTGCTACATATAGAAGTTTTATCTCTCAAAACTTTCCAGAGCATGCAAGAGCTGAAGTAATACCTCTCCAAATGACATATTAATTGCATTCTAGTACCTGAACAGGGGAACTATTTCATGAATCTCTTTCAGCTTCTTTATTTCTTCATCTCTAGCTGGAGCACAGAGAGTCCCCATCATTCCAATGATGAATTCTGCCAGCTTAGAAATGTCAAGGGCACCATTTTCTGCCTCCTGTTTTATCAGCTCCAGATCTAGAGCTTCAGTAATCTGATTTCGTAATCTAGTGTGACCAGGTAGCAAAAAGGTCAGAAGAGCCTGAAAGAAAACAATGTTCCTATTACTAGCTATTACCAATATTGCATTGCTATATCTATCAGTGCTATTTCAAACTGAGTAACCGTTACAGAAATGTTACATTGCTAATATGGTAGAATTTTATAATTTCATGTTCAGAAAATAAAGCCCAACTTCATAATTAAAGTTTTTATTCACTTTTGATAGTAAACAAGCTACTTGGGATTCTTGAACAGGAACTACATAGATGAAACCAGGGTAAAAGCATGCATATATTTATTTGCTCTGAGACATCTAAAGGGTGAACTGAATATTTGCATCTATGTTTATTTTGAACTAAAGTAAATTAGTGTCAGAAAGAGAAGATTTACAGGGGAGAAATTGTGACTGGGAAAAGGTATGCTTAACCCTTCTCCCATTTCCCTCATGCTGCCAGACTACAATCCCTAGATGCTTTCCCTCCTCTATGGAATACATGGCTGCAACACCCCAGCCAGGGGAGGGGAAGTAACAGGGCTGGGGGAAGAGGAGGAATGAAAGAGGAAAGCAGCATGTGAAAGTCCACAGCAGGTTCTAAGGGCATATGGCGCAACTACCTTACTGAAGGCAAAGCTGTTTGGAGTCCTTCTTTGGAGATTTTAAAATAGAAGGTAGATAGCCATTTGACAGCAATGCTGATTCTGTGAACTTAGGAAGCTCATGAGATGGAAAGCAAGAAGGGTTGAATCAATGCTTAGCTCTTGCAGTCCTTTCTTACACACCCAGGGAAATGCTGATCACATCGAAGTCAGGGAACAATTTTCTCCAGGCCAGTCTGGACAGGGATTCTGGAAGGTTTTTTGGCCATCTTCTGAGCATGGAGGAGGGGTCACTGGTGGGGGAGGGAGGTAGTTGCGAATTTTCTGCATTGTGCAGGGGGCTGGACTAGATGACCCTGGAGATTCCTTCCAACTCTTATGATTCCATGATTCTATTATTCTAAGACTGGCTCTAGCCAGTGTCTGGGTGGGAGCCCTGCTAGGAATCCCATATACCCCCTCCTTATGATCCATGAAGGAATAAAGGCAAGGGACAAATATAATAACACAAATAAATGCTTCTTTCCCACAAGCTGCCTTTTCTATATACTGCTTCCCAGAGAAGCATTATACAGAGTTTCAAGACATAACATGTAAAGAATAAAGAATGATGTTGGTCAATCAGTTTCTTTAGCATCTAGTCATAAGAAGAATTATGGGGAAACAAAAGCTGCTTCCTATGTTGATTTCAGAGCTCTGTGGTACAGGGCCTATAACTACAAATCGGCAAAATAATTATGAAGTGTTCCAGAACCACTGAAAGGATTCATATATTCCTCAACACCCAACTATGGCCAAGAAGGCTGAAGACCACTGATCTACAACAAATGGAACGGGTCACTGCTCAAGACAGGATAACTAGGTTAAACATATTATTGCTGGGAAAAAATTCAAACTATCTTGAAAGCAACAGAGATAGCACTGGTCTTCATTACAAGTGCCACTGAATCTACTGTACTAACCTTTTAGAGGTATCATTGAAAGTGTTGATAAAATGTAGGTAAGGATAATTTGATATACAATATATACCAGGAATGCAATATTCAATTGAGAGAAGAGTCTGTGAAACTGACCACACTGAAAAAATCTGTATAAGCATTCTGTACTTCTGTGTATGTAGGAAAATATTAGTGTATGTCTCCATGGGAGCACATACAATCTTGGATGCTTCATACTGGATAATACAGTTGGGAAGCTGCACAGGAATACACATTACCCAAGGAATTAAGATTTGGACCCTTGAGAAAGTATGTAGCTCTGAAATGGACTAAGCAATTGTCAACTATCCATAGGGTTATATGTGGAATATATTATATTTGTGGGTGCTTATATTTATTTCATTTTGTGGACTTATGAAATATGTATCATTGCTTCCAACCTATAAACATAAGTAAATTGAACTGTCTGAAATATTTCCTTTAGTGCTTCATGTGAGTGACAAGGTGGAACTGTTATGACTGACAAATAACCAGGGGTCGTTTTGTAGAAAAAATAGGTGGTGGAGCTCATTAGCATATGCTGCCTCCCACCCCAGCCAAAAGCAACCTGACGCAAGAAAGGAGAGCCCCGGGTGAATGAGGCCTGATTGGACTGGCTAGAAATCCAACCAGCCCAAGCAGGCATCGGTCACCTGGGGGTCTCCTGGACTGCCCCCCCAGTCAAAAGGCCAGCAAGCCACCCGCTGCCCAAAATCACATAAGAAGTGGAGAAAGGGTGGCGTGGGCTTCTCCAGAGGTTAATGAGTGCTGCTGGGGGCATGGCAAAGCCCCTGGTAGCTGGCCAGCTGCCCGCTCTCCTAATCCAGGGATTGTTATGCAGCTGTACCTACTATTTTATGGACAAGGTAGGTGGGGAGGAGAAGGGGGAACCCTCAGAAAGGTTCAGGAGCTGTGCTTCTGTGAGCTCCTGCTGAATCTGAGACCTGCAAATAACACAAATGAATTTTTGAATACTTTTATTAAATACATTTTGATAGTACTTTAGAGTTCAAAGTTCAGTAACATTATGTTTATATTTTCACAGCGAGGTTAATTGTGCTACATGGACAGAGAAAAAGGCAGGTTTGCAAACAACAAATTATTGTCTTCTTACCTCTTTGATCTCTCCCACAAGCTTAATTGCATGATCATATGATGGTGGATCTTCTTTTAACTGGGCTTCCAGACAATCCCAAAAAGCTTTGTGGACAATATCTCTGACTCTTTTTTCTAGGCTGACAAATGATGTAAAAGTAGAAAACTGAAATGAGATCTCTAGTGCAGAGCCAGGTGGAGCTTAGAGAAGAAAAACCTGATTAGAAAAAACAGGACCAAGGAGACCCAGGTTCAAATCTTCACTACACCATGAAGTTTACTGAGTGATCAACTCAAGTCAGACTAACCTGATCTCTTTTTTTGAGAAAGAGACTATTTTGCTGGATAAGGAGAATGCTGTAAACATTGTTTATCTTGATTTCAATAAGGCTTTTGATAAGGTTCCACACACTATCCTTATTAACAAGTTGGTAAAATGTGGTTTGGATCCTGTTACCATTAGGTGGATCTGTAACTGGTTGACAGATCGCACCCAAAGAGTGCTTGTGAATGGTTCCACATCCTCTTGGAGAGGAGTGACAAGTGGAGTGCCTCAAGGATCTGTCCTGGGACCTGTTTTGTTCAATATGTTTATAATGATTTGGATGAAGGAATAGAGGGATTGCTTATTAAATTTGCAGATGATACTAAACTGGAAGGGGTTGCAAATACAGTAGAAAACAGAAACAGGATACAGGATGATCTTGACAGGCTGGAAAACTGGGCTGAAACCAATAAAATGAATTTTAACAGGGATAAATGTAAAGTTCTGCATTTAGGTAGAAAAAATCTAATGCATAGTTATAGGTTGGGGGAGACTTGTCTTAGCAGTAGTATGTGCAAAAAGGATCTAGGGGTCTAAGTGGACCATACGCCGAACGTAAGTCAACAGTGAGATGCAGTGGCTAAAAAGGCAAATGTAATTTTGGGCTGTATCAACAGAAGTATAGTGTCCAGATCACATGAAGTGATGGTATCGCTTTACTCTGCTCTGGTAAGACCTCACCTGGAATATTGTGTCCAGTTTTGGGCACCACATTTTAAGAAGGATATAGACAAGCTGGAATGGGTCCAGAGGAGGGCGATGAAGACGGTGAGGGGTCTGGAGACCAAGTCCTATGAAGAAAGATTGAAGGAGTTGGGCATGTTTAGCCTGGAGAGGAGGCAGCTGAGAGGTGATATGATCACCATCTTCCAAGTACTTGAAGGGCTGTCATATAGAGGATGGTGTGGAAGTGTTTTCTGTGGCCCCAGAAGATCGGACCAGAACCAACAGGTTGAAATTAAATCAAAAGAGTTTCCGGCTCAACATTAGGAAGAACTTTATGACAGAGCAGAGGTGGTGGGCTCTCCTTCTTTGGAGGTTTTTAAACAGAGGCTGGATGGCCATCTGACAGCAATGAGGATCCTGCGAAGTTAGGGGGGGCGGTATTTGTGAATTTCCTGCATTTTGCAGGAGGCTGGACTAGATGACCCTGGAGGTCCCTTCCAACTTTATGATTCTAGGCCATTCATTCATTCTCAGGCTAATATGGTTGCTATGAGAATAAAATGGAAGAAGAAAAAACTATGTATGTTGTCCTTGGAAGAAGGGTAAGATAAAAATGCACAAGGCAGAAAGCAGCTAAATAAGAATATGAAATAGCTAACATTTTAACAGAAAGAAAATGTCTTAATGGATCTGTGTATTCGCAAGGAAGAGAACCTCCAACATTAATGTTAGCTGCAGAGATGGAATCAAAGCCAGCTGGGTTTGAACTCTAATACAATATTTTTGCTGCATTAATGATTACTTACAGAGTAATGTCCATAAAGAAACAGTTTCTAAATATGATAAAAGAGTAAGAGCCCAATAGCACCTTAAAGACCAACAAAATTTGTGGCAGTGACTCATGAAAGCTCACACCCTACCAAAAATTTTGTTAGTTTTTAAGGTGCTACTGAACTCTTACTCTTTTCTACTGCTACAGACAGACAAGCACAGCTGCCCATCCTGGTCTTTGCCTAAATATGAATTAAGGAAAGGATTTATAATTCTTTCCATGGATATTCTTCCAGAGTAGGGGAAATTATATACATAATTAAGCTCTGTTTAATGCTGCAATGTTACACACATTTACTAAGAAAAAACTCCCATGATAAATAGTAGGGCTTTTAATACTTACACAGGACTGGGATAAACATGATGGCAATCAACTATAGAGTCCATAATCAGTAGGATACAACTAGCATATTTTAAAGACTCTCCCTATTACACACAGAACATAATATTTGACCAGGATTGTGCAAGTTAATCATTCCGCCCTGCCTCCTTTCCCCAGACAGAAATTATTTGCAGGATTAAGGAGATCCCACATATACTTTACACATGGTAAAGGGATGGGATGAGGATGCATGTAAGCCAAGGTTTTCTTTTCCTTTTCCTTTCCCTTTTGCTTTGCTGAGATTATCTGAGTAAATGTCTAACCAAAGTGGTTCTATATTTTCTTACTTCCTAGTAAAGTTTCAGGGAGATACCTTTTAATTGTTACATGCTCACTGCTGGAGTAATGAGTTGGGGCTTCATTTCAGGTGCTAATAATCTTTACTATTCGTTTTGGAAAAGTCTACTTGCTTTTTTCTATCTACAGTAATAGAACTCATACCTGTTTTCTGGTAATTCTGCGGGTTTAATCTGGAAACCTCCATTGACAACAATCTCATGGGCTAATACCATGTTAGTTACACCTTTTGCTGTTTCCATCAGCTCCTCCACTGAAACAAACTGAGGGGGGCTAGCTGTAATGCAATTAAACATACTTCAGTCAGTTAAGCATATTAATAAAGGTCCAACCAGAAACTAGGGGAAAAATTGTCTGCTTTTAAGATCCATCCTTTCAAGAGAAGAATAAATGAAGGCTGCTAGAAAGGCAATATATATGCTGCAATAAACATAAACAAGAAGAAAACTAAGCAGGTGGAGTTTTAAAGGAAACTGAAGGACCAACTTGTTCCTCTGAATACCACTGCTGGTTTTAATAAACTTTGGAAAAATCTGAAATCATTACAAACAGACACAGGACAATAGGGGGAAAGGGGGAGGAATCTGCTCTCTGTTTCAGAAAACTCAAATTTTAAAATTAAACAAACCAATGAAAATTGGCACAAATTTATACTGGGTACCAATACCATAACTCATTCCATCATATGTTCCTTGGAGCAAGTTAAAATTTCACATGAGGGAAACACAAAGCAGCTCCATACTGCAGCTCCCCCACTTCACTGAGTGTTCTCTGACCCTCTTCAGCAATGCCGGGGGGGGGGGGGAGAGGGCTACAAAGGACTGCTTTGGAAGTAGGACAATGGGAAAAGATCCATCTTCCTATTGTACAGCCAAAGACTCCAAACCATATTTTATGAAATAAAAGTGCAAATATATATTTTTAAGAGATCTGTGTAATGTGAGAAACTATTTAATTGTATAGAAATTATTGCAGAAACACCAATGGTAAAACCAACAGAGCCTCAAAATACACCAATGATATAAAAAAAAGTGTGGTCAATGTATATTATGGCTAAATTAACCAGTAATCAGATGATGATATTCAAACATCAACAAGACTCTTTACAGTTACTTGGTGTTTGATTTTGGAGTTTTTAGCAAACAAGAAGAAATACCAAAAGAAAGAGACAAACTTTGTTTATGGTAACTGAACACTGTAAGCATTTATGTATGTTCATCTTTCTATGTGATTATCTTTCTACTACAACCTTTACATGCTTACTGTACATTGCATAACTTTGGTATTAAAATAAGAATGGTTTACTAAAAAAAGAAATTATTACAAAATTGTTTGGTTTTAAGGAGGAGGAAAGATCTTGCTAGTTTTGCTCACCTTGAGGCATATTGCTTTTGCTTGGGCTTGGTGTATTTTGTCTAATCTTCTTTCTGACAGACTGTTCTGGATTGTCTAAGATGTCCTGCTGGTCATCTTCAGACCCACCTGAGTTTCTTTCACTTCTACCTGGCTTGTCTTGGTCCTGGGACATTCTCAGCTTTTGGGTTTGAAGATATCAGAAGCAATTAAACTAGCTGCTGTAGTTTTGAATGCTGTAGTTTTTAATGGTTATACAATAAAATTCTGTACCTAATGTAGTCAATCTAAACATAATACAATGAAATACAGAACTTGGCCTCTATGTCTATCACAGGTAATTTTGGGGTAAGTAGATAAATTAGACATACATAAGAGATACTGGAATAAATTGATGCTTAAATTGAAATGTTTATCATTTTCATTAGCTCTGGCATCATATCATATTAAAAGAATTTGTTGGTCTTCTCCAGTTCTCCTTCCAGAAAAACATTAAGAGTCTTTGCAAAACTTCATCCCCTTGCAATTCAAGCTACCATCATTCAATTTCACAAAGGCATGAAACAGCAATCATAGCCAAAGCACCCAAAATCCCACAAGTGAACCAGCATAATATCGACCATAATTTTTTCCATAGGACATGATTCACATATTGCAGAAAATGAGAAAATCCTTGCCCAGACTTCCTAATAAATATTGATATGAATTTGGTGCTGCATTAAGAAAACTACACAGAACTTCTGCGGTACGAAGAAAAAAACAATGTAGAATATTAGAATTAAACCCAGTTCCTAAGAGAGCATCTTCAGACCAATATTGTGGTGAAAGTGAATAACAAAACTCCACTCTCTTTTAGTTAGTTTCTTTTTCACAACTGTGCTGACCTTGTCAACAGAAACTGCATTAATTGGCCAAATCTGAACTGCCTCTTTAAGCAAACAGATGCAAAACATCTATATAACACCTTAAGAAAAGCAGGGCCCCAGAGAGGAAATGATCAGCTTTATAATCTGTTTTTAAAAAATCAAAACCAGATTTAATTTCCATGTTAGAATGTGGTCAATGAATGAGTAGTAACATCTCTGAAATCAATTACCCAATATATCCCTAGCTTTTCATATACTTTACTCATAAATTATATGAACATTTACCTTTTTCCTTTATGTCCATGGACCAAGCCTTTAAAATATAGAAAGGAGATACAATGCCAGGAAAACAATGCCTGGTGACTACAATTTCAAGGCCAGGAAATCTAGATAGAAGGAGGCCTTGCAGGAAAGTTAGCACAGCCCAGCTAGATGCTACAGTAGTACAAGCTGCCTATAAGTTAAGCAGTGATCTTAAAAACTGCTTAGAATTTTAACACTCTAAGCATCCCCCAAAAAAACTAATGCAAGCAGGGCTCCTCCCACCCCCCAACATCTCTTACCTTCAAGTGAAATAAGATAGACTGCACCCTGAGCAAGATACACAGAAATCCGAAGGTGGGTTGTTACAGCAGCCACACTCCCATGTAGCATGTTTTGCAGTCATCCATTGTGGGATCCATATGAAACTAGGCCCAAAATAAATTGTGTGTTAACTCTAGGACCTAAAGGACGAAAAGCCTTCAACTTTAATCAAGCTCCAAATCCAGTCCTGTTGTCTATTTAAAAAATGTTTCATATTGAGCAAGCAATTCAACATATCCAAAGCAAGAAAAGCAACAGATTTTCAGTTCAGAGTTCAGTCATCTTCCCAAAATATTCGTCATGTTTCATATTACACAGATGGGTTTCAACATACTTCTCTGAAGTTACAGAAACAAGCAGACTTTTTAAAATGCTTCTGCAGTTTCACTACACTGTATCTTGTATGCATTAGTGTGTGTAGAACAAACCCTGGTTGTTCTCTATTCACAAAGCCTCTTTTGAACTTGCTAGGAGCATCTTTTGAAAGCTATTCAGAAATTGTGGCATTTGAGCTCTTTGTCAAATTCTCCTCAACACAATTTCAAGTTACATTCAGAAGGTTCTCTTCCTGCCAAATGCTGGGTACTGTGCTTATCACACAGAATAGGTCAGCAAACTATATATAAACTCACAGCAAACTATAGAGGAAATGTCTCCTGATTAATCTTGTGGGTTTTGGTACACAAATATAGAATTCCTCTTAAATTCCTGAGCTAGGTTCTGATGAAGACACAAAGTACAATTGCTGTTAAGGACACCAACAGTATATAATTTTTAGAGTATTTGTCATTGTGAAGGAATAAACTCAAGTCCAAGGAGGTCAAAAAAACTCTGCAGTCATCTCAAGTCTCTATTCAAAGATACTAATACCACCTCCTTCCCCTTCTCCTGTGGAGCTACCAAACTTCTCACTAGGTAGTAACTTGCGCTAAGCTGATTCGTCTGCACTGCTGCTTAAAAGCTCCACCCAGTGGCTGCATATCCTGCTGTTCTCATACTAGCTAGCACAGGGATGACCTATTGTACTTTTGCACTATCTCCGCTCATCCCATTTACCTCTCTGCTCATCCCATTTATCACTCTTCAGAAAGCAAAACCAAATAGGCAAGGTGTGTTTGCAGAGGTCAGGCTCTGAGCATTCAAAATATAGAAAGTTTCATTAACAACAAAATTCAGTACACCGGGTTTGTTAAAGCATCAAGCTGAGCAAGGATATAAAGAAAAGGTGAAAATGCACTATCCTCTAAACACTAAATTCTATACTTATAATAAATGATGTTGTTTAATTAGGATACGCTAATAATTCTTGACTCTGCAGCATTTAAAAGTTTTTCATTAACTTGGTTTCAGAGTTGAAACTTCTCCCCATTGTCCCTCAACAAGCGATCAAGATGGAGACTTAATCCTTCATGACTTCTGTACAAGAAAAACCCAAGAGACAGCTTCTTAAGAACGTAACAGAAGCCATCTTGGATCAGGCCAGTGGTCCATCCAGTCCAACACTCTGTGTCACACATTAGCCAAAACCCAGCTGTTATCATTTGGGCCAGAAGCCATCCCTCTGCTGCTCCCGAAGCACCAAGAATAGAGAGCATCATTGATCCAGACATAGTGTTCCATCTATACCAGGGGCATTAAACACCCGACCCGTGGGCTGGATCCGCCCCGCACAAGGCTTTGATCAGGCACAAGGCTTTGATCAGGCCCACATGGCTCTTTTCTCCCCCCCTCCTCCTCTTACCCTTTGAAGCTCCCAGGCTCTTACAACTCCCAGGCTCTTTGAAGCTTCCAGGCTGAGACTCTTTCAGTTTCAGCCTGGGAGCTTCAAAGGCTCTTTCAAGAACCCTTTGAAGCTTGCAGGCTGAGTCCCAGGTTCTGCCTGCCTTTCTTTGCTGGCTGCTGCAAGGAAAACGTAGGGTGGATTTTAAGATCCATTCCACATTTTCCTTGCAGCTTTGTCTGTACTCTGCAGTGGTTTCAAATGGAATGGAGATGGTTACATTTTCAGCTTTCCTATAGCTAGCTGAAACCCATGCTTCCTGGAGTTGTGTCCTTGCAAACAAGGCTTGATGCTTTCAGCCAGCTTATCTCTCCTGAATGGACCTAACCTAGTGAGTAATGTGGGAACCCACAGCCAAAGGGGGATGTTATACTTGAAAGGCTTTGCCAATCTGAGTAGACTGGTGGGGAGAAGTTTACAATTCCATTTCATTGTTTCCACAGAGTTAGAGCCTTGTGCTTTTTCTTGATGTTTTATTTTAAAAACTGCATTTCTGAATTTCATTAGTCCCCCACTTTTCCAATTTAAACAATTGGAAGAGTTTTAAGCATTTTTGTATTTTAAGTTTTAAAAAATATCTTTAATTGGGTTTGTCTGTGTCCATTATAAAGTTTATATCTCTACTACCTGACATATTTTATGACACTCATGGCCCGGCCCCACAAAGTCCCATTTGTGTCAGATCCAGTCCTCCTAACAAATGAGTTTGACACCCCTGAGCTATACACTGTGGCTAATAGTCACTGATGGACCTCTGCTCCATATGTTTATCCAATCCCTTCTTGAAGCTGTCCATGGTTGTAGCCGCCACCACTTCCTGTGGCCAGGGCTGGATTAAACCCTGTGGAGGCCCCTAGGCAGTCAAAATCTTGGAGGCTTCCTCGCATGTTATCTCTGAGTTGGAGCAGCTGCCCCACTGCCTATGGCCCCTGCTACAGCCTGCAGGAACCTTCTCAAAAGCCCCTTTGACAAAGCTGCGGGGAAGAGGTAGAGAGAGGCAAACTTGGCGATTATGCCAGCATCAGCCAAGTTGGGCAAAGAGTGGCTCAGTTGCTGGCTGTGCATGCAAGCTGGGAGAGCTGCAAGCAGGGGGGAAACTGGGGGGAGAAGCCGGTCCGGGGCCCCTAAAGGCATGGGGGCCCAAAGGCCAGTGCCTACTTGGCCTAATTGTTAATCCGGAACTGCCTGTGGCAGCGAATTTCACATGTTAATTATTCTTTGGGAGAAGTACTTCCTTTTATCTGTTCTAAGCCTACTGCTCATTAATTTCATTCAGTGCCCATGAGTTCTTGTATTATGATAAAGATAAAAAGTACTTCTTTACATACTCTATCCTATGCATAATTTTGTAAGCCTCTATCATATTACTCTTCAACCACCATTTCTTCAAGCTAAAAAGCCCTAGCCTCTTTAACTCTTCATAGGGAAAGTGTTCCACCCTTAAATCATTTTAGCTGCCCTTTTCTACACCTTTTCAAGAAAATCTTTTGACAGCTATTTTTCATACTTTTCCTTGGCTGAAACACTGGGAAATTGATGTGAACGACAGCAGAGAATTGTACTGAAATTAATGAATTAATTCAAGTTATATGAAGTTCATACAAGCTTTTCTGCTGTTATCCCAAAAAGGATATTTATGAAGGGCTTGCAGCTTTTTACTGGCTATGTTTCCCATGCCTTTAAAAGCAACCTGTTGTGCAGATATTTAGCCAGTAAACTTCTTTCATCCTTTTTAATATTTACAGGAGTTGTTTAATTTTGGTGTCAGACAGCTGTTAAAAGCAGGACCAGTAAAATGGTTCAAAGTTCATAGTACCATTACTTCCAGTGCTGTTGAGATATACAGCAGTAATCTCCAATAATCTCTTTCTGCCCCACATCTCTCACTCTCACTCACTCACACAGAAATCTCATAGAAAGGCCAGCTGGCTCCAACTGGGGGTGCCAACTTTTCATTGGCAGGGCTCCTATGTCTGCAACAACTGTATGATGAACAGAAAAGTTTCATCCAGTAAAATGGAAGGAAAGAAAGGAAGAGAATGAAATGGAAGGAAATAAAAAGAAAGACATGGAAAGAAAGAACATAAAAGAAAGCCATGTTGGATCAGGCCAGTGGACCATCCGGTCCAAAATTCTCTCATACAATGCCCCCAAAGAACCAGAATGTCTAGAAGCCCCCTCACTGTTGCTTCCCCACCCCCAGCACCAAGAATACAGACAGAGCATCACTTGCAGGGAAAGAAAGAAGGGGGGACAAAGAGAAAAAAAAAGCCTTACTCACAATCAGATGACCCCAGCCAGCAACAATTCTGGCCAGGGATCTTTTGGTAAAAAAAAAAAAACAGCTATTGGAATGCCCATTCCCCACCCCTCCCTGCTGAAAAAACACACACATACCCTTCTTTGCCGCCCAGGCCTCCCGGAGAAATCTCCCCAAAAGAACATACTGCAAGGCACATGAAAGCTCTTACCTTGAAGAACACTTCATGGGTCTAAAGTGCCAGTGGACACCAGCTTTTCTCTCAAACACTGGGAGGGGGGGGAGAAGGAAGGAGAGGGAGCCCAGCTCCTCTCTGCCCAGCACAGAGACGGGGGAAGGAAGGAAGCCAAACAGAGCTCAAGCTTTGCAGCCTGTGTCAGTCTTCAAGGCTAGCTTTTCTCTGCACAACACAGAGATGGGGGAAGGAAGGAAGCCAAATGGAGCTCAGGCTTTGCAGCCTGTGTCAGTCTTCAAGGCTAGCTTTTTTCTGCACAACAGAGAGATGGGGGAAGGAAGGAAGCAGAGCAGAGGTCATGCTTTGCTGGGGGCAGGGCTAGCTTTGGCTTTTCTTGTGACCCGGCAGTAAGGCTTCCGTAGTCCAGTACCAGGTCACGACTATGCAAATGGGAAACACTGCTCTGGAGCACCTCACAGTTGCTGGTTCTCACTGCTCTGAATAACACAGTATCATCTGCAAATTCAGCCACTTCTCTGCTTGCTCCCAACTCTAAATCATTAATGAACAACTTAAAAAGCACCAGATCTAGTGCCAAGCCCTGCAGTACCCCACTGCTTACTACCTTCCACTGTGAAAACAGCCTACTTAGATTCATTCTCTGTTTCCTGCTAATTAACCAGTTTTTAATGCACAAGAGGACTTCTCCTCTTAGCCCATCATTGCTAAATTTACTTAGCAGCCTTTGATGAGGAACTTTATCAAAAGCTTTCTGTAAGTGTAGATAACAACATCTATTGGGTCACCCTTGTCCACATATTTGTTCACCCCCTCAAATAACTCTAAAAGGTTATTGAGACAAGATCTTCCATTACGGAATCCATGTGGATTCTTCCTTAATAGCTTTTGTTAATCAATGTGCCTACTAAGGACACTCCCCCTGGGGTCCTGGTTATTATATTTCTGATAATGGATTCCAGTAACTCACCTAGTATTAAAGTCTTTATTAATACAGTCATAGATCAGCACAAGTCTCAGCAAAATTCCTGATCACCACAGTGGGTAAGAGAATTAAAATTAACTCCCATATATAAATTAGCTCATAATTCAAAGGGAAGTACAAGTTAAAATGATAAAGTTATTAAAATTCTGTAGTAGGTATATGTAAAAACTTAAAATATATATGTGGAAACAAACTGAAAATAAGTGCAAAAAATTAAAGGATTTGTAAACAAAATGTAAGTGTGATTATTTTCTGAAGAATGACTGATAGAACTACAATAAATCTATCTTACAAATACAAATCATGAAAAATTATTCACAATAATCAAATAACCACAACTTGATTTATTCATGCAAATTGACTTTGGGAACACATGGTGGATCCATCTGTAGAACTAGAGAGTCCTTATAGAAAGAACACAGTTCCTTCCTAACCAACAGAGTTCTCAATTCAGAAACCCTCCTTGGAGATGTGATGGCCATAAGGAATGCCACTTTCCACAACAGAACTTTATTTACAGTTCTTAAAGGTTCATGGGGGGGCGGGTGTTATTTAATGCCTGTAATACTTTGGACAGACTCCATGTTGGAAACCTGTGTTTTACAGGTGGAGCTATATGAGTCAACCCATTAGGTACTTTTTGACTCCCCCCCCACCCCTGATGGAAGAATGGTACACTCCTTTCTGGGATGGTCGTCCTCTTTCACCGAGAGCACAGCTTCGGGAGGGTCACACAAGGAGTGGTGAGGGAGGTAGGGGATACCCGCCTAGCCAGCCAGATCAGTCGAATCAACCCTGGCAATCTATGGGGTGACAGATGCTGAAGCCAGATCACCGTCATATTCAACCTTTTGATGTATTTATTGGTGGTCAGCCTGTCCATCCCTCTGTTTCCTAAAACCGCTGCAATAGCAGCTACCTGCCACTTTAAAGTATTTGGACAGAGTCCTCTTTTCCACTCAGCATGCAGAAAAGACAGAACATCCCAGTATGATGGCTTCAGAGTGTCCACTCGATGGTCAATGATCCATTTCTGGAAGGCAGCCCAAGTACAGTTATAAATCCTTTTAGCTGCCAGCTGCCGAGCCTGAAAAAAAAAAAGAATCTACTACCTCCCTGAGTAGTTCCAATTTTTCTAATCTGACCGCTCACCTCCATGCCATCAATTTTAACCAGGCCGGGTTTGGATGTAAAATCAGTCCCTGTATCAGTAAGTCCTCCCTGGCTGAGAGTCTCTATGGCTTGGAGATCAACATCTGTAAGACCTCCAAATATCAAGGTGTCCAGGCACTACAAAAATAACTTCTGCCTTTTCTCTGCTCAAGGTCCTGTTGATTACAGCCACAAGTGGGAAGACATACAACAGCCCAGTTGGCTATCTTTAAATGAGGGCATCCACCCCATTGGCCTTGAACTATGAGAAAAAACTGGGAACATTCTTGTTTTTTGTTGTCACAAACAGGTCTAGGATTGACACCCCTAGTCTTCTGAGTTCCTGGAAGACCTGTTGATTTAGGGTCCATTCAGTCTGACCTAGGTCTCTCCTGCTCAACCAATCCACTGTGGTATTTAGAATCTCTTTGACGTTGTACTCCTAGACCCTGCCCATAGGCAGATCTTTATGTAGTTCTGACGCCTTGGTTCCTCCTTGGCAGTTCACATGTGTCTTGGCAGTTATGTTGTCTGTCTTTATTAGAACATGCTGATGCGGCTGAACTAAGTCCTGAAAGGCCAGAAGGGCCAACCTGATGGCTCTTAGTTTGAGGGAGTTCATATTGTTTTCCTTTTCCTCCCTTGACCATCTTCCCTGAGCTACATGATTCTGACAATGTGCTCCCCAGCTTCTGGAGCTGGCATCTGTTGTCACCACTATCTGAGTCAGAAGAATGAAGGCAACTCCTTGACTCAAGCTGCTCTTCCTTGTCCACCAATTCAGTGATTTTTCTTAGCATAGTTGTGAGAGGAATCTGCTTTTGTCATCTCCTCTCAATATCTCTCTGTTAAGGAAGAAGAATTCATTGCAGAGGTCTGGTATGAAACCAGGTCTATAGTGAATATCAGAATACCTATCACATCAGCTGACCGCATGAGGTCTACCGGTCTGTGTTTGCAAAGGTTCTGTATCAGTCCTTGTATTTTTATCTATTTTTCCTCCAGTAAGGATACCTGGGCCTGCAATGTGACTATGACCACTCCCAGATGCACCAAACATCTGGTGGGTGTCAGTTGGCTCTTTTGGAAGTTTATTAGAAATCTGTTCTCTTGAAGAATCTGCACAGTTGGGATTGTGTTGGTCTGTGATGTCTGCTCTGATTTCGTCCTCATTAAAATATCATCGAGGTATGGTCAAGCATGCCCCCCTTGAGTCTCAGTGCAGCTATCAGTATCACCATTGTTTCTGTAAAGACCCTGGGGGATGAGTTCAAAAGGCAGGGCCTTGTATTGGAAATACTGGTCTTTGAAGGCAAAGCATAGGTACTGCCAAATGTGCAGGAGAAATAGGAACATGCAACTATGCCTCCTTCAATAGAGAGATGACAGGTAGTCTCCCTGTTGCATCATTTGCAGTATAGTTTATAAGGATTCCATGCAGAATTTTTGAACTTTGGCCCATTTGATGAGGTCCCTGAGGTTCAAAATGGCCCTCCAGTCCCCCAGCTGTTTTGGAACAATGAAAAGGACTGAGTACACCTAGTGAGGCCTACAGGGCCAACCTTTCCCAGAATCTGTTCTGTCTCTCTGACTGGGTGGACAGAAGTTTTGGAGGAAAAACTTATTCAGTTTAGAGGGATGGGACCTGGGAGGAAAGAATAAAAATACTAGCTGGAGAAGGAGGAATGTTCTCTCTGGAAAGACTAAGCTGGAGAGAGGGATGCAGCAGGAGAGTTCCCTCATCCAAAGAGTGGTGAGTCAGTTAGAATCAGAAGGAAGGGAACATACAGCTCATTATATCAGGGCTTTTATTTTCTTTGCACCATCTTTACTGGGGGAGGGGTTTGCTTTCATTGTTGTGCTAATAATTAAATTAAGATCCAGTGCCAATAGTGATTGGTGCCTCAGAAAAAACCTGGAGCTCCCACCACAGTTCAGGGAGCAGCCAGAGTGAAGGGAGGACTGTCCTAGCAAAAGCCTCCTAGTTCTACAGGTACTGGCTTGCAAGTGCCAGCAGGAAACTGGAAGGCACCCCAGTGTTATGCCAGTAATGAACTGAGACACATTACAAGTTTGTGCCATAGGTCTAGCACTAGCGTGGCATACCACCTTATTCCAGTAGGCCCCCAACCCTCTTCTCCTGATTTGGGCACTGAGTATATTCTTCAGCATCATCATAAGGGAGTAATTGTGAATGGATATGGTATTACAGCCTGGCGAGATACTGCCTCTCTTTTGACCTCCATCTATCATTCTCTTGTTGACCCTAAGTATTTCATCCAGGATGAAGGAAGGCAGGCGCAGCACCTCCACGAAGCCAAAGGAATTACCCTCCTGGTGGTCAGGATACCTATCCAATATGAGGGGTGAAGAGGAAAGTGGAAGGTGGCTGTGTATGAATACACCCCTATGGCTATGTATGTTGGGGAGGATTTGGCTGAACACATCCTTCGATGGCAAGAAAGAGAGGCAGGCAGGCTGTTAAAAGGAGCAGCTGAGTCACAACGCTCTCCCAAAGTAGTCTGTAAAGAGAAGAGAGAAACTGAAGATTACAAGAGGAGGGGGAAAAGATCTTCACAGGGCCAGGATCCTAAGGAACCAGAACAGTTGAGGAAACTGTTTATTTGTGGTCTACAGATAATAGTCTAAGGGAGCACTTTGAAACAAGGGGCACACTCACCAACTATGTGGTGGTGAGAGATCCACAGACAAAATGTTCCGATAGGTTTGGGTTTGTGACCTATTCTTGCATGGAGGGGGTAAATCCTGCAATGGCAGCTCAAACACATAAGGTGGATGGACATGTGGTGGGACTAAAGGGACTAGTTTCTAGGGAAGGTTCTGTGAAACCTGGTGCCCACTTAACAGTGAAGAAAATACTTGTAGGAGAAACTAAAGACATGGAAGAATATAATTTAAGAGAATATTTTGAAAAATATGGCAAGATCAAAACCACTGAAGTCATGGAAGATAGGCAGAGCAGAAAGAAAAGAGGGTATGCTTTTGTTTGATGATCATGATGTGGTTGACAGAGTTTTTGTTCAGAAGTATCACAATCTAAATGGACATAACTGTGAAGTGAAAAAAGCCCTTTCCAAGCAAGAAATGCAAACTGATATTGGTAGAGCTTGCAGCAATTAGTCACTATATTGCATATGTTCTTTATCTAATGTTTTATTGTTGTGGTGTTTGTGTTCACTACCTGATAGTATACAGCTGCTACACCAAATTCATTGTAATTGGTTTAAGAAGTTTTGTATATTGGATTCTAGGTGTGATTTCATAGCCTGTGGTATGTAGACCTCATTGAAGGGGGTCCAGGTTGTCAGACCCCATGATTTGGTCAAGTGGAGGAGGAGTGTCATGATCCAAGCCCTACAGGCTCCAGGGAAGCCTGTATTAAAGTAGCTAAAGTGCCTACATTTCCCAGGATTCCTTCTGTCCCTCTGATTGGGTCGGCAGAAGTTTTGCAGGGAAAACTTGTCCAGTGGAGAATTTAGGGGTCCCTCAGCACACCCTTTTAGAATCAGCTAATAAAAAGCAGCCCTCTCATGGACTGCTGCCTTGACGTGGCGAGAGGGCTTGCACAGTTCAGTGAGGCTGTGGGCTATGCCACGCAGAGCCAACCAATATGGACAGATCACAGCTGAGAACCCAGACAAAATGCAATCCACTGGAGAAGGAAATGGCAACCCACTCCACTATCCTTGCCAAGAAAACCCCATGGATAGTAACAAAAGGCTAAAAGATATGGCGCTGGAAGATGAGCACCTCAGGTGCCCAATATGCTACTGCTGAAGAGCGGACCACAAGTCCAAGTAACCACAAAAAGAGTGAAGCAGCTGGGCCAAAGCTGAAAGGACGCTCAGCTGTGGATGTGTCTGATAGTGAAAGAACAGTCCGATGCTGCAAAGAAGAAGAAGAAGAAGATGAAGATATTGGATTTATATCCCGCCCTCCACTCCGAAGAGTCTCAGAGCGGCTCACAATCTCCTTTACCTTCCTCCCCCACAACAGACACCCTGTGAGGTGGGTGGGGCTGGAGAGGGCTCTCACAGCAGCTGCCCTTTCAAGGACAATCTCTGCCAGAGCTATGGCTGACCCAAGGCCATGCTAGCAGGTGCAAGTGGAGGAGTGGGGAATCAAACCCGGTTCTCCCAGATAAGAGTCCGCACACTTAACCACTACACCAAACTGGCTCTCAAAGAACAATACTGCATTGGAACAAGGAATGTCAGATCTATGAATCAAGGCAAGCTGGATGTAGTCAAACAAGAGATGGCAAGACTGAACATCAACATCTTGGGAATCAGTGAACTAAAATTGACGGGAGTGGGTGAATTTAACTCAGAGGATCACTACATCTATTATTGTGGGCAAGAGTCCCATAGAAGAAATGGTGTGGCCTTTATAGTTAACAAGAGAGTGAGGAAGGCAGTAATGGGATACAATCTCAAAAATGACAGAATGATCTCGGTCAATATCCAAGGCAAACCATTCAATATCACAGTAATCCAAGTCTATGCCCCAACCACTGATGCAGAAGAGGCTGAAGTGGACCAATTTTTACAAAGATCCACAACACCTTCTAGAGTTAACACCAAAAAAAGAACCTCTTCATCATGGGGGACTGGAATGCCAAAGTGGGAAGTCAAAAGGTAACTGGAACAACTGACAAGTTTGGCCTTGGAGAACAAAATGAAGCTGGGCAAAGGCTAATAGAGTTTTGTCAAGAGAACAAGCTGGTCATAGCGAACACCCTCTTCCAACAACTTAAAAGGTGACTCTATACATAGACATCACCTGATGGGCAACACAGAAATCAGATTGATTATATACTCTGCAGTCAAAGATGGAGAAGCTCCTTACAGTCAGCAAAAACAAGACCTGGAGTGTGAAGTCAAATGGGCCTTAGAAAGCATTACTAACAACAAAGCGAGCGGAGATGACGGTATCCCAATTGACCTATTCAAAGTCCTAAAACAGGGGTGGGGAACCTCTGTCCTGAGGGCCACATACAGCCCTTGAGGTCACTTGGTGTGGCCCTCGAGGATTGCTGGGTCGAACCAAGCCATGTGGCAGCCTCTCTGGAACCTGGCTGGCCAGTGCGCATTGTGGGGCCCAGCCACACTGTGCAGCAGCCTCCCCAGGGCTCAGCAGGGATCACAGGGCCCTGATGTACTGTGCGGCAGCCTCCCTGGGGCCTGGCTGGCCAGTCAGAATTGCTGCAGGGCCTGGAAAAGTTACTGTCACAGTTCAGTTTGCACTTGATTATCCCAGACGGTGTGGCTTAATATGCTAATGCGTGTGTGACCTAATATGCAAATATTAGGGGATGTGGTCTAATATTAGGGGATGTGATCTAATATGCTACTGAGTTCCTGCTGGGCTTTTTCTACAAAAAAGCTCTGGACCTATGTATTTGCCTATGGTGGCGGGCCAGGTATGTGTGTGTGCGCCAGATTAGGCTCTCCCCACATGACTTTAAATAGAAAAACAATTATTTGCATTAATTTTGCTGGCCTGAATCATTATCTCTCGGCAGAGCACAGTTTTTTAAGTTGATAATTTTTTATGGCCCACGAATGATGTTATAAATATCCATATGGCCCTTGGCAGAAAAAAGGTTCCCCATCCCTGTCCTAAAAGATGATGCTGTTAAAGTGATGCACACACTATGTCAACAAATCTGGAAAACGCAACAGTGGCCACAGGATTGGAAAAGATCAGTTTATATTCCACTCCCAAAGAAGGGTAATGCCAAGTAATGTTCAGCCTATCGCACCATTGCACTCATTTCACATGCCAGCAAGGTCATGTTAAAGATCCTACAAGCTAGGCCTCAGCAGTATGTCAATTGGGAACTACCAGAAGTTCAAGCTGGGTTTCGGAGAGGTAGAGGAACTAGAGATCAAATTGCCAACGTTCGATGGATTATGGAGAAAGCATGGGAGTATCAGAAAAATGTATATTTCTGTTTCATTGACTATGCTAAAGCCTTTGATTGTGTGATCACAACAAACTGTGGTAAGTCCTTAAAGAGATGGGAGTACCAGATCACCTCACACGTCTCCTGAGAAACCTGTATAAGGGTCAAGAAGCAACTGTCAGAATGGGATATGGAACAACTGATTGGTTTAGAATAGGAAAAGGAGTTCGACAAGGATGTATATTGTCACCTTGTTTATTTAATTTATATGCAGAGTACATTATGCGGAATGCTGGCTTGAATGAAGCACAAGCCGGAATTAAGATTGCCAGGAAAAACATCAACAACTTCAGATATGCAGATGATATCACTCTAATGGCAGACAGTGAGGAGGACCTAAAGAACCTCTTGTTGAGGGTGAAAGAAGAGAGCACAAAAGTAGGCCTGAAACTCAACATCAAAAAAACTAAGATCATGGCATCCAGCCCCATCACACCTTGGCAAATAGAAGGGGAAGACATGGAAGTAGTGACAGACTTCACATTTCTGGGATCCAAGATCACTGCAGATGGTAACTGAAGCCATGAAATTAAAAGACGTTTGATCCTTGGGAGGGCAGTTATGGCAAATCTGGGCAGTATTATAAAAAGCAGAGACATCACTCTGCCAACAAAAGTCCGTATAGTCAAAGCAATGGCATTCCCAGTAGTAATGTATGGCTGTGAGAGCTGAACCATAAGGAAGGCCGAGTGCAGAAGAATAGATGCTTTTGAGCTGTGGTGCTGAAGAAGAATCTTGAGAGTCCCTTGGACTGCAAGAAGATCAAATCAGTCTGTTCTAAAGGAAACCAACCCAGACTGTTCTCTGGAAGGTCAGATGCTGACGCTGAAGCTCAAATACTTCGGCCACCAAATGAGAAGGGAGCACTCACTGGAGAAGATCCTGATGCTGGGAAAGACAGAAGGCAAAAGAAGGGGACGGCAAAAGATGAGATGGCTGGACAGTGTTACTGATGTAAGAAACACAAATTTGAGCAGACTTCGGAGGATGATGGAAGACAGGAGGGCCTGGCGTGACTTTGTCCATGGGGTCGCAAAGAGTCGGACTTGACTGTGCGACTGAACAACAAAATAAAGAGCAGAACCAACAAAACAGAGAGGCGCCTACTCACAGCTTGTCCAGTCTCTCCAAAAGAATATCTTGGCTAGCATTATCAAAAGCCACCAAGAAATCCATGAGAATCAATAGAGAGACACTCCTCCAGTGACTTTCCCCAAGAAGATCATCAGTCAAGGCAACAAAGACTATTTCCATCTGAAACCTGTGCTTGAATGCATATTAAAATGCTCTGTGTCAACTCTCTCCTGCAAGATTGACTTGGACAGAAGGGAAAAGGCAGCAGGTTTCCCTGCTTCTTGCAGACAGCTTTAAAGTCGGCTGCAAAAGCACAGAGACCCAGCCTGCCAGCCAAGCCTCTTTCTCTCCTCCTACAGAATGGGAGAGGAAGAAGTGGTGGGTCTCCCTGCATTTTGCAGCCAGCTGGCTGTGAGAAGCAGAAAGACCTGGCCTGCTGGCCCCACTTTTTTAGGTCAGAGGGCTTTTAAAAACTGGAGTGCGCCCCAAATTTTTAAGAAGCCCCTGATCTAAAAAAATAAATCTTGGCTACACTCCTGGGTGGATCCATGATTTCTGAGATGTAATTTGTAGTCACAGATGCCATGAGTGATTTGATGGAGAGTTTCCTTTTCCTTAGAAAGATCCCCATGGCGCAGAGTGTTAAAGCTGCAGTACTGCAGTCCTAAGCTCTGCTCACGACCTGAGTAAGATCCCCAGCAGAAGCTGGGTTTTCAGGTAGCCGGCTCGAGGTTGATTCAGCCTTCCATCCTTCTGAGATCAGTAAAATGAGTACCGAGCTTGCTGGGGGGAAAGTGTAGATGACTGGGGAAGGCAATGGCAAACCACCCTGTAAAAAGTCTGCCGTGAAAACGTTGCGAGAGCAATGTCACCCCAGAGTCGGAAACAACTGGTGCTTGCACAGGGGACCTTTCCTTTTCCTTTCCTTGGGATATGGGGCTGCCAGCTCCAGAATGGAAAGTTCCTGGGGATCTTTTGGGTGGAGCCTGGGGAGAGAAGAGTTTGGGGAGGGAAGGGACCTCAGAAGAGGGTAATGCCATAGATCTGCCTTCCCAAACAGCCATTTTCTCCAGGAGAACTGATCTCTATGGCCTGGAGATAAGTCAGAATTCTGGGAGATCCCCAAACAAAACCTAGAGGTTGGTAACCCTATTAAAACTCACATGGGTGCTTTGTATCAATGTTTTTGCACAATGATGGCACCATAAAGTGTAGAGCCATGCTTTTTGTTATGCTGCCTTTATATCAAGATATGATCTACAATATGAAGGTGGTGTCATTTTGTTTCAGTATAAAAATTATAAGAATTCATAAAGATCCGTTTGAAATCAGCTAGAAAGTACATTTACCCCATTCTTCCCATGCATTGTCAAGAGCAATAGGAGGATTTCCAATCTGCGCTGGATACAAAGCTTTGGGACTAATTTCCAGGGAGCGCAAGCACAAGGATGAGTTCATAGTTTGGGAAGGATGAGCCGCGGCCCTGATGCAGCACTTCGAGGGGAAAGAGCCAGTGCCATTCTTCTGCAACACCGCACTGAGGGAAGAGCGTCGGACCCTCTTTTTCTAAACTAACCCTTTCGGAATCGATTCTACTTCTGGATATAGAACTAAGTTGGTACTGATGGGGGAAGAATTTCTCTTTTGTTTCTTCCAGTCAAGAGAGAGAACAAGAAGCAGACACCCTACTCCAGCTCCCTAGCCCCTGTGCGACCCCGCAGGTGGAACTACAAGACACACACACCCATTCGCCCTGCTTACCTGAGAGGGAGACTAAGGAGAAGGCAACTTATTTTGTACGGAGATCAGCCTCACGCAAGACCAGCTGCGTGAATGGGAGAAAGCCCGGTGGCGCTAATACTAGCGGCAATAACGTTTAAGTAGCGGGACCCCCTTGCAGTCCTCTTCACGGCCAGCGAGGCATTTGCACAGAGCCGGAAGCCGCTAACTCCTTGCAGGGCGCCGCCATGTCTGTAGGCTGCTAAGCCGAGAGCGGCTGCCGGGAATCGTGAGTCAGAGCTGCAGCGACAAGAGCACGGAGACTCGACAAAGGACGGGAGGGGCGGGCGGGAAAGGAGGCGCCCGCGGCCATAGATATTTGTCAGTCAAAATGCAGGGGTGACCAAAGGTGGAGGGCAAAAGAACCGCCCCCCTCGTGCCTCGGCTCTCACGGGTTTTCACGCGAACATCTGGCCGAGTGTCTGGGAAGCCCGTAGCAGCAGATCCGATCCGAAGCACCCAGCCTTTCTACACCATTGGGCGGGATGGAGGAGCCATGAAACCAAAAAAAACTGTTCTTAAATCGTAGGCAAAATGTTTTTTAAAAACTGTGCAAACTGGCATGTTGGTCTATCAACAATATAGTCCCCAGCCCTCTTTTTTTGAAAGGAAGATTGTTTTAACTAGGAGCTGAGGAAGAGGTTTGTGAAAGCTAATTTACTGATTCGAGATTTGTCAAGTGATTTAAACGACAGTATTATGAAACTGTTGCTGTTGTGATTGTTCAAAAAAGAGGGCTGGGGACTATATTGTTGATAGAGGGCATGGTCTACAGTAGATGAAAATATTATATATATTAATACAGTGTATTATTCATCTGGAAAAGTGTTTTCATAGAATCATAAGAGCTGGAAGGGGACTCCAGGGTCATCTAGTCCAACCTCCTGCACGATGCAGCAAACTCACAAATACCTCCCCCTAAATTCACAGGATCTTCATTGTTGTCAGATGGCCATCTAGCCTCTGTTTAAAAACCTCCAAGGAAAGAGAACCCACCACCTTCCAAAGTCTGTTCCACTGAGGAACCGCTCTAATGGTCAGGAAGTTCTTCCTAATGTTGAGCTGGGAAGTTTTGATTTAATTTAAACCCGTGGGTTCTGGTCCTACCTTCTGGGGCCACAGAAAACAATTCCACACCATCCTCTATATGACAGCCCTTCAAGTACTTGAAGATGGTGATCATATCACCTCTCAGCTGCCTCCTCTCCAGGCTAAACATGCCCAGCTCCTTCCATCTTTCTTCATAGGACTTGGTCTCCAGACCCCTCACCATCTTTGTCAACCTCCTCTGGACCCATTTCAGCTTGTCTATATCCTTAAAATGTGCTCAAAACTAAATACAATACTCCAGGTGAAGTCTTACCAGAGCAGAGTAAAGCGATACCATCACATCATGTGATCTGGAAACTATACTTCTGTTGATACAGCCCAAAATTGCTTTTACCTTTTTAGCCACCACATCACATTGTTGACTCATGTTCAGCGTATGATCCACTAAGACCTTGAGATCCTTTTCGCACATACTACTGCTAAAACAAGTCTCCCCCATCCTATAACTATACATTGGATTTTTCCTACCTAAATGCAGAACTTTACATTTATCCCTGTTAAAATTCATTTTATTGGTTTTAGCCCAGTTTTCCAGCCTGTTAAGGTCATCCTGTATCCTGTTTCTGTCTTCTACTGTATTTACGACCCCTCCCAATTCAGTATCATCTGCAAATTTAATAAGCATTCCCTCTATTCCTTCATCCAAATCATTTATAAAGATGTGGTCTTCATTGTTGCTTAACAACAGTCCTGTGAAATAGATTGCTGGTTAAAAAAAATGAAATTAGCATTTCTTTTTAAAATTAAAAATTGTATACTTGGTATTATATGGTTCTGAAGTGTATATTCTGGCAAAAAACATGTTATCAAAGGTATTGCTCTCATTTATTGATGGAAAACTGAGGCTCAAAGAGTGTGACTTACCACTGTACCCTCTTGGAGTACCAAGAGGACCTGGTTGAAGTGAGAATGTTTCACAGGGCCAAGTGCAATGGGTCTGGAAGCTCAAGGTAGATCACAATCTACCAGTGAACCACTAGTCAGTTTCTCAAATAGGTTACTTGTTACAACTGGCCAGTTTCTCAATAGGTTACTTGTTGCTAGGATTCCTGCTAAAAATGCTGGTCTAGGTGTTTGACTGAGCCGACAAGTGATCTCACACAACTTCAGTTCTTAAAGCAAGAGTACATTCCAATTATCACTTAACCCAGATTCATTTATAGGGAGGGCACAGCAGTACTAAGAGTAAATAATGAATATACGGAACAATTCCCAATTGGGAGAGGGGTAAGGCAGGGGTGCCCGCTATCCCCAACCTTATTTATAATGGCAATAGAACAATTGGCAGAAAGAATTAGGAATGCAGGTAGAATAAAAGGTTGTAGGATAGGTAAGGAGGAAATGAAAATTAACTTATTTGCAGACAACATAATTATGATAATGTCGAACCCGATAGAGGCTATTAGGGAAACGAAAATAATAATAACGAAAATAATGAATAATTTTGAAGCATCGTCGGGTTTAAGAATTAATATGGAAAAATCAGAAATAATGTATTTCAATGTTAATTTGGAGGAAAGGAAAGAAATTAATAGGTTAACTAACATGGGGATGGGAGTTAAGAAATTTAAATACTTAGGAATAGAAATATATAAAAATATTAATAAGATAGTGGAGGGTAATTATAAAAACGTATGGAAGAAGATAGCAAAGGATATGCAGCAGTGGGGGGCAAGACATATGAGTCTGACTACTAAAATAAGTGTATCGATGTTTTGGACGCCAAGGTTATGGAGATTGATAAACAAAAAATGAGAAACTGGAACACTAAAATAAGGGAATGGATAGTTGGAAATAAGAAATTTAGAATTGCGAAAAAGCTAGTATACAATCATCAATCGGATTTGGGATGGGGAGTTCCGGATATAACTAATTACTATGAAGCTTGCCAGCTTAAAGCATTGTTAGAGATAGAGAGGGAAGATGATCAGAAATGGGTAAGGTTTGAGAATGAGGCTAATAATGGAGTAGGAAAATATGGTATCTTTACGAATATGGAGAAGAGGGACTTTAATTTAAATGAGGGACCAAGGAAGAGTGGGTTAATGGTGTGGAAGAAGTGGCAGCCAAAATGGTTAAATCTGGTATCTAGATGGACGCCATTAGAAATGTTAATGGAGGAAGACAGGGACTATAGGTGGAGGGAATCACTCAATCTTAAAGGATACAGGAGGGTAGAAGATCTGTTAATAATGGATAAGTTAAAACCATTACAAGACCTGCAAGAAGCAGTAGGGGTACAACATTGGCTTAAAGCCGTAGGATTGTATACTAAAGTTAAAAAGAAAATGGAAAAAAGTAATTTAAATGAAGAGGAACCTATGGAAAAGATTTATAAATTAATGGGTAAAACAAAAAAAGGAATAGTAAGCATTTTATACAGGTGTATGACTTCAGACATCGAAGGAGTAATAGGTTACCTTCAACGGATATGGAGTTCAGAAGGCCAGATAACGAAATGAACTGTAGAAAAGTTAATGGAAGGCTTAAAAAAGATTAAAATTTATAAAGTTAGGGAAATGGAATTGAAATTCTTTACTAAATGGTATAGAACTTCGGCTACCTTAGCGAACATGTTTCCTGGGTTGAGCCCTAAATGCTGGCACTGTAAGAAAGAGAAGGGATGGTACACCCACATGTGGTGGGAATGCCCCGAGGCTAATAGATTATGGGAAATGGTAGTGGGAATGATAAAGAAGTTTTTTCAAGTTGAACTGAGAATAGACTTTGAATTGATGAAGATGAGTATACTAGGGAATGTGATAATAGAGAAGAACAATCAAGACCTATTAAAAGTAATGATATCAGCGGGTAAAGCGGTAATGGTGGTAGGATGGAAGGATAAAAGTAAATGAAAGGAAGGAATTTGGCATGATTATCTTTTTGATTTTGTTCAGTCAGACATAGCTGCCATAATGACTCAGGAAGGGTCATGGGAGGAAAGAAGAACAAGGATTAAGGAAAAGTGGCTGATCTACCTGAAGTGGGCAAAAGAAGAAAAGAAGGCAGACATTCAGTGGAAGCTCCGAGTCCTTTGTCCCTGGCTGGAAGACGACGTATAGACTAAGGGGGGTGGGATGGGGGGAAATATGTTAAATAGAATGAGAAGAAGAGTGTAAGAGAAATGGACAATCAATAATAATAAAATATATATTTTAAAAAAAACCTGATTCATTATGCCTTTTCTGTTAAGACACCCTGAGTGTAGATTTAAAACATATCTATAGATTCCGATGTATATTTTAAGGAGAATGTGCAAATCTGAAGGCAGTGACCATCGCAGAAGAGAACAACACCGAATTATAAGAATTAGGGCACACTGTTCCATACAGACTGCTGGCACATGACTTTATTCTTAAGAGCCCAGAGAATCATTTTCCATCGCTTTGCGAAAGAATGTTTACTGTGCAGGGTACAAGTGAAACATTTCAGATGGGCGCATGGTTACCATTTATCCTCAAGACCAATGTAGTCATGATGGTTAACACTATAACCTTTCATCAAAATCAAATAGCTTCTGTTGTCTTTTACAGTCATACGTATTTGAATCTGATATTTCACCACTGCATAATTTCCCACAAACGTGACTTGCTTTGCTTTCAGAAGGTAACAGAAAGCATTCCAGGGGAAAAAAAACAAGGAAGCCAGAGAAGTGATGTTTTGCAGAGGTAAAAGGATAATACACTGCTTTTACAGGTACTGGATGGGCAACAAGTAAACCATTATTTGTAGCCTGAGAAGGAACAAGTCTTGAATCTATTATCTTGTTAGAGTACATAAACAGATTGTCAATAAAAGTCTAATAGGCACAAATTAGAGTCCAGTGGAAGGGAGAAAAGAGCAATTTAAATTTAGTACTCCTTACAAAACATTGTAAATTAGCCATTTGAGCAAAAGGCTAATATGCAAACCCAACTTGAAAATGATACCTTCAGACAAGAAAGCTATGCACAAAATAAAGCAAACACTGAAACCCAAGCTATCTCCCAGTAACTAGATCCAGATGTGCTTGGCCACATCCCAGCTGTACTTTGCATTCATATAGTAACTAACAGAACAAAGTTTGAGTCCAGTGGCATCTTTAAAACCAACAAAATTTTATTCAATGTATTATACTTTGCATCTGAGGAAGTATGTGCACACATGCGTGGACATGAAAGCTTGTGTGGCGGAATTTATTTTGGGTTGGCCCTCCTTATGATCCTAATCATATTCTTTCTGGTCTTAAACATATACTCTATGAAATTGGCTACAAGAACTCTTTCTGGAAATAGCCATGCTCTTATGAAATGAGCACTAAGCTCTTCAAACACCTTAGAAGCCTCTATATTTCTCTATGATTTTTGACTGCAGTTATGAACTTGGCCACCAGAGCTCTAAGCTATTCAGCACTGTCATGTATTCATATTGCTAAGTGGGTGAAAGTTGAGTGTCTTTTAAGGACAGAAAACAAGATGGAGGCAACCATTGGCGTAAACCCAACAACTAGGTTTAGGGAACTGGTTGCCTGAGGCATTCCCACCCATTATTATTGTTTATTTGGTTGAAAAATTATTTACTGCTGAATGACACAAGTAGCTGTATGAGGTCATAAAAACCTACTTAAGCTGTGGATTTTTTGGCTCATGCTGCTGATCTGGACCAGAGAGTAGCAAGTCTCCCTCTGTGTCAGATTATGCCACACTAATTGGGACTTAGAATCTTGGACTGCTCTGCAGAGACAGTTTCTTCTGCAGAGCAGCCTAAGAGAGGAAACAGCCTTTGCTGATTTAAGCCACCTTTGGTTTGAGATCTCAAACAGAGAATATGCTCAAACATTGAACACAGAGTAGGGTATGAGTAGGGTCTGAGAATGGGACTTGGGATTTAGATTTTTCAGTATTGTATGCTTTATGCTCTAACTGTATAAACTGTTTTCGGTTCTGCCTTTCTGTCCATATATTTTAAGCCTTCTAAAGGAGTCTTCTCAAGTCTAAAGGAACTGTAAGAGCAACTGTACTAATTAATCTCTGTTCTGCCTTTCTATCCAAATATCTGAAGCCTTCTGTTTAAAGAAGAAACTGAAATGTACTAATGTTATCTAAACTGTTTGCCTTCTGTCTAAAGAGAAACCTGGAGTCTAATAAACTGTTTTTGCTTTGGGAAGCCTGGAGTCAGATAAATTCTTGCCTGTGGGAGCCACCCTTTTCAGTTCTGGTAACTCTGAAAGCAGTAAGACTGAATGTCAGTTCTGTGAAAGAAAAACAGACAAGAGCCAAACAACCTAGATAAGAAAAACAGGCAATTCATACCACTGAGATAAGAAGTGTATCTGCTGAACAACTAAACTGATGATGACTTTGGGAGGGGCAAGATGTCCCCCTGAAGTCCGATTTGAAATCCTCCTTCTTTCCTCAGAGAAGAATGAATCTTCACAGTAAGTATCCAATGGTTGCTTTACCTCTCAGGCAGAGGACATCTTGATGAGACCTCCCAAAGCAGTGTGTTCATTTAATAAGTAGGTCATTATCTTCTGGATCTAAAATACATTGTAATTCATTTGTTCCAAACGCAGTATCAGCTGAATAACAGATGATCATTTTAAGCTATTTTTCACAAATGGATATTGTCGACCATATAACTGCCTAGCAGGATTCTTCAACTGCACTGCATTGGATGCAGCCCATCTAACTGAGTGTGGTGATCTCAATTGGTATGTCCAATTTAAACTTTGTATGCTTCAATGATGCACACTCCAAGAGAACTGCTGAAGTCCGATTTGAAATCCTCCTTCTTTCATTTGATGGAGAGATTGATATGAATAAGGAATCAGTTTAAACCTACATCTTATGTCCAAGATATGTTGTGGATTGTCTTTTGGATGCATAGGATCTAGACAAAAATAATGGAAGGTAAAACTCCCCAAGACCATAGACTTTCGAATTCACCTTCAGTTTAAAAGTAGGGTCTGTCCTAGTGGCCTCTTGTCCTCATCAAGACTCACATTTTGGCTTTACTGAATAAGTGCCTAGTATAGACATCCTGCTTGTAGATGAGTCAGACTTCTCAGGACCTGTTCGCTCCCTTGGAGGGCCTATCTGCCAAGTTAGCCTGCCTGGATATTAATTGATCCCTGAATGTGCTCTTACAGTAGGGTCTTTGCAGTCTCCCGGTGGAGGGATGAGGATCTAGATCCTCTTAATTGTTGTGGTAAGTTTGGCAGATACATGACTGTTCTGATTTGTACATGTCAACTGATTTATCTGTAGGTTGAGGAAGGTCAGGTACCCGACTGAAGCTCAGGAGGTTGATAGGAAGGTTCATCTCATGCCTGGATCACTGACCCATACTGGTGAGTTCTCTAGCATTGCCTCCAACTAGCCAGAGTGGAGTCCACAAAAATCCACTTAATCTCTGGAATGCAGTATTTCCTAACTGAACCAGATTGAGAATCCTTGTCCACCAGGCAAGACTACATTTAACTGTAATGGGTGGGGTTCCTGATGGAGGATACTCCTTGGTAATAAATTGTAGATAGAAATGTCTCAGAAGCCACTGAAGTGGTCTCGTGTACAAACAAACCCACTGTGTGGTGCTGATGCTCAAAGTCAATAGTACTATTGACTGCAAACATCAACAATGAGGAGCTGCTCTGTGGGTTGTTTGTGCTGAATCCTTCATTTTTTGCCTTCTACTTCAATGGAGAGAGGCAATCACATGTTGCCCCCATCATGACACTTAACTGTTCCAATTTTTGAGCAGGGTCTGAGAAACCTAACTGAAGATTTACAAGGAATCAGTAGTCCTATAGACAGGGCCTAGTTGTGTCTGCTTGTGAGTGTGGCTTGGCCACAGAACTTGATCTGATGTACAAGTTGTTTAATAAGGGAGTGATCAAGATCTACTGAAATGGTGAGATGCTTGGTGAGGAAAAAATGGAGAAGTTTAAGAACATAAGAGAAGCCATGTTGGATCAGGCCAACGGCCCATCAAGTCCAACACTCTGTGTCACACAGTGGCAAAAATTTTTTTATATACACACATACACTGTGGCTGATAGCCACTGATGGACCTGTGCTCCATATTTTTATCTAAACCCCTCTTGAAGGTGGCTATACTTGTGGCCGTCACCACCTCCTGTGGCAGTGAATTCCACATGTTAATCACCCTTTGGGTGAAGAAGTACTTCCTTTTATCTGTTTTAACCTTTCTGCTCAGCAATTTCATCGAATGCCCACGAGTTCTTGTATTGTGAGAAAGGGAGAAAAGTACTTCTTTCTCTACTTTCTCCATCCCATGCATTATCTTGTAAACCTCTATCATGTCACCCCGCAGTCGACGTTTCTCCAAGCTAAAGAGTCCCAAGCGTTTCAACCTTTCTTCATAGGGAAAGTGCTCCAGCCCTTTAATCATTCTAGTTGCCCTTCTCTGGACTTTCTCCAATGCTATAATATCCTTTTTGAGGTGCGGCGACCAGAACTGCACACAGTACTCCAAATGAGACCGCACCATCGATTTATACAGGGGCATTATGATACTGGCTGATTTGTTTTCAATCCCCTTCCTAATAATTCCCAGCATGGCGTTGGCCTTTTTTATTGCAGACGCACACTGTCTTGACATTTTCAGTGAGTTATCTACCACGACCCCAAGATCTCTCTCTTGGTCACTCTCTGCCAGTTCACACCCCATCAACTTGTATTTGTAGCTGGGATTCTTGGCCCCAATGTGCATTACTTTGCACTTGGCCACATTGAACCGCATCTGCCACGTTGACGCCCACTCACCCAGCCTCAACAGATCCCTTTGGAGTTCCTCACAATCCTCTCTGGTTCTCACCACTCTGAACAATTTAGTGTCATCCGCAAACTTGGCCACTTCACTGCTCACTCCCAACTCTAAATCATTTATGAACAAGTTAAAGAGCATGGGACCCAGTACCGAGCCCTGCGGCACCCCACTGCTTACCGTCCTCCACTGCGAAGACTGCCCATTTATACTGACTCTCTGCTTCCTATTACTAAGCCAGTTTTTGATCCACAAGAGGACCTGTCCTTTTACTCCATGACTCTCAAGTTTTCTAAGGAGCCTTTGATGAGGAACTTTATCAAAAGCTTTCTGGAAGTCAAGGTAAACAACATCTATCGGGTCTCCTTTGTCCACATGTTTGTTCACCCCCTCAAAGAAATGTAACAGGTTAGTGAGGCAAGATCTTCCCTTGCAGAACCCATGCTGAGTCTACTTGCCTAAGGATCGAATCACCAACTACCAAAACCCCCCCTCTCCCCCTGCTCAGGGATGGTTCCTTGGCGCGAAAGGATTCCCACTCACCAACCGAAGAAGAGGTCCCTTCTGAGGGCGCATTCCCCTTGTCCTCAGCACGGTGCCCTGTTCCCTCTCGACCCTCTCGCTCTCTGGCAGCAACGGGGCTGCTACGTTCAGAGCGGGGCTCATCTAATACGCCCCCGAGAGTCTTCCCCAAGTGCCTAACTGACTGTCTCTGCTTCTCCAGTGCAGTCACCTCGGCCTCAAGGGTACGAACTCGTTCCCTGAGGACCAGGAGCTCCTTGCAGCGAGCACACACCCAAGACTTCTGTCCTTTGGGCAGATAGTCATACATGTGACACTCAGTGCAAAACACTGGAAAGCCCCCAACCCCCTGCTGGCATTCTATCTTCATGATATATATATATATATATATATTAAAATATACAGTCCTCTTTAAATGCTGTTTGTTTAAGTGGCTCCCCTTCTGGAGGGTCAACTTACCTTACCTCAACTTATCTGATTGGGAACTTACCTTATTTGGAGAACAAGGAAATCAGGGATCTGGGTTCCTGGCCCTTAGAGAGCCCCTAGGCGAAGAGCCACGGGCAAGGCGCAGCTTAAAATGCAAAGAGGGTGGAGCAGAGGCACTCCTCAGCAATCAGCAGCAATCACTCTTAATCTCTTTCACCCTTAGGCCAGTCAACCAAACAAAGAGCAGTTCCCCAGCTATCACACCTTAGAATTTTAGGCAGCCCCACAAACCTTAGAATGAAGTCCTTAGAATGAAGTCCTTCAAAACTCAGAAATTCTCAGCAATTTCTCCAGCTGTCTCAGCTATCAGAGCTGCTCTGCTCCTCTCAGACCTCTGTGAATTGTCCTTCTACTAAGAAGGGGACAGGTTTTATGTTATGTACATTTTTAATCTGCTGCCTTTCTGATGCAGGCAGAAAGGTAGAGTATAAATTCTGTAAATAATAATATCAGTTGTTACGGCAGGACCACAACCTCCACAAAATTGAATAGCAACAAACTATTTAAGCTAAATTCTGTATATTTAAAGTCAACTGCCTTGTGAGCATAAAAAGGCTAATATTCATACATTTAAAAAGGCAATGCATAGTATGCAGAAACAAGCAGTTCAGCAGCAAATATCTGGAATGAGCAGTTTAAATAAGGTAATTTGGAAACATTCTGCCATTTAGGAGTACAATTAACCTTAAGCTCACATTGTTCAATAAAAATGACATCCACAGTCTTCTTGCACAGATGCAGCTGGTGCTGTGTCCACATAAGGTCAGAAGTAGTTCTAGGTACCCGGGGTTATGGTCCAGTCCATTATATTTGCCCTACAGATTTACGTAGATATTCCAGAGAACGGGACAATTTTTAAATATGTAGCATAAAACTGTAAATAGGGAAGAGCCAGTAATGAGGCTTAATTTGCTACTTCCAGAGACAAACAAGCCATACGAATTCTGCTTTTCTCTTTTCTTTTTTTTACATTACTCTCAACCAAAAGAATGACTTACTTAACCCTTGGAGTCTATGACTAGTTTCCTATTTGCTAAGTTGCATCTTCAATTCCTAGATTTTGTGCTATCAACAAAACTGCCGTCATTCTGCCATGGGTATAAACTGCTATCCAGTGTTCCAGCATCAACATAGGACTAAACTGTATAGAAAATAGGCTAAACATATATGCCTAAAGATAAAATAAAATAGCCCATAAACAAGATACCCTATCATAGCAGGCACCACAACTTTCCTGATATGCATGCTGCTCAATCCTAAACCAGGCTTATGCTTTAAGAATGCAGCCTTATGGGGAAGGTTTGTTCTTTGGAACTCAATAAACTTTCTGGTGGAAATATACTATTGGATACAATAACTGGTTTACCAAAGTTATCATGCTCCTGTAGAATGTAACAGTTCGAGAACTCAGACAGTGCAGTCCTAAGGAATGCCTAAACCTGACTTTTCAATGGATACAGCAGATGCAAATTAGCAATAAGAACTGATATTCAGAAGGAAAAGTTAATTTTCACTAATAGTCCATTGTCAGAAGCCTAAAATTTGCACAGAAACAAACATGTTGCTTTGTGAGCTACTTCAAGGAGGTCTTTAAGAGAGGCAACATACAAAATTGTGATAGGGAAGGTCACACACAACAATATTCTATTGACCTGCTAATCAACATATAGCATCTGAAAATGTATCTGCACAGTTCGAGTATTTCAAGTAATCAGTTTTAATCTTTAAAAAATTATAAATGAATTATTTCTGTATGTACAAAACAATTTTATTTAATACAAGAGCTGAAAAAACCAAACAAGTGTTTTAAAAGTTTCCTGCCATATTTGTAGTTACATAGTTCCATCTGTAGTTCTGTCACCAAAATATTGCAAAAATATTGCTGGGTTAGTAGCAAAGAACTGATTTAGCATTTTTTTCCTTTTTTTGGCAGAGAGACTAATGTCTTCATCAATAGATTTTAGCAAAGTTAAGAGTTCATCTTTTGTAGTCTTCTGGGCACTGTAGTGATACTCACTTTCATCAAGCCGTTGACAGAAGGTATAGCCTAAAAAAAGTTTTAAAATGTTCCTGAAAACCTAATGACAGTGGTTTGCATTTATATAGTATTTTCCTAAAGTGCTCAGATTACTTCAGATGTATGTTGACTCTGTAGTGGCCTTTCCTCTATTTGTTAGCTTCTTTGACCAATGGTCTTAAGCTCAGCATAATAAACAGAACATTAAATAAAACTGCAAACAAAGACAAATTTACAGAAACAAAATTCCAAAACAGTTTAAAAATCAAGTTAAAATCAAAAATTACATAGCATTGTTATTAAATTCATAAAACCCCTTAGAATTCAAAAATTTATTATAAATTTATAGTGCATAATATTGAGGATGGTTTCAGGAATGTTTTATGGAAAGCACTACTGACAGGTATTTTGCCACCGAGCGGGTTATTTCAGGGTTTGTATCTACCAATAATAGGGTTATCACCCAAGGTTCCATTGGAAGTTGATACCTTTGAAGAACAGGGGTAGGAGCATAAGAACATCAGGCCAATGGCCCATCCAGTCCAACACTCTGTGTCACATAGTGGCTAAAAAACCCAAGCGCCATCAAGAGGTCCACCAGTGGGGCTAAAAGCCCTTCGTTATGGGTAATCCATAAGAATCTAGGATTGATCCACTGATGACAATATAAGATGGTCTAATTTCTCTATTAAACCTGCTGCACAGTCACATAATTGGTCAGAGTATGGAATTTTAGCAAATTGTCCACTTAGCTCTGCAGTTGGGAAAGCATTCAGTCTAGCAAGTGTAAAAACATATCTATACCTAGGGATTGTAAGAAAACTCATATAGGAAGGAGGTTTCTTGGAAGGCATGATTCCAAGTGCAAAATTAGAGTACACCCGCCTTGCCCGAGTTGAAGTGCTAATTCAGTCTATACCTGTCACCCTCTGTCTAGCCAGATTTAGTGCATCTTGATAAGTTATATTATTAAGCACTAGGGGGGAAAGACCAATCAGTTCCAGTCTCTTGTCCACATATCTTGCCCATATACTATTATGATTATCCTCTTTTAAAAGATAAAGGAGATTCCCAAGGGCATTAGATATTGAGCAGAAAGCTTTCAATCTCAGTTTGAAAGCAACCTTCCAAACTCTAGATTCAAAAAAATATTGTGCAAACTCCTCCCTGAGAGCAATCCCTGCAACACAACGGGAAGTTCCTGCAATTTGACGCAGAAACTTAGTAAGGATCTGGTCTAAAGGTTCAGAGATTTCCTTTATCTAAATGGCTGCCCCATATAGAAACTGGGGGATTACTTTTGCATTAAAGGCTGTAATAGCCATTGGGACATATTTTGAATAATAAAACCTGAGGAAAGCACTAGAGTTTGTTTTCACAATTTCAGTTACTGACCTAATACGATGTTTCCAATGGAGGCTATAACTGAAGACTACACCCAGATATTTGAAATGTGACACTTGTTCTATCTGCCCTCCCTTGACAGTCCAAGATTTCAGGTTAGGGTGAGGCTTGGTTGAGAAGACCATAATTTTTTTGTTTTTCATAATTAAATGATAAGCCCTGTTGTGTACAGTAATCATTTACTATCTTGCGTAGGCCCTTTTCAGATCTAGATAGCAGCACCGTGTCATCTGCATAGAGTAATATTGGAGTTTCATATCCTGACAGTGTAGGTGCGTGACATGCTAGCTTTTTAATATATAGAACCATATCTTTTAAATAGAGATTGAAGAGCATAGGGGCTAGTAGGCAGCCTTAACACCTTTGGAAAGATGAATGTTGTTAGCAAGCTGCCCTTCCAGCCCACAGCAAATTTGTGCAGTAGGGTTTTCATAGAGTTTATAGATCAGTCGAAGTAATCTTTTATCTAGAGCTGTCTTAGATAGTTTAGCCCAAAGACGGGATCTAGGGACTAATAGGTTGCCTAAAGTGACCAAGTTTGCAAATGACACAATTATTCAGGATGGTGAAAACCAGGACTTACCATAGAGAGCTCTAAGAGGACCTCCAAAAACTGGGCGAGTGGGCAAAAATGTGGCAAAGTGTAAGGTGATGCACATTGGAACAAAAAAATCCCAGCTTCAAGTATAACCTGATGAGGTCTGAACTTGCTGAGACTGAGAGGGAAAAGGATTTTGGGGTCATAGTGGATAGCTCAATGAAAGTGTCAACCCAGTGTGCTGCAGCCATGGAAAAAAAGACAAATTCTATACTAGGGATTATCAATAAAGGGACTGAGAATCATGGAATCATAGACCTGGAAGGGACCTCCAGGGTCATCTAGTCCAACCACCTGCACAATGCAGGAAACTCACAAATACCTCCCCCCCACCACCCCAGTGACACCTGTTCCATGCTCAGAATACAGCAAAAACAACCTTCCAGGATTCCTGGCCAAAATGAATACAGCAGCCAATATTGTAATGCTCCTATATAGATCTATGATGTGGCCTCATTTGGAATACTGTGTACAGTTCTGGTCACCATATCTCCAAAATGACATTGCAGAGCTGGAAAAAGTACAAAGGAGGGCAACCAAGATGATTAGGGGGTTGGAGCATCTTCCCTATGAGGAAAGGCTTTTCAGTTTAGAAAAATGATGACTAAAAGGGAACAAGATAAAGGTTTATAATATTATGCATGAGGTGGAGAGAGTTAAGAGAACTTTTTCTTCCCTCTTCCAAATAAACTTAAGTACTACAAATACTACAATGAATCTGATGGGCAGTAGGTTCAGGAAAGACAAAAGGAAATACTTTACTCAAAGAGTGATTAAAATGGGGAATTTGCTGCCAAAGGATGTAGTGATGGCTACAGAAATAAACAGCTTTAAAAGGAGGTTAGATAGATTAATACAGGATAAGTCTATCAGTGGCTACTACCCATAGTAGCTATGGGGAACTTGCACATTCAGAGGCACTAAGCCTCTGAATCCAAAGCCAGGAGACAGCATCAGGGGAACCTCGGCCTCTATGCCCTGTTGTTGGCTCTCCAGAGGAACTGGCTGACCACTGTGAGACAGGATGTTGGACTAGATGAACTATTGGTCTGATCCAGCAGGACTCTTATGTTCTGATGTAAACTATAAAGCAACAATGGGAGACAAGGGCTAGCCAAACACTACAGAGTGAGGGCCTTTTCCTATGGTCACCTCACAAGTCTATTGTACCACGAATTTTGAACTCATGGTGTAGATGACATCTTGGTCTAGAAAGCCTGACTAATACATAGTGTTATGCTGTTCACAGGACCCGATGCATCATGCACTACGCCCCAGCATAAAAAGCTCTATGCTATAGTAAAGTTTGTTACTTCCATATTAAACATTCCATTTATCATCTCATACTCTGTAAAGGATCTGATATACTCTAATCAAAATTATATGAAATAAGAGTCTATGCTTTTAAAAAGTTTAAGTGATCTAACCGTTAAAACCATGGTTACCTGAACACAAGCTGGAATCTTTCCCTTGCTGTAGAGCCACAAGTTTTTCACTAACCATTTTATGCAGCGTCCCTGGGATCTTGAGCAAAGGAAACAGCTTATTTCAGTCATTAAAATTTAGGCAGATTATACAATTACAGAATGCAAAAAAGAACTTTCAGGCACTTACCTTTAAGACATCTTTCTGATAGTCAACCAAAAACAAAACCAGAAGGTCTGTTTTTCCTTTAGATAGTGTTTTATTGTTCACTATGGCTTTAGAGAAAAGTCTTTTCACAACCATCCGGTTGTCACTCTACAAAACAAAAAAAACTTCTGTAGAAGTGCATATAGAATTATACCCCAAGATTCTAAGATTATGGAAGCCAATGTGCTGTAGCAATAGGTGACCTTGAGCCAGTCAGTATATCTCAGCCTAATCTACCTTCCAGTATTGTTATAAGGATGTGAAGGGCAGAAAAGTTCACATTTGACACCTTGATCTCCCTGAAGAAATGCTGGCATATGATGCCTTCTAGTATTTTTTTAATGGAGTAGGAACCACTGACAGAAGACTTATTCCCGCACTGCTCAGGATTTATTACATTTATATACCATCCTCCTTACACCCCCCAAAATCAGTAACTCAAGACAGAATACATAAATTCTAAGCAGGCCTGTAAACTACGTTAAGCCCCCTGACTTCTCACTCAGTCCAGGCCCCTCAACTTCCAATTTTTAATTTTATTTATTGTTCTCAGAGCCACTGTTGTCAAGTCTTGCACTGCCCTCTCTTAGCAAGGCAAGCCTCGTGCCCACCACCTTCCAATCAAACGCTGCTGTTCTCACCTCTTACCACCCAGCAAGGCAATCCCATGCTCCACCTGCCCTCCTCCCTCCCTTTCAAGCTTGGAGAATCAGCCAGAGTAAGGCTAGCCCGGTGATCCACTGCCTGTGCCAAGGAAGAGGCCCTCCATAGGGTGCTTCACCCGGGCTCGGGCAATGTGAGCACTCAGTCCCAGCAAGCCCTCTCTGTTTGGCTAGATAATCCGGAGCACCTGATCTAGCCCTCCACAGACAGCAGAGCCTTTCACTCACTGCACCCACTGTCCACAGCAGCCCCTCACTTGCCCCTGGCCCCGGACTGCCTCAGCACTGGTAAGAGCAGTTAGGGTTGTGGCTTTGCACTGGGCACAACACCTCCAGGCAGAGTGTGGCAGCATCTTTGGCCTCAGCAGACCAGAGTACTGCCAGCCTGCCAGAAGCAAGCCCCTGGAACAGGTTGCTGGAAGTCACTGCCAAAGAAGCACCACACTTAGCAGGCGAGCAGAAAGGAGGTGCTCAGGGGGCCCAGTTCAAGCCTCTTGCCCAGCGAAGTCACTTGGCTATGCGCACCACTTGGCTTTACCACTATGTGCAAAAAGTGATGGGTCAGTGTGCATGTGTTAACTACTGCTGTTCAGCCTGCCCAAAGAGCTCTGACCTGACAAACCTGCTACAGCCTAGTTAATGTGGGTTTAGCTTAGTTACTTAAACTGTATTGCTTTTCCTTTGGACACACACTATAAACAATAGAGTGTGTTGAAGGGCAAATCAATATTTGAACAATTTGGTAGGGAGAGAAGTAGGTTAAAATATTTCCAATAATCAATATACAAGAGCCCTGCAAGGAAACGGACAGAGGGAAACAAAGTATTCTTGGACTTTTTTTCATTCCTTTTTCTAAAAAAAAAAAAAAGTTATCAGAGCAGAGCTTACGGTCCTGGAAACAGGGAAGTTTCTCCTCCCCTCCCCTTTCCTTTCCTTTTTTGTGACATTTTTCCTTATTCTTTCTGCAATCAGGCACCACTTGAGCTAAATCAAAACCCATATGCTTTTCATTTTATCCTCTCCAGTGTGATAAACCAGAAACATTTTATGTGAGAAATGACTTGTCTTTATTATTTATGTATTATTTTAAAGTATAAGCATAATGGGTGCCCCGCAAGAAAAAAAATTGCTTCACAAAACAAAAAATCCTGGCTATGGCCCTGGTTCCAAGGTCTCCCACTCATCTTCTGACCAGACTCAAACTAGTTTAACTTTACTGTGCTATGTCATGTGTCTTCAAATCATTTCCTTGGACAGAAGTAGCAGCAACAATGAAGGCTCTGTGAGTGAAGACTCTGTTGTATTTTCTTTTTTCTCCTGCAATACTTCAGGGGGGGGGGGTGTTATGCCGACACAGCAAAGAGTTGTAGCAGAAACCCTGTCATAGAAGGTTTCACATACAGTATTGTCAAAAAGCACTGGAAACAGCCACAGTGAACACATGATGATACAGTATACTGAATGAGACCATTAATCCATCAAAGTCAGTACTGTCTATTCAGGCAGAGATCTTCTACCTGCCTCTTTAATTGAGATCAGGGCCAGATCTAGTGGGGGGCAGAGGGGGGTGCTTGCCCCAGGCTTACCGGGAGGGGGCACCAAATTGGGTATGGAGTCCATTGTATTCTATGGGATCATAAGATAGAATGGTTCATAAGGGGGCATCATTTTTTAATCCCCCCCCTTCAAAAAAACATGTAGATTCGGTCCTGTTGAAGATACCAGGGATCGAACATGGGACCTTCTGCACGCCAAGCAGATGCTTTACTATGAACTACAGCCCTGCCCAGCAGTAGACTTTCCCCCTAAAGGTAACATTGGAAAGCGCCCCAAGTGATCACTTGCCTCTTTTTGCAGCTTTAACTCAGAATTCTGAGCTACAACAGCCAAGAAATACAGCAGCCTCCTGAACTCTTCTCTTGTTGAGCTATCCAACAACTTCAAGTAGAGCTGAACTGCTTCCAGAGCCTGATCAGTCTTTCCATTCACTGGAACAGAAAAGAATGATGCTATTGATGACAAAACACCCACATTACACAACTGTTCTATTTAAATACCAACAACATGTCCCACCACAGCTGGTCAAGTCTGCTAGTAAGAACATACACAAGTTACCATTAAGCTGATATATGCATTTAAAAAAAATCTTGCTCCACAAACCTGACTGTTTTAAAAGGTAATCACTTCTGAAGAATGTAACCAGCCACCCAGAACTGTGCAGTAAATTATCTGTGAATGAAGTCTCCTCCCTCCTCTACCACCCTCCTTTGAACAGATGCTGCACAAGATATCACTTCCTCACGTTAAAAGATCAGTGACTTACTGTCAGCTTATTTAGGGCTGCTGCAGCCATCTGATAGACAGAATTTGTGTGTATATTGAACTATGGGGAAAATAGAATCAGTATCCAGGGTGAGCCCACTTAATCTCCATCAAGCACTTTAAATAAAAATGGTAATTACTTTAGCAGTAGAGAGTGCTGTGAAGTCACAGATCAGGGGTACCAACCCCTGGGCCGTGACCCGTTAGCGACTGGGCCGCCACTTCCTGATCTCTGCCGCCCATATGCCCTTCGCAGTGCCGCAAAGCGGTGCTGCACTCCCTCCCCCACGCACGAGGCACCATGACCCACCCCCTCCCCTCCCCTCCCTAGTGCTGCGCTGTGTTCTGCCCCCCTCCCCCACCAGCAGAGGAGTGAGGAGGCTTGAAGTCACCCCTACCTGCTTCAGCAGGGCCCAGGCTGATTCTATGGCATTTGAAGAGCAGGCTGGAGGAGGAGTTTCACCCCCTCCCTCACTTCTGGAAGTGAGTGGGGGGAGAAGCCTCCTTCAGCATGCTATTGAAATAACTTAGAATCAGCCCAGGCCCTGCCGAAGCGGTAGAACCGAGCCTCGTTGCTCCCCCTCCCCGCCAAGCGATCAGAGAGGCACTGCGACGAGGCTTGGGAGCTTCGGCAGGAACCGGGCTAATTCTAAGTTATTTCAATAGTTTGCTGAAAGAGGCTTCTCCCTCCCCCCCCCCCACTTCCAGAAGTGAGGGAGGGGTGAAACTCCTCCTCCTCCTCCAGCCTGCTCTTCAAATGCCGTAGAATCAGTCTGGATCCTGCTGAAGCAGGTAGGGCAGACTCCGAGCCTCCTCATGAGGATAGGGGAGGGGGGCGAAACACAGTGCAGTGCTGGGGAGGGGAGGGGCGGGCTAGGGCTGCCAATCGGGGGGGGGGAGGGGATCCCCTGGATTGGAGGCCCTCCCCTGCTTCATGGTAATCAGAAAGCAGTGGGGAGGGGAGGGAAATCTCTGCTGGGAACTCTGTTATTCCCTAGAGAGACTTTAGTTGCAGAAATAGTTTTTATTAAGCAAGCAAAGAATATAAACAAATAATCATACATCCAATACAAGAGTAAATAAACAAGGAAATACAAGAAAGACAATCTACACAGAAAAGCATGACAAAGAAATCACAATAAAACACAATAGAACACAATATAGAATGCACATCAATACAACTAAAAAGAAAACAGCTAGAAATTCATTCACACTGAGGGATGGAGAGGATCAATAAATTACTATTACTCCGAATCAACAGCCTTTACTTTTGACCCACTTGTATATGGGATCCCATTCCTCCTGGCATTTTTGCACATTACCGTCTCTTAATCTTGTGGACATTAGATCTGATTCAGCAGCATCTAACAGTTTAGTAATGAATTCCTGTCTGTTGGGGATTTTATTGGTCTTCCAATACTTGGCGTATAGTATTCTGGCAACAGTAACTATATATAATAATAGTTTCAGTTTTGTCTTGGGGATGTTTTGTCTGCAAATATTTAAGAG